>NC_067402.1:75116847-75729347 GCF_016432865.1 Antechinus flavipes
AATTACATGTAAAAATAATTTTAACCTTTGTTTTTCCATAATTTTGAGTTCCAAATTCTTTCTACCTTCCCTCCTCACCTCCTTCATTGAGAAGCAATTTGATAAACGCTATTACATGTGCAGTCATACGAAATATATTTCTATATTAGTCATGTTATAAAAGAAAACACAGGCAAGAAAATAAAGCTAAAATATGTTTTGATCTGCATTCAGATTCCATCAATTTTTTCTCTGAAAGTGAATGGCATTTTTCATCATGGGTCCTTCAGAATTACCTAAGATCTTTGTATTACTGAAAAATAACTAAATCAATTATACAACAGTATATATATATATACATACTTAAATCATTGTACAATATTGCTATTACTGGGTACAATGTTCTCCTGGTTCTGCTCACTTTACTTTGCATCAGTTCATGTTAAATTTTTCCAAGGTTTTCTGAAAGCATCCTGCTTGTCATTTCTTATAACACAATAGCAATCATATACCACAACTTGTTCAGCCATTCCTCAATTGATGGGTATCACTTGAATGTCTAACTCTGTGCTATCATGAAAAGAGCTGCTATAAATATTCTTGTATAAATAGAGCCTTTCCCTTTTTCTTTGAAATAGAGACGTAATAGTGGTATGCTTTATCAAAGGGTATGTATAGTTTTTAGTCCTTTGGGCAAAGTTCCAAAATGCTGTCCAGAAATATTGGATCAGTTCACAACTCAACAGTGAATTCATGTACCAATTTTTCACACCTACTTGCACATATCCTTTGACTCTTTATCAATTGAGAAATGACTAATTTTCTTATGAACTTCATTCAATTCACTATATTTTTGCGAAATGAGTCCTTTATCAGAGAATCTTGCCACAAAATCCTCCCCTCGGTTTTTTTTTTTTATTAGAAGAATTGTTCTTCTAAACTGAATTGTTTTTGTTTGTGTGAAAACTTTTCAATTTAACATAATCAAAATTATCTATTTTACATCCACTAATGCTCTTTATTTCTTGTTTGCTGACAAATTGTTCCCTTATCCAAACATTTGACCAGTAAATTATTCCAAACTTATGGAACCATGGTATTACTCTACAAATCTAAATCATGTACCTATTTTTCATCTAATCTCGGTATATCGTATAAAGTGTTGGTATAAAGTGTTGGTTTATACCTAGCTTCTGCCAAAGAGTTTTCCAGTTTTCCAAAAAGTTTTTGTCAAATAGTGAGTTCTTGTCCCCAAAGTTTGGATCTTTGTGTTTATCAAACACATGATTATTATGTTATGGTTATATTTTCTACTTAATCTATTCCAATGATCCATATTCTATTTCTTAGTCAGTATTAAATTATTTTGATGATTATTACTTTGCAATACAGTTTGAGATATGATTCTACTAGGCTAATTTCCTTTATTTTTTAAAATTAATTCCCTTGATGTTCTTGACCTTTGTTCTTCCAAATGAAATTTGTTATTTTTTTTCTTACTTTATAAAACAAATTTTTGGTAACTTGATCAGTAGGGTAATTAATTTCAGGTGGAATTGTCATTTTTATTATGATGGCTCAATTTACCCATGAACAATTGATATTTTTCTAATTGTATTCATATAGTTGCTGGTCTAGACAAGTATAGATCCAAATATTTGATGTTGTCTACAGTTATTTTAACTAGAAATAGATGTTTGTTTGTTTGTTTAATTCAATAAATAGCACAATTTATTTAGTCATATCCCTGAATTTATGGGCAGATACTCTGTTCCCAGTTTTTTTGCCACCACAAAGAGTGCTGTTTGAAATTTTTGTTCTAAAGGCATTTAATGATATTGCTATTAAAGATGTCACATATTAATGGATTTTTTTCCCTATGTAAAGAGTTTAAAGCTTTTAAGAAATACTTATTTTCAATTTGCTATAATACATTGTTGGAATCCTTACTAACTGCTAAGTAATTAGAGTTGATCTAATCTTACAAGAAGTTGTTTTGGCCAGAACCTGAAACAAGGTACTAAGTAGAACTAATCAAGACAAGGCTTGTGTTCCCACCTTTACTCATTGGACTCCACAAGTATGCTAGCTTCACAAAGTACACTTTCTAACTTCAAGAGAGTTCACACCTCCCTTAAAGTCATTGGGCCAGAGAGCACTATGGGAGAAAACCCATAATCCCATTCTCTCAGAAGAGGCAGATAAAAAGCCAGCGATGAAGGATCTATGGCAGAACACTTTTTTCCTCTTGGCTGGCTGATCGCGCTAGACTCGAGAGAAACAACTCTGCTGCAGAGAACACTTTTGGGATTTCAGTGGAGCTACGCCAGAAGCCCTCTCTCTGCGGCAAGTTGGTGCTGGGCTCCCCAGAAGGAGATAAGAGAGATCTTCCATCTCTGTTGGAGGCAGAAGAAAGCAGAGGCAGAGGCTGAAGGGCAGAACCTTTGGATTTGGAGACATCCGAAGGGCTCTAAGCCTCTAAACTGGCTGTGCCCTGAGAAGAACAAACTCCAACATTTGAACTCTTAACATTTGGCGCCCAACGTGGGGCTGTTCTTCATACCCTGTGGCAAAACCGTCCATTCATATCTTTTATAAGGCTCAGCTAAATTGACACTGGGCATCGAAAAGGCAAATCTCTTCATATCCTCCTTATCCAGAGGAATGGAATAGAAACAATCCTTGATGTCTATAACCCAAAGAGGCCATTCTCTAGGAAGCTGAGTAGGAGATGGAAGTCCAGGCTGAAGAGTTCCCATAGTTTCCATCTGTTCGTTCACTTTTCTTAAATCAGTGAGCATCCTCCATTTTCCTGATTTCTTTTTTACAACGAACACTGGTGAATTCCAAGGACTTAGAGAAGGTTGTAAATGCCCTTGTTCAAGCTGCTCCTGTACTATATCTAATAAGGCCTGAATTTTATCGCTACTTAAGGGCCACTGTTCTATCCACACTGGTGTATCAGTTTTCCATTGGATAGGAATAGGTGAAAGTATTGGCAGGCCTTCAACAGCAGCCCTGCTTAAAAAACCGAAGTACTCATTTTTAACCCCAATTGTTGTAAAACGTCTCTTCCCCACAGATTGATGGGGATTTTTTCAACTATAAAAGGAGTAAAAACTCCTGTTTTGCCTTCAAAAGTCCATCTCATAGGGGCAGCACTAACTTCAGCTGCTTAGTTTATAGATATGTCTATCTCAGAAAAATTATTTTCATTATGGGTGTATTGGGATTTTTCCAAGGCACAGCCTTCTTTCCCTAGGAATTCAACAGAACAAAATGTAAATCACAAGGTCCCTAACAGAAAATAACTTTGTAGAAAGTAACAATACTTCCACATATAGAGGAAGCTTCTTCAGTGGTGTTCTTATGTAGGAACTCTTGTACCTCTGAGAATTTCAGAGTTTAGCATCTCATCTTCTAAATGTATTCTACAATATGTTTGCAAGAAAAACTTATTGTCTTCATTCTCCCAGAGCTAAACTTACTGTGGGGAAATCTAAGGTTATTCCTAGCATTTCTAGTCTTTGAGCAGCTTAGAAATTTAGCAACCATGCTAAGTTTCCATGATGGAACCCCACATGACTTTTCCACAAACTGGTTCTGTTATTCCAAACCATGTTCCCTAAACTGGTCCTGTTATTCCAAACCATGTTTCACTGGGAGTAGCCTTCCCACTAAAGTCAACATAATGTCCTGGAATCTCTATGGTCTCTGCTTAGGAGTGTTTTGACCTTATATCAAATGAGATTACAAATATGAAGTAATTCTCAAGCCTTAAAGCACTACATAAATTCCAGTTGTTATTGTCATCTGGTCTCCAGTAGGATGATGGTTGTATTCCCTAAATTTTCTACTACAATGCTACTAAGCTCTACACAATGCTTAGTGATAAAGTTTTCTGACAAACGTTTAACAATTAGACTCTCTGGAAGGAAAAAAAAAAGAATGCACACTTTTATATTTTATCTATATTATTAACGCTTCCGTAACTCTCCAGACAATCGATAAACAATAAGTCGACTCTGATTTGTAGATGTAAATAGTCACACTGAAAATTTAACAACCAACTCTCTCAAGTCTATTAAGAGTTGGCTCTAACACATACTAATAGCCCTCACCTCATCTTATCAAGAATTTATGTTAAAGTTAGATTTGAAAATATTTATGTGTTACTTATTGGAACAAAACTTTCTAGTAGAAGTCTGTCTGAGCTCTACGGAATCCTCCTCCATCATCATTCAACTAGGAGTTAAGAGGCATTTTTAACTCTCAATCTACACAAAAATTTGGAAAGTAGTACTTAACATTATCTTGGTGGTAATAGAAAATGGAACAGTGTAGTAGCAAGAACATCACGATTGCCATCAAAAAGTCTAATTTCAAGACCAGCTCTACTTCTTTCTATCTGTGTGACTTTGGGCAAGAAACTTCATTTCTCTGACCTTCATCTCTAAAATGAAGAGACTACTAGCTCTCTAAGGTCTCTTTTAGCTTTAAATTATACGGTCTTGTTTACAAACCTTTATCCTAAGGTTTACAAACCTTAATCCTGTTAATTAACAAATTAACAGATGTTTCTGTAAATAAACTGCTGTGTAACTCTCTAGGAAAGTCTATATAATTGGGAGTGGCAAGTGTCCTGGCTTATGGAGGCCAGTGTTCTATTTTTTCATATATTCCAGTTATCTCTCACTCTTCATGACCACAATTGGGATTTTCTTGGCAAAGATACTAAAGAAGTTTGTTGTTTCCTTCTTCAACTCATTTTACAGATGAGGAAACTGAGGCAAACTATATTAAATGACTTGTCCGGGGTCACACAGCTAGTAAGACCTGACCCTCCTCTATTCACTATACCATCTAGTTGCTTCTATGGTCACTTCTAATCCAACCTTGTGGGAACTTCTGATGAGCCTACATCTAGCCATGAATGACTGAGTGGTTGGGGCTTCCTGGGTGATGATAAAAAATCTTTTAACTGCCTTTGGAGCCCAAAAGAACTAGTGACTTTGGATTTCTCTGGAACTGATCATGTGTATGTATGGTGTGACTTGCCCATTTCTCAATCTCTTGGAGACATTGAGTGAGAAGGACTAATTTTGGCAGCAAGTAGGGAAAAACCAACTTAAGTTCTAATAGTCAAAGACAACACTCATCTGGCTACCCTGGTTCCATAAACATATGGTACCTCTATTTCTTTTGAAATCTTCTATTTTAATATTTAAGTTAAGAATTCCTGATAATCTATTTCAATAAACCACTTAATTGGTCTCTCCATTTCCAGTGTTATCCCTCTCCAATTTAGCCTTTACACAATTTTCAAAGGCTCAAAATTCTTCAAAAATCTTCAGCAGATTCCTATTGACCCCAGGATAAAAATAACAATTTCCCAGTCTGGCATGGTAAGAAATAATTCATTTGGACCACTGCTGTATTCCAATCAGTATTATTCAGTTTGATATTTTACACGAATCATATGGGGATACTCATACTATATACTATTATTTTATACTAGGCCTTTATAATTGACCTCAAACATAAATATGATGTTCACTACTTGTTTGCCAAGTTTGAGGATCACTTGCACAACCACAAGAATTCTGATAGAGGTATCTGCATTCAGTTTTGCTCAAATTCCATTTCCAAACCCAGCATGGGTGGGAAGTCTTGATTTTTTGTAAAATCCCCCAACTTATTTTTGTACCTCTGGGCTACACTCTCTTGTCAAACATGAGCAGGGGCAATCTTATGACCGCTTAGTGGAGATGTCCCAGGCTTTGCCCAACCCTGTAATGTCTTTCCTTCCCCCTGCTGGTAAGTCATTTTTGGTCCTCAAAAACAAGGTCTATCAACTAATGAAATTTTATTTTTTACCATGTCTCTTTGAATATTTTGATATCAGATCCTTTAAAAAACAAGGTCCTGGGGACTACATATATCTCAGCTCCTTAATAAGAGTTCCACTTTATTAGGGGGAACTATGAGCCCTTTAATAAAGCTCTATTGACTCAGAGGTTTGCCTCAAAGACTTTTCTTATAGATTGGAAAATTATAATCTCCACAGTATTTAAATTCTTACCCAGTTTGGCCCCTTTCTCTCTTTCCATAATATCATTCTTTTTAAATTTTTAAAAATACTTTTTTTATTTTACCAAATACATACAAAGATAGATTTCAACATTCACCTTTGCAAAATCTTGTGTTCCAAAATTTTCTCCTTTTCTCCCCCGAAGCCTCTCTCATAGATAGAAAGCAATTCAATAGAGGTTAAACATATGCAATTCTTCTAAACATATTTCATATTCATTATTTGCTCAAAAAAATCAGATCAAAATGTAAAAATGCAAGGAAAAAAAAACAAGCAAAGAAATAGCATTAACAAAAAAGGTGAAATATTTGATCTATATTCAGGTTCCACAGTTCTCTCTCTGGATGTGGATGGCTCTTTCCATCACAATTCTATTAGAATTTCCTTGAATCATCTCATTGTTGAAAAGAGCCATCAGTCAAAGAGTTGATCATCACATAATTTTGTTGTTGCTATGTACAATGTTCTCTTGGTTCTATTCATTTTACTTAGCATCAATTCATGTAAGTCTTTCTGAAATCAGCCTGATCATCATTCCTTATAGAACAATAATATTTCATAACACTTATATGCCATAACTTATTCAGCCATTCTTCAACTGATGGGCATTCAGTTTCCAGTTCCTAGCCACTACAAAAAGGGCTACATATCACATCATTCTCATTTGCACACTTTAAGTCCCAGTAAAACTGGTCTGCTAGCTACTCTCCAGTACAGCATCTCTTGTCACTGTATTCTTGGGTGGGCTGTCCCATCTGTCAAAGATTCCTTCCTAGAATTTCCAGCTACTTTTAGATACCAATTCAAGAGCCTCTTCTTGCAAGATTTTCTTGATTTCCTCCCACTCACCATCTACTCTATAAATGTTTTCTCCCTCTTAAAATTATCTTGTATGGGTATATATCTTGTATAGTTATCCACATCTGTATGTGGATAAAATCAGGACAATATGAAGTCCTTGACTGAAAAAAAGGGATTACTTTTATTTTTTAGTAATGTCATAAATAACACGTATTTAGTAAGTTTGTTGAATGAATACTAATAACTATAATTCATGTTACAATGTGCTATGCCCTTTAAAATTATCATCTCATTTGATCCTTACAATAATCCTGGAAGAAAGATGCCGTTATTATTCTTGTTTTACAAATGAGGAAACTGAGGCAAATAGAGATTTTTTTTTAAGTGATTTGCCCAAAGTTGCACTACTTTGCAATATGGTGTCATCCAGGGATTCATATCAGAAAGTAGAAGGAACATTTAAAGAAACATATATAGAGATTTTCTCACAAAATAATTCGTAAATCTACAAAATAAGATCTGAGGATAGAATAGACTGAGTTAAAAAAAATGTGTGTGTTGGGGCAGGAGAAATTCATAGAAATACCTGAAGACAATGTATTTTATGTTAACTATACTTCCTAAAGCAGGAATTTATGATAAAACATTTTTAAATAAAAATTTTAAAAAGAAAGAAAAGAAAAAAATTAACAAGTATATGAATAACCTGGAATTTTAATTGGTCAGTATATCACATCCTCTAAGTATTCTGTACCAAATGATTGATCCAAAGATATAATAACATAGCATCCTTGAGTTACAGTTGGAAAAAGGCCCAAAGAGAACAGCTAGTCCAACCTCCTCATTTTATAGGTGAGGAAACTAAAATTGAGGCGCTTAAGTGGCGTGCTCAAGGTCCCTTTTTTTTTCTTTTATATCCCGAGTCAGGTTGATAGTACAGTGGGCTTGACACTGAGTGGAAAGTCATTCAAATCAGACACAGTTCAAGAGAAGAGAGTTCAAATATTCAAGGGAGTATTATATTTTTTATATTATATATTTTTTCTGGACTTTCCTCCAGCAAAAGATTCATATCAGAAAGTAGAAGGAACATTTGAAGAAACATATATAGAAATTTTCTCACAAAATAATTCTCAAACTACAAAGTATGATCTGAGGGTAGAATAGACTGAGTTAAAAAAAAATGTGTATGTGCTAGGGCAGGAGAAATTCATAGAAATACCTGAAGACAATGTATTTTATGTTAACTATACTTCCTAAAGCAGGAATTTATGATAAAATATTTTTAAATAAAAATTTTAAAAAGAAAGAAAAGAAAAAAAATTAACAAGTATATGAATAATTTGGAATTTTAATTGGAATTTTTTTTTCTTTTATACCCCGAGTCAGGTTGATAGTACAGTGGGCTTGGCACTGAGTGGAAAGTCATTCAAATCAGACACAGTTCAAGAGAAGAGAGTTCAAATATTCAAGGGAGTATTATATTTTTTACATTATATATTATATATTTTTTCTGGACTTTCCTCCAGCAAAATTGTGTTCTAGGAAAACTATGTTTTCAGGGTCTTTCTACCTCTTTCCAGTTCAGTCACTGAATGATTTACCTAATGCTGCTCCCAAAATGCTATGGTATTGTTTCCTATACACCCCTTTCTCTCACCTCTCCCCAAAGGTGACTTTCTGTTGTCCTATTGCTTCAAAATCTTCTAGGTTACCGATTTACTAATCTCAGTTGAATTACTTTTTCTTCATTTCACTAGCCATGTGGTGAATCAATGGGCTTTTGATCAGAGACTGAGTAGGAACTGGATATGCATTCAAAAATTCACTAATTGCTCAAAAATAACTTCTTTCTTGCATATGGGTACAAATACTGAATAGAATAGGCTATGACCTTGTGAGCTTTGAAAGATTAGGAGAGCAAGTTGCCAGAAATCTAGTGGTGGAAATCTATTCTAGAGTTTTTAAATAGCTAAGGGGAAGCAATTGTCTCTTGTTCTTGTGGAATCCTTTCATCATGTGTGACCCTTTGTGACCCCATTTCGGAGTTTTAGCAATGATATTGGAGGGGTTTGCCATTTCCTTTTCCAGCTTATTTTACAAACAAGAAAACTGAGACAAAGGGTTATGATTTGCCCAGGATCATACAGTTACGAGGTATCTGAAGCCAAATTTGGACAGGTTTCCTGATTTGAAGTTCAGTGCTCTATTTACTGTGCCTCCTGGCTGCCCAAGTTATCTATTAGTTATGCTGAACCTGGAAGTGAACTTGGTGAGATGAATGCTTCATCACAACCATTTAAGTTTGAGCTCAAGGCTCAATATGCAATATGGTGTCATCCAGGGATTCATATCAGAAAGTAGAAAGAACATTTGAGGACCAGCCCAGTTCAGTTCAGAGGTGTTCATCACCAAGTTGGCCACAAGATGATGACTTTGGCCAAGAACTATATTGACCATCTACTAAGTTACAAAAGAGCTGGGATCTGTGTCAGCAGAGACAGAACTCACATTGATGAAATAACAGATCCTTGTGGTATTGAAGTTAGAGGTTATCTTCACATAAATGTAATGTTGATCACAGTTAGTTGATTGGCTAGTTGTTGTCCTTTGTTCTCTAAGAGGACCAAAATGATATTACTATGTTAGAACTGAGTTACAGTATGTCCGACTGGCTGATCAGACCAATATAAGCTCGGAATATAATATTATATCATATTATTTTATTATATAATAATAATATTATAAATAAGCTCTGCCACAGATCAGACACACATAGTCTTCATGAACATTTGTGGAGCACTCTCTAATTTTGTGCATCTTCATTTCTTTTGGGCTAATTCAACTCTGCTTTGCTCAGAGAGCACAGCACCTTCTCTGATGAGAGTTCAACGTAAAATAATTTTTTTGGGCAAGCATGTATTTGGCATTTGAACAATGTGACTAGTCTCATGGATCTGAAAGCACAGTACTATGCCTTAAACTAAACACTGAAACAACCAGAGAAGGCTAGAGAAAAAAAGAAACTTGGATTCCTGTGCCCAGATTCATCCCAACAGCCCATAAAACACTTGTCCTTCCAATTTCTTTTAAGGAACCCATTGATTGAAGGAAAGTTTATTTATCCAGTTATTGAGTTCCTATTCTCTAATGATCTGGCTATAAGACCCAGGAGATAACGCACTAGATACACAGTCAGACCATAGATATTCACTAGCTGTGAGACCATGGACAAGTCACTTACACTCTCTGTAGTTATTGTTTCTTCATTCATAAAATGGACAGCAGTAACTTACCTCCCAGAGTGCTTTAGGATAAAAGCAAATAACATTTACAAGGCCTTTAGAAAACTTAAAGTGTTATATAAATGCCGTCATAATTGGTGGTAGTGGTATTTTAATTGTTCTTATTAATCATGACAGATGTCCTGGTAGAAAGGTAGAAAGCAGCATCAGAACATAAGGTCAGTGTTTGTAACATAGAGTCTAGGAAATAGAAAAGTATATGATCAAATTTGAAAAATGGGTTCAAACAAGGATATATAGGACCTTGAATATCCAGACCAGACTTCTATACTGTCTTTACAAGGTTTTTGAGAAGAGTAATATGACCAGAGCAGTTCAATTTTAATATGAGTTTTGTAGAAGTGGGAAGGATAGATGAAGAGATAGTCTAGAAACAAGATCAGCAAAAGGGCAATTATAATAATCAAGGCAAAAAGAGATAAAAAGCTTTAACTAGTGGTAGTTATGGTAGAGGGATATTGTGGACAAAAAGACTTGAAAGTGGAAAGATATGGCAAGTGAGGGAGAAAACCCAAGATGACTTGGAAGCCATGAACCATAATGACTGGGAGGATGGTGAGGTCATTGAGAAGTTGGCAGAAGGAGCAGTCTTGAGAGAAAAGTTCCCATAAAACATGGGAAAGGAACACAGATATTGAATTGGAAGAATGCTCAGAGTTTATATAATCAAACTTCTTACTTTTAAAACTTAGGAAAACTATGACCTAGAGATGTTCTTTGTCTAAGAGTACAGTTAATAAGTGGCAAACTCAAAATTTGAACTTAGGTTTTCTGACTACAAATTTATCATGCTTCTCACTATGCCATCCTGAGTATAATTAGTGCATTCACCTATAATAGAGCTAGTTCATATAATTAGAACCATTGGATACAAATATTTTGGCAGTGACTAGAAGCATATTAAAAGTATCTAAAAGTTTAGCTTAGGTGCATATAAGTACTATTTGTTTATGTAAATGTTGATAGAAGCAGTATAACATGGTTATTTCCATCCTGGACATGAAGTCAGAAAGACCAAGTCTCATGCTTACTATGAGTGTGATTCTAGGGAAGTCATTTCACCTCTAAGCACCTCAATTAACTCTCTAGGGTTTATCTATAGGGTCATAGATGGGTTGTGAACTATTTTAGTGGAGGAAATGTCATAATTATACTGATGAAATAAAATCTTTTAGTTATTATTTCAAATAAAGGAAAATTTTCAAAATGTTTCAAATATTTCTTTCTTATTTCTTAGATTAAATAAATATCTTTATTGTTGTCAGTACCAAAGTCCCATTGGGATTAATATGGAAAAATAGTAATTATTATTATATATGTGGCAGTTTAAGATTTTCAAAGCAGTTTACAAATATTATTTCATTTGACCTCCATATTAAACCTGGGGGATTAGGTGCTAGTACTTTTCCCATTTTATAGATGAGGTCACTGAGGCTTAGGGAGAATATATGACTTTCCCAATGAGTATGTTGCTGAGACAGGATTTGAACTCAAGACTTCCTGACTCAAAATTCAGTGTTCTACCCATTATATCACTTTACTGTCAGATACAAATGAACCATTCCATCAAGAACAATAAATTCAAGGAATGGCAAATAGGCTTCTGATATTACCAGGTCTTCATGGACATAGACATATACTCTGAGACACTAACACCTGTGGAGTTCTTGCCTTTACCTAGAAAATATATGGGATAAGGTATTCCAATGTTTTATTATACAGTTTTATAATTGCAAAAATAAATACATATTGGGATTAAATGACTTGCCCAATGGTAAATATTTAGGACAAGGCAGATCTTCCACTCCCAATCACAGCTTCTGATTCCAGAATCATTGCACCATGAAGCCTCTAAGACCTAGATTCCATTCCCTCTTCAACAATTGAGTTCTTTTGGGATTATCTGCTTCCTCATTTGTAAATGGGGATAAACAATAAATAGCTATCTTGTGTCTATTAATGAGGATTAACTGATATGTGAAATAAGCCAATGTGCTTTGGAAACTCTAAGATGCTACATAAATGCAAGATAAGGGATGAAGCCATGATTTCATTTGCAATGCCTTCTATCAAAGCTGGTCAGCATATTCTCTGCCATTTGTTGTCTTAGAGATTCCCCTCCCTACCCACTAGAGAGAGTATTGAATAGTGAAATAAATTTGGTCAAGTCTCAAAAGCACTGTGTCTGGAGCTGAATATAAATCCAGGTCTACCTCTCTTCAAACTTAGTTCTCCATCCTCTATATCATGCTGCCTCCACATACAAATATATACTTTTCACACAAATAAAGTCAGATCTAAATAACTGGAAGAATATCAAAGGCTTAGAGGTAGGCTAAGCTAATATAATAAAAATTATACTTGTAATTAAAATAATCTTACTTATTCAGTGACATACCAAACTGCCAAGAAATTACTTTTTAGAACTAGAAAAATTCATTTATCTAGAACAAAAGGTCAAGAATTTCAAGGGAATTAAGGAAAAAATGCAAAGAAAGTGTCCTACTGTACCAGACCTAAAACTATATTATAAAGCAGTGGTCATCAAAATCATTTGGTACTAGTTCAAAAATAGAGAAGGGGATCAGTGAAATACATTAGATTCATGAGACACAATAATCAATAACAAACCCAAAGACTATAGTTACTGGAATAAGAACTCACTATTTGATAAAAATTGCTGGGGAAACTGGAAAATAATATGGCAGAAACTAGGCATTGGTCAATATTTAATACCCTATACCAAGATAAGGTTGAAATTGATTCATTATTTTGACATAAAGGGAGATAATATATGCAAATTAGGAGAACAAGGGATGGTCTGCCTCTCAGATCTATGGACAAGTAAGGAATTTATAGCCAAAGAAGAACTAGAAAATATTATAAAATGAAAAATGAATAACTTTGATTACATTAAATTAAAAAGAGTTTATATAAACAAAGCCAATGCAGTCAAGATTAAAAGGGAAGCAGAAAACTGGGAGAAAAAATTACATTGTTTCTGATAAAGGTCTCATTTCTAAAAAATATAGATAAATGATTCCAATTTACAAGAATACAGATCATTCCTCATTTAATAAGTGGTCAAAGGATATGAACAAACAATTTTCAGGAAAAGAAATTAAAGCCATTTTTAAATATAAAAAAAAATGCTCTAAATCACAATTGATTAGAGAAATGCAAATTAAGACAACTCTGAGGTTCCACTTCACTCTTCTATGATTGGTTAAGATGATAGGAAAAGAGAATGATAAATGTTGGAGGGGATGTAGGAAAACTAGGACACTAATACATTGTTGATGGAGTTGTAAACTGAACCAACCATTCTAGAGAGCATTTTGGAACAGTTCTCAAAGGATTACCCTTTGATCCATCAGTGTCTCTACTAAGTACATATCCCAAAGAGATCAAAAAAAGGAAAAGGACCCACATGTACGAAAATGTTTGTAGCAGCATTTTTTGTAGTGACAAAAAATTAGAAATTGAGTGGATGCCTATAAGTTGAGGAATAGCTGAATAAGTTATGATATATGACATATATAATGAAATAATATTCTTTTCTAAGAAATAACAAGCAGGCTATTTTCAGAAAAGCCTGTAATGTCTTACATGAACTGATGCTAAGTGAAGTGAGTAAAATCAAGAGACTATTGTATACAACAAAAAGAAAAATATGTGATGATCAATTGTGATGGATTTGTTTCTTTTCAACAATGAGGTGATTCAAGGCAATTTCAATAGACTTGGGCTGGAAAGAGCTATCTATAACCAGAGAGAGAACTATGGAGACTGAATGTGGATCAAAATATATAATTTTCCCTTTTTTTTTTAATTTTGTTAGTTTGCTTGTTTGTTTTTTTTGTCTCACTTTTTGATTCGATTTTTCTTACATAGTATGATGAATATGGAAATATGTTTTTAAAAATTGCACATTTAACCTATATCTGATTGCTTGCTGTCTATGGGAGGAGGTGGGGTAGAGAGAAGAGAAAAATTTGGAACAAAAGGTTTTGCAAAGGTGAATATTGAAAGTTATCTTTGCATGTATTTGAAAAAATAAAAAGCTATTAAGGGGAAAAATTATTATTAATATTGTGATTCGATGTTATTACATAAAGCTTTGAGATCACTGCAGGGATGGAAAATAAGTGCTTAGAATGAAATCCCTTAGCTGGAGTCATAGAAGATAGGGAAGAAAGCTGATAATGTCTCTTTATGGATTCCAGGAGGGATTTTATAGATGGCTGCAATTTCCTCCCAATTGGAATTCCAAGCAAACTACATTCTGCAGCCAATGTACCTGATAAGATTTTGACCCCAACTCATAGTTCCTGATTAACTGTTTTGGGATGTCTGTTTTAGGCTTCCAGAGGCATTTAGCAAATGCTCATTGACTAGCTAACTGCTGGATTTATAAGCAAAGATATAGCACTACTGACACCTTGGAAATAATATTAGTAACAGCATCACAGGGTCAGAATCATGTTGCCAGCAGCTAAGGCAGGTTGCTTGGGTTGGCAAGGAACAGCTGCCAATCTTAATGAGGTGTGAAAGGTACGTATCCTCTATATCTTAGTGTGGAACAGATTTATTTTGTTTACACTCCATCTGGAAAGCTGGTTTGGCTTTATTGTGGGGAACCTTGTTTATGGGCCTTATGGAAGAAGACAGGCCCCAGGGAGGGGAAAGGCTAAGTGGTGATTAACTATGGAACAAAAGAAAAAGAGTTTCTGAGGTAGAATCCTACCTTTATAGTTTTAACATGTCCAGTCACTGCCAAGGAAAGAGAAACCTCATTATAAAGAACCTAGAGGGTGCCTATAATGTATGTCAGTAATAAAAATAATTACTGAAGGAAGCAATCTAGGGTAGTGGGTCAGGGAAGTTTGTAGGAGGAAGTCAACAAGCTACAAACTGAAAAACAAAACAAAATTCTGGAGAATGACCATACTAAACCTGGAGTATCAATTGCAATGTAACCTAAAAAGCAATACAATTAATAGTCATTGGAACCTAAAAGCTTCCATTTTTCAGAAGAATTGATTTTAGAAAATCTTGGCAAGTTGGGAAGTTGAAGGGTGGGGGGATTCAGTAAATGATGGGGGATTTACTAGAAGTGGGAGTTCAAAAAACATGCCATGCCCTATTTTTGCTAGAATTGATGTATGTAAATTTAGCCCTCTGATGGCCTGGTAATCTGAAAGCCATCTTCATATTGACATCTTAAAAGACTAAGGATTGAAAGGTGCCTCCGACCTATCAGCCAGTTGCTACCATTTTGTGTCTTGGGTTAATAGTGTTGATAGAACTAATAGTCCATCCATCCCACATAGAACTGACAGACTCAATTGTTGACTTTCCCTAGGTTTGCCAGAGCCTTTCCCTTTTTAGCTATTTGAATAGTTGGATCTTACAAAATTCACAAAGGGGTTGTTTTTTTTTTTTTCCTTTCCTTTTTCCAGGGACACACTATGGGAGTGTCTATTACAATAGAAGGAAGAGGGAAGTGTATTTTAATGGTTGCAGTCATTTACAGGAACATAGCCAGGGAAGATGATCTATTATGTGAGTTCCACAAATCATTGTAGAGTAGAAGCAATATTTACAGTGGGCCCTTCCCACAGTCCCTTGCTTTCCTGATGTGGCACATCTCTGGAGTTTTTTCCCATGATGTGAACTGAAGGTCTCTGTTCTTCAAAACACATCCCTTAGTGTCAGCTTTTGTTTTCTGAGGATCTGGGGTTGTTTTGATGATGGTGTTGTTCATCCACTCTCACACTGTTCCCCATCCTTACCCACAACCCCAGTCAGATAAAGAGGTAGCTGCTTTTGTTTTGTTGTTTTTCTTTTTGTTTTGAAAGAGTTTAGCTTTGATCATTGCCTGTATTCAGTATCAGAGAAAACATCTCCTTTGTGTTGTCACAGTTGGGTAGGAACTATAGGGTACAATAACTTTTAGAGGAAAATAATAGAATATTAAAATTGGAAAGGACCTCAACATGCATCACAATACAATGGAAAAAGGAATGGATTGGGATTCAGAGAGAGAGATAGAGAGACAGAGAAACAGAAAGAGAAGCAGAGAGAGAGCAAGAGCAAACATATTCTTTTTGAAATAATAGGAGCATATAAAAAGAGTCCAGGCAAAATATGGGAGGTAGCTTAGAAAAGCAAGATTTTTTTTTTATTTCATAGCTTTTTATTTAGTTATATGTATGGGTAATTTTACAACATTGACGATTGCCAAACCTTTTCCCCTCCTTCCCCCCACCCCCTCCCCTAGATGGCAGGATGACCAGTAAATGTTAAATATATTAGAGTATAAATTAGATACACAATAAGTATACATGACCAAACTGTTATTTTGCTGTACAAAAAGAATTGGACTCTGAAATAGTGTACAATTAGCCTGTGAAGGAAATCCAAAATGCAGGCAGGCAAAAATATAGGGATTAGGAATTCAATGTAATGCTTCTTAGTTATCTCCCAGAGTTCTTTCGCTGGGCATAGCTGGTTCAGTTCATTACTGTGAGGACAAGATTTTTAAGGAAATAAATGGACATGAATTTCAGGGATAAACAGAGTGCCTCCAACATAGCAGATGCCTAATATATGCTAGCTGACTGATTCGATATAGAAGATAAATAAATAATTACTTTTAAAGAAAATGATATTGGGAAACATCATTAAAGCTGTATTCTATAACTCATAACAACTATTAATATTGCTGTTAGTAGTATTAATTTGACATCTATTTACTTCTAATATAGCCAATCACCACCACTGAACAGTCAAGGTGTCCACATGGGGAATTCGCTTATAACCCTTTGATAATATATAAGGGTAGCCTAATTTCTGTTTTGTTAAATCAATCAGAATCTTATATCCAAGGCCAAGTGGAGACAATCATGTAGCCTACTTGAAAGAAATAAACTATAAAGGAATTTAATGATTTAAAAATGCTTCTCCTTAAACTATTTTAATAATTTATAATCTTGACTCATCCATTTATACTTTATGTATCTTAGATATACAGAGTTTTTTGTATGCTATCTTTCCCATTACATTTTGCTCTCTTTAGGGGCAGGGACTATTTTTTTTTTTGGAAATTTTTTATATTTTTATATCTCTGGTACAGTGCCTAGCACATAGAAGATGTTTAATATACACTTGTTGACTGATTAATTGTGGAGACTGATTCTCATCTGGCCATCTTGGTATGAAGAATGATGTGGATAGCCACACTAGATACTGGGCACAAACAAAAAGATTATCAGGGTCAATCCTTTCAGTGAATGAGAAGAAGACCAAAGAGATGATATCCAATTCTAATGTATAATTAGAATGAAAGCTCAAGGCAAGTAGAAATTATTTCATACCTTGTCTCTCTTCTATCTGGTATAAAGTAAACATTTAGTAAATCTTTGTTGATCAATTGTGAGACTCTGGACTCAGTTCAGTCTACTTTTTACTAAACCATGTTGCCTCCCAAGCTCTCTCACGCACAATTTTTCTTTGGGATTCTTTGGATCTGTTGACTATCATCCACATTCATCAATCTAGAAGGATTATTAACCTAAGGTCTATAAATTTGATTTGTTTTGAGAAAAAAATTACACACACACACAAACATGCATTTGTGTATGTATGAACGTGTGTGAAATGTATACACACACATATAAGTATTTCAATGTAATTGGCTTCTTTTAGCTATATTTTATGTCTATTTTATTTTGTTTTGTCTATGTTATATTTTATTTAATGCATTTAAAAACATGATTCTGAGGATGGGTCCATAGGTTTCTCCAAATAGCTCAAGAAATACTTGACATTACAAAAGAGGTTAAAAACCTCAAACTAGAAAATTTTAGTGTTTTATAAGTAGGTAGAAAAAATCATTACAGAAATGCCTGTTATATCCCAAAGAATCTATATTTTATGCCAATCTTCTGTCATTTCTGACTCTTTATGACTCCATTTGGGGTTTTCTTGGCAAAGATACTAGAGTGGTTTGCCATTTCCTTCTTCGGCTCCTTTTATAGAAGAGGAAACTGAGGCAAACAGGGTTAAGAGATCTGCCCAGCTTCATGCATCTAAGTTTCTGAGCAGATTTGAGCTCAGGAATAGAAGTCTTCTTGCCTCCAGGTCTGGCACAGTATCCACACTATGCTACTGAGCTGTTCCACACTATGCTACTGAGCTGTTCCACTGCCAATCTTAGCCAAGTACTTTAAAGAAGAAGAAGAAAAAAATAATCTCCATTCTTCACTGTAGACATACTTGAAAGAAAACCTCGTTAAGGAAAAAAAAAATCACCAACACAGCAAAACTTATTGTTTTTTCTAATTACTAGGAGAAATCTTTTTTTAAAAAAATATTTATAAGATAGTTCTGGCTTCCCCCTGAGCAGTCTCTACAAATTTTGGAAGCTTAAAGACTGGAAGGGCCACAAGAATTAGAAATTCGCAGAGAAGTAAGATTTGCAAGAGTTAATTTGCAGCCCAGCTTGTAGAGCTATATCACCTACTGAATATAGCGGGGTGCTTAAACCACCTCTCCTCTGTGCTAGCGATTAGTGTCTCTGAACTTAACCTGTTTCTGCCTGAGAATGTGAGTAATGCTTCCTCCTTTGCTCCTAACTTAGGCCTCCATTTAGCTACAGGGACTGTCCTTCTACCCCTTGCCTTGACTTACATCCTGCTTCTTATTCTGTGTCTCTGAACTCTACTTCCTTTGTCTGGTTCACCCCAACTTTAGTAACTAAATCCTGAACTTTACAGAGATCTAATTAATTCTTTTATAGCAGCTCAGCAAGCAAATCCTTACTTAGCTCTTTACCCTGACAAGACCAACTTGAAAAATCACAGTACAGAGATTGCAGAAAATACTTCTTAATTACCCACCAGGGCAACCCAAAGATGCAGTATAATGGAGAAACTGCTAGGTTTTAGTTATAGAATCATGAAATCTCAAGGTTGGAAGGAATCTCAGAGGCAGTCTAGTTCAACCCATTCCTCATACTAGAATGCTTTCTACAATATACCAATTTAGTAGCCATCCTTGTCTGTCCTTTGTTCTCAAAGAGCACCATGACATCAGGGAGGGGATGCCATGACATGCAAGCAAATTAAATCTGAGTGAGAGTCATTATTCTTCTCTGGAATCATCTGGATTCAGTGGTAAAACATAGATCATGAAGCCTGGAAATGGCTCTGATTGCAGCTTTTGCACAAAGACTTCAAGGATAAACAAAGTTCATTACTTTATAAGATAGTCCACCCAATTTCATATAGCTTCAATTATTAGAAAGTTGATTCTTTAAGTTTAAATTAGCCTCTCTGCAATTTTTACATAATGATTTTAGTTCTGCTCTTTGGAGACAAACAAAATAAATCTGAGGCAGCGAAGTAGTTCAGTGAATAGAGGGCTGAGTCTGGAGTCAGGAAGACTTGAATTCAAATCTATCCTCAGTCACTTACTGTGTGACTTTGGGCAAGTCATTTAATTCTTTTTGCCTCAGTTTTCTCATCTGTAACATGAGCCTGAGAAGAAAATGGCAAAACTACTCCAGTATCTTTATAAAAACAAAACAAAAAAAATACAAAAAACCCCCGCCCTCCAAACAGAATGATGAACAATCAGAGATCATTAAAAAGACTGAGCAATGACAACAATGAGAAAATCTAATGTTTTTTTCTTGTCATAGTTCTTCAAATACTTGCTGGGAGTTTACAGGTCTCTCCAGTATGATCATTATTAGAAAATTGTATTTTGAATAATCATGGTTATCATTTTAGGCTACTTACAGTTTCTGGTTGTATGGAGGAATAAACTTTCAAATGTGCTTATATATTTATAATTAGCTTTGCTTTGAGTATTTTTAAAGGCAAAATTTATATTAATTTTTTTGAAACCAAATCTATGCTGTCTTTCTCATTATATTATCCACTATAGTTTCATTTTCCACCAACTTCAAAAAGTTTAGAAATAATTGAGTTCAGATTCTACCTCTTGACACTGAATATCTCTGACCAAAGCAAGTCATTTAAATTCTTTGATTATCAGACTATTTTTCTAAAACTTATCTGTTTTAGATTATAGATTGTCATATAAGAGATTTTTAAGTCTCTACAAGGCATTGAATTTATAGTAAAATCTTGAATGGAATGTCAAGGAAATAGAATATCCTGCTTAACTGAATATTCAGTTTAATCAGAAAATCTATCTCGTGTTAGCACTTGAAAATCTTTTTAAAATTTTTTTTCTGTTTTCCTCCCTTGAAATGTGTGTGTAGCTTGATCTATTTTTGGCAATTGATATGATGGAAGAAAAAAAATCAAAAGACTAATTCAAGATACCAGGTTCTGAGTCCTGACCTCACCAATTCCTATGTAATCTTAATTCCTTAACTAGAGGGAGTTGGTCTAAATGAGCTCTAAAACTCTGATTAAGTATTTAAAGCTTTTTGTAATCAGTGATTACAATTTAAACTCCCAGATCTTGCTCCAGCCTCTCTCTCTAGACATTTCATATTACTGTCTTCTTATATTCTAAGTCAGGGTGAAGATTGGGTCCCCAAAGAACAATAACTACTACTTTCACCCTTCCAAGGGAATTCTAGAGCTAACCTTAAGGCACTTGGTTTTCTGGTACTATTGCTCATGGGCCCCCATGGATTATCAACCAGACTTGATTAGCTTTTAGAATAGATACTTATTAAATGGGTCTAACAAGTACAGTTCTTGGTTTTTTTAAATCCCTCAGTACCATGATAACATTCTCCCCCTGCTCACACTAGTTTTCTAACAAAGTAGAATCAAATTTATAACAAAATGGTAGTGAGGTACTTGTGTGGCAAAAAGATAATGCATAATATTAGTTATTGGAAGTCTTTTTCACCCTTTGCAAACCATTGTGATGATCTCTTTTAGAACAGCTCTCTCTGGGATCTCCTGCTTATAAGAGATGGCATTAGTCTCTCTATGTCTCTTCATTCCTGATGCTCATTATGCAATCAACAATTGCTGCTCTGTGGACTTTGATTTGTGCTTCCAGGAAATTGCTACCAAGAGCACCTACTGGTATCCTGATTTAGCAGAGTTTACAAGATCAGGTCCAACTTTTATCACTCCTTTAACTTTTCCTTGGAGATTTCTGTTTTCCCTTTCTTTTTACTCCTGGTTGTATTCATTTTCTCATACTAAAAATGAATCTCTCTCGGATTCTCTCGGATCACTAATCAGTGAAGAAAGGGGCTGACAGAGAGAAAGAGACACTTTCTTCTCTTCCAAGGAAACAATTCCTTTTCAGATATTTGACATCTTCAACTCCAGAATTGGAGTCTTTTCCCTCTTAACTGACTGGTTTCAAAGTAGCTTGTTGTTTGTAAGTGTAGTCAAAGACTGGATACTGATTACTTTTAACCAATCATTCATTGTTTTACATAATAATTGCATAACCTTAAAATCCCTATGATCAATTAAAATTAATTAGATGTTTGTGACTGCCCTTTTTGTAGTGGCAAGAAACTGCAAACTGAGTGGATGCTCATCATTTGGAGAATGGCTGAATAAATTGTGGTATATGAATGTTATGGAATATTATTGTTCTGAAAGAAATGATCAGCAGGATGATTTCAGAAAGGCCTGGAGAGACTTACATGAACTGATGCTAAGTGAAACGAACAGAACCAGGAGATTATTCTTGGCAACAAAAAGATTATATGATGATGAGGTCTGATATATGTGACTCTTTTCAACAGAGAGATGATTCAGGACAGTTTCAATGGTCTTGTGATGGAAAGAGCCATCTATACCCAAAGAGAGGACTGTGGGGATTAAATGTGGATCACAACATAGTATTTTTGCTCTTTTAGTTGTTGTTTGCTTGTATTTTGTTTTCTTTCTCATTTTCATTCTTTTTGAACTTATATTTCTTGTGCAGCAAGAAATATATATAAAAGAATTGTACATGTTTAACAAATATTGGATTACTTGCTATTTAGGGGAGTGGGTGTGGGGAATGGAGGGAAAAATAATTTGGAATACAAGGTTTTACAAGGGTGAATGTTGAAAATTATCTATGCAAATGTTTTGGAAATAAGAAGCTTTAATAATAATAGTAAAAAACTGCAAAAATAAAATTAATTAGAACTTGTTTGTACCTAATTTACTTTAATTAATTCAGTCAAAATGTCTGAATGTTCTTTGATGACTTTGAGTGGGATTGGACTTTTATATTCTCCCCCAGTAAAAATTTTACTTCCTCCAGCAAATTATCTAGAGTTCTTTTTGGCAAAGTTCTTAGTCCCAAATTCTTAACAACTCTCTAGAGGATAGGTTCCACATTAGCTTTTTCCAATGCCTTCCCTACTTCCTTATACTAAAATGTCTTGAGAAAAAAATGTGTAGTACACTTCATGTACAAACCAAGAAACCAACCATATATACTTCCAAATACCTGATGAGGCAATGTAACATATCGTTTTAAAATCATATCTTCACTTGAGAAGCATTTTTTAAATTCCCAAACTTGGGGAAAAAATTAAAAACCTTAAAATAAATATGCAGAGTCAAGCAAAGTTTGATATTTGGCCATGTTGAAAATGAATGTTTCATTGATCAATTTAAATACATCCATCACCTCTCTGTCAGAATAAGAGTAGAATACTTATCTTTAGACCTTTGAAAATGTGGTTTGTTGTTACATTAATCAGAGTTCTAAATTCTTTTAAAGTTTTTTTTCTTTCTTCATAATGTTGTTGTTATTGTATAAATTGTATAAATATGAATATTTCTACCTTTACTCTGTACAAGTTCATACTCGTCTTCCTAATTTTTTGTCATTTTTGTAAAACTATTTTATCATTTTCTGTAGCATAACAATATTCTAATATGTTGATATATCACAATTTGTTTAGTCATTCACCATTAAGTAGATACACTTTTAGTTTTCAATTTTTTTTGCTATAAAATAGCATTTCATAAGTTTACTTCTTATTTGCAAAAATAATTTTAACAATAAACTAAAAAATAATAAAGAAAAGGAAAGGAAGAAGAAACCAAGCTTCCCATCTCATAGGGAAAGCTTTATCTCTACAGAGGTTTCAGAACAGGAGAGAATCTTCCCACAGAATTAGAGATTTGAATTGACAAAGAAACCCTTATCGCTTGTTAAAAATAAATAAATAAATAAACATGACCATTTTCCTAGGACCAGGAAACCAAGTTGAAGTCCTGGGTGAAATTTCTCTAATTCTCATCAGTACATTAGAGGGATTCAAATGGAGATCTGGACAAAATTTTTATAGGTAAACCTCTTCATAATAGAAAGATGAAATTTCCTCTAGGAATTTCTTTCACATGCAAGGCCACCTCTCGGGAGGTCCAAACAAAATTTCCTCTTCACATATTGTTCCTTAACTATTTCTTGTGAGGACAAAAAGGTTAACTTAGAAAAGCTTCAAGAAGGTGTGAGATTTTCAAAAAAAGGATCAAATATTTGAGGGTGAATAAGGTCAGCAAAGAAACCCCACTCTGTCCATAAGCAGTTCATACAAACTCTCTAGACTCATGTTACAGATAAGTCAAACAATATAAGGTCAGCTTAAAAGTAAAAAGATGGGGAAGCAAACATTCATGAACTATTATCTTGTGCTCTAAATTGCTAAGCGCTAGTATTTTAAAATTTCATAAAAACATATAACCAACAGATTCCATATATTCTAAGAATACAGTACAACAGTAGATATGAGTAATAATTTAAGCAAAGGTTATAACAAAGAAATTGGTTTGACTTGTATGGAAACACACTAGAAAATAGACTGCTCAATTATGGTCTAAAGCAAAAATAGTAAGAAAATGCTAATTTCTCTCCAGTAGATACCTGAAGACAAAAGCAAACTATGCAAAAATGAAAGCCCTAGTTGAAAAATATCTCTAGAGTGTCCTTGCAAAAACAAAGGGCTCTAAAATTATCCTAGATGAGACTTGATTATGGAGTTCCCCCTCCAGTCCTACTTTCCCAACTCCTGTTCTCACTGGGAGGCTCAATCCCCAGAGGGCAAGTTATTATTAATTCTCAGGACTCCAGGAGTAACCCTGAGAGACCAGAGTTTTCAAAAACTGTTTTTTATGAGTCCCTACTGGGATACTCTCCCTTGATTATCAGTTGAAGAGCTAACTTTTAGGAATGGTGTTTACTAAGCGGATGTATCAAGGACAATGTTATAAAAACTGACCTTCCTCCAAATGACAGGTGAGATCTTTGAGAAGAATGAATAAAAATGTTCTAGTGCAAATCAAATTATTTATCTGCATAAAAAAATCATCTGTGAAAAGAGCTGATTCACGGCTTCTGATTATGGAAAATCCCTTTGTTCCTTTGTGTTATGATTCTTACAAGGTACTAAGACAGTGGAATGGATAGAGATAATAATTATCTAATTTAGCATGGTTCAGTATGATTGATCTGATCCTACAAGGAGATATTATGGGTCAGAAGGTGAAACAAGATACTAAGTGGAATTGAGGAGACAATGGTTAAATCTAGTTTAGCACTGATTTAATCCTACAACAAATAATGGTTTCCTAGTGATATAATGATTGGAGTATATTCAGTGCGCAGTATATAAGCAAGAAGCTCTCAGGGCCAGACATAGAAGCCCACAAGCCCACTCTCTGGAGGCAGAGGCAGATTCATTCCAACTTCCACCTTTGTGCTGGCTGGAGATTCGGAGGAAGAGAAGCTGAAGCAGGAAGAGACAAAGGACTAGCGGCAAGAGCTCTCTGAACCAAAAACAGAGCTAGGCCTCTAAGAAAGCTAATCAGGCTATTTTGAAGGAGACAATAAAGGATCTGAACTTTTAACTCCTGGCTGTATTTGAGGTGATTATTACTTTAAATGAAATGAAGGCTGCCTCCAGAAGCCCCCTTCTGAAGAAACCTGCTCCCAGAGAACATTACATTTTAGAAGAGAACATTATACCTTTGTAGCTTCTTCAGGGCCCAGGAAGCCTCATTTTCTTAATTTGGAGCCCTCTCTCATCAACTGATTGAATCTAAAGTAACTTACTGTTTTAATATGTAGCCCAAAATGTATTTTATCTTCTTCAACTAATCACAAGGTACTTTGATACTGTCTTTATGAAATTTATGTCTTTACCTTTCTAATGGTCCAGAGTTCCTATGATCACTTCGAATAGATTAAGGACTTAGTTATACTTAGTTTATTTCTGATTGAGCAATTCAATTAAAATGTTAAACCTTTTGTGATTAATTGGGGTAGAGCTAGAAACATCCCCCACCCTTTTTTTTTTCCCCCTTTGGAAAGGCTGTTCTTAATGCCTGAAATGTGTTTGTTTCCTCCTAACCTCTGCCTCTTAGATTCCTCATCTCAGAAAATATATAAACTTCTTCTTTAGGAAGATACATTCCTCATGCTGCTGATATGTAAAATGCTTTGCAAACTATATAAATGTGTGTTATTATTGTTGCTTCTTTAGTGTATTCTCATTCCCTGAAATTACAATATTCATATTCCGTGTCAATGTTTTATCTCCTAGTAGAATATAAACTTCTTGAAGTCAGGGATAATCTTCATGATCTCAAAGCTTTGAACAGAATAGGTGTTTTAATAATGCTTATTGAACTAAATTAAGTTGAGGATAGTGGAATTCCTCAGACACATAATTTGAGTTAGGAGCTCTTTGAGAAACTCAGAGTAGATGTAGAGGCAGGAAATTGTACCAAATGTCCTCTGAGCCTTGTTATATCGTAACTTAGTTTGAGGCTTTTTTTTTTTTGTTTGTTTGTTTGTTTGGAAGGTTGCAGTGGTCTTTTGGGATAGGGAACAAAGAGACAAAACCCTTCAGAGAAGCATTTGTTATTTTTTATTTCTTCTAAACTTTCCTTCTATTTTGTATATATAACATTATTGCATATCTACCCACTTATTTGCATTCTCTCTTCCTCATTAGAAAGCTCTTGGAAGTCAGAGACTGGTTTTGTGGGGGGCAGGATTTCTTTTCTTTATACCTTTAGTGTTTAACACAGCTCCTGGCACATGATAAGTACTTAATATACTCTTGTAGATTCGTTCATTCTAAATATGGAGTGAAAGGGGGAGGAGCTGGTTCTCTAATTACCTGAATTATGTTTAACCAGGGTTTTATTGAATATATAATGTCCGCTTCAGCTAAAGCATGGAAAATTACAAGAGCTAACCTATCCACTTACAAAGACTGGTTATTCAGTTTCTTAAGGATTAACTTGTTTGGTTCTCATCCACATAGAGAAAGGACACAATGAAATGGAAGATAAGCTAAACTCAGTACAAGTCCCTTTATTGCAAAAGGTTAGAAATCTAGTTTGCTATTTTTTAAAGTGGCCAAGGGGCACTTGTGAAGACTTCGACTTGAGGATTCACAATTTCTAGCTCTGTCACACATCCCCAGGGATGCATCCACAGCTGAATGAATGGACCCAATATCAGGTCTGAGGTTAGCACTGTGGGCCTTATAAGTCAGCGGCAAATAACTGACACTTACAGAAACAATGAGAGATCCCCCGAGCAGACATTTAATGATTGCTATGATAAGGCCCTAGACCTTCCTGCCCTCTTTGTTGGCAGGGATGTTTGCCAAAGGATCAACTCAAACACAGGGTCTGTCCCCAATCCCTCTGTTAAATCATATTTCACTTAGTACAGTTAAACAAATATTGGCCTGGCTGTAGTTTTTAACCTTTTTGAATGTGTGCTGGGAGTTTATCTATCTTTTGTTTAAAATAGCAGCATTTTTGAATTCAAGGCCATTGTTTCTCTGTGGGGATTGGACTTCCCTGCCAATCCCCACAAGGTCCTTGTGAGATAACTTGGCATCTCCAAGGATTCCTATTGTACAGATGTGGAAAACAAGACAAAAGGGAAGCTTTTCTTGCCTGAAAGGTATTCCACAATGTTTAAATTACCACCCACAAAGAGAGTCGTCTTTAAAGCTCTTTTCACACTGGAATAAAATTAGAATTTCTCAGAGCTAAAAGGGACCTAAGAGATCAGATCTTTTCTGATCATCCCAGCTCTTAGCCTCCTGATCCTCCTTCAAATTCCATTGCATTTGTATTATTTTCCCCTGTATAATATGTTTCTTGGGGGACTTTTGGAACCCCAATGCCTAGCACAATAAGTAACATTTTGGGGAGGCAGATGTGACATTAAGGAACTCACTCCCACTAAAGAAACTCCCCCTGCCAGTGTCAGTTGATACCGACTCTAAAACTTCGAATTTGAACAATTAGCTAAGACATTTTGAGGTTAAGTGATTTAGCAAAGTTCCCAAACCCAATATGTGTCAGAGGCAAGATTCAAACCAGGTCCTCCTAATTGGGAGGCCAGATCTTTATTTACTAAACCACAGATGTCTCTCCCATAGTAGGCACTAAATAAATTGTTTGATTTAATCTCTCATCTTTTCCAGTAGAAAATTGGGGCTGAAGAGGTTAATTAAAGTGACTGAAGGAAAGTTACACAAATATTTGCCACCAGAGGCAGGACTAGAACCCAGATTTCCTGACTTTAAGTGGCAGACTATCTTTTTCTATGTAAGACATTCCTCTGAATGATACTCAAAGCACTGAAACAAAGAAAGGATTTCCTGGTATTCCTGGAAGTTTTGGAAGTGGTTACCAACTTTAGCCTCTCCTTAAAGTCCAACACATCACCCCCATCACACCAAGAAGGCTGAAAACTCCTATAGACTTTCTAAATTTAATTTTTGTCAACAGATCTCAAGAATTCTCCCCCACTAAGTGGTCAGACAGACTAGACAGGCTCTGACCTAGAGTCCTATACATAATAAATGCTCCATAGCTTAGTGGAAAGAGTATACAACTTGGAGTCACATAATCTGACTCTGATTTTTACTAGCTACATAATGAATTGAATGCTAGACTGAAGTCAGAACTGTTTGGCTTCAAAGCCCATTTCTTACACACCAGGTGTAAGATCATTTGTAAAAAGGGGGCAAGGAAAAAGGGAGTCATACTTTTAGTAGCTATCTCACTGGATTATTTTGACATATAATGATGTCATGTGCATAAAATGCCTTAAAAAATTTTAAATCCTATGTATACATCACCTATTGACAATATCGATACTACTTATTTCATGAGTTTGTTATGAAGATAGGATTTTAAAAACCTTAAAGCACTATAAAAATGAGTTATGATTATACTAGTTGAATCCCCTAGTCAGGTATACAATTCAATTTTTTTTTCAAAGTATGATTGCACTTTGCTGTTCACAGAAAAACAAATTGATTTTTTCTTCTTCGTATAAGCATAGGTCTGATCCCTGGCACATATTGCTTAGCAAGATCATAGCCCTAGAAATGATTCTTACTAGCACAGGACAGAAAAAGACAGTGTTGGTTAATGCAAACTTCCAGTGATTTCATTATAGTTCTAGCCAGATCTTCCTTGGAGGACATGTTTGTAGAGAGAGAGACAGAAAGAGAGAGATACAGAGACAGAGAGAGACACACAGAGATAGAGTCAAAGGCAGAGACAAAAAGACAGAGACAAAGAAAGAGTGAATGAGACAGACAGAGACACGCACACAGATATATGGACAGACAGGAAAGGAGAAAGAGATAAAAAGACAGAGAGATAGAGATTAGGGAAAGAGACAGACAGAATGAGAGAGAAGAAGGAGGAAGAGGAGGAGAAAGAGAAGCAACATTAGAAGAAGGATAAGGAGAGAAAGAAAAGTAATCATATAGATACCTTTTTGGTGAGAGAAGTAGGGTCAGACCAACCTATTATTTCACCAATGGGGAGACTTTTATTTGTGGAAGTTTCCTCTACTAATAGGTAATTCATAATATTAGGGAGTTGTTTAGGAGCACTGAGACCTGAAATGACTTGAACACGGTCATATCACACACAATATATGTTGGAGTAAGACTTTCTAACTGTAGGGCTGGTCATCCATTCACTGAGTTTAGAGGATAGAACATGTTTTAGAAATAAGCACATCTGCAGCATGATGATTATGGAAATATGTATAGAAGAATTATGGATGTTTAACATGATTTGGATTACTTGCCATCTAGGGAAGGGGGTGGGTGGAAGGGAGGAAGAAAAAAAAATTCAGAACATAAGGTTTTGCAAGGGTGAATGTTGAAAACTATCTATGCTTATGTTTTGAAAATAAAAAGCTTTATAAAAATAAAAAAATAAAAATGAATACATCCATTCCCTTATCCCAACATCCTGAAAACCCCTGTTACTTCCAGTATTTACCCCTTCTTGTCTGGTATAGTTCAGATCCAGGGAAGGAGAAAATGGTGGAGAGGAGCTTCAATAGCTAATCTTCAGCTCTCTGAGCTTTAAGAAAAAGGAGGACAATAAAGTATTTGGAGCTGAGGAGGCATTGTAATACTCAAAGAATATTTAAGCTTTTCCCATTTTGGTTATTGGAAATTATATCACTATGCAGGTAACTCAGCTGAGACTATGCAATTTGAGACACATTATTCTGGATCATATTGGTTCATTTTGTCATGGCCAAAAACATAAGCATTCAGTGAGTATTGAATACAATGAGAATCTTTTAGGAATACATGAAAATCCCAGGATATCTCACAAGCATAAAAAGCACCAATGCTTTTGTCATTTTTTCATTTTCTAGGAAGACGGCTTTAGTTTGACTCTTAAAAATACAAATGCTCAGGGCAAACTTGGCAAGAGGAACTAGTGGAAATACCAATTAATTATTGAATTGGAGTCAGTAGTTCAGAAGAATTAGTGGAGCATGACCTAAAATGGAATCTAGGAAGTTCCAGATGAGGCAAAGAAAAAAGAGAGAGAGAATGTTTAACTGATTTTCAGTTAGTGAGCATTTATCTCAAGAAAATCCCATTAGATATTTTTGATGGAATGTTCAATGGAGGTAAGGGAAAGGTGTCTCTCAAATAAAGATGCGCTAAAAGTGTCAGTTTAAATTCTTGAATCACTGAATCAATGAAAAAGCATTTATTAAGCACTCATAAAGGATCCTTCTAAGGACTGAGAAAACAAAAATAAAATAGGACAGGGACTGCTTTCCAGGAGCTTTCATTCTACAAAGGGTAGGTAATACTTGAGGAATTTTTTTTTCCAACTTGCAGTATTTATTCTCTCTCTCTCTCTTTTTTAAAATAGCCTTTTATTTACAAGTTATATGTATGGATAATTTTACAGCATTGACAATTGCCAAACCTTTTGTTCCAATTTTTCCTCACCTTCCCTCCACCCCCTCCCCTATATGACAGGATGACCAGAAGATGTTAAATATATTAAAGTATAAATTAGCTACACAATAGATATATATGATCAAACTGTTATTTTGCTGTACAAAAAGAATCGGACTCTGAAATATTATACACTTAACCTGTGAAGGAAATCCAAAATGCAGGCAGGCAAAAATATAGGGATTGGGAATTCAATGTAATGGTTCTTAGTCATCTCCCAGAGTTCTTTCACTGGGCGTAGCTGGTTCAGTTCATTACTGCTCCATTGGAACTGGTTTGGTTCATCTCATTGCTGAGGATGGCCAAGTCCATCAGAATTGGTCATCATATAGTATTGTTGTTGAAGTATATAATGATCTCCTGGCCCTGCTCATTTCACTCAGCATCAGTTCATGTAAGTCTCTCCAGCCTTTCTGAAATCATCCTGTTGGTCATTTCTTACTGAACAATAATATTCCATAATATTCATATACCACAATTTATTCATCCACTCTCCAATTGATGGGCATCCACTCAGTTTCCAGTTTCTAGCCACTACAAAGAGAGCTGCCACAAACATTTGTGCACATAGAGATCCCTTTCCTTTCTTTAGTATCTCTTTGGGGTATAAGCCCAGTAGAAACACTGCTGGATCAAAGGATATGCACAGTTTGATAACTTTTTGAGCATAAATCCAGATTGCTCACTTGAGGAAATTTTAGCTCAAGTCATATGGAAATGATGATGTCCTAAGTGTAGCTTTGGGTGGCAGAGAAGGATGGGAGTATTGATGGAATTGTTCCCTGGGGCAAGCAAAGAAGGGTACTGATGGGGATCAGTTTAGGGTCATAGTCCCACCCTATGTGAAGGTCATGGGCAACCCACTCTTCCTATGTCAGGTCAGAAATCCAAGTTATGTCAAACCTCTGAAGTTAAATTTCTTCTATAAATCTATCTATGGCTCATATCATCTTTGCTGAATCCTTGGAATTATAGTCCAACGTGGCACTCTGCCTTATGGTATCTTTCCCTTTATTCCTCCCTAATAACATATGGTGTCTCTCCTTTTATCCCCTACCATTCTTCTCTTCTTTCTTCTTCTCTAAGCTAACTCCAGGCTTTTAAACTCTCCTATGGATTTAGCCTATAAACAAAGGACATATTCCAACCTCATCTGGTGTTTCCTTTCTCCTGGTTAATTGTGAGGTTTTACTAGTTGCATTACCTATATGTCCTCCCAATTCTTTTTCCCATGTATCATTCCTGGTGTCTGTTGTATCTCTTCATTTTGTCTGTAACCTCTTCTCCGAAATAAATCTACTTTTTGTCCAAGAGAATGGCCATTGTGAATTCTTCACTTGACAGAACCCCACCATTTGGTGCCTACATCAATTTCCTCATTTGGTACTGAACCCCAAATACATCATTTGGAATTAAAATTGCTCTCCTAAACCACAGCAGAAAGACCCCAGAATTCTTAGGGCACAATAGCATAGCAGATAACACATCTTTATAAGTGTTCCTCCTGATAAAAACCATTTCCATTAACCATGTTCTTTGCAGTGGCAAGGACTTTGGTAGAAAGAGCTTTTTTAATTATTATTTCTTTTTCCCAATGGCTCAGAAGTCAACAAGCACTTAAGTATTTAACCATGTGTTGGAATTGTGTTAAAAGGATCCATAAAAAGTTTGCATTCTACTGACAGAGGACCATAGTAAAAGGAGAAGTGAGGAGCATGCTGAAGCATGATAAAGTCCAAACGGAAATAAATGTCTGAGAAGAACTGAAAGCATTGCAACCTGGGTTCTTTCCTTAAAATGGAGATCTTACGAGGAACTAGAGATTAGAGGAAAGGACTAAAGGAGAAAAATATACTTCCAGTGTAAAAAGTCCAAAGTCATATTGAACTTTCAGGATGAGAAGGTGTCTGTGTCTTTTTTAAGCTATTGTAGCTTTTTCTATCCTATCATTGTAGACTATATGAGAAAATTTAACCATATCTGTGTCTTATAGAAACATTGACTAAAAAAGAAAAAAAACTCATTACAGATATATGGACATGAATGAAATGTTTAAGGCAAAAAAGCTCTATTACATAGGAAAAAGAACTTTTCCCCACAATTCCCCACAATTTGAAATGTTATTAATTGTTCCAACACGATTGGCTTTTTGATTGAGCTTTCTGGTCTCTGTTTTGCAGTACCAGTACTTGGCCCAAAAAGTATTCTCTTTGGAAAATCTGATATGAAAATACAGAGTCAAATAAACATGAAGAATGAATTTGCACCAAAGTAAGGAACTTGGAATTTCAGAAAGCTAGCTTTGATTTTAGTTCACTTTGAGAATGTAGGGTTTCAAAAGTTGTTTAGTTCTCTCAGCCTTCTCCCCCACACACCCTCCCAACCCCTGCCACTGGGACCAGAGATTAAGTTGAGAAAGAAATGCCTGCAGATGGCAAAATGTCTCTCCTTTAAGCAGCCTGCCCATGAGGAGAGGATGAATTCCAGTAAATAAGAATGAAAGTCTCATCCACCACAGCTCAGCTCAGGTTCTTGCCAAAAGTCTGCAGCTGGTGTGCCATATCCAGTCTGGGGCCAGTGATTCATTCTTATATTGAAAGGTACACTTTTACATTTAAAAAAAAATCAGGGAGGGAACAGCTGACAAAGTAAGCCAAGACATTTTATAATTTGGTTAATGTCAACCTATTACTATATACTTTCATACTTAAAATTCCTTATTTTTAACACTCTTCTGGCAAAAGCCATGTAACAGATAGATTTTATCCCCCTCATGAGGAGGATATAATTAAGAAGGACATATTTCAAAGCAGTTTGGCAGTCATGTGGCAATGTGTTAAGTCTCTATGCAGAATTTCACATTTGGATACAGAGCATTTGATGCCAAGTAGAGTTGGTGGAAAGAATGGGGAGATTGCCCTCCATTCCCTCAAGCCCTTTGCTTACCCCTAATCTTGCAATAATAAATGTAAAGAAACTGTTCTGGGGTTCCTAGGAAATAAAAAAAAATCTACTCCCATCCTCAACATTGCTCTCCAAGAATGGAGTAACTATGTTACCTGGGCATCTAGAAAAATAGAGAGAAAACAATATGTGAGGAATACTGGGTAGACAGATAGATGCCTAGGTCCATTATTCATATAAATATCTTTCTTTTGGTATTCTAAAAGACTAGTCCTGCCCCTCCAAATTCACTTCAAAATTTCAAATCAGATTCACTTTAATCATTGGAACAGAGAGGAGTCGAATTCTAGTCTATCTGTGAATATTATTAAAAGGGAGAGGGTCACCAAGGAGGGTATACAATAAGAGAGAAACAAATAATTCTAAAGGACTTTGTAAATACAGTTCTAAATCAAAATATATTAATGGACAATTTTTATGATACAAAGAACTAGAAACAAAGTAGATGCCCATGGATTGAGGATGGTTAATTATATTATAGTATATGAATAAAAAGAGTACTATGGTACTGTACAAAAATAATAAGTACAATGAATGCAGAGAAACATGGGAAGACTTACATGAAGTGATGCAAAATGAAATAAATGGAGTCAAGAAAATAACATATTCAGTGATGTAAATAGAAAGAACCACCACAAAACAACTGAAAATCAACACAAAAATCATAAAGAACAAGTTTGACCCCAAAAAAGATCTAAGAGAAGATACCTCTACTTTTTTTTTTATCAAAGTGGGAAGACTGTGGATATGAAATATTGCCTTCATTCCCATTGTCAGATTTTTTCAGGGTATTGATTAGTTTCACCATGATTTTTCCTCTTCTTCCTTTAAAAAAAAAGCCTATTACAAGAAAAAGCTTTCTGAGAGAAAGGACAGGGAAGGGCACAGGGGAAAATATAGGCAATGTAAAGACAAAATTTATCAATAAAATCCAGTTTAAAGCAGACAGAAGACCTCAGAGTCAGGAAGACTTGTGTTCAAGTATCATCCTGAACACAACCTACTTGTGTTTGAAAAGATACAGGCATAATGTGGGTTGTACAGCGCACGTTCAGATATCTTCTCCCTGCTTCTGATCAACCACATCTGTAATTTGGCTTTTGAGTTCAATGAAGATGATAAATTTCCTGGATGTTTCTGGCCATGTGGTGGCTCAGCACTGAAGGATTTGTTATTTTGACATGACATAGAAAAAAACCCTTAACAGACCCTTGATCCTACACTACCTTTTGCAAATAACAAGGGGTAGGGTGTTGTGTCAGTTAAAAAGAAGGGCAGTTTCTGATTCAATTTTCCTTTGATCTTGGAGGTAACATCAAGTAATTAAGATATCTAGTACAAGTTGAGGAAGGACTGGTCTGTTATCACTAAAGTATCATGGCAACCATGTTCACAAGAACAACAATTAAATGAATTTAAACCTGGGCTCTGGATATTTTTTTCTCCTTTCTTAAAAAATAGAGTATTAGCTTTATTTTTTTATTTAAATTTTATTTTATTTAATAATAACTTTGTATTGACAGAATCCATGCCAGGGTAATTTTTTACAACATTATCCCTTGCACTCACTTATGTTTCGATTTTTTCCCCTTCCTCCCTCCACACCCCCCCAAGATGGCAAGCAGTCCTATATTTGTTTTGTTAGATATGTTGCAGTATATCCTAGATATAATACATATTTGCAGAACCGAACAGTTCTCCTGTTGCATAGGGAGAATTGGATTCAGAAGGTAAAAATAACTCAGGAAGAAAATCAAAAATGCAAATAGTTCACATTTGTTTCCCAGTGTTCCTTCTTTGGGTGTAGCTGTTTCTGTCCATCATTTATCCATTGAAACTCAGTTAAGTCTCTTTGTCATAGAAATCAACTTCCATCAGAATACATCCTCATACAGTATCATTGTCGAAATGTATAATGATCTCCTCGTTCTACTCATCTCACTTAGCATCAGTCCATGTAGGTCTCTCCAAGCCTCTCTGTATTCATCCTGCTGGTCATTCCTTACAGAGCAATAATATTCCATAACATTCATATATACCACAATTTACCCAGCCATTCTCCAATTGATGGGCATCCATTCATTTTCCAGTTTCTAGCCACTACAAACAGGGCTGCTACAAACATTTTGGCGCATACAGGTCCCTTTCCCTTTTTTAGTATCTCTTTGGGGTATAAGCCCAATAGAAACACTGCTAGATCAAAGGGTATGCACATTTTGATAACTTTTGGGGCATAATTCCAGATTGCTCTCCAGAATGGTTGGGTTCGTTCACAACTCCACCAACAATGCATCAGTGTCCCAGTTTTCCCGCATCCCCTCCAACATTCATCATTATTTTTTCCTGTCATCTTAGCCAATCTGACAGGTGTATAGTGATATCTCAGAGTTGTCTTAATTTGCATTTCTCTGATCAATAGTGATTTGGAACACTCTTTCATGTGAGTGGTAATAGTTTCAATTTCATCATCTGAAAATTGTCTATTCATATCCTTTGACCATTTATCAGTTGGAGAATGGCTTGATTTCTTATAAATTTGAGTCAGTTCTCTATATATTTTGGAAATGAGGCCTTTATCAGAACCTTTAACTGTAAAGATGTTTTCCCAGTTTGTTGCTTCCCTACTAATCTTGTTTGCATTCGTTCTGTTTGTACAAAGGCTTTTTAATTTGATATAATCAAAATTTTCTTTTTTGTGATCAGTAATGGTCTCTAGTTCATCTTTGGTCACAAATTTCTTTCTCCTCCACAAGTCTGAGAGATAAACTATCCTATGTTCCTCTAATTTATTTATAATCTCGTTCTTTTTGCGTAGGTCATGGACCCATTTTGATCTTATCTTGGTATATGGTGTTAAGTGTGGGTCCTTGCCTAATTTCTGCCATACTAATTTCCAGTTATCCCAGCAGTTTTTATCAAATAATGAATTCTTATCCCAAAAGTTAGAATCTTTGGGTTTGTCAAACACTAGATTGCTATAGTTGACTATTCTGTTTTGTGAACCTAACCTTTTCCACTGATCAACTAATCTATTTCTTAGCCAATACCAAATGGTTTTGGTGACTGCTTCTTTATAATATAATTTTAGATCAGGTACAGCTAGACCACCTTCATTTGATTTTTTTTTCATTAATTCCCTTGAGATTCTCGACTTTTTATTGTTCCATATGAATTTTGTTGTTATTTTTTCTAGATCATTAAAATATTTTCTTGGAAGTCTGATTGGTATAGCACTAAATAAATAGATTAGTTTAGGGAGTATTGTCATCTTTATTATATTCATTCGGCCTATCCAAGAGCATAGAGTATTAGCTTTAAAAGAGACATGTCCAGCTTTGGAGGTGATTTTGTGATTTGAGAGTTTAAGCAATCCACTGGATCCATGAATAGATCACAATCAGAAAGACAATGATATTGAGTTATTTGGATAATGGTTGAAGTAAAAAAATGACTATACTAAATAGGCAGTTCCACAAAATATTTTATATTCTAATGAACATTATTATCTGCTTCTCAATAGATTTTAATGGTAGTAATGTTAGCTTAATGAATTCTGTTTTAAATCATTCTGTCATTTCATAATATGAGTCTGTTGTGTTCTTTAGCACTTTTTTTGCGTATAGGAAATAAATAAATATCCCATACTTGAATATACAGTATATTTAGTACCTTTCTCCTCTCTTCTTTTTGAGGAAACCTAGACATGAGTTAAAATCTAAGCTTTAATATTGGTCTCCAGGGAACTGGGAAAGGAAAAAGAAACCTAGATTCCCTATTTTATTAGAGGCTAGCATTTCCCCTGGCCTAAATATGGTCTGAACTTTAAGCATGAATCCAGAGAGGAAACCCTTAGGGAAATACAAAACCTAAAGTCCTAAGTCCTGGGTTAAACGAGCTGTTCTATATTATTAAGCAAGAACAAAGGAGAAAATTAAGAGGGTGAAGAAGGAAGTATAATTCCAGAATTCATATTCTCATTTAATCATGTCAGAATATCCCTTTGTAAATCATTTACAAAGAAGAAATGATATAAAAGACATATTGAACATGAAAAGAAGACAAGCCAGTTATGCATTGAGAAAGAAGAATAAGAGATGGACAAAACAAGTGCTGCCATTGCCCACTGAATGTTAAAAGAATCAGTGTGAAGTAAAAAATGTTTTGATCATAAAATAAAAAAAATTGAGCATACACCTCCGACATATCATTTTTATTTATAAATATGTGTTTATATTATTGAACTAGAGGTCTTGAAGTCAGAAAAACATGTTTTCAAGTATCATCTTGAATATGAACTCTTTTTGATTGGAAAAAAGAAAGTTAGAAAAACCTAGAATATCTCATCAGAACTGTTAAAGAGAATTTGAAAATGTGTATTTTTTTTTATTAAAAAGTTGTCATCTTGACAACTGCTATAATTAATGAACTGCTTTTTTTAGCTGATGCTTTTTTTCCTATGACAGTAGTTATACACTGTGTTATTGCATCTTGTTTTAAGTCATTCTGTTACCTTTGGCAAGTCACCTAACTTCTCAAAGTCTCAGGCCTCTCAAACAAAAACATTGGAAATTCATATTGGTAGGTAGAATTTCCTCACCAGGAATTTCTTTTATGAAGGAAATTGCAGATCCATTTCTGTCCTTGCTACTGTAGAAATGAGTATGTACGTTATTAAAACACACACAAAATGAAAAATATGACATGATGATATATCTTGAAAATAATATTTTAATGATTCAAAACCTCTTTGCCTTTACTAAAAATATTATAATTAAGAATGTTATTTTTAGTGAGAACAATGTGATTGAATATGGATCATTATTTTCTAAAGTCTTAGTGTAAGACTTTGCAATACTGTGATGCAAAGGTCTAGTTCTAAGCTAACTTATTCAAATAGTTGGTTTTAATGGTTGTCATAGCTAAAAAAAAAAAAAAGAAGAAGAAGAAAAAGAAAAGATTCCTAATAAAGACACATGAATCCAAGTGAAATAAATGTATCATAGGCTGCACTTACTAAATCATGACACTCATTTTTCAATTCTATCCAATAATTATGTAAATTTGTGGTGGAAATTCAAACAATATATTTCCATCTTCCTTGATGCTATTGATTTGTTTTTATTAACTAATTGGACAAGAGTTATTTCCAACAGATGAATGACCTAAGGATAAGAGCACACAATTTTCAAAGAAAGAAACCAAAGCAATCAACTAGCATAGGAAAAAAAATGCTTCAAATCACTAGTAATTAGAGAAATCAATATAGAAACAACTTTAAAGTTGCATTCAGTTCCAGAGGAATCCTCATTTTGGACTATCACTCTGCCAACCCAGTCTTTTTTGCATTGGTAAATCAGCCAGACTTCCATTCCTCTCTCAAGTCTGCTCCTAACTTCAAAATCAGGTCCCTGTACTATGTACCTGCTTTTCAGCTTTCTTTCAAATGTTGCCTTTCTCTGATAGAAAATAAATTCCTTGAGTGCAGAGACTATCTATTTTGATTATATACGGATCCTTAGCACGATGCCTGTGACATAATAAACTTAAATGCTTATTTCCTTACTTTCTTATGCCTCACACTCATAATATGGGCTAAGATGACAAAATAAGAAAATGAAAAATGGCAGAGAGGTTTCAAGAAAACAAACACATTACTATACTGTTGGTAGAGTAGTGAATTTCATTTGATCCAGTAATTCTAGAAAACAGTTGGAAACTATGAAATTTACTGATATGTGCATACCCTCTGACATACATATAATATACTACTAGGCCAGTACCCCAAGGAGATGAAGGAAAAAGGGAAAAAATCCATATGTACAAAAATATTTATAATATAAATAATATTATCTCCTTTTGTAGGAGCAAAGAACTGGAAACTAAGGAAGTACAAATCTATTGGGGAAATTATGGCATAAGAAAATAATTGAACATCATTGCCCCATAAGGACAGCTTCAGAGAAACCTGGAAATATTTTGTGAACTGATAAAAAAGTGAGGTGAGCAGTACCAGGAGAACAATCTATTCAAAAGCAACATTATAAAGAAAACCAGCTTTTAATGACTTAAGAATTCTGATAAATTCAGTGACTGTTATTCTAGACACAAATAATGAGAGTCTACTCAACTCTTGACAGAGAAATCATAAATTCAACATATAAAATGGGACATTTTTACACACAGTCAAAAGAGCAACTTGTTTTACTTTAAATATATATTTTTCTTTTTTCTCCACTTTGATAGTCAATGGAGATTAAGAGACAGGAAATAGGGATAGAATAACAAAAAAAAGTCAAAAAAAGTTGGATTTTTTTAAGCAAAAGGAAGGCCAAAAAAAAAAGCACAAATTAGCCAGATATCACAGAAAGCTTCAGGTTGAATTTATATTTCAAAAGAAAAGCAAACTATAGATATCAGATGAAGGTTCATGTATAATCCTACTTTTTAGTCCTATTACATATTTGGAAATTAATCTTTTATTTGGTTCTATTCTTTTGCACAATTTTCAAAGAAAAACTAATTGGAAGGTGTTTTTAATTGTTATATTTTTAACAAATAGGTTCAAAATTCCTTTTTTCATCTAGAAGATTTTAAGTGGATTAGAAAATTTCATTTTCAAGTTTTTTAACTAAACATATAATATAGGTGATATGGGGTAATCAACAGTATCAAATGCTAGAGTGGTTCAGAAGGATGAGGACTGAGAAAAGGCTTTCAAATGTGACAATTAAGTAGTTACAAATAACTTTGAAGAGAGGTCAAGGATAAAGTGGATATTGAGAACTTCAATAATTTTTTTTTAAATAATAGCTTTTTATTTTCAAAATATATGCAGAGAGTTTTCAACATTTATCCTTACAAAACATTGTGTTCCAAATTTCTTCTTCCTCCATTCCTCCCACACCCTTCCCTAGACAGAGAATAATCCAATATGTGTTAAACACATGCAATTCTTCTATACATATTTCCACAGTTATTATACTACATAAGAAAAATCACATCAGAAAGGAAAAAATGAGAAAGAAGATAAAAAGTAAGCAAACACCAAAAAAAATAAATAAAAATAAAAATACTGTGTATGAGCCACTTTCAGTCCCCACAGTTCCTTCTCTGGGTGCAGATACCTCTCTCTATCACAAGTCTATTAGAATTGGCTTGAATCACCTCATTGATGAAAAAAGTCATGTCCTTTAGAATTGATCATTGCATAATCTTGCTATTACTGTGTACAATGTTCTATTGGTTCTACTCATTTCACTTAACATTGATTCATGTAAGTCTCTCTGGGCCTTTCTGAAATCATCCTGCTGATCATTTCTTATAGAACAATAATATTTCATAACATCCGTATATCATAACTTATTCAGCCATTCTCCACTGATGGGCATCCACTCAGTTTCCAGTTCCTTGCTACTACAAAGATTTTTGTATATGTGGGTTCTTTTCCCTTATTTATTATCTCTTTTTCAATATGCTATTCAGGATATTGGGAAACTAAAAAGGTAGTGCTTTCATCAAGAGATATAGGGGGAAAATGAAAGATGGCTATAGGGACAAAAATAATGCAATGAAATCTTCCTAGTGAACTCATCCAAGTCTTCTCATTATATGTTACTCCCTCTGACTGAAGAAAACAAAAAGTCGCAAGCTTTTACTCATGTCTCTGCCTGTGAACACAATAACCATCTGCTGGGGCATCTGTGAGGTAACCTAGGCAGTAGAGCATAGAATTGGTGGGGATAGGGCAAGAAGTTCTGTCTGCACAACTGCTACCAGTGCCTGAGTTTTACCTTTAGAGATCAATGCCTCAGCACAAGGAAATTCAGAAAAAGAAAAGAGGAAGAATAGGGAAATATTGAACTATAATGCATGAAAGGGACACAGTGGTTGTATCGAAGACAAGTCCATACATTGTATATCACAGGAAAGATAGGATGTGATTCATTTCCTCACTTTCTTTTTGGTTGTTTATAGATACCTTGGAATTAGATCACAGACTCCACTTTGGAGACCACAAAGGTTGACAGTCTTTTCAAGAATTTCCCAAAATGAGAAGGCATTGATTAGTTGAAATCTATGACAATAAAAGTACCCATATTGACAAGGTCAAAAATTGAAATTTTGAAAGTCTCTTGCTGATTTCTTCACATGTTTTCAACTGCCCAAATTATTCTGTATTCATATTATATGTATAGTAATTTTCTGGGGATTTATCACCCAATTCACATTCCCCTAAGCAGGTTAGGTTCCCCATTAAGTAATAACTACTTCCATCAAGTTTCCGATTATGCTGAAGGGTTGTGGTTGCTAATATTGTAATGCCTCAATCATTAGGCAATGTGTTCCCTATTATCAATTAGGATCAATTAAACTCCATGAACTTTGGAGAATGGGATTCACTAAATAATAATAGTGAGAATAGAAGTTACAAACATCACTCCAAACTGGGCATACACTGTCTCATTCTACATATAAGATTCCTAAAAAAGGAAGATTAAATTTATGGGACAATGGCAGTAACTGGCTACATATAAATGCCAGGTACCTCCCCACTCTTGGCCCTGGCAGAACTCTTTTCCTTATGGATATCTCATAGAATTCCCTTTGGTGTATTTTTATGTTAGATTCTGACAAGTGGTAAATTTTCAAAATTCATAACTGGCTCTTCTATCATAGGGGTTATGGTTTCTGAATTTGCCACCACTTTTATATGACTGTTTTTTCACATCCTTCTATAAATTCTTCTTCTATCGTCATATTACTACTCCATTGGTCACTGTAATTGCCTCTGATAGCCAATGAAATTCTAATAAGACCTCTACATCGTGTAAACTTCCGAAGAGTTGCCTGAGAATTCCTTCTCTGACCTAAACTCAGGAAATCATAAATACAAAAGAAATCTTAGACATATAGCAGCTGTTCAGACAGATCACAGTAGTCCATTCTTTACTCACTGCCAGGAAAGAAAAGAAACTAGGAGACTGGTGAGTTATCCCCTTGGTATGTATGCCCAATTCAAGTCCCATTCAGTTCTATGAGATGTAGTCCCAAAAAAATTAATGTTAACACAATCGAAGTGGCTGGGGGTAGGCCTAGGAAGAGCAGTATATCTACAAAAAAGCATGTCATATCATGGAACAGAATGATCATGTCATTATCCTCAATGAATTATTTGATTGCCTATGGAACCTTGTAGGCAGATTGATAGTCTATTTTAGATTAGAACTGAGCTAATTAAATGTCATTTTACCCAAACGCCACTTTTTTTGCCCATAGGCATCTTTTGATCATCCATTGGACAATCTTCTCTGATCCAGAGAACTCCTAAGAATTATAATTCATCTCAAGAATCCCAGCACTAGTTTCAGGACTGACCTGGAATTTCAAGTGTGTATCCCTGCTGTCTCTTCCTCTGACTGGCTAATTCTTCTCAGTATTTCCATTTTAGAAAGGAGGCCCAGCTCAATTATGTCTTCTCCATGGACTTTTTCTACCATTTCCTTTTATAGATTGCTTTTCCCCATTAGAATATAAGTTCCTTATGGGTAGGGATTGTCTTTCTTTCTCATTTGTATTTCCAGGGTTTGGCGCAGTGCTTGACACAAAGTAAGTAATTATAAAATGTTTATTGACTTGAAAAAAAGCAAAACTTTATTCTAGGATATATCTTAACCCAGTAGGTTCACTGGACCTAATTCAGTCTCCCTGTTATTTATCAGAGATAGAAATGACTTAGGTTTTGGGGAGTGAGAAAAAGTTAACCAGGTGTAAACACGTAATCAAATTTCAGTTCTCAAAGACTTGATTCAAATGGAAGCCTTTTAGATTGTGACATGGAACAGTTTCATTCTTATTTTCTTGATTGTTTGACTGTTTTAAATGACATGTAGAGGAGTGAAACTATGTCAACCCTTAATGACTTCTGCAAGTGAGAAGTGAGATCAGAGAAGTACTAAAGCATTGGGAAACAGAATCTGGTTTATATTTCAAAGTAAAATGATTTGAGTGACACATTTCAGTTCAATAAACAGAACCATATAAAAATTAGTGGATGGAAAACTTGTATACTTTATCTAAAGAGAACAAAAATGATGCCCAACTCTTTTTTGGCTTTTATAATAGAATAATATAAATGGTCTAGGTATTTAAAAATTAAAATGCAATGGGTTCAGCTAATCAAGAACAGTAAATGACATGAGTAATTGATAAACAATCATACATTAGACAATAAAAGATGATGCTCTTGAAGATACTTCCTTGTACAGCTGGATCCCAATTAGTGCAAATTATGAAGGCTTTCTCTAGTGCGAATATGAATCCTGTAAAGTGATCACATATATTTGAATTTGTATCATTTGTAATTATAATTTTGTAAAATATGTTCATGGGTTCCAGCCCAATGGAAAGGTGGAATACAGATCCAAATAATGAAAACATTTTGTGGGATTCATTATTTATAGTTATCAGGACTACCTTGTTTCAACAGGATCACCACCACATTGAAAGTCAGTTCCTTTTATCCATAGTTATACAAGGCCTCATCGGTTGTTTTATTTTTTTTAAAGAATTAAATCAATATTTTCTTGAAGCTTTTTTAAAAATATCATTGACACTTCCTAAAGATTCCCCCCATTTTCTTTCTTTAGAGCAAGCCCATATAGTTTTCTAAAATTAAGATGCTCATGAGTGTTTTTATTAGCAATTCCCACATACTTCTTTGGAAGCCAAAATTCAATGCTGTAAGGAAATTACAGGTTGAATAAAAAGGGGATGAAATTATTTCTTAGGTTTGTGGGAATACCGTGTTTCCCTGATAATAAGACCTATCCCAAAAATAAGCCCTCCCCTTGCTGTGTTAGAATCCTCTAAAATAAGCCCTCCCCTGAAAATAAGCCCTATTGAGATTGCTACTGTAGTGAAAGTGATCCCCTGCACTACACACTACATTATGGTACCCTCTGTATGCACCGTCCTCCCCTCCCCGCCCCAGGTGAAATGCACACTGCGCTCCGAGCTGCATCCAATCAGAGGTGCAGCAGCGAGCGCATCATCCTGTTCTTTTGCTTGCTGGCGCCATTGAGAGCAGTGCCGCGGAGGAGAGCTGAGGCAGGACAACATAAAAACCTAGTATGTAAGTGGGAGGGAGGGGGCATGATGGAGGATAAAAGGGGCATGATGGAGGATAAAAGAAGAACTCAGCCAGCACTCTCCGCGCTAAAGAAATGAAGAACTTCCTTGCAGAGAGAAGAATAGATCAAGTAATGATTCCTGCGGGAATGACTGCCTATCTCCAGACCCTTGATATTGCAATAAACAAGCCATTCAAGGACCATTTGCGCATGGAAGTCAATGACTACATTGAAAATAGAATGGAAAGAAATCAGCGTGGAAACTTTGTGAAGCCCTGTCTGCAAGAAGTCGTGACTTGGGTGAAGAAGTCATGGGATAAAATTACTGACAGCTGTGTCGCCAAGGCACTACAAGCAGGTTACCTGGACAAGACATGTTCATTTAAAGAGAGCTATATTGCTGGACATGACAGATTGGGTCCACTTCTTCTGAAGGAAATAGAGGTGCAAGACATCCAGGATGGAATTTAGGGTATGGACACTTATGATGATGTTGTTGAAGAAGATGACATGATCATTATTGAATAAAAGTACTTTTTTTTGTTCACATTTACCTGTTTATTAAAATTGCTGTCAATGTTCATTAAAATAAGCCCTCCCCTGAAAATAAGCCTTCTGGTGTTTTTTTGTCCAAAAAAATAATGACAGTGTCTTATTATTGGGGAAACACAGTACAGTATAGTGAATAGTGTAGATGAGACTAGATTGGACTGGAAATTAGGGTATCTGGGAAAATGGTGGAGTTAGTCTAAGTAATTTATGAGGCTCCTTCCACTTCTGAGGTTATTTCATTATAAAAAAATCTCTAGGAAACTTCCAAATTAAAAATCTAATGGCTATGAAAAGATACTCGAGAAATGAAAATTAATACAACTCTGAGGTACCCACTACACACCTCTCAGATTGGCCAAGATGACAGGAAAAGATAATGATGAATGATGGAGGGTATATGGGAAAACTGATACATTGTTGGTGGAATTGTGAATGGATCCAACCATGCTAGAGAGCAATTTGGAACTATGCCCAATGAGTTATTAAATTGTTCATACCCTTTGATCACCAGTATTTCTACTGGGCTTATATCCCAAAGAGATATAAAAGAAGGGAAAGGGACCTGTATGTGCAAAAATGTTTGTGGCAGCCCTGTTTGTAGTGGCCAGAAATTGGAAACTGAGTGGATGCCCATCAATTGGAAAATGGCTGAATAAATTGTGGTATATGAATATTATGGAATACTATTGTTCTATAAGAAATGACCAGCAGGATGATTTTAGAGAGGCCTGGAGAGACTTACCTGAACTGATGATAAGTGAAATGAGTAGAACCAGGAGATCATTGTACATGACAACAGCAAAATGATACAAAGATCATTTCTGACAAAGATCGCTCTTTTCAACAATGAGATGATTCAGGCCAATTCCAATGGTCTTGTGTTGAAGAGAGCCATCTATACCCAGAGAGAGGACTATGGGAACTGAGGTGGATCACAACATAGCATTTTCACTCTTTATGTCGTTATTTGCTTGCATTTTATTTTCTTTCTCATTTTTCCAGTTTTATTTGATTTTTCTTGTGCAGAAAGATAATTGAATAAATATGTGTGCATGTATTGGATTTAACATATATTTCTATTGTGTTTAACATATATTGGACTACTTGCCATCTAGGGGAGGAGGTGGAGGAAAAAGGAGAAAATTTGAAGCATAAGGTTTTGCAAGGGTTAATGTCGAAGAATTAGCCATGCATATGTTTTGAAAAATAAAATGCTTTAAGAAAACAAAAAAGAAATCTAGTGGCTCTATGGATCTCTAGTTAAAGATACCAGCCAATATCCAGGTGAAGATAAGTAATATAAAAAAGTTACAGTTATTATTTCTAATGCTAGTATAAACTTAAAAATTAATTAAAAACAATTTATCACTATTATCATTACAAATTATCACTCCTGGATTACTAGGGTAAAAGGAAAAGAACATATATGTTCTCAAATATCTATAGTATCTGTCTTCTGTCTAGAAGTTTAGATTATGGGGATACTTCCCAATTAATGTGGTGTATTATTGTGATTCAATGCTAGTCAACTAAAAGAAACAATGAATTTAATGATTCTGGAAAAATGTATACTTAAATAAAATAATGAAGAGAAAAATGAGCAGAACCAAGAGAAAACATTGTATACAATAACAAATATTGTTTTAAAAACAATTTTGAGCAAATAAGTTATTTTACTATGAGAAATACCCAAATTAATTACAGTGACATATGAATGAAAATGCTATATGCCTCCAGAGAAAGAACTGATAAATAAAAACATATATAGGATAATTTTACATATATGTACATACACATATATGTTTAATAATAGTCATCTCTAGGGCATTTGTAAGGGGGAGTAAACATAAATTTACATAATAACTTTATTATATATAAAAAGAATAGCAAGTTGTACAAAATAGATTTGTGGTTTCATGTACAATCATCTTTTTATTATATTATAAAAATAATTGCTTTATTCCATAAATTAAAAATTAAACTAAAATTTAAAAACTAACAAACAGATGTGGTAGGACAGAAGAGAAGGGAACAAAACAACTTGTCTGACATCACAGAAAACTTCAGTTCTGTTAATGGAATTAATTTTAGCCCAAACAAACATTTCTAAGTATTTACTGGGTACCAGATACTGTGCTAAAAGCTAGGGAAGGAGCTTAAATCTGAACAGACTTGCTTTCTTCTTTAAAATTTAAATTACTCGCCAGTAACTCTTTAATATTTTCCATTAATAAAACAAATGTTTTTATTAATTCTACTTCAATTTTATAACTTTAAGTGAAATATTTATTGTTTAATAATATATAAATAATCATGGGAATAATATCAACTTTTCCATCCCTGTATATTTTGTGAAGGGTTGAATTTCATCTCTTCCAAGTTGCAAACTGAAGAATCATGAAATACTGAATGTTTAGCTCAAATAAAGATTATTAGAGTTAAAAAGGAAAACTAGCTTTAAGGTAACATAGAGAAAAAGAATTCAAATGCTAAGCTTCAAATTTGGAAAGGATGCACACACCCTGGGTGAAAGGAATTGGTTATTGTAACTTGATTTTAAAGTAGTGAGACACTACTCCAACAAGAGAAACAAGGTTGCCTATAATTTGGTTATACACTAGTGGAACACCAAGGAAAAAATCCCTAATATAGAACACTCCAGGCATCTTTGAAATTTCATTTCTGAGACTCTACATATTATTTTATCTTTTTATATAAATGTCAAGTGTACATTTTAGTCCATCAGGCATAAATGTACAATTATGAATCAATATATATAGGCGCTTGATTTACTAAGGGACTAAAGGCTATTACTTCAAGTATATAAATATACAACTGAAAGATGTCAGTAAATGTCCAGGTGAAAAGAGGTAGTGAGGATCTGACAAGTGGGCAGCCAGTTGGACACAGGATTATAGATTAAGAGCTAGAAAGGACCTAGAAAGAACTCATCTAGTCTGATGCTCCCATTTTATTGGGGAGGAAATTAAGGCTCACAAAGAAATAAAGTGACTTGCCTAACAGCACACTGGTAGATATTAAAGATATCAATTATGATGCTTACTGCATGCACAAAATTCATATGAATTTGTTATTCCCTCAATGTCCCAGTCATATTAAAGTTCAGAATTCCAATTCAATAACCAATGTGTTGTAGTAGAAATACTGATGTTTAAACAGATGTCCATAATGCTTTGGGAAAAGAAATTTAAGATACAGATGGCAATCACCAAGGAGCCATATAACTACATTATACTAAAAAAAAATTCTACAAAGAAGAAAAGATATTGGCACTCACAAATTTTTTTTTGGAATTTGAGTGTAAAACAAAACAAAACAAATCCAAAAACATTCATTTGATGATGATGATATTGTTTCTTCGTGTATTTTGTATCCAGCAAAGCAGATTGAGTGTCTTTCAGCCAGCCACTCTTGTTTCATATTTAGCAAAATGGGGAAATGACTAATTGCTTTCACAACCTTCCAAATTAGAACTTTATATCCATCCATTTTGAACAGTGTCAGTATCAGTCACGATGTGAGGTCTTGACTCAAGGGAGGAAGAAGCTTGCTGGATTACCTGCCAGACCTCGCGAGAGCAGAAGGTCAAGAAGAATGGGAGAAGAGGGGGCAAGGGAGAGAACTGATTTGCAGAGTCAAGGCAAAAAGAGCTGAGAGGAGCTGCTTTGTTATTAGATGAGAGAGAAAGAACATTTGCCCAAAGGGGGCAACATCATGAACTACAGATTTTCCCAGGTTTCAAGAGGGAAATTGAATCCATTGATTGGAACAAAAACACACATACACACAAATACAGTTAGTTGGTTGGCTAACTTACACTGAGTATATTTTACTTTCTTGCTTTTTTCTTTCTGATGAGGTACACAAAGAAATGTTAAACCTAATTAAATACTTAGTCTTTTGCCTGAAATTTATTGCCACACAAGCATCAAAACCTCAGGAGTCAAGTGAAGTTGAAATGGACAATATTGATCTGGCTGCCTAATATTCGATGGAATCTAATTTGTTCTATCAGTTGTGCTGAGAAAGTGTCATTCTGCTTGGTCACGAGCTCATTCCCATAGTACACAAATGTCAGATGGGCTCAGCTTTTTATTATAACCTTCTAAAGACAGACTCATATTTGGATTGCTCAGTACTGGCATTCTAATTTGCATTGCATCTCCTACTGCTGCTGCCTCAGTGTGGGGGCATTTGGGGAGTTCAGCTTTGTCCCAGTACTGATAGGAAAATAATATGAGACAGACTACTTCTCCGGTTAGTTGATCATATATATCAATCTGACAGGCCTAGTCAAAAACAACAAGCATTTCTTAAGTGCCTTGTATATGGTATTCATTGTGCTAAGCAGCATGAGGCATACAAAGCAAGACCAAAACAAACAAACAAAAGCAGTCCCCAGCTCTCAAGGACCTCACTGTTTATTGGGGAGGCAACATGCAACAAATTATGTAAGAGCAAAATATAAACATAATAAATTGGAAATAACCTTAAAGGGAAAACATTAAAATTAAGAACTAGAAAATGTTTTTCTTTAATAGTATTTTAAGTTTCAAATACATGCAAAAATAATTTTGAATATTCACCTTTGCAAAACCTTGTGTTTCACATTTTTCTTCCTCTTCCTCTTTCCCCTAGACAGTAAGCAATTTGATATAAGTTTAACATGTTTAATTCTTCTCTACAAATTTCCATATTCATCATGCTGCACAAGAAAAATCAGAACAAAGTAGGGAAAAACATGAGAAAAAATAAGCAAAAAAAAAAACTGAAAAAGGTGAAAATACTATGCTTTGATCCTCATTCAGTCTTTGTAGTTCTCTCTGGATGTGGTTAGCTCTTTTCATCTCACGTCTATTGGCATACCTTGAATCACTTCATTGTCAAAAAGAGACAAGTCCATTACAATTGATCATCACATAATCTTGTTACTGTATATAAAGTTGTCTTGGTTTTGCTTGGTTCATCAATTCATGTAAATCTGGGAAGTGCTTCTTGCAAGAAGCAGGACATTAACTGAGATTATTTATTTATTTTTTCATTAACTGAGATTTAAAGAAAGTTTTAAGACAAAGATGAGGAGAATGAGAAATTCAGGCTTGGGAGATAACCAGTGAAAATATTCAAAATCTGGAGACAGAGGTTCATCTGAGGAACAACCAGTAGACTGGTACCATTAGGTTGCAGAGGACATGAGTAAGAAGCTTGAAAATTCTGTAATGTCCAGGTTATGAAAAGATTTAACTTTGTTTAAATGATGTGCTCAGAGGCACATAGTTAGTAAGTATATGAAGCCTATTTGAACTCAGATCTTTGTGACTTTAGTTGCTTCTTAGGAGGCAACCATTTTTGCTACTAGAAGATTTCAAAGATCTGTTCCAACAAGCTGAGAGCAAATGGGAAGTTTGTTACGGGCAAAGGCATATTGGACTTTGATGTAAAATAAGCAGCATAATTTGACCTCTCATAATCATATGGAAAGTCATAAAGCTCTGATTAATATAAAGACGTAAGAGGGCCACTTGAAAATCAATTTGGCAACCACAAATTGTTTTTTATAACACAAGATTACTATGCCTGAACATAGGTAAAATGGCTGAAGATAAGCATTGAGCTGTAAATTCAAAGACAGAGACTAAATATCTCTTTTTACCAGGGTAATAAATTGAAGCCAAATGTTAAGGCGCTTAGCTGTTAACTAAGAGTTAGGGAGATCAGTTCCACAAAACTCAACTTTAATAAAACAATGCACAGATAAAGAAAAAGAATCTTCATTTTAAAAGTTATTTTAGTGATTTTAGAAGTTTAGTTGATTAAGCAATTGCTAGCGATCTCTAAGACATAATATTTGTATCTGATACTTCCCAGCTCTTAGAAATTCTAATTCTGAAAACAGTAGAGGAGGCAAAGGCCATTGATTTTCCTAACTGAAATCTTAAAGTCGGCATAAATAATTAGTAAGCAGCATTAGCAATTTTGTTTATTTTTAAGGCTGGAAATCTGATCAGTAAAATCAAATCATCAATGGGTTTCATCAAGCATGGATCCCATACTAAGCAAAAGTTCTATGTGTTTTTCTTCATTCCTAATGTTCCTTGTATATTTTGAATATTAAAAACTTGATTTGCAGTGATTGTCCTAGGAAAAGAGATGATGGGATCAAAGATTTAGACTGAAAGGGAATGAGAGTGTCAACTAATCCAAATATCTCAATGAACCTCTATGGCCTTCACTTTCCTCAGCTATAAAGTGGGAATGTAGAGTCAGGAGAACCTGACTTCAAATATGGCCTCAGATACAATTTCCTAGCTATGTGACCCTGGGCAAGTCATTTAACCCCAATTGCCTCAGCAAAAAAAAATTAATTAATTAAAATACAGGTTCAGGGAAATGAAGTTATTTGCCCAAGATCCTGAGACAAGATACCTCAAGTTTGGGAGAAAGGGCTTTTGTGTGTAGTTTATTTTTTCATTCCTACAGTCCTCAAGCCCTCCTTAGTGATACTTTGCATTTATTTCTTGTTTATAATCTTTGTAAGTATTGTATCCCCCTATCTTCTTTTCCCTTAGTAAAATCTGAGTTTCTTTTTTCTTTTTTGTTTTTGCCTCTCTTAGAACCTAATATAGTGCAAATATAAGGAAACTCAAGACATTTAATTGATAACTGATAACTTTGCCTTGATCTCTGGTTTTAACTCTCTTTTTCCTAGACTGACTTGAATAGAAGAATTCTCTAATATCATCTTCCTAGTTTAAAAAAATAGAAATGGCACAAAAACTCATATACTTAAGTTTAGGATTCTGAATTTCCCGGTAACCCTTAGGAATTCTGGTTAAGACCAAGTCTAAAGCCACTTCCCCAATCTAGCTCCTTGATCTAATGAATGATTTCCAATCTATTTTAATAAATTTGTAATTGGTCCTTGTGACTTCTTGGGATCATTGATTTAGAGCTGGAACAGATCTTTAAAATCTTCTAGTAGCAAAAATGGCTGCCTTCTAAGAAGCAGCTAGAGTCACAAAGATCTGAGTTCAAATATACTTCACATGCTTACTAAATATGTGACCCATAACATATCATTTAAACAAGTCTGGTCACCTCAACTTCCTCAGCTCTAAAATAGGAATATTAACAAGAGCATTTACCTCTCAGAGTTGATGTGATGGGATAATATTTGTAAACTACTTAACCTAGTTACCTAGTACTTAGAAAATGCTGCTTTCCTGCCTTCTAATCCAATCCCCTTCATTTTACAGATAAAGAAGTTGAAAGTCAGAGATTGTTTTTAAACCCCACCATTTAGAATCCCTGACTTCTTTCAAGACTCAACTCCAATACTACCTTCCTCAAAAAACCTTTCCCTATTCCCTCCCTCACATGTTAGACCATTTTGTCTATTCTTTCTGTCTTATGTTTACCCAATTATTTATTTATTATCTCCCTAACTAGAATGTAAGGTTCTGGAGGGCAAGGACTATTTTTGCCTTTCTCTGCATCCTCAGCCTTAATACAATGCCTGGTACATAGTAAATACTTAATAAATGCTTGTCGGTTGATTGATAAAATAACTTATTCAGGGTCACACAGCTGTTAATAATTTAAACAGGTTTTGAGGTTAGGTCTTCCTGAATCTATGCCCTAGGTATGAGTGTACTCTAAGACTCATGGCCATTCAGATCCATTAACAATAAAATGAAGAGAGGAATTAGTCAGAAATTACTTGACTTCAGTATGCTTGAGAACTCTCTCCTCCCTGACCAAAAGTTCTAGTTTTTAATAACAAATTCACTGGATTACATGTTGCACAATAACTGTGTAACTGAGAAGCAAGGTACAATTTAATAAATGGAATTATATTTTAAATATGCTAGGGAAGGTTAGCTTTAAAGAACCCCAGCCTGGAGACTTACATGAACTGATGCTAAGTGAAATGAGCAGAACCAGGAGATCATTATACACTTCGACAACGATATTGTATGAGGACATATTTTGATGGAAGTGGATTTCTTTGACAAAGAGACCTAACTGAGTTTCAATTGATAAATGACGGACAAAAGCAGCTACACCCAAAGAAAGAACACTGGGAAACGAATGTGAACTATCTGCATTTTTGTTTTTCTTCCCGGGTTATTTATACCTTCTGAATCCATTTCTCCCTATGCAACAAGAGAACTGTTCGGTTCTGCAAACATATATTGTATCTAGGATATACTGCAACATATCCAACATATAAAGGACTGCTTGCCATCTAGGGGAGGGGGTGGAGGGAGGGAGGGGAAAAAAATTGGAACAGAAACGAGTGCAAAGGATAATGTTGTAAAAAAAAAATTACCCTGGCATGGATTCTGTCAATATAAAGTAATTATTAAATAAAAATTTAAAAAAAAAAGAACCCCGGCCTGGAATCCTTTTTAAAGGTGAGGGGGGGAACCTTTATAAAGTTGATAATCACCCCTGATTTACCTGCTTTGTGGCTTTAACTTTTTTACATCAGATTTTTTAAATCAGGAATTATCTAGAAAGACAACTCTCCCTATTTCATCTCTCATTAAGTATTTTGCATGGAGATGATTATAGCCGGAGATGTAACTGTATGGAGCCCCAAGAAAATTGCACAATAAATGGTATATTTATTTAGCCAACCAACAAGGGTTTTTAATCATGGCATTGCAAGGATATCTGCTACAAGTTGAAACTCTGTTTTTCACCAGATCAACTATCCAGCAACAGTAACCCTGGAAGTAAACTTGGGTCAGTGAGGGCTTGTGTCAGAGCACCACACCTACACTTCTCACTTTTTCCAGGACTCTCCCTGGCTACTCCAAAAACAAACAGGACACATGAACAGCATGGCAAATAAACCACAGCAAAAAGACAATATGAATCACAGACTACATGAACAGCACAGCAGATTGTACCTTCCACTGCTGAAAGAAAGGGGGGAAAATCAAGGGGAACACATCTTTGCAAACAGCTCTAATTACAGGCTTGTGTCAAGCCTGCAACCATCACATGGAATGAGTTTCTCATTTTTTAATGAAAAAAAGATGTGCAAAACATCATCAGAAGGGATGTACTGGAGAACACTTTGAGCCAGGAAAGGGGAAAGTAGAGTCATAAGCTAAAAGGTCACTCCTTCCCATGTGCACTAGCTCAATGTCAAGAAACATAACTGTGAAAATGAAGACCAATACTCGCTCCCACTGGTGCATGACTTCCCTTTTCCTCTTCATTGTGTTATCCTGTTTGTCTTTCATTTAACTGGAAACCGCAGTGATCTGAGTGATTCATTTTCTCTTTTCTGCATAGGAACATATTCACCAGGTACTTGCTAATTTTAGAAATTGTTTTTTAATATTTAAAAAATTAATATTTGAATGCTCCCCGTTGGTAATGAAAATATTTGCCAATTGGAAAAAAAAAAAGAACTGATTATTGGGAGGAAAAATCGCTACCTGTAGTTCATGATGGACTTACGTGGGTCAAGAAGACCTGAATTCAAATATTGCCTTTGTCACTTACTTAATAGTTGTGTAATCATAGGTAATAGTTGGAGTCCTGAGGAACTGCATTCAAATCTGGCTTCAGACATTTAACACTTGGGCAAATCACTTAATCCCTATTGCTTTACCAAATGAATAAACAAAAAAATAAATAAAATAAAAATATAATAACAGCTGTATTATGTACTTGTGAAATGGTTGTAAGGTTTGAATGAGACAATATACATAAAGAACTTTAGAAACTGTATACTAAAAATGTCAGTTTGATAAAGTAAGTTAAATCTTTTAGTTTTAGTCTTGACAAATTTGAAAATAGGTATGTTTTCCAAACAACTCATGAGTTATTCCCTAATTCCATCCCTTGGGGAAAAACAAAAGATGACTTCTAAGACACTTGGTAATTATATAGTCAAGATAGTGGAGGAGGAAGGGAGGAGGAGTCTTATATACTAAGTGCTTATATACTAAAGGGCAAAACTCACACAATTAGCTTTCAGCATCTATTATAGTATGGTTTAATTAAAATGTAATGCAATGGAAATAATAATTTATGGGAATCAGAGTATCTATCACTTCAATTACCTCTGATTTTTGTCACCCCATGGACCATAGTATACCAAAACTATCCATGGGGTTTTCTTGGCAAAAACACTCAAGCAGTTTGCCATCTCCTTCTCCAGTGGATTAAGGCAAACAGAAGCTAAGTGACTTGCTCCGGAGTACTCAATAAATGTCTAAGGCCAGATTTGAAAATGAGTCTTAGTGACTTTAGGCCCAGAATTCTATTCACTGTACTACTTGGCTACCTTTACATACAGTCTTATTCTAAGATCTACTTATTCTTAAGTCTAACAAAGTCCCTTTGTTGACTTGAAAAGGACTGTGTTTTTCTCAGCAGTTATAAGTTTTATGATCCTTCCACTTTTCTTTTCAAGCCAGAAGTTAAGCATCTACTTTTATTTTCCTGGGTAATAAGAGTTGACCTATAAATGAAGATTTGCAAAACATTTATGATATATACTCTCATTTGATCTTCAGACCACCTTCTGAGATAAAAGTTTTTATCACCATTTTATGGATGAAGAAACAAACTCAAAGGGTTAAGTAACCCAGGTAATCCTAATTCCAAGGAAGAGGCTGCTATCTACTATGAAAGTGTATAAATGGCTCTGGATATGAAATTGGTTTCCTGGCCAACAAGCCTCTTTTTATGAAAGGTTTTGCCATTTGGAACAGACAAGCAAAATACAGCAGTCATTACAATTCTAATCAGTATTTTAATGCAATGAGTCTCACTTTCATCAGGACAAAATGTGGACCAGATGCCCCTACTGTCTTTCTCTCTCTCTTTCTCCTTCTCTCTCTTTGTCTCTGTGTCTCACCCATCTCCTTTTCTCCCTCCTCTCTCTTTTCCCCTGCCTCCCCTTCCTCTCTCTGTCTCTCTCTGTGTCTTTCTGTCTCTGTTTCTCTCTCTCTCTCTCTGTTTCTTCTCTCTCTCTCTCAACTTCTATCAAAACAAATAACCAGAAAAAAGACTTATTTGATGTTTATTATTGAGTTTTCTCATGAGGACTGAAATGTGTAATAAAAAAGGAAGCATGCATATTTTCGCATGGCTTGAATTTTGGACCAACCTGCAGAACACCTGGAGGATAACAGTGCACAAATCTTCCATGCCTGTCTCCCTTATCCTTAAAAAATATCCTTTACTATTCCCTAGCCAGCTGACATCTTTCCTCCTTTTCTCTGCCAAACTCTGCTTCTTTACCTAACAAAACAAATGGGCTTTTATCATTCCTCATTCTTCTCAACTAATCTACTACATTTGACATTATTATCCACCCTCTCTTTCTGGACACCCTTCTTTTTGAGCTTCCTTGGCACTGTTCTGCCTTGATTTTTCTAGTGCCTCTATTTGGTTCTTCTCCATCTCCTTAGCTGATTCATCAGCCAGTAGTGTTCCCTAAATGTGAGATTCTAAACTCTATGTTTCTTATTGTTCCACTCTCCTCTCTTTTAATAGCCTCATGATCTCTATGCAAATAACTCAGATTCATATGTCCAGTCTCTAACCAGAGCTTCAATTCCACATCACCAGTTGCTATTTAGATATATCAAATTTTATATTCAGGAGAAATGTCAAATTCAATTTATTTAAAACAGAACTTATTATCTTTCCCTCAACAACTGCCCCCTTACTCTAAACTTTCCTATTTCTAGAGAAAACATGCCCATCCTTCCAGTCTTCCAGGTTCATAAGTTTTGCATTATGTGGGTAACACAGAGAAAACCAATTTGTCCAGATCACAGAATGTGGAAGGGAAAGTAAAATTCAATGCACCTAGATAATAGATTGGAACTGGGTTGTGTAGGATTTTAAAAACTCAATAAAAAGTTTTTATTTGAGCCTAGAGGCTTTGGAGGCCATTAAAATTGTTTGAATAGGGATGACCATAGTCAGATCTGCATTCAAGGAAAATTACTCTGGCAGCCAATGTGGAGAATGGATGGAAATGGAGAGTGATGTGATGCTTGAGAGACCAATTAGGAAGATATTGATGATATAAGCCTACATTAAGTAGGAGATAGCAATCTGAGGGGGGAGAAAAGGGTTGGATTAGAAGGATATTGTCAAGGTAGGAATGAGGAGAATGAAGAAATAATTAGAGAATGTGAGATGAGAGAGAATGGGCAGAACAAAAATAACTATTGTTCTCAAACATGTGTAGAGAGAGCCCTGTACAGGGAAGTGGAAAAGATTAAATAATAGACAGTTCTATAGTCTAGTATTTAAAGATAGGGTTGTTATGAAGAAATAAAAATAATAGCTAAATAGATATTTTAGTTTTGGAAAGCACTTGACTAACATTATCCCACTCAGTCTTCACAATAATTCTGTGAAGTAGCTTCTATTGTTATCCCCATTTTACAGATGAGGAAGAAACAGGTTTAGAGAGATATAAGTGATTTTATTCATCATCACATAAAGAGTTAAGTGTAAAGGTAACATTTGAACTCAGATTTCTTCTGGCTCCAAGTGCAATTGATCTTCACTATACCATGTGCTTTATAAACTATAAAAGCTCACTGAATGTGAGCTGCTGTTATTCTCAAGTTATTCTGAGGATTGGTGATGATTATGAAAAGCTGCCATCTATACTTAAAGGGATATTCTCTCCATATTTGCGATTTTCACGCACAGGGATTAATGGAGAAGCAAGATGGAGCACTGCACTTGGACCCAGAAGACTTCAGTTTGATTCTTGGCCAACACTTAGCTGTGTGACCAAAGATGAGTGCCCACTCTGAGTGTTAGTTTTCTCAGCTGTAAGATGAAGATAAGAAATGTGCTGCTCACTTCAGATGGTTGTGGTGAGGACAGTGCTTTGCAAATCTATATATGTGTATTGCTATTTGAGGCAGCAAGTCAACATTCTGCTGTTTCTGGAGATTATCTGAAGACTTGATGCTAGCAGCAAATTCTGGCTGAATTACTATGCAGGTGGAAAGATTGTGTCTCTGGTACTCATTACATATGTTTAATCTTGGAAAAGTCATCTAACCTCTTAGAACCTCAGTTTCCCCTACCTTAAAATGAGGGACTTGGACCATATGCTTCCCCCCAAGGACCCTTTCAACTCTAGGTCTGTGAAAACAAGAATAAGACCAAGTACACGAAGGAACTATTTCCTCTTCCTGTTTTAGAGAAGATGGTAAGATAATGGAAGAAAATCGAATTTAGAAGATCCAGCTCTATATGCTCTCTATTTCCTCAATATCAGCATTTATGCAGCATGTGACCCTCAGGGTTGCGTTGGAAAGAGGGCACATGTTGGGTGAGCCACAGCGTCTCAGTAGCTCTGCTCTGACAGCTCCTTAGCATAATGGGTACAAATGAAGGGCAAACACACTAATAATAATTGGATGGGCTGATTGGCTCCTTTATAGTTCTTATTGCTAAATTATTATTGCTGTTAACTTTTGTCAATATTTCAACCTCAGTTGACTGTCACTCAATAAATAATCTTGTGCTCAGGAAGGGTCAGGCTTTCTGTTGGTCTTTGTTTCAGTGACATGCATTCATTAATAATAATAATAAAAAAAAAGCCAGAGCTTCCAACGAAAGAGCAGCCACAAACAGCTTTCCCCTGAGCACCTATTTTGTTTTGTTATTACAGTTTACCTGACACCAGCTGAGGAGACTGAAGGAAAACTTTCATGAAGCTGGCTTGGAAAATGCACTTTCTCCTCTATTATTCTATCTTCATAATTTCTCCAATACAGGAGGAGGACTCATTTATTCTTGGGATAGCCTATCAAACTGCTTATTGCACATCTGCGTGTCTGTCTCCTTAGAGAAGATGCATTCTGGGAATCCAGGAATTAACAACAACAACAACAACAAAAAGAATTAGGAATGAAATAGAAGCCAAAAGATTTCATTTTTTGTATAGAACCAGAGCCAAGATTCATTATGACTCTTTTGGGATAATAACTATTAAACCAAGTTTGAATCTATATCTTGTATGTAACTCTTCTGATAGGGACCATGCCAGACACATAAATCTAATAGGACTGACATTTAATTAAAATGCAAAATAATATAAACAACAACAACAAAAAAAGGGAAGTAGTAAAACATCTACATCCATACATAAAGGGTTATCATTTCCTATATCTCTATAGTAGAATACTAGAATATAGTAGAATATAGTAGAATACTAGTAGAATATAGAATATAGAATACTAGAGTCATACTCTAATTCCATTTCAGTCTCTTTGTATTTCTCTCTCTCCCCCTGTTAGTCACTCTTCCCAGCATAATGGAAGGACATAGCTTCATACCTTTGATGGTATGTTATCAAAGTGCACTTATATTATATTCAAAGTATACTTGTACTAAACTCAAAGTAGACTTGTATTCTGACTATAATCATCAGGTTCAACCAAAATGCCAAAATGGACACCCTTCTTTATGTAGTCTCCTTACCTTCCTTGCCAGCCACAATCTTACATTGTATCTTATCTCCTCCAATTATCCCTGCAATTCTTTAGCCCTCTTTTCTAAATTTCTCAACCCTTCTCTTCTGCAGCTAATTTTTCCCTCAATCATTCTCTTCCTCTGTCAAATGTTCTTCTCATTCTAGAGAAATCTAGATCTTCTCATTCTTCTCAGTTCACTCATCACTCATATTATATCCCTAAAAGTAGATGTTCCCCAAAGTCCTAAGCTAGGCCTTTTTTGCTTTTCTCTCTATTCTTTCTCCCCCTGATAATCATATTAGCTTCCATGAGTTTAAATTATCATCTCTATGCAGATGAATTACAGATCTATTTATTTATTCTAAGTCTTTCCCCTGAATTCCATTCCTGTATTACCAATTGCCTATTGGACATGTAAAACTGAATGTTCTGGAGACGTCTCAAATTCAAATGATCTAATTATCTTTCTCCTAAACTATTTCCTCTTCCAGATCTCCCTTTTTCTGTTGGAGGCCTTGTCATTCTTCTTGTCTCCCTTGTTGTTTTGGATATATCCTCAACATCTCATTCTTTTTCATCTTGCATTATCTAATCAGTTGATAAATTTCCTCATTTCTGCCTTCACAACATCCATCAAATTCAACCCCTCTTCTCTTCCCTCAAATAACTAGCTATCTTCTTAATCCAAGCCTTCATCACTCCTCACATAGATTAATACAACCTCTTAATTGGTCCCAGATGCCTCAAATCTCTTTCCATTTCAATCTATCCTTCACATTGCTGCCAAAATGATTTTCTGTAAATGCAAAAAAAAAAAAAAAAAAAAAACTATTACAAGGACTCTCAAGTATTTCTATGGTAAAACACAAGCTAATCTATTTTGGCATTTCAAACTTCTCAAAACCTGGACCAAGGCTACTTTTCCAAATGTATTGAATATTATTTGTTTTCAATTACATTTTTTTCAAGCAACTTGCTGCTCCCCAAACAAAAAATTCCATTTCCTAATACATAAACTTTTCCCCTATGTCTGGAAGCTATTTACTTCTCACTTCTGCTTCCTAGAATCCTTACTTCCTTTCTAGAGTCAGGGTCCTACATAAAGCTTATCCTACTATCTTCTCCACATCCAAACTATTAACTTTCCTTTTCCCTAAAAAATACTGTTTTCTATGTTTTTATAACTTATTTCCATTTTGTTTTCATTGTCATGTTATTTTCTCCCAATTGATGCTTTAGGGTATGGTGGAAAGAGCACTGGACTTGGAATCAAAGGACCTTTATCTCTTTTGTCACTTGCTACCTGGGAGACTTAAGCCAAATCACTTACTCTCTCTAGCTCTCAGTTTCCTCTTTTGGAAAATGAGGTTATAGTACCAAATGGTACCAAGCTATGATTGAACAATGATCTTTGAGGACTGGGTCTGTTTGGGGTTTGTCTGTACAGTCTTAGCTCCTAAAGCATTGCCTGATACTTAGAAGCCCCTTAACAATAAATGAATCTTCTCAAGTAAATTGTGATGTGGACAACACAGGCATTATTATGTTCATTTTGCATAGAGATTCAGTACTCCACAGAAAATATTTTCACTACCACTGGGGTAGAAATGGGAAGGGTCTGATGCAATAGTCCCTTCAAATACCTGAATTTATAACACTTGCTAGTTCTTCCAGTGCTTCTAACAGTAAACGTTGTCATCTGACTGTGGATTGGTTTCTGATCTTATAAATCACCTCTAGGGAAATGAAGGTGGGGGAAACAACAAACCAACTAACAACTGAGAAAGATACTCTGAAAAATAAAGTTTTAATCTATTCACATCTGAAAGATAAAATAACTAGCACAACGGGAGGTTACATTAGTTTTGAATCCTGGCTCAGAAATTTACTAGCTATGTGATGTTAAAATAGTCACAAACATCTTAAATCTCAGTTTCCTCATCTATAAAATAGGGATCATAATATTTTCACTAATTACCTTATAGAGTTGTCATAAGTCAAGTTCTTCAGATAATATAGCTCAACTGGGCTAGAGTGAGAGGAAGGCAGACACAGATATTTTCCTCAGGATTTCAGTCCCAGAGATAATGTAGAAATCTGAAACCTGTTACCAGTCTTGAGTGGCTGAGACACTAATAGTAAGTGATCATGAAAAAGACTTCTAATTGATTCAGACTGGAAAAACTGACAACTCAGAAGCATTTGAGTAAAACTGAGCTAGTATACAAAAGGGGTAACATACTTGCTCATATCTCGGTTTCTTGGTAGCATAGGGTGAGGAAGAGTACTTTAAGTTGGTCCCAACTTGACCTGTGAGGAAGGGGAAGGTGTCAGATTTTGTGCATCCAAGTGTTTAGGCACAATTTTAAATAGCTCACATTTTTATAGGTAGACTTTAGAGACAGGCTGAAGCACCATACCAATTGTTACATTTTCAGTGTCAGCATTTACACCTCACAAACTGGAAAACTGAAAAGTAGAGCTTGATTTATGACTTTGTTACCATCTAGATTTAAGAAAGTGATGGAAAAAATGATAATCATTCAGTTTAAACTTAAAAGCATTTTTTAACTTTTTAAAGAGAATTTGCTACTAAACATTTATCAGTATACATTTGGGTTTAAGATAATAATAAGACCTAACATTTACATAGCACTTTAAAAATTGGATACCAGGGACAGCCCTGAAGTCAGGAGGACTTGAGTTCAAGTAAGCCTCAGACACTTCTACATCCTAGCTCTGTGACCCTGGGCAAGTCACTTAACCCCAATTGCCTCAGCAGAAAAAAAATTAGATCTCATTTGATGCTCACAATAAGCTTATGAGGGAAGCATTATTATTATTATTACCCCCATTTTACAGATGAGGAAACTGAGACCTAGGGAAGTTAAGTGACTCAGAAAGGATTGCATAGGGAATAAGTGGTAGAATCCAGCACTTTTCTCCTGACAATCCTCGGAAATTGGTGGTAGAGGAATCATGATTTCTATGACCCAGATAATAAATCTGGTGGTCAGAGAAGATGTTTAACAAATGACAAAACCAGGATTAGAATCCAGGTCTTTAGACCCTCAGTAGGTGCACTTTCCACCATACCCAACCATCTTTTTCAATTTTTCTTCCTCTTCCTCCTACTTTCTTTTCCATCCTCTTTCTTCTTCTTTGTCTTTGGGAATCCAGGTGAGCTCCTACGTCTGCATATTTCTTTTTTTTTTTCTCCTTTTTTTCTGTCTGCATATTTCAAAGAGGCTCCAACACAAGCAAGGGACTCATGTTCTACATCTTGTCTCTTCCCTTCTGTCACCCCATAAAAATGTACTTGCCCTGAGGCCAATTCCTACTTTTTAAATTAATGTTTAGTTAAAATCTGAAAAATTAACTCATTGTAACATTAATGGATGTTAATAGCCTGTTACCCCTTGAACTGATATATTCCACAGCCAGTACCTTCTGAAAGCACAATGCCTCATCTTTTAAAGAGGGAGTCTGAATGAACAAGTAGCAATGTGCTGAGTTCTGACTATAACCAATAAAAAAAGATGGTCCCTGGTCTCAAGGAGCTTACGTTCAAATGAAGAAACCAGCACATCTAAAAGAGGTCAGTTCTTAGTCTTATGGAAAGTTTCCAAAGCCCTTAGCATACAGCGGCAAAGCAGATGATAATGCAACTTTAATGTAATTTCTGTTGATAAAATGACATACTTTTCTGATGAACCATTTTAGTGCCAAGGACTTCCATGGCAAGAACTGGATATTTACTAGCTGTGACTGCTACACCTGCAGAAGCAGTTGGCAGATCCCATCTTCTCAGAGATTTCTTTCTTTGGAGATGGTGCAGGAGCTGTCCAAAACAGGACCAGAAGTCCAGGGAGGCACTATTTTTCCCAAGTCTCTTGGATTCCAGGTCCTGAGCTACACCTATCAGAGTCTGAGGTGGGTCGTGCTGGAATGCACATGCCCCCTCTTTATGTCCACCTCAGAAGACTTCAGCTCTGCCTTTTCCTGTCTGTTTGACCCTTAAGGTAAGTCACAATGAAAAGTTTAGGCAATGTGGCATCTAATGCCATTGTAATGGTGTTATATGGTCCTGCATCATAGAACCTCATATTGTCAAATGAATAAATTGCAAATGATTTAAAATAACTGGAAAACCATGCAGTAGATATAAGTAGACTGTAGTATGCTATTGTGGCTTTAAGACATTAAGGACATGGGTGACTAGAAAATGAAGTTGGCCAGCTATGTAGCAAGAATGTAGCTGAAAAGTCTGATTATCACACTAATATAGACCAGAGGAAGGTTTCCAGCACCTCTGATGGTTTCTCATTGGTAGATTATGGAAAGAGAACACCATTTAAGGTGAGAAAGCATGGTTGAGATGCAGTGTACACTAAAAAAAGAAATAACCTTGAGGATGAGCTCACTGTGCTATCCAAGCATGGAATCATGACAGGTCAGTGGGAGAGATCAGAGTTATAACTATATGAATTTATGCCTTGGTCAAGTTGAGTTGAGATGAGTGCAGAGAACAATGTAGTTATTCAAGGATAGTCCTTCAAGGAGGGGCATGAAGGCAGAACAGACAATAGTCCATTCATAGGTAGAGTCATTATTGGAAGGGGAAATCCATCCCTTATAATCCTGCAAAGGGCAAATATGCCCTATATTCCAGAGAACTCTGAAGCAAGTGCTGTAGGACTATGATTCTTTCAGGAAGAAAGGATACAAGTAAGCAAGCCTTTCTGGAGAAGAGATGCTTTCTCATTCTTCTTCCCCACCAATAAAAATTAAAAAATAAATAAATGAACAAACAAATGAATGAATGAACAAATAAATAAAAAAATAAAACTAGCAAAAACATTATCTATATGCTAATTACAGCTCCAAAAGGAATATTTTGTTGGAACATCATAGGATCATTGAAGGGCCCTCAGAAGTCATCTAACATCTTTATTTTACAAATCAGGAATATAAAGACCAGTAAATTTTCTGAGGTCACACAAGTAGTAAATGTCAAATGTAATATTTGAACTCAAATTCTCCTGTTTCCTAGTCCATCTATTTCATGGTATATTATAATTAGAAAGCCTAAAAAGTTACAATCAAATCATTCCTCCTAGGTAACTTCCCTTACTCCTTACATAGAGGACTGATCAAATAGGCTAAAAATTAATACTAAAAATGTACAATATCTATATAATTTTGGCTACATATTTTTACCTCCTAAGCCTATTTCTTCTTCTGGAATTATAAGGTGAGATTCCTAGATCTCTGAGGCCTGTAATATTCAATGATCCCAGGAGCTAAGGGAGAAAAAAAGAGGTCAATCAATTAATAAGTTTTGCAAAACTAGGACCTGATTCCCAACAGCCTCATTCAAACAGTCATATACCATACGGCAGCATTGCATAGTGGGCCATCCTTGTCATCAGGAAGTCCTACTTCTGCTAGATGCTGACTATATGATCATGAGCAAATTGTTCACACTGTCATTTTCCCAGGAATTTTCTAAGACTGTAAGGGACAGATGAATTGCTTGTTTGCCTTTAAGGGCTAAAAAAGGCACATCATACTACATACAATATCTAAAAGGCAAAAAGGTTCCTTTCTCTATATACTTAGAGACACACGTAGGGACACTTCATTAAGACCCATTCAGGAAAAAGGCTTCTATTTATCATGCGAGTTAAAGAATACATCATTGAAGTGACAGAGGATTAAAGCCATTAAGAAGAAAATTTACTTAAATAAACAGTGAACTCCTGCCCTGTGGTTATGATGAAATTGTTGGTAATAATTGAACAAAAACAACAAGCTTAAAGGAGAAGGCTAATAACCATCTAGGCCACAGTAGCCTGCAGGTAATGACCTAACTAACATACAGAACAGCTGCAGCTGCCTTAATAGACAGACTTTCCAGAGCACTGGCATGCACATGCGAGTTCAAACGGCCAGTTAAAGATAAATATGGTTCACGAGTTAATTGTCCATAATCATTATTTTTAAAAACCTTTTGTCAAATACCTGTGGCAGGTGTGGTATAGAGGAAGGAACACTGAAGGAAGAGGCAGGAGAAATAATTTCTAGGATCTCTCTTCTGAAGTTCTTGGAAAAATCACAACTCCTGTGAGCCTCAGCTACTTTATCTATCAAATGGCTAGCTGGTAAAATGGAGAGAGTGCCAGACCTGCAGTCAAGAAGACTCATTTTCATGAGTTCAGATACAGCCTCAGACATTTATTAGCTATGTGATTCTGGGCAAATCGCTTAACCCAATTAGTCTTAGTTTCCTCATCTGTAAAATGATCTGGAGAAGCAAATGACATATCACTCCAGTATCCTGATGAAGAAAAACACACAAATGGGATCGCAAAAAGATGGACACGACAGAAATAAAAACAAGAACTGGGAATGTCAACCATTATCTGTCTGAAGACAAGGGGACATTGGCCTAAATGACCTTTTGAGAATTCTTCCAGTTATAAGCTCTACAATTTTACACCATCATACAGTCAAGATTATATTTTAAACTATGAACACTTAAAGTGATCATATTTTAAATTATAAAAAGTGTCTGAATGAAAAGTTTGATAAATTCTTCACATCACAACCAAAATTCAGTGCAATAAAATAATATACTAAGAGCAATAATAAAATATTTCCTATGAAAACACTAATGAAGAAATACCCACATGACAGTCCATCTATGAGTCAGGTCCTAGAGTTTCCTGAAGCATACTGAGAGTGACTACTAGTCCAGGATCATATAGCTACTAAGTGTCAAAGATCAGAGATGAATATCTATCCTTCTGACTCCAAGCCCAGAGTGTTCCATATCCTTCATATCCTGCACCAACAGCCAAACTGGAATTCTTGCTTTTCCTTTTAAATAACACTCTATGTTTCCTCCCCATATTTTGAAGTAGGTTGTGATCCAGAGTGAGGATGCACTCACTACTCCTATCTAGAAGAATTTCTGAATTACTACTAAACTAATCTCAAGAATAAGATATTTTCTAATCTATCAATCTGCTGTTGACACCCCAAATTAGCTTGGATTTGCTTTATACCCTTTTGTATTTACTTATAGTTGCATATATAATTTCCTCAAAAAGAATTTAAGTTCCTTAAGGGGAAAAACCAATTTTTTGTTCTATAGTATCTAGCTCATAGGAGATACTCAATTAATTCTTGTTGGTTGATTAACATTCTACCTCTGGGATTAATATAGAATATAAATTAAATAATAAAACAAACAAGTAAGCAGTTGCTTAGAAAATAATAAAATGCTATTACTTTCTTCATATTTCAGTTTCCAAATAAGTAAACGTAAGCTCAGAATTGTTAAGGGAGTAACAGGAATTTAACACTATGGGATATCTCCCACAGGGGTACAATTTCCTTGCCTCTCACAGATTCGAGCCATAGTTCCCATACCTCCCCCAAAAAGAGTCTGTTCTAAAGCCGAGACATTTAAATACTTTTTAGATCACAAATATGGTGATTTATTTATACAAGAAAAAAAAAGAATAACTTTTCTGACTAAATAGAGTATCTAGTGAAATAATACTAAGGCCTGGAGTCAAGAAGACAAGTTCAAATCCAGTCTCACATACTTAATACTTTTGTGATAATTAACAAGTTACTTAACCCTCAGGGAAAAAAAAAATTATTTATCCAGATTTCCCATAGACATAGCTTTTGTGACATTCAGTAAATTATTTTGCTCACTTACATTTCCCTTTCTTTCCTATCTCATTTCTAGCTCAGCTTCAAAGAATAGAGTGCTAATTCAACAAAAAAGCCAAATTGTTCCAGTATCTCGTTAAGTTATAATTGTACTTTGGATAGTTTCATTAATTCATTCAATCCATCAAGACCTCAAAGACTCTTAAGAGAAATTCTTTTTCTATGTATCAAATCACCTGTAGTTCATTTACATGCCATTGTTACTCATTTTTATAAAAAACACACTGGCTTAGCTTCACTTTTAGGGGTGATGAGGAAGGGGAAGAAGCTATGTAGACATGAGGGCATTTTTAATCTGTCGGCCCATAGAGGTACATTATTATTTTCTTAAGCTGTCTACTTCATGTATTCTTATTGCACAGTTTTTGGGTTGTTTTTTTTGGCGGGGGGAGGGGGGGGAGGGTGTTAACAATCCCTTTACTTTCCAGTGACAAATAAAGGGCATATTTTCCCTTGCTTTCTCATTGACTGCTTACCAAGGTGAGACCAGTAGATGAACTGCCACCTGCTGGCCAGCACTTCCTGCAGACTGATCTCGATCAGAAAAGGGAAAGGCGAATGTGGGCATTCATTAGGATCACATGGAATTGTTTTGCCCGTGAGTACTATAACTTAAAGACTTATTGTCAAAATCAGCCTGATCCCCAACCCAATCAGGATTCAGAATCCCCTCTGGGACGGCTTTCTGCTCTGTGAGACGTGAAACTGATGGAAAGCCAGCCAGTAAGTAGTCTGAGCTCTTTCCATTCAAAAACTGGGAGGTTTGCTGTACAGTAAAAGCTCAAAACTGCAGACAGGTTAGAAAGGGGATTTATTCATAGAAATCCTCAGGCTCTTTTTCTTAGGTCCATGCGTCCCTCTCTCTCTCAATCCTGCCTCTACCGCCCACCCCACCCCACACATATACACAGCTCACTAATCTTTAAGACTCTGTCTATTATTCATCCTCAAATATTGTCTTTATCAAAGCATACTATGATGAATGGGTCCATCAGAAGTACAAAGGTAACTAGATAAGTAAATCCCTTATTAACCTGTCTTACTCCTCTCTCTTCCCTTCCCAATCCTCTCATTTTCCCAAGGGCCCATTTTGCCTCTTTTATTCTTTCTTCCAGAGGGAGATAGGTATTTTTTTTTCTTTGATTTTTTTTTTCTCTTTGTGAACCAAGAGAGATTTCTTGCAAAACGAATATGATTCCATCTTGGACTGCCTCCTCTCCCTCTGGGAGGTTTTGCGAGAGGGAAACGTGGACCATTTTTTAACCCCTGAGGTTAACGGCTGAGTCTAGAGAATTTAGGGAGCCTTTACAAAGGACTTTGACACTGAAAGGGCAAATTTGCACAATGTCTGCAAATTTGTCATTTGCAGTTCATTAATTGTCTATTTTGTCTTAATGTTAATGTTGAGCCAACCTGTAGTAAATTGACAAAATAATAGACATGAATGCATTCTTAGCACACGTGGCATCTGTGCTTCTAATAAGCTTGATTTTATTCTACACACATAAAAATGGCCTATTTGCGTCTCCAAAGTAAATGAGAAGCTCATGAAGACCTCATTGCTCTCAGAAACACCAAGGACAAGCTAACATGACATAATATTGTTGCTATGGCAACAGGGATATTCACCGGCAGAATCACCACTATAGATCATCAATTTAGTGCTCTACTAAACACAAAATAATACCTGTTCTAATGAAGCCTGAGCTTTGATTCCTAGGAATATGGTGCCACCTATAGCAATGACCAACAGAGTGGAATTCAAAGAAATTCCATCTCATTGTACAGATATACTCTCTGTTCTGTAATAAAGGAAGCATTCTGTCAGTCTTTGATAATGATTTGAAAAGGAAGCATATTAGCAAAGTGAACTTAAACTATTTGCTATCACCTCTCTTTGTATAGGATTTCTTGATGTTCATTGAACTATAAGCTTAAAAGCTGGAATTGATTTCTAGAATCAGAGCCCAAATCCATAAATAGATAACATTGAGTTTAGAACTGGAAGTGTCCCCAGAGATCACCTACATCACCCTCCTCATTTTACAGATAAGGAAACTGAGGCTCAGAAAAAACAAAGTCAAAAAGTCCTTTAAATCTAGGTTTTCTGCCTATAAATCCAATGCTCTTTTCCCTACACTATTCCATCTTTCCTATGCTATTCTTCATGCAGGTTTACTAAGAATATTTTTTTTTTTTTGCAGGAAAAGTAAATTATGCAGTGAACTAAGTGAGCTGGTAGCACGAATTGGTAGCAGGCCACTGACTCCGTCAAGGGAAATTGCATTAAGGCTCTTCATGAGAAAAAGCATGGGAAGCAATAGCACAGGGAGAACTAGCCTTATCTACTTTTTGCTTTCTGGCTGATAAAACAGAAAGGAAAAAATATACTTTTCTTCTTTCTACGCTGACATTTGTCCCCTACTCATTTGTACTTTATCATGATTGATCCTGAAAACATCCTATTTGATGTTTCCAAAATAGAATGCTGTTACCATCATCAATGATGAATCTGATATTCTTTTTAACGTCAAGCTATATTGGAAAGATAAGCCAAGATCTTCTCTAATCTTTCCCTTTGTTTTGTTTTTTCCTGTGAAAGAAACTTAGTATTTTTTTCTGTGCTTCCTCTCCAAATATGTTTTGGTTTTGGTCATTTTAAAAGGTCAAAAACTAAATATATGTTTTCTTTAATTGTGAAGTACTGATGGGCATATGTGCATATATGCATGTAATAATAGCTAGCATTTATGTAGCACTTGAAGCTTTATCAAACCCTCTACAAATATTTTCTCATTTAATCCTCACAACAACCTGGGAGATAAATTCTATTAGTATGCACACTTTACATATAAAGAAACTGAGGAACTCAGAGGATTAGTGACAAAGAGGTTTTCAGTAAATATCTAAAATTGGATTTGAATTTAATTCTTCCTAAATCTAGGCCCTGTGGTCTACCCACTGTATCAGCTAGCATCACACATTATGTACAAATCACATAATATAAATGAATAAAAAAGCACTTATTGTTTACTATATGTCGAGCACATACTGTTCTTAGCACACTGAGAGTACAAATAGGAAAGCAATGCTGCCTCTGCTTTGAAGTTGCTCGTTCTAAATGGAGGAGAAATAGATGTGAATACATAGATAATGTTTATATATTGTTTTATTCTTTCTGTATATAAAGGGGCAGGGAAGGAAATAAACATTTATATAGAACCTACTATGTACCAGGCTCTGCGTTAAATGCTTTATACGTATTATCTCATTTGATCTTCATGACAGATCTGCTAGTTAGGTGCTATTTTAATCCCCATTTTTTAGTTGCAAACAAGTCTAGTGACTTGCCCAGGATCACTCAATTAATAAGTGTCTTAGAGTCTTTCTGACTCCTGCAAGAGTGCTTTACCCTTTGCAACACAAATTTGCATTTATTAAAGTGGAGAGATTGAGTACTATACCGTAGGCAAGAAAATGCAATTTACATCCTACCCCTAGATTTTACCTTGTAAGTCTGAGAAATGTGGAGTTCTAACAATTATAGAACTTTGTGTATTATATAACTCATTTTCTTCCATGAACCTCAATATCTTCATCTATAAAATAAGGAGATTTTATTCAATGTCTTCTGGAGTCCCTTCCAATCCTAGAACTATACTCCAATGATCTATTTCTCACATTCAACCACTACCTGAGGTCAAACCATTAGCTTCCTACCATCCCATCTCTTCCCTCTCTTTTACATCCTGCACACAGCATCCACTTGACAATATTGTTCCTCTTCTCAAAGACAGGTGATGACAACCTCATCTCTTTGGAATGCAAAACTGTTTACAATCTAGCTACATCTAGACTTTGGGTATTTTTTTTCCACATTACTCTCCTTAACATACTTTATATTCCAGTCAGAGTGTCCTATTTGCTGTCCCTCATATATCATGTATCATTTCTCAACTGCATACCTGGAATGTACTTCATCCTACAATAGATCTGTAGACCAAGAACTCATTTATATATCACCATTTGCTATCTCTGTAACCTTGAACAAGTTACAGTCTCTGAGACTGTTTTCTCATCTGTAAAATGAGAGAATTGAACTAAGGTCTAGTTCTAAATCTATCAACAATAAATCTATAAACTATGAACCTCTTTCCCTTGAAATCTCTCACTCCCGTCAAAGCTCAGCTCAAGTTCCATCTTCTATGGCAAGCTTTTTCTGACCCCTACAATTCTTTCCACTCATATCCCCAAAATACCCCTAAAATTGCTTTTTTATTTACTTATCAATGTCTATGCTGTTTTTTCCTGTAGACTTTAAGGTTTTTGAGGACAGGTTCTATTTCCATTCTTGTTTTTGTATCGCCAGTGTTCAGTCTACTATCCAGTATCTAGAAGAAATTTAATAAATGTTTAATTAATTAAAAATAAGCTTAATTAAATTCATTTGAATTATATCAATAAATGCTTTTTGTATGTTTTTGTCATTTTTTCTTCATAACTGATAAGTAATAGGGCCTCATAAATAATTTTACTTTTAGTAACAGCTGACTTGGGTTGTTCCTCTGCTGCTTGTGATAGATCTGAGTGTGTGTGTAGGAGAAAAAGGGGAGTGCGTAGTCATAGATGTGAAGGCATGAAAATCATAACATAGGACTGAGAATTAACAAAATGAAGCCAGTGAATGTGCATACACAGCCCATAGCATAAGATAGCTATACTTTATCCTTTTATCCCACAAGTAGGGACAATTCATTCAAATTTAGTGTGAGAGTAGGGGAAATGACTCCCTCTCCCAACCACTTCCAAACTGAAATCAAGTCTGTAGTCAATGGTTCAATTACTCTTCAGGACCTCCAGGAAATAATTAAACAGGAAGGGGAGAATAAAAGGCCTGTTATCTGTTCTATTCTTCCCCATTCTAGCTACCATCTAACCTGAGTCTCAGAACATTTCAAAGGCCAAAGAGAGCAGAACAAGTATTTTTAAAGTCCCTGTAATCCATTCATATTATATAGCAAACTCAAATTTTTCCATTTGAAGAGAAAAACAACAAGAATTGTGGATGAATAAGCAAAAAAAAAAAAAGTATTTTTAGTTTAGTTTGGAATCATCGTTGCACTGGAGTGATGATATAATTTTATGCCATTTTCCTCGCTAATTATCATCTTGTTATTATTAGAAAGGATGGTTTCCTTGAAATTATGGTTTTAGTTATAGTAAATCTCAATGGCGAGCATCACTATTCTGAAAAGTGGCTTCAATTCTGAGGAACAGGCTGACACCTAGTGAAGCTATCGGGCAATGCAGCTGTACCAAGGTTTTGCAGTTGAATTTTTTCTTTAACCCATGATGGGCATGAGATGCAGCATTTCAGTGGCTCCTTGTGGCTCAGAGTCTTCATAATTATCTTCAGACATCACCAGACATTAACTAATGGTGAGAGATTCCGCTCATGATGCAGATGAACATAAGTGGATGAGAAAATGTGTCCCTAGGCCTTTGATGTTTAGATTCTGCCACCAGACATCATCCATCACGGAGCCTGTTGGTAAATGCCATATATGTCTTTGTGTAATAACCACAAGCATAAGATTTGCAGATGGAACAAAACAGAAACTATGGTTCCCATCCACCCTCCAACCCTTTTTTGCTAACACGACAGAAAATAACGTTATTGGAACAAGGCACTATGATCATGCAAAAAATGATTTTTGGCTTAATTTTCTTTCATACTCCAGTGCTACAATGGATCTGTGACTTTACCATTGTAGGTTTTTTCCTCGTGATGCAAAGGGACTCATCCAACCTGTCTACCTCAGGTGATGCTCATTTACCCTCTTATAAATCCACCATGGAGGCGGGGTGTAGAGGTTAGGGCAGGGTCTTATCTGTAGGCTGGTAACCTTCTATTGATATTGTAAGGATATCAGTGGAGCAACCAGGATCTCTGTTGGTCCTTGACACATGATTTTGGCAGATCATACATTTTTATGACATTCTTTATGCTGTTTGAGCTGATAATTTTAATTTTTAAATGTAACTCATTCATGTAGAATTCTAAGAATTAGCACTTTCGCTGAAGGAGGTAGGTAGGCTCATTAATGGAATAATAATAACGATGGGCAGCTCAGTGGATAAAGTGCCTGGCCTAGAGACAGGAAATCCTAAGTTTAACTATGGCTTCAAACACTTACTAGCTATGTGACCCTGCCCAGGTCACAACCCCATTTGCTTAAATTTCCTCATCTGTAAAATGGGGATAAAAATACTATTTACTTTGTGAATATCAAAAGAGAAGGTAAAACACTTAGCATTGTTTTCAGCATATAGGAAGTATTATATAAATGATAGCTAGTAGTAGTAGTAGTAGTAGTACTAGTAGTAGTATCCCCTCTAATATTTTATTTATCAATTCTGGTTCTAAGGAGCTCCTTAACTTACTAAGGAGTTCAATCCATTTTGGGAGAGTTCTAAATGCTACTTTTCTTTCCTTTATATTGATCTGGAAGTTATCTCTCCCAAATTTCTATCCACTTATAATAGTTTTTTTTTTCTTTTGGGATTATAAAGAATACTCTTAATCTTCTTTTTACAAATCAGTCCCTTTGATATTTTGGATACAGCTATGTTGGGCACAGCTACCTTGTCCTTCCTGGATTGTCTCTTTATTAAACTAAATAGTTCTTTCAACTTTTCTGCCCATTTTGAACTCTTTACCATCTCATTTGTCCTACTCTAAATGTTTTTAGCAGGTCATTGTCTCTTTTAAGATGTGAGTTTCAGAATACCTGCACACGGTTCAGTGACATTATTATTCTCTTTTTCTGAACTTGATACTTCAATTAATACAACCTTAGACCATATTAGCTTTGTTGGCAACATATTATATTGTTGACTGCCTTCAAGTTCATTGGTTGTCAAATAAAACCCGTATTTGTATTTTTACCACGTGAATTTTTGTCTAGCAACATGTACTCCATTCTATATTTGTGTGAATGATTTTTTTTAAATCTAAGAGTTTATATTTAGTTCTGTTAAACATTGCCAAAACTAGGGTGAGTTAACACCTATGGATATCACTGTAGAGTATATAGTTGGTGAGATATTTCTCAACCATTTCTATTACATCCTTTGCTGGATAAAGACAGAGCTAAATCCTTCTGGGGCCTTGCTTATATCTTCTTTAGACAATAGTTTGAGAGTCACATTTTCCTTAGCCATTACTCTTTCCTTTCTATTGTCTTTCTGAAAGTTTAATCAGTTAGACCATATTAAACAACTGTCTTGCTTTCTATCTATGAGAAACAACATGGTTCTTGGATCCATATGGTCCTTTCCTCTCCTATTTATGGTGTTTTTTTTTGACAAAAACATAAGCAATAGTATTATATATTATATGTGATAATATATAATAATATTATATATAATGATATATATTATATTATTATAAGAATTTAGAAAACCTAGTTAGGAAAATCTCTAACATTCAGTTAGAAGATTTGGTTCTTTGCCCTAATTAAATTTTTAGAGTATCTCTAGTTAAATTCTGAAATTGTTAGAGACAAGATTAGGATATAGGCAATAATGAGATAAAAGAAGTAAGCAGATAATATAATGGTATCTGTGAGGAGATAGGCATGGGAAGGAAAAGATGGGGAAATCACAAACCTTTATTTGGAACTCCTCTCAGTTCCTAAAGAACCTCAGATGCTTTAAGAGATCTGGTGGATCATCTCAATCTTTCCCTTCTTTGCTGCAGCTCTGCTTTCAGTTTCTCCTTTACATTTCTTTCAGGTTTTTCTGTCATTTGTTGGCCCTATGCCACCAATGTCCAGTTCATTGTGTCCAAGGAGGGGGCTCTAAATATTGTTTTTCTTCTCCTTTTCCTAAATCTGCTCTTTCAAAGTCTGGGTATCTCCTTTAAAATTATCAGACATGACTCAAGTGCTTCTTCTGGCTCAAAAATTACAATAGCTCAAATTGCCATCAGGACTGTAAGCAAAGGCTTTTTCCTCCTGACTGTCTCTCCTGGACCATTATTTCCCAGTCATTCTTTCCTGCCCTCCCTCCCATCAATGTACCTTTTTGAGTACCTTTTTTCAGAGTATCCCCTAAAACTATAAAATTCTTCTACCCCTTTCTCAGGTCTATAAATGAACTCTGATCAAATCAGCTCTGGCTTTGTTTCTAGATGAGCTGTGACAATCTATTCCACTATAGCCCCACTCATCATGTATTTAAAACTAAAGTGCCTTTCCAGATCATTATTGCCTTAGGTATATCAGTTATCTTCTCTATTTGAATGTAAGCTCCTTGAGGACAGGGTTTTTTTTTTTTTTTCTTTTGTATCTTTGGTGCCCAGCACCTTGTTTGACACATAGTAAGTACTTGATAAATGCTTTTTCATTCAATCACTCATTTTGATATTTAGAGGGTGACAGAACTTGTATCCCTTCAGCATGTAGAAACAACCAGACATTTCCTTATTAGTTAAATTATTTGGTCTTAATTTTATATTTTTTCTGCTTTGTTATAAAAGATGGTTCATTGGGTAGAGAACCTCTCCCCTCACAGGTGAGGAAAAGGAAAGGTATATATTTGGAAATGAAGATGATATAAAAATAAAAAATATAAATGAAATGTTTTTTAAAATATTTTAAATAAGAAAAATCTATCTTTATTAACTTAATACATTTATGTGTATGTATCTATTGAGATAGTCTGTATTTGACTCCTTAACAAATATCCTTAAAATTATAATGAAAACAAAGCAGAATAAAAGAGATGCAATTGACACCTTATGATTCTTTTGATTTTCCATATAAATAATGGACTGAACTCTGCACTAAGCTTCCTTGAATTCCTTAATTGAGTCAGTGTTGTGAATCAACTCCAGCTGCTGGGCTGCAGGAGAGAAAGCAGAGGAGAATGTGGTGACTCCCTCTTGTTTAGTGATGGTAAACCAGAAGTGTTTGGAAGAGGGCATCAGACCCTGAGTTTCAAGGAGAGAATTGAATAATATCTCATTTTTATATATAATCTTTATATCCTTATATATTCCTCCCAGACCCTGGCCAAGTGTTTTGTATGTTAAGATCAAAAGATCAAACAGCTAATAAGTATCTGAGCCAGAATCTGAACTCAAATTTATTCTGATTCCATGTTTAGAGACCTATCCAGTACACTACCCTCTCAGTTTGCAGATGAGGAACTGAGGCTCCCAGAGAGGTAAAGTTATTTGCTGGGAGCATGGTGTGACACCCTTCCCCTCCAATGCTTTTCAAAGTAGGCTAATTCTTCCTCATGCAAAGTAGTCTAAAATGAATATTGAATCTGCGTGCCAGAGGACCTGGATTCAAATCCAAACTCTATAATTTAGCTATATAGGTGACCTGAGTGAATCAATAAGCATCTTTCTCATCCATAAAATGATGGTGAGAGGTAGCATGGAATAACAGGGAAAGAGAGCCAAGATATATTGGATTGCGGTCCTGCTTCTGACTTACTAGTTGTAAGTCACCAGACTTCTTGTTCCCTAAGGAGATTATTAACATCACAAACTGGAGAATAATTGCTACTCTGTATTGGAAAAGGAGAATTCCCTTTAAAAATAAAATCTCAAGTCCAGATCAAAGATACATCACACTTTAAAATGATTTGGATTGAATTACTCTAAAATAGATTTCCATCTTGAACTAAATCTATGAACTTTATCTTTTGTGACTTTCTTTCCTATTCAGATTCCCTGGAAGCTTAACCTAATTTAATCCACTTTAAACTTTTTAAAGATGGGAGGGAGAAGAAGCCAGCGCTTTTTTTTTCTCCCTAAGTCTATCCAAATCTCTCTAGAGAAGGCCCCCAAAATGAGCATGTTGCCTTCTTTAATGAAAAAACAAAACAAAACCTGACTCCAGGGAAGAAGCTAGAAGATATAGGTACTAGAGTAGAATGGCCTTTAAAAAAAAAAAACTTAAAGAATATTTTATCCTCTAGGCAACCTTTAAAGCTTTTCAAAATATTGAACTTAGGTATGATACTTTTCAGTCAGTGTAAATGAATGCTCTACTTTTCCAATATCATCAACAGTTCACTTTCAGAGATCAGCCACTGAGAACCTGTTTTACTGAGATGAAATGTTACCCCTCAAATATGGATATAATGAATTTTTTGGAAAAAATGTCCTGTAATAAAAATTATAGTTTGGCGGCATGGACCCACACTTAACACCATATACCAAGATAAGATCAAAATGGGTCTATGACCTAGGCATAAAGAACGAGACTATAAATAAATTAGAGGAACATAGAATAGTTTATCTCTCAGACTTGTGGAGGAGAAAGAAATTTGTGACCAAAGATGAACTAGAGACCATTACTGATCACAGAATAGAAAATTTCGATTACATCAAATTAAAAAGCCTTTGTACAAATAAAACTAATGCAAACAAGATTAGAAGGGAAGCAACAAACTGGGAAAACATTTTCACAGTTAAAGGTTCTGATAAAGGCCTCATTTCCAAAATATATAGAGAACTGACTCAAATTTATTCTGATTCCATGTTTAGAGACCTATCCAGTACACTACCCTCTCAGTTTGCAGATGAGGAACTGAGGCTCCCAGAGAGGTAAAGTTATTTGCTGGGAGCATGGTGTGACACCCTTCCCCTCCAATGCTTTTCAAAGTAGGCTAATTCTTCCTCATGCAAAGTAGTCTAAAATGAATATTGAATCTGCGTGCCAGAGGACCTGGATTCAAATCCAAACTCTATAATTTAGCTATATAGGTGACCTGAGTGAATCAATAAGCATCTTTCTCATCCATAAAATGATGGTGAGAGGTAGCATGGAATAACAGGGAAAGAGAGCCAAGATATATTGGATTGCGGTCCTGCTTCTGACTTACTAGTTGTAAGTCACCAGACTTCTTGTTCCCTAAGGAGATTATTAACATCACAAACTGGAGAATAATTGCTACTCTGTATTGGAAAAGGAGAATTCCCTTTAAAAATAAAATCTCAAGTCCAGATCAAAGATACATCACACTTTAAAATGATTTGGATTGAATTACTCTAAAATAGATTTCCATCTTGAACTAAATCTATGAACTTTATCTTTTGTGACTTTCTTTCCTATTCAGATTCCCTGGAAGCTTAACCTAATTTAATCCACTTTAAACTTTTTAAAGATGGGAGGGAGAAGAAGCCAGCGCTTTTTTTTTCTCCCTAAGTCTATCCAAATCTCTCTAGAGAAGGCCCCCAAAATGAGCATGTTGCCTTCTTTAATGAAAAAACAAAACAAAACCTGACTCCAGGGAAGAAGCTAGAAGATATAGGTACTAGAGTAGAATGGCCTTTAAAAAAAAAAAAAAAACTTAGAGAATATTTTATCCTCTAGGCAACCTTTAAAGCTTTTCAAAATATTGAACTTAGGTATGATACTTTTCAGTCAGTGTAAATGAATGCTCTACTTTTCCAATATCATCAACAGTTCACTTTCAGAGATCAGCCACTGAGAACCTGTTTTACTGAGATGAAATGTTACCCCTCAAATATGGATATAATGAATTTTTTGGAAAAAATGTCCTGTAATAAAAATTATAGTTTGGCGGCATGGACCCACACTTAACACCATATACCAAGATAAGATCAAAATGGGTCTATGACCTAGGCATAAAGAACGAGACTATAAATAAATTAGAGGAACATAGAATAGTTTATCTCTCAGACTTGTGGAGGAGAAAGAAATTTGTGACCAAAGATGAACTAGAGACCATTACTGATCACAGAATAGAAAATTTCGATTACATCAAATTAAAAAGCCTTTGTACAAATAAAACTAATGCAAACAAGATTAGAAGGGAAGCAACAAACTGGGAAAACATTTTCACAGTTAAAGGTTCTGATAAAGGCCTCATTTCCAAAATATATAGAGAACTGACTCAAATTTATAAGAAATCAAGCCATTCTCCAATTGATAAATGGTCAAAGGATATGAACAGACAATTTTCAGAGGATGAGATTGAAACTATTACCACTCATATGAAAGAGTGTTCCAAATCATTATTGATCAGAGAAATGCAAATTAAGACAACTCTGAGATACCACTACACACCTGTCAGATTGGCTAAGATGACAGGAAAAAATAATGATGAATGTTGGAGGGGATGCGGGAAAACTGGGACACTAATGCATTGTTGGTGGAGTTGTGAACGAATCCAACCATTCTGGAGAGGAATCTGGAATTATGCCCAAAAAATTATCAAATTGTGCATACCCTTTGATCCAGCAGTGTTTCTATTGGGCTTATATCCCAAAGAAATACTAAAGAAGGGAAAGGGACCTGTATGTGCCAGAATGTTTGTAGCAGCCCTGTTTGTAGTGGCTAGAAACTGGAAAATGAATGGATGCCCATCAATTGGAGAATGGCTGGGTAAATTGTGGTATATGAATGTTATGGAATATTATTGTTCTGTAAGAAATGACCAGCAGGATGAATACAGAGAGGACTGGCGAGACTTACATGAACTGATGCTAAGTGAAATGAGCAGAACCAGGAGATCATCATACACTTCGACAACGATATTGTATGAGGACATATTTTGATGGAAGTGGATTTCTTTGACAAAGAGACCTGAGTTTCAATTGATAAATGACGGACAAAAGCAGCTACACCCAAAGAAAGAACACTGGGAAACGAATGTAAACTATCTGCATTTTTGTTTTTCTTCCCGGATTATTTATACCTTCTGAATCCAATTCTCCCTACGCAACAAGAGAACTGTTCGGTTCTGCAAACATATATTGTATCTAGGATATACTGCAACATATCCAACATATAAAGGACTGCTTGCCATCTAGGGGAGGGGGTGGAGGGAGGGAGGGGGGAAAAAATCGGAACAGAAACGAGTGTCAATATAATGTAATTATTAAATAAAAAAAAAAAAAGAAATCACTAAGAAAAAAAAAATTATAGTTTGGCCTGTGTCATTTTGTAACTTTGAGTATAATGCAAATTCAAGTTTGCTTCTATATTTCTTCTTGGAGAAATATTGAGAATATAGGGAATTGCACCATATTTCAGGAACTCCCAAAATACCACCTTTTAGGAACTCACTTGTACAAGCAAACTTCTGGTCTCTGTCAAGGTAAAGTGCCATATTTATTGTATGTTTGCTGTGAGTGGAGATTGGCTGTTCCATAATACCCAAATCTCTCAGTATTGGCCAAAGGCCAGTAATTCAGACTTACCTGATCTCAATTGGGTGCTTATGGAGTCACAACCAGAGGCCAAGGTTGTAATCACTATTTATTTTTTTATTTATTTACGTATTTTTTAACTGTTAAATATTTTAAAAACTGTGCTGCCTAATTTTTTTCCTAATTAGATTCTTGTATTTTTTTTTTTTTTTGGTATATCACTGGTGAAGTTGAATATTGAACCTTTAGTTCCTATTTAGTTAAACTTTCCCTTAGCCTTATTTTGCCCATAAATCCTGTGATTTTAATTGCATGATTTTATAGAGTTAGGTACTTTTGGAGGAATATATATATATATATATATATATATACACACATATATATATGTATGTATAAAGATATATATGTAATATGTATGTATGTGTGTGTGTGTATGTATGGATATGTGTGTATGAATGTGTGTATATAAATATATATATTTTTGTTGAATTATAATATATATGTGTGTGTGTATATATGTGTGTGTATATATATGTGTATATATATATATATTTGTTGAATTATAATAGAATGGCCTTTATAGATCCTAATCATCCATGAATCTTTGGGATATGTCTTTTTCCCTCGGTAAAGGTACTACAAAACAGTATTTTATTCCTGCCTTTTCCATTCTTAATCCTAGTTTAAGTGTTTTAGACTTTGCTGTACTTCTATCACTGATAATGAAAAACTTGTGTAACATAGTTCCCTCATGAATACCCTAGATTAAGTATCAGGTATTTGATTTAGATAATCATAGTTATGAAAATATAGGTGAAGTTTCCTATTTAATTCATTTTTAAATAGTAAAACATCTAATTTCAGACAAACTGGCAAAATAAAGGACAAATAATAAAATCTGTGTCAACAGCTCCTCGTGTACAGAAGAAACAATTTCCCACATTCCCAAGCTGTAGGAGAGAGAATACTTCCTGGAAAACACATCTCCTAAGCTTGCACTGGGAATTTTCTCATGGGTTCATCTTTTGGCCACTGACTTTGCCTCATTCCCACTGTCCTCTGCCATGAATGCTAGATTAATAGTTTCTCCAATGAGCTTCTTTCTGGCTTCTGAATTCTAGGGATTAGGATCTTGAGATGGATAATGAACCAGTAAATGAAACTGAAAAGAAATGAATGGTCAGACTGGTAGGAGGAAAACCAGGAGAGAGCAATGTTACCACCCCAAAGAATAAAAAATATACTATAGAAGAAGATGGTCAACAGTGTCAAATGCAATAGGTAAGTAACGAAAGATTAGGATTGAGAAAAAAGTACATTGTATTTGGCAATCATTGGTAATTTTGGAGAGCATTTTCTTTTAAGTGATGCAGTAAGAATTCAATTTTCAAAAAAAATAAGGAAAGATTAAGAGTAAAAAATAATAAATATAAGAGTCTATTACAGAAATTTGGCTAAGAAAGGAAAGACATAGCAAATGATAGCTTGAGGGGATAGTAGAGTCTAGTGAAGATTTTTTTTTTTTTTTTTTTTTTTTTTTTTAAGGATAAGGCATATTTGGGAAAGTTTGACTAAAACAGGGAAAAAATTAGTATTAGAAGAAGTTGTAGATTCAAGAGGAGGGAATGACTGTGGTAGCATTCAGCTGGAGAAAAATGGGAGAAGAGATCTTCAAAAGGTAAAGGGATTAGATTTTAAAAGGGAAAGTGAAACTTTTTTGTCAGATTCCAGAGAAAAAAAGAAGTGGAGGAAATGATGTCAAAATGTTCAAAGAATGGAAAAAAAAAAAAGACTGCTTCTATCAAACAGCTTCAATTTATTGAGAAAAAGTCCTTAGAAAACATGTTGAGATTGGGGGGAGGTATAGAAGTCTTTGGAATAGCTTCTATGAGAATGAGAAAACACGTCAATTTAGTGGGGGAAATAAAAAGACTGACTTGCTGCAGTGAAAGCCAAGTTGAAGCTGAATTACATAAATTTATGATTTACTCAGTCACCAATTTGTGACTTACTCCAGTCTTGTTCAGTTACTTGAAAACAGGCGTGAATGAAGCATATATTGAGAGTAGTCCAAGTCTGAGGATTGGCAAGTAATGATTGGTATAAAAGGGCATGGGATTCCAGAGCAAAATTCTTCTGTTTTCTCTCTTTGATGGACTTCCTTCTCCTCTAACTACCTTCTTTGACCCTCTCAGTTCAACTACCATTTAACATATTCATAAATGCATTTTGCTTCTTAGGTCTTATCCTACCCCTTAGCTGAAATAAATGGCTCCTCATCCTCAAATAATGAAAGAACTGAGTTAATAACACAGGGAGGAAATTGTTTTAACTTTCCTTCCATCATGATTTTCTATTTTAGGAAAATAACAAAAGATGTCCTGGCTGGAAAAGGCTGAAAGATTCTTGACCTTTGCTTTATTTCCACTACCTTCTCCCTCAACAACACATTACAGTCTAATCTCTCCCAGTTTTCTCCACATATTGGAGCAAAGAGCATAATGGCACAATTCTTAGAACATCTGTGAACCCTCCAAAGGCAAAGTAATCAGTGAGATCTGATAGGTACTTCCTTTCCTTTATGTAAAAGTGTTTTTTGCCCTTAATATAGTCTAGGGCCCTTTAAGCTAAGGGGACCTGAAAGCTTCAAATGGGAAAGAAGGAAATATCTGAATTCAACAAAAGACTCATTTCTCCTGAGCATAGTGTCATAATTTTGCCATTCCTTTCAGGTGATAAAAGTAAACCAGATATTTTTGCTGAAGCAGTAGCTAAGAAGGAGATGGTGCTGAGCATCTACACAGTATCCCTTTTACTGAAAACTTAGAATCAGAAAGTGATTTTGATGTAAGTCAAAGTTTTATTATGATGTCCACATATACAAAGGCCCCCATAATTTTCTTAGTTGGGGATTGATTTGGGGAAAAGCTCTCCCTTTACTCTTCCAATCTAGAACACAAAACTGTGAAATCCCTTTACTATACCCTAAGCTCTATGGAGAACAAAGACAACAGCTTATCTCTTACTTGAAACAGAGTTCAGTATACCATAGGCACTTATCGAATGTTCATTACATTTCAGTATTCCCTTAAATAAAGTTCCATTTGGAAAGAATTCATCCATGAAAACCTTTTTTCACCACAGTCATAAGATCCATGCTTTTCTTGAACAAAAATTCAGAAAATAGAACAATAAATAGAAGGATGGAAGTCATTTTGCCTTTTATTACAGTTATTTGTAGACCAATACTCCCTCTTGCAGCTAGGTAACTCACTAACTGTGTGACCCTGAGCTAGTCACTTAATCTCTATTTGCCTTAATTTACTAGAGAAGGAAATAGCAAGCCACTGAAGAATGTTTTTTTTTTTTTTTTAAGTTTTTCAGTTTTTTAGTTTTGGTTTTTTTTTGGTCATGGAAATCCCTAAAAGGAATCATGAAGAATCAATTGACGCACATTCTATCTGGCTGCCCCAAGATAGCAAAGTCAAAAGAACACTCAACTCATTAAAAGATCTAGGCTTGAATCCTGGCTCTGTCATGTGTTAATCGCATGTGAGTAGGAATGTTCTTTAATAACATCTCGGAGCTCTTATTTCAAAAAATAAAATCTAACAGGATAATTAGAGTTCGCTGATGTGCTTCAGAGATTACTGGCAGGAAATGGAGTGGAGAATTTAGAACTAGATGAGTAGGACAGTATTAGACATTAGATATTATTTAGTACATCCCTGTTCTGCAGTCCTACTTTACAGATAAGGAAAAAAGGCGCGGAAAGGTTAAGAAAGTTAGTTCCATTGATCATAAATCTAGAGATGGATGGACCTCAGAGAACTACCCTCTCCAATCTAACATTTTGGCCCAAAGTCATAATGATTTTCAGTGTCAAATGTCAAACACTTAGATCCTCTTTGATGAGGCCCTGGATAACTAGGTGGGGTTAGCAGAGAAAGTCTTTCAATACTGATAAGAATACTTCCTGAGGCAAGTAGAGAAGGGCACTGATAGAGATCGTCTCATTTTTACAGTCCCACCCCATGTGGAGATCTTGGGAAACCCCACTTTACTGTATCCAATGAGAAAGCCAAGTTATGATGTCAACCCTCAAGATTAAATATCTCCTATAAATCTATCCATCACCTATACCAACTTTTTTGAATCCCTTATAGGTTAGTCCATCATGGTCTTCTGCCTCATGGTGTCTTTCTTCTTCTAGATAAGTTACTCTTTTAGGGGGCTAAACTCCCTTATCGATTTAGCGCCCCAGTCAGTGGTACAGACATACAGTCTATCACCAAGGACATACGTGAAGATTTACCAACCGCTTTGGGCTCCAACAATGGACTGTATGTCTGTTAGCTGAGGACAAACCTAGTTAAATTCAGAGACACTCATGCTTTGAGAAGGCAGGTCAGCTCAAGATACAACAAGCCATCAGAGTAAGATTTTAGCGGAGCTAGCACATCAAGAGGTTACCATTCTTGGGTGTCTCAAAGTGATACATACATAATTCACTATACACATACACTATCTATGTATATTTACAAAAGAATATTAAGAAGATATAGCAAAAACAAAAGTGTGAATATTTCTCCCATTCAAGAGCACTCTCTCCCCTATACTAGTACTTCTTAAACTTTTTCCAGTTGTAACCACTCTTTTTTCACCAGAGAAAGTTTTATGTGACCCTGGGTATATAGGTATGTAAAATAGGTATACAAATCAAACATTTTTCTGATAATAAATCATAATTTCACAACCCCAATGTTCAGTTACAAGATGCCATATGGACTCATAGCTCACAGTTTAAGTAGCTATACCCTATACTATCTCCATCCCTGGGGAAACTGGGCTCAAACTTATATGTTTGTGACAAAGCATTCATCTCACCAAGTTCACTTCCCAAATTCAGCATAACTAATAGATAACTTGGACAGCCAGATAGCACAGTAGATAGAGCACTGACCTTGAAACCAGGAAACCAGTACAAAATTTGATTTCAGATACTTACTAACTGCATGATCCTGGACAAGGTCACTTAATCTTTTGTCTCAGTTTCCTCATTTGTAAAATAATCTGGAAAAGGAAATGGCCAATCCCTCCAGTATCATTGCCAAGAAAACTCCAAAATGGAGCCACAAAGACTCACACATGATGAAAGGATTCAACAAGAACAAGAGGCAATTGCTTCCCCTCAACTGCTTAAAAATTCTTGAATAGACTTCCTCCACTAGCTTTTCGGCAACTCACTCTTCAACTCTTTCAAAGCTCACAAAGTCATAGTGTATTCAATTCAGTATCTGTGTCCATATGTAAGAAAAGTTCATTTTGACCAACTAGTATATTTTGAATGCATATCCAGTTCCTACCCAATCAAAAGCCCATTTCTTCACTTCTTCTCTAGCTTTTAATTATCTCCTAACTTCCTCTCTCTGCTCTTCCTCAGTGCATCTTCTCACCCCTTTCTCATACTCTATGCCAGCAATGAGGGCAGGGAGAAGAAGATAGAAACTCCATCAATGAACATGCAAACCTTCAGTGTCTACTATGTTTCCAGCATTATGGTTTGTGCCAAACACCAAAATATTGTTCGAAACACTTGGGCAGATATCATCTTAGTAAGCATTAGACTTTTGTAGTAGTTTCAAACAGCTTGAATTCATTAAAATAAAAATACTATTACAAATTACAAAAATTGTTAATATTGCTATTTGACTGTATTCAAGAATCCTTCTTAAGTGCCTATTGATTTCAAAGGGTTTTAAAAACTGTCTTCAATGGAATTTTTGTCTATGGATAGCATAAGGGAGCCTGTTATTATCATCATAATTATTATGGTCTTAGAAATGTTCACAAAATTGTGGTGGAGAAAGTGGAAAAGCTTTTGCTCAGAGAAAGGAAATTGACATTGCTACTGTATATATGAATTGCAAAGTGCCATAACATAGAGATGTTAAAATGCAATTCTGCCACACTGAGAAGGAATAGAAGTTATTTGGATTTATTTAAATATTGTTGACAGGAAACGGCTGCCTTTGGAAGCTTAGACATGGATTAAGATTCATATTTATAAATAGATGCAAATTAAAATGGTAGAAAAGAGACACTTGTCAACATAACCTTTAGAGTGCTGAAGAACTGTGTCACAAACTGAAAGCAAGTTTACTGGAAAGAAAAAATGGGAAAAGCCTGAAAGGAAGAATTAAAAGAAACATGTCTTTTTTATCCAACCAGTAGAAATTTGCCATTGATTCACTGTCACTGGACAAAGAGTAACTACAATTCCATTTATTTATCACATTTAGCTCACATTTTAGGACAAGATGAATTAACATTTCTTCATAGGAAATAGGAGGGGTGGGTGTGACTCTACCCAATGAAATATTTCAGTAACATGTTTACTCCAAACTGATGTGTTTTGTACGCAAACAACAACAGCAAAAATTTATCTGTATTCATATTAAAAGCCCCAACTCTCAGATCTTCTTATGGAAGTTTTTAGAGACTATTTCTCCAAAGCTAACTAAACAGCTATAGGAAACAATGAGTATGGTTTCAGAGAACAAGTCATCAGAACAAAATTGAGGTGCAAAAGATCTGGGGGTTCTAGTAAGCTGCCAGCTCCACAAGAGTCAATACTGCAATATGGCAGCCAAAAAAAATTATTGTAATGTTTGATTGCATTAAGAGGTATAAATTTTTTTTAAGTGAGCCTTATTAGTTCCCCTCTGCCCTGGTTTGGACCACATCTGGAAGATGATATTCAGTTCTGGCCTCCATATTTTCATAAGGACATCAGAGTTTGAAGAGTAACTAGAAGACACAAGGTAACAAGAGCAAGCAAACCATACAACTATTAAGTAAAGGAGCTGGGGATATTTAGCCTGGAAATTGTCTTCCTGAGAGTTGAAAGATTGTCATACAAAAGAGACTAGATTTATTTTGCTTGACATTAGAACAGAGATCAAGGAGAAATAGAGTTTTCAGAGAAAAAAATTTAGGCCTGTTGCAGTGGGAAACTTTTTCATGATTAGAGTGATCCAAAGATGAAATGGAATGTATATTCCATAGGACATGGTAGCAATAAATTTTAAGCCACTCATGAATGATCTTTTATTAGGGATATTCTCATTATATGAGTGGACTTTTGGAACTTTTAACCAATTCTACCTCCCCCACTCATCCCATAATTATACAACCAAATGTTGTTAAAAGAATGAATCCCAAAACCAGCATTAGGGACTTTTTATAACCTTAGCACACTCATGCTCATCCTGGGGTCAATCCAGGGAGTCCAATGCATTGTTGAAGAAGGTGTCTCAGGAAATATATATATTTCCATAATGAGATATTTCTTGAAAGCCATTTCTAAGGCCATTGTAATAATAACTGCTAGGGGCAATCTCACAAAATTATTATATTAATTTAATTCAATAATTATTTCCTAGGCTTCTAGTCTAAACCCATGCTAAGTCAAGGGCTGAGCTAAATAAAGAGAAAAATGAAATAACTATTTCATCTATATCTATTTCTATCTATTGAAAAGATATTTTCAATTCAACTTGACCAAATAACAGGCAAATAAATTAAAAGAAATAAAAGAGGTCAAGGAAGTAAGAAAAGAATGGTCAAATCATAGCCTCTGATTGAATCTGCTTGCTTTATGTAAAAATGATTTTAGGAATCAATACTTGCCTTGAATAGAAAATATATGTGCTTTGAGCAGAACTAGGGAAATGTTGTGGATAACTTGAGGGGGGGGAAAAACCACTGTGGTTTAAGCAAAGAGAAAAAATTGATGCCATACTGAGTACTTAATTATGGTTATAATTGATGGTGGTTGTTTCTATGCTGGCACAAATGAAGAATAATATTTTCAAAAAATATGGAGACTGCAGTGATTCCTGCAGGGACCAGGTGGTTAATGAGAGGTATACCCTGGAATATGAGGGCGGTCTTGCCATCTGGCAATTCTGGAAAATGCCAAAGGATCTGGTGCGTTGAAGGACTCCTTCTTAATACAAATTCTATTTGCCAATAGGTTGTAGACCTAGGCTAATAAAAACTTTTTGGCCCCTCCAGAGGAAAAAAAAATGGAATATCACTAAGCTAGAGGGCAGTGTCAACCAAGTATGAAGCTGTCTAAGTGTTGTGATTTGGGGGCCACTAAAGCCATTTATATTATAGTTCCTAAATCTCTCTTTCCCTGGAAGGTGAGTTGAATCATTTCTTTGGGTTAATATCTTAGTCCTCTATAAAGAAGCAACTTAGCCCTAGGAAAAGAAAGATATTATCAATTATAATATCTTATCGGGAAATTAGTTCAGATGATCAGTTTTAAACTAGGAAAACTAGTTGAGAGCCTTTTTTCAGATGATGTGACATAGGATAGATTAATTTTACTTTGTTTGGGACAGGTGGGATTGATATGAAAGTATAGCTCACAAAGAGGGTGTGCAATCTTAGAAATGAAATCAAAATGGGAGGAGGACATCAACCTTTGGTAAAACAAGAACAATAAATGCCTAGTAATGTTAGAGAATTGAAAAAAGAGGAGAGATCAAATGCAAACAATCTTATGTCATTTTTCCTAGTTCCAAATAACTAGTTTCCAGAGAAAGTAGGTATAAAAATAGTATACCAGGGCAGCTAGGTGGCGTGGTGGATAGAGCACCAGCTCTGAAGTCAGGAGGACCCAAGTTCAAATCTGGTCTCAGACACTTAACACTTCCTAGCTGTGTGATCCTGAGAAAGTCACTTAACTCCAATTTCCTCAGAAACAACAACAACAACAACAACAACAAAATATGGTATACTAACAGCAGTAGAATGAAGCTGAACCAGAGGCATTAATTCAATTATATTAATTCAACAAAAACTATTTAGGAAAAACCTTCTACCTGGAGGAATTGAACTAGTTATTGGAGGTGCAAAGATAAAAAAAAGAAAGTATTCCTGTCCTAAAGAAGCTTATATTCTAGTAGGAGAAAAAGCATGTACACAAATAAATAAAAAGTAATCACAAAAGGGACAAAACAAAAAAATGGGGAGATACTGGGAAAGGTAGAAATCAGGAAAGACCTTGAAGAGAAGGTGACATCTAAACTATGCTTTAATGAAAGATGGCGATTCTAAGAGAAAGAACTAAAGTTGGGAGAGACAGGCAAAGGTTCATTCTGTGCAAAAGCAAGCAAGTGGAAGATGAGATATCATATACAGAGAACAACCAGTGAAATGTTTTGACTTGACCAAAGAGTATGTGAAAAGAGCAATATAGATTGGAAAGGTATATATGGAAGCCAGATTGTGGAGGGCTTTAAATCTCAGACAAGAATTTTGTATTTTTTCCCTAGAAACAAGAGGAAACTATTGAAAATGTTTAAGTACTGGATTTGACCTAATTTCAGAATTATCATTTTGTCAGCTTTGGAAAGAGCAGATTGGGGAGAAGAAAGAATAGAATCAGGGAGACAAATTAAGAGGCTATTATATTAGATGGGAATAGGGGTTATGAAGTTCTTAACTAGAGTAAAGATTGAATGAAGAGATTGTACAGTTGATAGAGATATTGTGGAGGGAGGGAATAAATATTTAGCAGCTCGCTAGATCTGATATTGCCAAGGTTCAAACATGGGTGCCTAAAAGGATCACATCTTTGAACAACAAGGTCCATTTTCACTCATCCCTGTTGGTATGCAACTAAGCTCAGATGAAATCTCAGTATCTGACAGCCTCTCATTGGAACTTACCAAGGCTTTGCATATTATGAAAGTTAATATGTGACCTCATTCCAACTCCGGAACTTAACTATATTGCTTGGCACACATCATTTATATTTGATGCCTCCTCTCTATCTTTGGGCTTTTCATTTTAATTATAAATTGAATGTAAATTATTACTAATGAATTGAAAGTGCTGTTGTGTACATCTTTTATGATGAGACTGCTTGGTTGTAATCATTCTACCAATGAACCAAAGTCATATGCTGCTTTTCTTCATTCTCAGACCCCCTAAAGAGACAATGCTTTAAATCCTCAAATCCCCATTTTAAATTCATGTACTTTGTGCTGGAGTCAACCAATAACTTTGATATTTTAAGCAGGAGTATTTCTGGCTTATTGCATTAAGTTTCTATTTAAGCCTTGAAACAAATCTTAATGATAACGATGATATTGATGATGGCAGCTAAAAGTCTGGTATTATTTCTCGGTGATCAGCATAAAAATATTAGTTTTCAATTCTAGAGGGAAAATGAAGAATGGGTGATATTACATCTGGTAAAAAAAAATCATTATTGTTTTTCCCAGCTTTGACACAACTGAGGTTGGACTTTCTGTGCCTACCACTGCTCTGCCATTCCTGAAGAACCAGACCAGACTGCTGGACAGGATCTAGGAAGATCACAGACCACAGAGATGTGCTAAGTGGCAGCCTACCTCCTGGTCATCCTTAGTGACAACAATTCATCAAACTCCAAGAACATGAAAAAGATCCTGGACAAAATGGGCATTGAGACCGACAAGGAGAGGCTAAAGAAGGTCATCAGTTAGCTGAGTGGCAAGAATGTAAAAAAATGTGATGATGTGATTACTCAGAGAAGCAGTAAGTTGACCTCCATGCCCACCTGTGGTGCCATTTATGTTGCTGCCAGTGATGGCTCTGTTGCCTCAACTGCTTCTGGCACCATCCCTGCTACTGCAGAGGAAAAGGAAGAAAAGAAAGAGGATTCACTTGAGTGGGATGATAACATGGGCTTTCATCACTTTGATCCTTGAGCAAATAAATCTTTTATTTAAAAAAGAAAGACATCCCTGTTTAACACTTCTCCCTGAATTAACAGTTAGTCAATTTTCATAAAATAATAAAATGTTAGAGCTAGAAAGAACTTAGTCATCATTACATACAGAGGTATCAGACTTGTACCCACATGGGACAAAACTCCAAGATATGACTCGAATCAGATTAAAGTGTAATTAGAAATACTTAACAAAATAAATAAAATTATAATACAACATAGATAATATTAATTTATGGTTTCTAAATCATTATGCATCGGTTTCTATTTGAGTTTGACCCCACTATTGAATCTGACTTCCTCATTTTATAGTTGAGAAAATTAAGACCCAAGAAATTTATTAAGTCACAAACATAATTAATGAAAAAGCTGGAACTAGGTCCTGAATGTCCTTGGAGTCTGGTGAGATCTCAATTCCAGTCCTCGTTCTTTGATTTACTAGTTATGGGATTGAACATTTAGTGACTCTGAGATAGTTTCCTCATCAACTAATGGCATCAGTAATATTATTTAGAGAAATAGGATGTAACTGATCTCAGAAATAGGCAGTTGTTATTTGTTCTTCAAATAACTTTTATTTAATGAAAGATGGAGATTCTAGGAGAAAGAACTAAAGTTGGGAGAGACAGGCAAAGGTTCATTCTGTGCAAAAGCAAGTAAGTGGAAGATGACTTTTTATTTTCAAAATATATGCAAAGATACTTTTCAACATTTAAATACCCTTGCAAAAGCTTATATTTCAAATTTTTCTCCCTCCTTTCCCCCATGCCCTTCCCTAGACAGCAAATAATCAAATATGTTAAACATGTATAATTCTTCTATAGATATGTCTACATTTATCATGCTGCACAAGAAAAATCACATCATGATTTTTCTTGTGCAGCAAGATAACTGTATAAATATGTATACATACATTGGATTTAACACCAATGTTCACATATTTAACAAATATTGGACTATCTGCCAGCTAGGGGAGGGGTGGAGGGAAGGAGAGGAAAATTTGGAACAAAAGATTTTGCAAGAGTCAATGTTGGAAAAATTACTCATGTATATATTTGCTTTTTTTTATAATAACTTTTTATTGACAGAACCTATGCCAGGGTAATTTTTTACAACATTATCCCTTGCACTCACTTCTGTTCCGATTTTTCCCCTCCCTCCTTCCACCCCCTTCCCCAGATGGCAATCAGTCCTATATATGTTAAATATGTTGCAGTATATCCTAGATACAGTATATGTGTGCAGAACCAAACAGTTCTCTTGTTGCACAGGGAGAATTGGATTCAGAAGGTAGAAATAACCCAGGAAGAAAAACAAAAATCATGCATATGTTTTGTAAATAAAAAGCTTTAATTAAAAAAATTAAAAAATAACAGTGAGAGGAAATGTTTATTTCAAGGGGGGGGGGGAAGAAAAATCAGATTAAAAAGGAAAATAAAATGAAAGGAAAAAAAAACAAGCAAACAACAACCAAAAAGGTGGAGATACTATGTTGTGATCCAAATTCAGTCATGTCAATCCTTTTTCTGGATGTAGATGGCTCCCTCCATTACAAGTCTATTGGAATTGGCTTGAAGCACCTCACTGTTGAAAAGAGGCAAGTCCATCAGAACTGATCATCATATTATCTTGTTGCTGTGAACAATGTTCTCCTGGTTCTACTCACTTCCCTTAGCATCAGTTCGTGTAAGTCTCATGTAAGTCATTTCTTATAGTTGTTCTTCATTCTTGAAAAGTATCGATGGCATCTGGAAGGTATGTCTTGACTTGCCTGTGAATTGGATTAAGTGAGACAGAATTGCATAGTCATCACCCTGACTCTTTTTTTCTAAAGTCATAAAAATCTAGTGGCAAGACAAAAGTCAAGATGATTAGTGATGGCCAGGGATGCAATGATGATCTTGGAGTCTTCACTGTCTGACCAAGTTCTGAGTGCTCCAAAAAAACTTGCTTCAACTATCTTCATGGCTAATGGAACAAATTGTTCTATGCATCCATCCATTTCACCAGCGAATGTTTGAAGTAGACCTCCTCCAAATTATTGACAGGTTTGAGGCCTGCTAGTCACTCTCAACTTTGTTTAGAATGTCTGCTGAGATGGTTTTATTGGAGTATGGCAGCTTCTTGGAGCCATAAGTGACAGTTGGGAGAAAGGTGTATACCAAAGATGGAAAAGCAATCAGTAGCTCTCACACCAGAAATGGAAGTCCTCCCTGGAAATTCTATACTCCTCAGAAACAGGTAGAACAGAGGTCCAGTCCTTCTTTGACATAAATTGGCTGCATGATCCTGGGCAAATCCCAGTCTCTCGATGCAGACTATTAAACCTAAATTGTGAGTAGCTGCTAAATTTCATTGGTCAACAGTTCCTAAGCTGGAGTTTATTTTATACAAATGAAATTACAGATCCAGTGCAAAAACAAAATTAAACATTACCGAGACTAATTTCTTTCCAGGGACACTGTGAAGAAAATATTTTGTCAACTGTGTAGTGCCAAATCAACGTGAATTGTTACAGTTTTTGTTATTGCCGATTTGTACCTTTTTAAAAAGTTAAATTGCAGTCAATATTTTTGGAGAAAACTCCTGAAATAATGAAGTTCTAGATCTTCTTGAGCAAAAGTGTTCCCCAATCCCAAAGTACCACAGGGACCAAGTCAAAATGTAATAGGGAAATGATTAACAAAATAAATAAAAATACAGTAAAACACAGATAATATTACATTTTAAAATGAAGTTTACTTCCCTTTGGTAGGAATCTTTATGCAGAGATTAGTAGTCTCCTTTCTATTTGAGCTGATACAAATGACCTTTAATATTTGAATATTTAAATGAGTAATGTTAACTTTTTCGTTTTTTGAGCTGGCTGGTTCCTATTGTTATAAGTATCTCCTTATATGATTATTTCAGACTTTCACAAGTTTTAATTATATAATGATAATAGCATTTATGTAGCATTTTAAGGTTTGCAAAATCCATTTTATGTGTAAATTCATTTGATCCTCACAACTCTATGAGATAGAAGCTATTAATACCTACATTTTTTCAGATGAGTAAACTAGGTTGAAACCAAGAAAAGTGAAGTAATTAATCTAGTCCAATAAGTATATGAAACAGAATTTGAACTCAGAACTCTTTCTGACTTTAGGTCTAATGCTCTAGCCACTATGCCTGCCTACCTGCATAACTAACCTTTCTTTCCTTTTCACTGCCCACTTCTCCAAGTTTTTGTTGTTCTTATAGAAAAAGATGGAGAATGAAAGATTATTTTGAAGACTGAAGTTTAATAGGCTTTTTTTGTGTGATTTGAATTTGTATGATTTGTATGCTTGTGATTTCATTAGTTTAGGGAATTGTGGTGTGAAAATTCTTTTCAATGGATGCTACTTAGTGCAAGTCATCTGCAATTTAGAAACTTGGAAAGATCTAAGATATGAAGAAATTAAAAACTTTGCCCATAGTCTCAGAGAAAGAGCTGAAACTCAGATCTTCCCATATTTAGACCAGCCCTTTATTCACCCTGACATGTTTCTAATAAAACTCACTTTAAAAAAAATTGTCAAATAATAATCTTGAAAACTCCACCTATTTTTGAAAGCCAAACAAGATAAATGCTAATTTACTACACTATGATTCAAAAAGCATATTTATAGAAGCAGGAGTAACTGAAAGTAAGTTATTAGCACAGTTGCAATTACCAATTTGGTGAGGAGGAATTGTATGGAATATAAATTAAACTTTTTTTTATTGGGCATTCCAATGGTACTCTCTACTGATAGTAGTAATAGTTAGCATTATCTTATTTCTAATAACCAATTAAGCAATTTACTCTATTAAGTACCTTCTTGTTAGGCATCAGAGGATTTAAAACTAGTCAAAAGATAGTCTCTGACCTCAAAGAGCTTACAAGAATTTTTAGTCAGTTCCCATAGATATTATTTTCTTTTTTTTACCAAGAAGACTTTAATTCAGAAAGATGGCAATTTGCCCATATTAACATAACTAGTGTTAAAGGGAAAATTTAGACTCCTTTCCCTTATAGGATTCATTTCACTTTAGCAAATTTGAATCAGGCCCTAATACATAAGCATTTCTTCTATAGGCCCTGGACTGTTACTCATTTACCCAAGAAACAACTCCTGACCAAAGCATACCACAGTTGGAATCATATTCACTACAAAAAATATTTTTTGAATACTTCCTGTGTTCAAAGCATTGTGTTAAGGCTCCTTCTAGCTATAAAATATAATTATTTCAAAAGAAATTATGTGCAAGATGGTGAACGTGCAAAGATGAATAAAATACCTCTGTCCTCAGGAAGCTTATGATCTACCAGGGGAGATCAACATATAAATAACTGTAACACAAAGCAAAATGTGATATCTACATAAAAAAGATACAAAGCTCCCAGAAAGTTTCAAGGAGAGAAAAATAATTTCCAGCTGTGGAGATCAGAAAAGAATTCAAACCTTGGCCATGTCAGCCTGCAGGATGACACAGGCACAGAACAAGTCCAACAGAGCACAAAGTTTGGCCTCTGTTCTACGGGTTCATCAGTCGAGGGAACGGAATGTGCCCACTGTGGGAACCAGCCTGAATGGTGTACAGCTGGGCTGAAGCAAACAGATGTCTGGCACTAGTTCAATCACTAAGACGACTTTTATAATAACTGGAAGTGTCATAGTGACTATAAATTTTGAGTATATGTGTGTATGTGCATACATCTTTTAATAGATAGAAATGCTACATAACATATGAGAATAAAGAGGTAGATAAATAGAGTGTCTTCAAAGTTTTCATGTAGTTTGAAGCTACTAAAATGTAAGCTTTAATCTAGTAAAGTTTGTAATTGTCCCAAGACTTTTTGGATACCACATTTACACACATACACATATATGTACACTTAAAGAGCACATGTATACAAACATATGTATTTGTGTATGTATCTATGTACATATATATATATGTACATAGATACATACACACATACACACATATACTGTTTACCCAACTTTATCTAGATGACATGGATTTTGGAAGAAGGACCAGTTCTTTGAATTCATTGCTGTAGGGAATTCTTATTAAAGAAATTCTACCAAAACAAATCAGCATATGCTCTCAACTTATTGACCCAGAATGCAAATATCTAAGCAAAGGCCACATGCTTAATGTGTCAGAAGCCAAGTTGAACCCAATATCTTCCTACTACTCTCCATCTATTACTCCATGCTTCTTCGATAATTTCTAAAAGTAATTATGGAAACAAATATAATTATGATATTGTGGATCTGGAAAAGAGATATTTTGTGAACTAAATGATCAGAGCAAATAATGAATGCCAACAAATCACATTTTTTCAAATTCATACTACATATTTCCATTCAGTTGGAACCAATCACTAAAACCAATTGATGGGTGTTACAGGGAAACATGTTGCCTCAGCATCAGGTTGTTGTTGTAGTTGTTCAGTCATTTCAGTTAAGAAGAAGAAAGAGAAGAAGGAGGAGGAGGAGGAGGAGAAGGAGAAGGAGAATTAGGAGGAGGAGGAGGAGGAAGAAGAGTAGGAGGAGAAGGAAAAAGAAGAGGAGGAGGAGGAGGAGGAAGGAGGGAGGGAAGGAGAGAGGGAGGGAGAGAAAGAGTACACTTTATAAAATGATCCATTACATAAAGTAACATTTTATAGGAAATAGATTCTCAGCTTCCCAAAAATTCTGGGGTGGGGGATAGGGTAGAGATTGTCCTAGAAATCTGGATAAGAATATAAATAAATATTTTTCACTTATAGGAACTATGATGGAATCTTTATTTTCCAGAAGCAAAATCTTTCTTTGAAGGACTCCCACAGGAAAAACCACAAGATGATACTCTATCTTCTTTGGGAAAGAGGATGAATCAGTCTAGCCTGGGTGGGGCTCTGGTTTTAGGGAGGTTGACAGCAGGTCTGTCTGGGAAGAGATGAATAGGGGACATTACGGTGTGTTCTTCTGTGCCTGCCAATCTTAATGCATTTCTGTCTTCAAGGTGCATTTCTTTCTCTAACACACACCCTTCAGACTTGCTCGAACAAATTTTCCAATGACTTTAATACTGTCCATATTATTGTATTTCTTAATCATTGCAAATTACAACACAGCCTCAAAAGCAACTTTACCTTAATGTCCAGATAGTAATGATGATAATAATAACAAGAAATGGTTACAAATGGTTAAAATTCATGTTACATACATTATCTTAATGGAGCCTCACAATAACTCTGGGAGACAATCTAACAAATAAGAAAACTGTAGGTCTAAGAATGAATGAGATATGGCCATGCTCCTCAAGGAATTTGCCATATAGCCAGAAAGATGACACATGAAGATATAAAAAAATAAACTGTGCAAGACAGTAAATGATTAAATGGTGTAGGTAATAATTTTAGAGTTCAAAGGAAGAAGCAGTTACTTCTGGCTATAGAACAGGGATCATGGAAAATTTTCTAGGAGTTATATTTAAAGAGGGTCTTAAATTATTGGGACAACTTCCAGGGGCTAAAGGGAAAGAATGGAAGATACAAGGAACAGGGAGAAATAATAAGATCAAAAGTGTATGGATTAAAGGGGACCTTAGGTGATAATCAATGAGCCAGTGTGGTTAGGGTAGAATATTGGTAGATTCAAGTAAAATGATATAAGTTTGGAAACATTGACTTGAGCCAGTTTGTAGAAGGTCTTTTGTGTCAATATAAAGAATATTTAAGTTTATTTCATTGACTTTAGGAACCATAAAAAATATTTGAACAGGAGAATGACCTTAAGCCCATACAAAGAAAATATAGTGTGATAAGGGGAAAGAGCATTACAATTCACCTTGGTTTCATGGTGAGTCATTGTTGAAGACTGACTGAAAGAAATGAAGTGATCAGAAAAATAGAAGGAAATTCAGGAGAGAACAATATTGGAAAACCTGAAAGCAAGAAAATATGGAAGAGGGTAGTGGTCAACAGTATAAAAATTTGCAAACAAAAAGAATAAAGACTAATGAAAAACTATGAGACTTAACAATTAAGAAATCCTTGGTAACCTTAATAGCATCCTCTCTTTCCTCAATTATTTCTGGAATACCTTTCATTGTCTCTTATATTTCTTCAACTCTTAAAGGCAGAGACTCTTTGATTTTTTTTTAAACTATATATCCCCAGTACATAACAATTTTTTTTTCTTTTTTGCTAATAAGAAGGTTTATTCAGTTGAAATGAGTTGAATATAGCCACAAATTTGATGACAAAAAAAAAATAATAACCTCAAAGGAGTAATTCTCCTCACAAAACTAAGCCATAACAGGAACATTTTGGGTAGTCTTAGAAAACCCAATTTCAATAGCATAACTAGAGAAAAAAAGGGAAAAAAAAAAGACTATCACCCAATAGCCCAGCAAAGGTCTTTCACTGCTCAGGGTGCACATAAACATTTGTCCAGCTGTTATTTTATTTTTATAAGTCTTCCTCCTCCCTTCCTCCATCCTCTTTGTGTTAGGGAATTCAACCTAAATTGTATAATTCACCGACACAGTAAGATACTGGTGACATTTTTCAGCCACAGTTCTAAAGAATAAAGTTTGTTTAAGTTGTGGGCAATGGTGTAGCTTTGTTTAAAGTGTAAATGTCAAATACAATTACAGTAGCACTGAATCTGACCTATTTTAAACCTGATTTGATCTGGGAATGAATGACTTTTTTCCCTTCCCAACCCACTGATCTTTCACCAAGAAAGTATGAAATGAAAGGCAGTTTACTCTGGAATGACATAAATAGCTAAAAAAGAAAATGTAGATTTCATCCAGATTTCTAGCCTGAGGGCTTACCTCAGTGATGACATCAGCAAGTGGAACATATAAGGGCAAAAATAAATATGAGAAATATCAAGGACTGCCAAATGTTAAAGAAGAAAATGACTTGAGATTGGGGGAGGGATCAGGAAATTTTTCTTTGGTTTCTAGGATGCATGACTTTTAGAATTACAGATGCCCCAAGGACAACAAGACTTTGAACTAACAAAAAGATCAAGAGCAACTATTTTTACCCACTAAAGCATCCCCAGGCATAATTTATTAACTACCAGTCTATATGCAGTATGTAGTTGGCTAGGGACCAAAAGCATTACATAGCCACTGCCTCTAATCTGTTGGACTTTACCTAGTCTGTCCCAAGTATCATGAAACATCAAGAAATTAGCAGCATGAGGAGAGATGATCATATGGTTTTTGTTTGTTTGGTTATTGATATAGTCAATTATGCTAATAGTTTTCCTAATATTGAACCAGCCCTACATTCCTGGTATAAATCCTACTTGGTCATAATGTATTATCCTGGGGATGATTTTCTGTAATCTTTTTGCTAATATTTTATTTAAGATTTTAGCATCAATATTCATTAGGGAGATTGGTCTATAATTTTCTTTCTCTGTTTTCAGCCTACCTGGTTTAGGTATCAGTACCATGTCTGTGTCATAAAAGGAGTTTGGTAGGACTCCTTCATTCCCAATTTTTTCAAATAGTTTATTTAGCATTGGAGTTAATTGTTCTTTAAATGTTTGGTAGAATTCACATGTAAATCCATCTGGTCCTGGGGATTTTTTCTTAGGGAGTTGATTGATTGTTCTATTTCTTTTTCTGAGATGGGACTATTTAGGATATTTACTTCTTCCTCTGTTAGTTTGGGCAAGCTATATTTTTGGAGGTATTTTTTCTATTTCATTTAAGTTGTCGAATTTATTGGCATAAAGTTGGGCAAAGTAACTCCTAATTATTGCTCTAATTTCCTCTTCGTTAGTGGCGAATTCTCCCTTTTCATTTTTAAGACTAACAATTTGATTTTCCTCTTTCCTTTTTTTAATCAGATTTACTAAGGGTTTGTCTATTTTGTTGGTTTTTTCATAGAACCAACTCTTAGTTTTATTAATTAATTAATAGTTTTTTTACTTTCAATTTTATTGATCTCTCCTTTTATTTTTAGAATTTCAAGTTTAGTGTTTGACTGGGGGGTTTTAATTTGTTCCTTTTCTAGCATTTTTAGTTGCAAGCCCAATTCATTGACCTTCTCTTTCTCTATTTTATACAAATAGGCCTCTAGAGATATGAAATTTCCCCTTATTACCGCTTTGGCTGCATCCCATACATTTTGGTATGATGTCTCATTATTATCGTTTTCTTGAGTGAAGTTATTAATTATGTCTATGATTTGCTGTTTCACCCAATCATTCTTTAGTATGAGATTATTTAGTTTCCAATTATTTTTTGGTCTACTTCCCCCTGGCTTTTTGATGAATGTAATTTTCATTGCATCGTGGTCTGAAAAGGAGCAGCATGAGGAGAGAATTCTAAAGAGAGAGAATATGTTTTCATAGTTCCATCCATTAGTCTGAGTCTTCCACTTCCAACAAAGTTGCTGCCTGTAGCATCAGCTACAGCAGGAAGATCCCACATCAAGTATTTTGCCAGTAGACTTTGTAGAGCTAACACTTTAGTGTATAATTAAAAGTAAAATGGTTCAGGCAAGATCATTGGGGATTTAAGAGTACTGCAAAAATTTAAGGTTAATTGGTCACATTATCAAGCAAATTGACTCAAAAGTGGGAAAACAATCAGCTAAAGTTGCTATATGTCATAAAAATCTTAGAACAAAAATGGACAAGTAGAGATCATCCCAGTCAAATCTCTAATTTGAAGAAACCAAGGCCCAAAGCCATACCACAGATTAATAACATAGCAAAGCTGGAGTAGTTCAGTGGAAAGAACAAGGAATTTGGAGTCAAAAACTCATATGAGGGAAACAGACTAGAAAATAATTTCTTCTTTTGGAAAGATACATTTATGCAGCCTTTTGATTTTCTTAGAAAAATATTATTTTCCTTTGATTCATTTATTTAATATTCATTTCAAATTACTTAAACCCAATTTCAAAATCTTTAGAATGGCTGTTCTTATGGTATCAACCTCTTATATCTCTTCCTCTTTATATCTTTCCATTCAAATTAATCTTAGTCTCATACACTTTTAGATATGAATGAACCTTAGAGATAATATAACCCAACCCTGGCAATTTAGAGATATGGAAACTAAAGCCCAGGGAGCTTCTTATATATCTTTTTATTTCCTTTCCCTGTTCCTTTTTCTATGTAGTCTTTCTGAGCCTATTCTCTCACCTTTACAAAGATTCTTTTCATTCATTTACACAGATCCTACCTCATGTAGTATTTATTCCTTAATTAAATACAATCAAAAAAGACTTAAAATAGAAAGTGGAAAGCCTTCAGTCATTGGTGTGTTTGCCAATCTCTTAACAAGTTAGAAATAGACTATATTTTACAAACCAAAAATTGAGATATTTGGTCAGTGAACTTTACCTTGCTGCTCAAATTGCAAAAATTCCTTTAATAGGAACTAGATTTTGATTGGTGTGAATAATAAATCCCATAAAGTTTAATGTTATTCAAATTTACATTGCATATTTCCATTGAATTAGAACCAATGACCATGATTTACATGGAATTTTAACTTCAACTAGTGTGAATTCAAATAATATGTCTACTTGGAATTCATAATTTGCACTAATCAGAATTTAGCTCAAATGTTTATATTGAAGGTTCTTTAGATTAAAGAATACAATCCATCATGTAGAGATCAGCCAAGAAGACTTGGACATTGAACAAGGGTAAACCGAAAAAGAGATAGTTCCATTAGCAGGCAGCTTCATTCCATCCTCCTTTGCTTTGTTTTCAAGTCTTTTGGCCAAGACTTTTACAGTAGGTAAGGTAGGTAACAACTATAATACGGAACTGGTCAATGAGATTCTAGTTCTTAGAAGGTGATCTGCCCAATTCAATGTTGGTAAATCTGCTTCTGGAAGTTTATAATGGCATATAACGAAGGAACCCAGTCCCACACTTCAAAGTAGATACAAGTTTTTTTGTTTTTTCTAATGGTTTACTTTCTACTGGAAACTTTCTAATAGGAAACTTTCCCCTTTTGTCTTCTCTTTGTTATAAGGAATTATAAGATTGTGAAAGGTCCAGGACCTGGCAATGGGTTGCAACTCTAGTATGTTAAGTACCAGACTAAGGTAATGGTATTGAAATATAAGAGAGTACATGACTGTGAACCAGTCCTCCTCCAATACTGTGCCTTCCACTGCATTAAAAGATATACAATAAATTTCTTGAAAAATACCTGAAATCTGCTTGTAAATGAGGATATCAGAAGAGTTACATTGTTGTGAGTTGTGAAGTAGCATTCTTTTTTGCATTCTTGCTGTTTCTAGTAGATGAAATTACATATAAGCAAACATGAAATTCATGTTGTTCTCAGAATATTCCTGATGTGATTAGTGGCAGTGCAGAGAGTTGAGTTGTGAGAATCCCCTTCTGGTCGGTGCAGGTTACATGTGAAAGAATTCACGAACCGAAATATTAGTGGCAAAAAAGGAAGTTTTATTGTTGCCACTGCAGAAGTCAGCTTTGCTAGAAAAACTGACTTCCTCAGTGGCGAAGTCCTGGCAGAGAAATAAAGGTCCTAGTAGAGAAATCCTGGCAGAGAATAAAAAGGGGTTATCTCTGGGAAGAGAATGGCTTCACAGCGGGCAAGGTCCTGACAGGCAGCTATGCCAAGGAGAGAGAGGTTCCTTCACAAGGCACAGTCCTGCTTCGGATCTCAGCAAATTTTGAATTTAAAATTGCCTTTTTTATAAGAGATCAATTGAATGAGATTCCTTCAATGTTGTCACTTTCCCTAGACCTAGATTTCCAGTTGAATGAGACCATGTAAATTTGAGCTAAGTAGGAGTGGTCCTGGACTAATTTCAGCTCAATAGAGGGTGCAACCAGTCCCACCAAGATAACAGAATGAAGTCACTTTATTTTGATTCCCTGAGGCGGCCCTCTCCCAGAGGAGAGTTTCTCAAGAGTTCACCCCATGGCTTCCCCCCCACAAGTCAGGGAGGACAGTTTCAGGGTTCCCCCATCATTCCCTAATATATCAATCATGATGTTGAAATAAAATTTCATTACAACACTACTGACTTGACAGAATATGAATTTACAATCACAGTCCCAAGTATGAGAGTACCTCTGATGAAAATCCTTCCCTACAAGTTCTATTTTGCCATGTAGCTCCCTGGCTGCTATCATCTTCTCCGTTCAAAGTGGAAGACTTAATTTTCCTCTCCTACAACCAAAGACTCTTCATGATGCTATTATTTTAATATCCCATCTCCCAGATTCTCAGAAAATGTGATGAATGGAATCATCTAGTATTTCAGTGCTACTAAGAAGGCTGTATGATGCAATGGAAGGATCAATGCTTTTATAATCAAAAGACTAGGGAGCAATCTCCAGTTCTGACACAACTACTCATTTGACCTTGGGCCAGATGCTTAACTTGTTTGGGATTAAATTTCCTCATCACTAAAATGAATATGCAGGATTAGATGAGCACTGAGGTTGCTATTGATTTCTTTCCATCATATCATCATTTGTATCATTTGAAATTGAGGGGAAAAACTTACTGAATACAGGTTTCCCACTCTACCTTATTGAATTTCTTTTAGTTATCTACTCTACCCAGCACCATTCATGTCTCTTGGGGTGGACACTTATTTCTCCAAGCTAAGTCTTATCTTTTTCTTTTTTCTCATTTCTCTACTTGTTTCTCCCTCTTTATCTTTCTTCTCAAGATATAGAGAAAAGGGGATTTACCTTCCCTTGTGTTTCACTTTCTCTGTGTTTTTCTCTTCTAAAGTCTCTCTTCTCCTTTAATTCCATATCCTTTGCCCTCTTATATATACATTTACATAGTGTCTTAGGAAAGTTCCTGGAGAAAAGGGACAATTTTATTTTTCACTTTGCTTAACACTCAGTAAGATTTCTAAAAAACTCTTGTTTGATGAATTGAAACCCTTCTTTTTGGCATTTAAGCCCATTTACAAGCTGGTTCCAATCTGTCTTTCCAGGTTTTTGCCCATTTGAAGACCTTAGCTTAAAAAGGCATTGGCATCCTGGGCCATCTCCAGTAGTCCCGATCTATATCTGGCCACTGGACCCAGATGGCTGTGCAGGGAAAAGTGAGACAGGTGACCTTGCACAGCCTCCCTCACTTAAATCCAATTCACTTGTATGTCACAGTATCTCTTTCCTGATGTCATGATCTTCTTCAAGAACAAAGGAAAAACAACAACTTTTTTTGTAATATTTGTTATGGAATAGAGTTTTTTGCCTTTAATTTTAGAAGGGGAGATTTACAAAATGGCACCCAGGTTAGGGTTCTTCCAAGGCTACAGGAAAGCCTTTCCTGCCAACTGCTACCATCTGTGTTGAACTCTGTTCAGAATTTAAATCTTCTTCAATCTCCCAGTATTAGACCTTTCTGAGACCAATCATACTTCAGATTCAAAATCAGCATTCTGCCTCTCATTACACATTTCTAGTAATGAAGGTCACCCAGACAATTCTGGACCCTCTCTAAGAAAGAATCTTCTAGCCACAATCTTCCCAAGCAATATTTTCTGAAATCCTTTGCCTATAACATGAGATATCTTCAGACCTAAACCTTTGATTTGGGTGAGTATGGATAGAATAATGCAAGTGTAAGCTTTATAAGAGTGAGAATTTCTATTTACTATTTTGCATTTAAAAATTCTTAACATGGTATGGGTGATTTTAAATATAAAAGGAAGAGGAGAATATGATTGTAAGTTAAAGGATTCCACAATTAGAAGGTATAGGAGTCAGAATTTGAATTCAGGTCTTCCTGACTCCAAGTCCAGTGCTCTATCCACTGTGTGCTTCATTAATAAATTATCTCAGATTATCTTTTGTAAAATCAGCTAGAATATATAAGGTAGATGTTCGAATATGCCTATTAAGTGATGAATAAATGGAGAGATAATAAAATAAAGAAATTCCTAGAAAAATACCCTGCAGAGAAAGTTAATTCATGCGTATTTCTCCATTTTTATCCTTTGAATTTCATTTGCTCAGCTATTACTAATAAAGGACTGATTGGCTTAGCATTAATGTGATTGAAAACTGATTTAATGTGTCTTAATCATCAAATGTTTTCATTATTCCAAGAAAATAGTATAAAAAAATAATGGTTTGGTGCTTATAAGTCAGGGTGATTTCAAATAAAAAGTTCACTTGCCATTCTGAGTCACTCAAGTCTTTCAGCAAAATTTTGCTTTTCTGACCATAATAATTTCCTTTGAAGTGACAGGTTGGTAAATATTCTGACTCTATTCAAGTGCAGACATTTTTTAAACTTAAGAATTGTCCTTTTCCATTATGAATGACAATACATGCAATTCAATTCAATAGCTGCAAGAGCAGTAATTCAATCTTGACTCTGCATTCAAGGGTGTGAACTACAATAAAGTTCCCAATGTCAGCGAAATCCTTGACCAAATTACTGCCTTCAATCCAATCACAGCAGGTGCCCTATATATTTTTCCTATGTAAACTGCATCCAGTATAAAATATGCAGGCACACTACTATTTGCTACTACTGTTCAATAAAACATCTGTTTTAGTTTTCATTATAAGGACAGAATCAGAAACTTAATCCTGGGTGATCTGAATTGGGCCTCAGAAGTCATTGTGATAATAGCTTGGGTTCTGGGAAATCTATAAAAATACATTGCACTTAGATGTGTGCTGCCCTCACTCCTATATTTTATTCAGTCAATAAACCATAGGCATCAGTTAGCATTGATCCACTCGCTAAAACATGCTATAGACAAAGTACTATACTGAGTATCGGTGTTGGCAAAGAACGCTTTATGCTGCAGGCAAGTGAACACCATGGTGCCAAGTGGAGTAAGTAAATTGTACCTCCAACCTCCGAAATTCATGAAAATTGCCTTGAAATATTTGAAGGATTAAAAGAAAGAGTAGATTCACTGTACAGTTGCAGAGGGTAGAACTAATGTGGACAAAAATTAAAAGGAACAAGATTTCAGCTTAGTGTGAGGAAGAACTTTCTACATAATTAAAACTAGCCAGCAATGAAATGGACTTCTTGAAATGATGAGTTCTCTATCACTGGAGATATTAAAACTGAAAGATCCATCAGCTATTGATCCTGTAGTAAGGGTTTCTTTATCAGATAGGATTTTAAAGATATCAAATTAATTATTTATTAATATTTTAATTATTCATTATTATTAAATTATCCAAAATTATATTAACTATTAAATTGTTGTTTATCATTTATTAATATTAATTAATTTAAAATATTAAACTGATATTAAAACTGAAAGATCCATCAGCTATTGATCCTGTAATAAGGGTTTCTTAATCAAATAGGATTTTTAACTAGGTGATTTCAAAGGCTTTTTTGAGCTCTAAGGTTCCAGTTTTATGATTCACATGATATCCCCCATTGATTAAAGATCTGTCAACTTTTCAATCACAGTCCATAACAGAAAGTCTCATCATTAAGGAGTATTGACTTTTGACAGTAAATCCCCACATATAACATTATTCACTGTCTGAAATAAATGTTTTAGTAAAAAAAACTATGGAGGCCAATCCACTTACATTACTGAGAAATTAATACCTAGCATCCAATTTAAAAATTCAGTTATTCTTTTCCATTTTTAATATGTGGATAGAGAGCCTATGTGACAACAGCTTATTCTCCAAAGTAATACTACTTACATATTACATTAATATTTCAAAGTACTGTCTTCAAAACAAAAACATAATTATTATTATCTAAATGTTTAATATTATTACCCAGATCATTTAGTTGGAATTTGAACCTAGGCCTCTTGATTCTCACTAAAAAAAAAAAAAAATGCTTTTTATTCCTATACTTATTCACGCATACATGGCAATGATCTGTGTTTTATTACAAATTTAATTGGATCTGTATCAACATGCAAACTCTTGGTCAATAGGAATAGTTGGTATATGTTTCTTTAATTCATATAACATCATATATATTAGAAAATGTGATTTTTTTGTGGGATTACAATAGTAATAGTTGGCATTGATACAATACTATAAGGTTTAGAAAGGAGAAACTGAGGTTCTGTGAGATAGAGAGATTAACTCGTGATTATAAAGCTGAATTAATTACTGCTGGTAAGTTTCAGAAACAGCATTTGAATGCTGTTTTTCCTTAACCCAAATCAACATTTTATCCATTGTACTACACTACCATTCCTTGGTGAATGAGAGAATTGATGTGCTTGGTATTTAGCATGTGTTTGTGTATATGTTTTGATTAACTAATTTTCTGTTTATAATTTAAGAAAGGGGGAGGGAGGAGCTCATTATTATGATGCTCTTAGTTTTTGATTAACTAATTTTCTGTTTATAATTTTAAAAGGGGGGAGGGAGGAGACTGTTATTATGATGCTCTTAGTTTTGTTTTGTTTTGTAAAAATCAGCTAGAATTTGTCTTGAGATTTCACACATCTCCTCCACCCAAAAGACTTTGATCATCCTACATGGGTTTCTTGGTGTACAATTTTTCATCCAAGAATAAAGTCTTACTTGAATATAGAGAAAAGTTATGTGAAAAAAGACTGGAGACTTTATTCTGGAAGATATAGAACAGTAGTTCTACAAATGTTTGATGTGCCTAAAACACAGTCCTCAAAAATGGCCCTTCACTCTGACCTGGCCCAGAGATAGTTCTGTGTTTTAGTTTCCAAAGGAATCTATCCTTTGGCTCTCCTCTTGAGAGAGCCAGAATGAAGCTTTGAAAGAGAGAAAGGCAGTGTACCAGGAGCACATAAACATGTCAAAACGAGACTACTTAGAATCCTGTTTTATTATGCTGAAACTTATAGCGTTGATCTGGAATGAATAATGAGTCTGGGATTTGCTTTTAAAATGACCAAACTTGTACTAATTTACATCACTTTTTGGCCTCAGCACTTGGCTGTTACTTTGAGCTTGCTGTCACCAAGCTCTGCTCTTTCTTACCCCTGCCCAAGCAGGTTTTTCTCACTGTGCTGAGACAGGGTTCATTAAGATTGAAGGCAGGTAGGGTTGGGGGGCAGGATTCAAATCTTGATTTGTGTTAGTTCTGTTTCCAATAATTCATTATCTAGGCATTTAAGTAAATCATTAAAATTTTTTGGGGGAAATGGTCAAACATTTAACAATTTAAATAATGTGAAAGGAAGAAATTTGAAAAAAAGTACACTATGGTCCAAATTCTTCTTTATTAAATCTCACATCAACTCCTTTGGTCTGAGTAATGATGTTAGCCATATATACAAGAAAAGAAAGCACCTATAAGATTGGGGTGGTTTGAGTGTAAACAAAAGCTATTATCCACAATCTTTTATCCACAATCTTTAAAAATTTTCAGTCAGTGGCTCAGTGATAAGGACTCACTTACAAAAATTGCTGGGGAAGCTGCAATTAGAGTAGAAAGCCACATCATAAATTAGAGAAACAAGGGAAAATTTTTTTCCAATCTATTGATAGTTGAAAAATTCATGATTGAACAAGGAAAAAACTATCACATATGAAAAGATGAAAAGAAAATAAATCATTTTATATAAAATTGAACAGTTTTTGTACAAACAAAATCAATGCAGCTAAAATTAAAAGAGAAAAGGTTTGACTGAGGAAAACAATCACTGTAGCTCATTTTCTGTCACATTTTTTTCAGTCTTCAGGAATATAATTCAGTTAATTTGGATCATGTGAATTAAAATTAATAAAGGCAGTTAGATGATCTTTCCTTAAGTTCTTACTTACCTTGAATATTAATTCCTTGTTAGCAAGTTTTATAATTCCCTTTCTAGTCTAAAGATTATTCTTTCTAGCAAAGAAACCAGAAGCAAATTAAGTAGGCAGCTCAACTTCTCTCTGCTGTCCATTATGAAAAGCAAAAAACAAAACAAACAAAAAAACAAAACAAAACTTCTTTTGTGTTGTCCTTAAATTCAACGACAATCTCAGTTGATTCTTAAATGTTAATGTCATAGGATTATTTGACATTTATTTTTCACAGTGTCTGGGGTGATGATTTCAAGTCTTTTACAGGACTGCTCATCCACTTTTGGTGTCCAGCTTCACCCAACTCTCACCTGTGGCTCCAAGAAACTGCAGTGTGTGCAGTGGTCTCACTCTGGTAAATCATTTTTAGCAGATAGATTGAACCAAATTGAGAGTAACCAACAGTTCTCAAACCTGTCAGTAAATTAAGAAGATATCTATCTAGAGCATATGAAAATTTCCCATTCTCAGCAGAATGGGTGAATGAAAAAACTCCAACTGCAGTTGGTCAGATATCAAAGAAGCCAAGGTAATTCACTGCAACTCAGGGCATTGCCATTTATTTTTACTTCTTTCTTGCCAGCAGACTCAATAACTCTTTAAGTTTGTACAACTCTGCCTCACTTAAATCTAATTCACCTGTGAGTCAAGACATCATCTTGTGAGGTTCTTGGTCTTTTCTGAAAATGAAGGACAAAAAACAATTCATTATTTTGCTCCCTTAATTTGGTCTTCTCTAATTTCATAAACATCCAAGTTACTCATTTAAATAAGCAACTTTCCTATTTCCCCTACTCCACTGAAATATTTCTCTTTGAATCTTCAAAATTTCATTCTTGAGGATTTCCCTTCCCTCCTGGATTTTCCCTTCTATATAATTTTAGTCCATGGGCTCCTACCTATTCATTCTCTTAACCATTTTAAATGTTCTTTCTATAAATATAGAATACATGACAGACTATTTCTGACTTTTCTCTCTTTCTCTTTCACAAATTACTGGATAGAGTTGTCATTTTCTTCCTTTATCTCACAGGTTACTTTTCTATCATTTCTACTCCAGGTTTTGCTTCTTACTTGCTGGTGTTTGGGCCACAGTGGCTTACTCAATTTCTGTTTTGTACTTTCCAAAGGCAGGAAAAATGTAGAGACACAATCAGTACATCAATCATTTGAGAGAATTGTTGAAGGCAGTCTGTTATGTAGATATGCACTTGGAACAAACAAGCAAACACACACACACACACACACACACACACACACAAATATCAACTAACATTTAATTTCACTGTTAAGAATTCTAGTTATAATATAGAATCTTGTAATGAAATACCAATGTGTTGGAGAAGCAGAAGATAGTGCCCTGGTGGAAAGTCCCTCCAGACCAAGTAGTTTAAAATTTAAATCTGTTATAGTTCCTAAGAATAGTCAGGACTTTGCAAATATGATCTGTCACAACCATTTTTTAATAGGAAAGGCTATTAGTCAAATAAAGAGACAGAAACAAAGAAGAGTTGAGGAATTTGGCCCCAAAAGTGCTCATCCACTAATTGCAAATGACACCCCATGATTGATGCATATAGTGAAATCAAAATCCAGATCAAGAAAGATAAAATTCTACCCTTAGGGATTGGAAAGCATGTCAAGACTCCCTCAGCCTATAGTAGATCTAAATACAGAGTCTACCCCTTTTCTGTTCACCATTCTAGCACCAATGAAATAGATTCTAGCTATAGATACTGACCACTTGGGATTAGCAATTTCTCTATTTAGCAGAAGCTATTCATAGACCCCAAACTGAAATCATACATGCGTTATATTCCATATTTTGAACTGGTGTGTTCTTTATTATAGCAAAGAAATTCTAAGAAAAAAGCATTTCAGTAACACTGTGGAAAATCTGATTCAGCAATATTGTCTAACCGACAAGAATAAGTATCAGATAAGGAGTTACATTTCATAGAACCAATGATGCTTTGGTACTAAGAAGCAATAAAATCACATTGTGCAGAATACCTACTAGAGGAAAATATTATGAATTGTTACATTAAAAATAACAGATTGCCCTGGATTTGATTCTTCAAATGTTCTCATTTAAATGTAAATTTTAACTAAGTTATATTTCCCTTGGTGGTATTACTATTTAGACTAATTGCTTGCTGTTAAAATTGAAAACCAAGTATGTGAGCCACTGCTGAATGGGGAACGTCTCTTATCTTATTTGGAGTTCTTCATCTTTGATATCTTAGATCTTCTTGGTATAAATCAGGTGCCTTGAAGCTTGCCCAGAGATAATAAGTAACCATCTGAGAAATCTTGGAAATTCATTATGGCTTCTTTCCATACACTAACCAAGGATCTTCAAAATGAAACAAGGGTAAAGCAATACATGTGGATTCATAATGTCAGTGTGAGATCACTTTCCAGGCTTCTCACAAGCTCATCTGCAGAAGTTGCCAACTCCCCTTGGCCTTTAATTTCTTTCCAAGAATGATAGTTTTCCAAGACACAGGATTATGAGACAGGGAAGACAGGCATTATTGTGAAGTCTCCAGAGGCTGCATTGCTCTATTAACATTTAGCCTAGGAAAGGTTTCAGTTCCTTTTGCCTTTTTTTGGAAAAGGATTTTAGTGGAGGTGGTGGTGGGGGATGATGAAGAGGAAAAATGAATCTGAAACTCTCATCACCCAAATGTTTGATCTGCTCTCAGGCCAGACCCATTTGAAATGAGAAATGTTTAACTGAAAACTTGGCACTTCCGAAACCAGATGGATGGAGTAGAGCTGACTGAATAGATTAGACTCATTAGTTAAAGGGCACAGCATGTAAAATAAAAAACAGAAAGTCTTCCCTCAGGGAACTCAAGGCAGTGAAATAGAAATATTCTACTTTGTCCAGTTTTCACCTCTCTGTGAAGTCTATGCAAGGGGATAAATCCTTTATATTGTCACTCTGCCTCACATTTTATTGTTAAAGCATGCATCAAATTTAAGTGTACTAAGAAAATTATTATATGTTAAATATATGTCTCAGGAGGTAGAAGGTTGGGATGGAATTTAAAGGGTTGGTATTGACAGGTCCTGCCAAAGGCAATATGGAGAAATAGGCTAATTTCCTCTTTAGTTCTATCCCCTTTTCAGCAAGGGAGATTTTTCCTTTGGTTGGCCCAACTTCTCTTGGTTGCTCATGGTACTCTGTATGACACTTCAGCAGGCACTGCCTTTTCCCTAAATCTTGAAATTCCTCCTTCTCATGAAAACTGAATCTTGTCATTTCCCATCACCTCTGACCCTTCTTCTCCTTCACAGTTAATCTGACAAATACTAATATGTGCTGAGATGTTAATAGCTACAGAAATTTGATGGATCTCCTCTCCTAATATTTAGCTTTTAAGAGGAGCTGTAAAATGTCTAGATCAGCACAAGTAATTAGTGAGAATTTCAGACAGTTTGGCAGACTGATGGGGAAAGAAATTATTCTAATTTATTCGGTGGAGATTAGGAAAGATGGAGATTAAAGATCATAGATTTAGAGACATCTAAAGGGACCTTAGAGCCATCTAGTCAAACCCTTGAGGTTCAGAGACCTCATTGGATCACAGATTTCAAATGAAAGAATTTGAAAGATTAGTGAATCAACTCCCTCATTTTAAACATGAAAAAACTGAGATTTGGAGAAAGCATAGGGATCACAGATTTAAAGTGAAGACTATTGAGTCAACCCTTATTTTATAAATAAAGCTAAACAAAAGCAGGGAGAGATTAAGTGACCTTTCCTGGGTTACACAGCCAATATACTTCTGAGGCTGGATTCAAATCTAGGTATATCTGCCTCTGATTCAAGCAATCTACATCCTACATGATTTCATCAGTGTAGGAAACTCAGCTTTACACTAATCCAAAAATAAAGTTTTAGAGTTGTCAGGATTTCTGAGATTTTAAGTCATTTGTCCAGAAACATACAATTAATATTTATTAGATGCAGGACTTGAATCTAAGTCCTTCTGATTTCAAGCCTGTCCTCTATGTCAAGGTATCTTTGAAAAACATCTTTTTAATACCACAAATCAAGGGAATAGCTTCAAATCTTGTACTATGAGGGTCCTGAATTTAATAAAATTTTTACTGCCTATAAGGCTCTACTCAAGCATCATCTTCTACATGAAGCTTTTTCCCTCCAATCCATTAATTCTAATTACTAGTGCCTTCCCTCTCTATACAACCTTATATTTCCTTTTGTATGTATTGTGTATTTACTTATATTTGTAAATGTTCACATTGCATTGGGAGAAATTATAAAGACAGATAATATGTTCAAATGCATATGAAATAATTATATGTAAATTAGGAGATGAAGGGATTTACACGAACAGCTATTGAGAGTGGAGAAATATCAATAAAAGTTGTGATGTTCACATTGCACTAGGAGAAATAATAAAGACAGGTAAGTATGTTCAAATACATATGAAATAATTATATGTAAATTAGGAGATGAGGGGATTTACAAAAGCAGCTATTGAGAGTGGAGAAATACCAGTAAAAGTTGTGATTTTCAAAAAGCACTAGAGTGGTCCAGCCAGATCTTCCAGCACCCAAAGATGAAATCCATGACTTGATTCATGATGAGCAACTGGGTGCTTTCTTATTATCTCTTTATTTATCTTGTATATCATCCTACTGTTAGTCATTTTTGTTCTTTTTTTTTCCATCTAAAAGACAGGAGTCCTCCTAGGCAGAGAAAATAGAGCCAAAGTGCAAACTGCAACTCTTTTTATCTCACAAAATAGATAAATATGTATATATCGGTATATAGAGAGAAAGCTAGTTTTACTACACTCTTTTGTCAATCCCTTCCACACTTAGTAATATAACAAAATTTCTGAGGACAGTCAAAAACAGCTGCCTGAAAAAGTATGTACCACTGCTTAAAGAAAACACAATCAATTTATATTTGCTTTTATTTAGCAATATGATTTCTTTGAAGCATCACAAATTGTTTTTCACTTGCCTGTGACCTTGTGTCAGTGACCTGAATCCATGCGGAATAGAAATACAATTTTTTTAAGCTAAAGAAAAATAAATTAGTGATAAGCCTTGGAATATAACTTCTAGAGATCAAGAACGGAGTCTTATTCAGCATTTATTTAGAGCCTGTATTGTCTAAGACATTGTACTAAATTCTATGGAAGATGTATAATCGTTACTCCATTTAAGTTTATTGTTTGAAAAAGGGAATCAAATATGCACACAGCTGGAACAGAAGGCAGAGTACATATGTGCTACAAACTATTAACAATGCTCAGAGCAAAAAAAGTAACTTTCAACTGGGGACTCAGGGAAGGCTTCATGAAAGAAGTAGCATTAAAGGATAAGTGAGAATTAGCTAGTTTAAACTGGGATAGAGGGAATTTCAAGTGGGCAGAACAGGATGAGCAAAGACATAGAGGTAATAAAGTAAGGGGAATGTTTGGAGTAGAGCAAACAGCATAACTTGGCTGGAATATTGGATATGGAGAATATTAGTAGATAAGACTAAAAGGATCTAGGGGCCAAATCATGAGAGATGTCTAGTGCCTAGCTAAAGAGAATTCCATATTATCCCCTCTTAGGAAATGATTACTAAAGATCTCTGAAAGTAGAAAGGGGATAAAATAAGGAATGGATGAAGATAAAAGACAACAAATAAAAATTATATTTTATAAAGATTAGTGTTGTAGTAATGTTTGGGATAGATTTAAGAGGATGGAAAGGTGAAAGGTAATTGACAATTCAAACCTGTTCCTGTGTCTTAATTTTCCTATGTACATCTGTGTGCTATAGAGAATAAGAATAAGAATTGAGTTGTTACACATTTGTGAATTTGAAAATTGGTGAAGGAAATGACAGGCTCTTCTCTGTATTTTATGGGAAGGCCCTCCCAAAATCATGTTCATGGTGTCTATCCCCTGCCTTGATGATGAGAAGAATCTGATACACAAAACTTAGCTTGCTTCCTCAGGCAACTTTACAAAATTCTTCAAGAAGCTGTTCTTAAAAGAGCTGTGAAATTACACACTTGCCTTTGGGGAAATTAGTAGGATCTGTCCTTTAACTAGGAGACTGAAATAGAAAACCACAAATCTCAGAGGAGGGAGTCATCCAGAATATGGTATCCTAGAAAGGTAACTCACCAACTTAACATCAATAGTTTATAGTTTTGTTTTTGTTTGTTTTGTTTTTGTGAAAGAGAGATAATTCAAGGCTACCAATATATATCCTATAGAAACAGCTAACAGACTTTAATTGTTGTTTGTTCTGTTCTTGAAAAGAACCAATAACATCACAAGAGTGATGTCTTGTGTGTGAATTAGATTGAAGTGAGATAGAGCTGTGCAAAATCACCAGTCTCATTCTTTCCTCCAGTCATCACAGTGCAGTGGAAAGATAAAAATCAAAATGACTGGAGATGACCCAAGATGCAGTGGCTGATCTTGGTCTTTCTAAATTAAAGTCTTTTCCAGGACTCAATTTGTCTAAGGCCACACCAATTCAATGACTAAAAGCTAGGTAAGAATTGAGACAAAAGATACTTCATTTTTACAATTTGTACAATTTACAATCCCCAAGATATCAATCTAGAGAAAAAAAAAAACACTCAGAGTTTCTGGCCAGAACAGAGAACAACTGCTGTTTACACTTACTCTCAGTCATCAAAACCTAATGAGCCACTAAGGCTTGGGTTGGGGGCCTATTATTGGCCATTCAATGAAAGCCATAATGATTTGGATTTTAAAAGGCAGACAGATAGCTACATTTAAAACACTATGAGGCTTTTTAAAAGTCTTTTTTCAAAGCTAAATTTCAAGAATTTATAATTAAAACTCTACAAGAAATAAATTGTCCCAGCTTTTTGAAAAAAAATTAATGAGAAAGAAGAAAGAGGAAGATGAAGAAGAGGAAAGGAGGCTAAGAAGGAAATTAGAAGAATGCAAGAAAAAAGACACCTTAACAGACCATAAATATATCTAGAACATATGCCAATATACTCTTAAAGAGCATTCACATTTCCTGAGTGGAAGAACAAATACGAATGGGAATGTACTCCCAGTTTTGTCAGCAAGCCCAGTTTAAGATATAATACCCAAAACAAAACAAAACAAAAAGATATAATACCTATGGTTCTGACTGATAACTAATGAAAAGTGTCAGCAAACCGACTGCATTAGAGACTATATCAATAAATCAATCAGAAACCTACCAGGGCCACTAATACCTATTGTTCCAAAAATCCTATAGAGTCACAATCTTTAGCTCCCCCTATTTCACCATGTGTGGATGTACAATGCATGAATCAACCTCATTTATTATCTTTCTTTGTTGATGTACCTTTCAGATGCAGAGATATTTTTTTTTCTTGGATAACTGAACAGAATAACAAAAATGATGGTTACCTAATGGGTCATCTGACAAAGTCTGAGTCATAAGAACACTAGGCAGGGAATTCAGATCCTGATTCTGAACAAAAACTTTGCCCTCAAATCTTCTGTGCAAGAAAAGCCCCAAGAAAACTATCCTCCATGCTCTTCAGAGACAAAGGGAAAAGAGGTGGGGAGGATATTAAGCATGTATTAAGTTCTTATTCTGGTCCAGGAATTATATGATTTCTAGGAATAAAAAAATAAAGAAATGAACATCTCTGCCCTTAGGAATTTACAGTCTAATGGGAGAAGATAATAGATAAAAAACTTCACTAAATTGGAAGGGGGTGAAAGAGTATTTTAAAAAGGTCTAGGGTGGTAGAGAAACCCAGATAGTGAATTAAACTATGAATGAAGTGAGTATGGCTGAGAGCCTGCATAGACCCATCTAAGACCAATCAGGAAGGCAAGCCTCGGGGCTCTCTCAGGTTTCTCCTGAACACAAAAGGGTCACCAGATGAAGATGAAACAAATAAGTATCTGAGATTCAAAGGGTTTTTCTGTATGTAGGTAATCATATTCTGATGTCAGTACCATTAGAGTCAGCACTACCTAATAGGTAGAATTTTGAGCTTGGAGTCAGAAACACTGACATTCTGCCTCCAATACTTAATAACTGTGTGATCCTGAGTAAATTATTCCATCTCCATGTTCCACAGGAATCTCACTGAGACACAACTGCTGATACTTATCCTTTCAGTTTGTGGAGGTGGATCAGAGAACTTTCCAATATTTTAGTCCAGTTGTAATTAAATAGATTTGGTGCTATTAATAGTGAAAGTCCAAGGTGTCAAGGAAACAAATACTTGTGTGTGTATGTACATGATAAGATCAGGATAGCAATTCCTAGTTTGAAATAAAATGTGACAAATTCATAATAGCCATTCTCTTTGCCAAAATGTAGGTTTGTTTAGGGGAAGAGGTGACAGACAAATAAGAGGTAAAATAGGCACTAGGAGTGATAAATATGAAACATAGTTGAGAGCTCTGTTACCAAGGAAAGGAATTTGGAAGAATCCTTTAAAGGAATATGCCATGGGAGGCCTGAGTATGCCATTGACTGACAGGTTAGATCCATAGAGGAGTCTCACAGACTAACCAGTTAGCTACAGTAGAGAAAAAAGGGAAGACAATATGAGAAAGAGTGACAGAGAGTGGGCTTAGTCCTGAAAAGGGGTTAGCAAAGATCTTCATCATGAGCAGATCTTTTATAGGGAAAATACATTCTTGGGGGTTTCTCAGGGAAACCAGGGAAGTAAAGGTGGGAACTCGGAGGGAAGGATCAAGGAGCCAGATAGAATGCGTGTGGCAGGTCCCAAACCTGTCTAAAAATATTCTAATCAATATTTCAAAGGTTGTTTAGAGATGCACAGAGATTAGTGGATAGACAATGGAGGCTGATAAAAAGTTCCATCCTCACAATCACTATACAAACAGAATAATCTGGGACTTGGTTATACCTGACAATAGCTGGTTAGACTTCTTCCTGCCAGGGAAAACATATATGTAAATATATAGAGAGTCACAGACTTAAATGAAAACTTTAATTTAAATAAACCACATTGCTTAATCTAGCTCTGAATAAGTGCATTTGATATTTAGCCTTAGGAAAAAACCTAAATGGTTTGGAAACTTAAGGTAAATCAAAGAACAAAAAAAGAAAAATCTAAAGGAAAATTCTGTTCTTGGATTCAACTTGCACAGTTCCCCAATGAGATTTTGTGTCCACATACCTATGGACAATATTTGACCATTTATTTCACAAATAGAAATGATTTTCTACAGGAAAACAGAAGTAGATATGCTAAAAGAAACCAACTTGAGTAATGATTGATGGATTGCCATCAAGTCCTGTCATTCAACCAGTTCAGCATTGAATCAACTGCTCAAGTATCATAAATTCAATTCCCAAGTCTACCATATATTGCCCATGTGATTTTGGACTAGCCACATCAAGATTTTCTGTCTCAGTTTATCCATGCATAAATGGATATAAACATAGCTGTAATGACAGATAATCAGGCCTTTTTAGGAAATGGTATAAATATTTTCACATATGCTTTCATGTTTTTAGGTAGGATAGGGTATTCTTTAAATCACTGTTTTTATTGTTCATGTATGGATGATATGATCTAATTTCTGAATTCCAACATTATAAGATACTGTTGTCTATTTGCCATGTTTGTCCAAGGTATATTTATTATGTGGACATATTGTATAGTTGGCCATCCTATGGCATATCAACATTTGGAATCAATAATCAACAGTGATTATTCATCCATTTGTCTTTTTCTGTGTAGAAAGAATTAGACCAAATCCTATGAAGTGATTATGGTCCTTATCTAGGAAGTTCCATGAAATTCTAGGACAGATCCAGTAGGCATCTGGAGAACTTCACCCATATAAAGAATCCCTCATCAACTTGAACTCTGTGCTGGACTTCTTCTTTGAAAGTAGTCAATGCATTTGTCAACACACATCTCCCTGACATTAATGGTTATGGGGTCATTTATCTCTTTAAAGATTATCTGTCCTTATATTTGCAAGCAGATGTATTTAGGATGTGCATAAGAAATACACTGTAAGGGGAAAGTCTTTGTATTTAGCACTATTAAATCGATAGTTGCTTTTTAAGTCCACAAATAATAAGATCAGAAGGATTTCATATTCATTCTTTCAACTGATTGTGTAATATTAAGAATGGTGTCATCTTTAACAAATATTAGCCTATAATTATGGCATCTAAAGTGCACTGGGCTATATAAAACTTTAAATGTAAAAATAAAATAAATATAAACCTCTCATTTTACATGCATTTCTGTAGTAGTTTCTGTAAAGCTTTCTTTATGAGTAGAGGTACAGATATTTTTCTTTTCCTCATTGCTGTAGGAAAGCTTAAAATACAAATCAGTTGAACCAAAAAAAGAAAAAAGTTATATTATTAAAGGTAATCTTCTTTAATCAGCATAATAAGAAGAAAATTACATAGCATTTGGAGGCCAACTAGTAGCATAGCTTGGAGTTCTAAAATCTTTTCTGGTGATTGTTTTCAATCATCTTAAAATGCATCTGCCATGAGAATTACTAGAGTGCACTAATCTTTTTCTTGGTTTTATTTACTTCATCTAGTACATATTTTCCTGGGAGTCAAGCCATAGGGGAGTAGTGGAGCCCTTTTGAAGTGTTTGTAGTTTAAAAAAGCAAAATAAAACAAAACTTTTTACACAGTCACCAGGGAAAATAGCTATCCAATGATTGTCCTCCTCTTTAGTTTCCCCAATTTTTTTTCCAAGTAAAAATGAAAATAGTCTCATTATTTCTAGAATTTGAGTACTCTACATAAACATTTCCATTACTGGCACAACTAACTGACGCCAACAGCTGACCAAGACTCTTGTGTGGGTTTTTTCTTTTCTTTTCTTTTTTTTTTTTTTTGGTGGCAAAGAAAAAGAAGGGGGGAGGTCCCTCCTCCCTGTCCTTAGGCTCACTTGCAACACAAAGGAAAACAACAGATAGAAATACAAGATTGGACTTACCTGAAGGATGCCCACATAGAATGACTTTAAGAGTGATAAAAGATCCTACTTACCCCCAAAGTGTTATTTAATCTGCCATGAAACCAGAAATTCCTAAGGAAAAAAATCACGTTCAAATTTATACATATTATTTGAGAAGTATAGCATTCTGATACAGAATCACTTATCAGATTAACTACCTATCTCAGAGAAAAGAGTATGGTCTTGAGGGGATTAGGTCAAGGTCTGGTGAATTCTGGGAAAAGGAACAAGTATCAGAAAAGGTTTGGCAACAGGAGTATTACCTAGGATGAGAAGGTTTGAGGGTCTTGTAAATTAGTGGGGACTAGAACTGAGGGAAAGGCATTGCAAGGATATAAGATATCTAGGGAATAAAAAAAAATGAGGGGAGTGCTGAAGAGTCAGTGAGGGGAAACTGAGAGACAAACTTCTGGATTTTGCATTTAGGATGTGGAAGAAATGCTCAAACATCAATTTGTCTGCTCTAAGCTCTTTTCACCTCACTATATCTATGACTTCATAGAAAAGACAGCTGAACCTTAATATATAATTTTAAGTTCTTTTATTAAATTTTTACTAAATTGTCAGTAAGAGAAGGATCAACCAGTTTTCCTTATGAATCTCCCATCTTCATAAGACCCATTAGTCATTCAATAGCTATGTCTGTGCTTCAATGAACTAGCTCAATTTGTGTAAACTAGATCAAATTGATAAAATGTTGCCTTCTCAGTTTGTTGTGATTTATCTCCAAAATGACTTTAGGGTCATTTCCCTACAAGACACCATAATAGGAAATCAGGAGTGCTGATTCATTATTCTCATAGGGTTAAAAAGAGCCATGACATAATGGGAAACCAAAATTTTAAATGTGTGGTCTTGAAAATTGAGTTGTTCTACTCTGAAGGCAATATTGCCCTGATAATGGCACATGCTTGTTGATGTAGTTGTTGTCCCAGGTCCAGCTAGGTTAAGTACAAAAAGAATGATCACAAGAAAGAGAATTCTGGGCATGCAAACTCTTAAAATCACCTAGCAAAAGTTGTTCCTAAGGACCAAAAAGCTTTGCAGCAAAATTAGACAAGCCAGTAGATGATAAAAAGCAATAGGACTTTTTACTTATCAGATTTAAGGAAAATACTAAAGGTGAGGAGTAACTGGAGGAACCTAAGATATTAGGAGGTAGGGACAATAAAGCCCAGTGAGCTTGTCATTTATCAGATTAGCTACCTGTCTCAGAGAAGAGTATGGCCTTGGGGGAATTAGATCAAGGTCTGGTAAATGCTGGAAAATGGACATGTATCAGAAAAGATTTGGCAATAGGAGCGTTACCTGGGGTGAGAAGTTTTGAGGGTCTTGCCCAATCACTAGGGGCTACAACTGGGAGCAGGGATCACTACCTCTAAATTGGTTCAATCCATCACAATGAGGCTGGAATTGACACCTCCAAACAATGGCAGCTCTCTGCCTCTCCTTATTATGGAGTCGGGGCTCCTCTCAAAGAATTATTGGGAAGAAGCAAGGAAGAAAGAGAGGCAGAACAGGGAGTCGGGGATTCAATAACAGACTTTTGACTAAATCAGGAAGAGTAACTCCATGATATTCCAGAATTCTAGGGCAGATTATAGAATTCATAGCTCTCTCAGAGCTTTATACTGAGGGGGAGAGGTTCCCAAACCCGAGGTTGTAGACAGGAAGGCATCAATTATCTAGGAAAGTAGAAGTGATTAAACTGTAATATTTCAAGTATAAAAGTTTACACATTATGACTTTGAGAAGTGTCCTATAATCAAAAGTAAGGGACTATCAGGTAGAAGTAACAGAGGATGTTCAAGGATTGGGACTAGATATACATCCTATTGAACACCAGAGACTATGCTAAAAGAACTGGCTTTGTACCAATGAAAAAGTTGATGAAGTTATAGTCCAAGGTCATACAGTTACAATAGCAGAACCATGAGTATGACTCAGGTTTCCTAATTCCTACTCATTGGCTTTTTCTACTATGATAGCTTTCACAAGTTATTATTTTCAGCATAACCAAATTCACTATTGAAAAGGCTAGATATTTTGCAAATCATCTATCAAAGTGATTCAGCCTTTATGCATTTTAACCAATTTGAGTTATCACTTAACCGACTGTTTTCTTGTGTCATTTTATTATTCAAATCAGTCAAACAAATTTGGGAGCAAATACGTTTGTGCCAACAACCAAACTAAAGCTAAAAACTCAATCCTATTAACTAGGGCAGGAAAATAAAAAATAAAGATGAAGAGGGAGTTAGAAACATGCTCCAGAATAAACTATTTTGAACTAAAAATATTGGACATATAAAAATCCACTAACAAACAAGGCACATAAGACCAGGTTTTCACCTCGTGTACCTACCAATGTATTCCTTGGAGACAGTATCACTCTGGTGTTTTTCAATACAAAATTGAGTAACTCATGAAAGGAACAGGGTTCAGGCAAAAGTACTGCACTGGGAAAAGGAGAAAAACAAGATTTAGTACAAAGCTATACTTATCTTCAACTACCAAACTTAGCAGTGTTTTTGTCTTAAAGGCTAACATAAGAAATTCCTGTTTTATGGCCAAAACCCCAAGTGAAACTATGCAACCACATTCAGAAAGGTCAACAAAATAAATAGGCATCTTCAGGAAAGGTACTAGGAACAAAACAAAGCATAACCTTTCCCTTGTGTGAAATCATGGTATATTTCCATCTTGGGTACAGCATAAAGGTCTGATTATGAGGACAAAAATATCACAAAAGATGAGTTTATTATAATTATAAGACAGGACTACCACTTTCAAAGGTGTATAGATTAAGTATTTTAAGACATTTCATACTGGAATGTGGGGTTTGTTTTAAAAAAAAAGCAAGACCCAGTAGCCTAGTGTTTGTTAATCAAGAATCTAAACTATAGAGGGAAAAACTCACTTTTTGACATGAATTTCTAGGAAATTTTTTAAATAATAGGACAGAAATTGAGTTTAAACTAGCATTTTTGTAACACAAATCAAAATAAGCTTCAAAAACATAATTAACTTTAGTGTAGAAGATTATATGATTAAAAAATAAAAATTAAAAATAAAACAAAGAACCCAGAGGATAGGGGGTACTTTTTAGAATTATGGTTTTAGGGAAAATTCATATCCAAGTAAGGGATAGAAGTGGATATAACAAAAGAAAAAGTAGGATAATTTTGATGGAATTTTTGAAATTTTTTACATGAATGAAATGGAACTATTATGAGAAAATAATTTATCATTTGAAGAAAAATCTTTACAAAATGTATAGGAAATATATGGAGATATATTAGACCTTTAGCAAATCACCAATAAATAAAAGTAGCCAAAAGTTATAAATAAACCATCTTTAATCAGGAATATATCATCAACAAGCATTTGAAAAATTCCTCTAATCACAAATTATAGAAGTGAAAATTAAAATTACTATAGTTTTGCCTCACATAACAGCAAATCATTAAAAAAATGGTAAAGATGAATATAGTCTATGTTGGAGGGACTGGAGTTTTCCAAAAAAGGGCTAACTACATACACACACACACACACACACACACACACACACACACATACAATATACTTATCTAATATGTTGAAGATGTTATTTTCAAGCATGGCCTGAACTATCTAGATTTCATCATTCAAAATGTGGAAGAAAAAACAAGGGGAAATCCGATTCTGATTTGATTCTAAATAACATGACAAATTGAATGCTGGATTGGAAATGATGGGAATCAAGGAGCAAAGTGACCATTCCCTCTTAGAATTTGTGATAGAGATGGAAGGGAAAACTAGGCATAATCTAACATGAACCTTACATTTTAGGAGTGATTTCAAAGAGTTCAGAATAAAGATGACTAAATTCTCATTGATTAACATTCTTTAGAAAAATTCAGTCCAAAGAAAAAGGAAACACTAAAGTTTGAAATTTTGAATATGTAAAAGAAAACAATTTTGATGAAAAATTGTTAAAAAACACTGAAGTAGATTCATAGCCCATCAACTAATTTCAACTTTACAATGATTTGTGAACAAGATGGAAGGATAGATAATAGAGGATGAATACAAAAGCACGATGTGGCCACTGAGGTCTCTTCCAAATTAAAAATTCCATGATTTTGTAATTCTATGAGCAATATTGCCTCATAAAACAGTAAGAATCAGTGGAACGGGAAACTACTTTATTGAATGCTTGAAAAGTAACACACATATGCAGTCTCCTGAAGTCAATTCATGTAGGGAAGAAACTGAAAGAAGCACAATAAATAGAAGAAAAACAGAAAAGATCTGTAAATGGGCACAATAAGAATACCTACCTCACAAGATTATTGTGAAGATTAAAAGTAGGGAAGAGAAGTAAAGAAGCATTTATTAAGCATTACTATGTGTCAGGTACTGTGATAAGCTCTTTACAAATATCACCTTATTTGATTCTCACAACTTGTCAAATGGGTATTTTTAATATCCTCATTTTGTTTTTGAGGAAAGGAAAGGGAGGGGGACACAGACAGCAGTTAAGTGACTTTTCCAAGATCACATAGTAAATGTCTTAGGATAGATTTGAACTAGATTTTCTTGACTCCAGATACAGATGAGAAAACTGAGGTGGAATGAGGTTGTGTTCAAGAACAAACTATTAGTAAAGGTGTAGTCAGAGTTTGAACTCGGGTCCTCTGAATTTTAAGACTACTTTTTTCCTCACTTACTTCTTTACCTGGTTGATGAAGAATTTGTGAGAAAATATCTGAGAAGCTGATGAAAAGAGTCCCTTGGGATTCAAAATCTAGGTTGATGTGCCTATTCTGAGTAGCTTTGAAATGTTATCACTGGGGGTTCACTGGGGGAACAGCCTTGATTTGGATTGCTTGTAATTGCCTACAAATATTGAGATTCACATTAAGGTTGTTGACTTACAGTCCTTTGAAGATCAAGGCTTCACGAAAGCTTAGATTTCATACCAATCCTTTGCAATAATCATGTACATGTTTATCTGTGCTTACATTTTAAATATCCTTATTCATTCATTTAGATCTAAAGTAGGTCATTGCTATGCAGAAACTGAATAAGTAATATAGTAAACATGATCTGTGTCATAATGCCTTCTTGAAAAGTAAACTGGAGCTATACACCTAAGTATCACTATCCCAATATTCTATAAATGTATATGTGTGAACTGTTTCTCCTATAGATCAAGGTATAGGGAGCCTTCTCTGTAAGTGCAATTAGTGAAATTACTTGATTGGTGAATTTACTTTTTATTTCTATTTTGCCAATGACATATGAACTTCTGGAAGTTACTATGGCCCACTATTACTAGATTGTAAGCTTCTTGAAATCAGGGACTGTTCTTTGCCTTTCTTTGTACCTTTCAAGGTTCAAGATGTATACAATTGAGCAAATTCCAGTTACTCAGTTTAGTCACAGATTAAAGAACAAAAAGTTTAAAGAACCAAAGTCTGGCTTTAACAATGGTTTATATTCCTTTAGAGTATTGAGGTCAAAAAGAACTTTCTCATCAATCATCACAATTGTTCCTTTCAGTGATCCTTTGAGATAGCTAGGATAGTTAGTCTCACTATTCAGAAGAAAAAGCTGAGGCTTAGAGAGATTAAATTAATTTACCCAGTCATTAAGTCAATAGGTTTGTCTTGGATGTTGAGACAAGGTTTCTTGGTTCTTTTAAAAGGGTGGTCTATAAATGACCTAATAATCCATTTATATTCTTAGGATCATAGAGTGACCAATGGAAAGGACCTCAGAAGTCTTTTAATACAATTACTCATTATAGATGGAGAAACTGAGGCCCAAAGAAGTTGTGCATTGCAAATCTTATATACACAGTAGGTGGCTAAGATGCCATATAAACCAAATTCTTCTGAATTCAAATGCAATACTTTTTTCCCTTTATCACTCTGCTTTAAGAGCTCTTATGTTTTGCTTAATAATTAAAAGGAGACATATGGAACTCTCTTAAATATTAAATAATCATGAAATATTATTTTTTAAAAAGATTCAAAACTTTGAAAATGGTCACCAATCTTTATTTTAAAAATTGGAAAAATTAGAATATTGATTGAATTTTCCCATATTTATATAAATATGCCTGAGTAGGCATAGTTTTAATTATCTTTGGCAGCTACATTCCTAAATGCTATTTATTCAATTAAGATAAAATTGTAAAAAATTTTATGACAGTCTTTTTTCATTGCCTCAGTATAGAAAATCTATGCCATTCCATTTCTAAGAAATTAAGAACACACTAAGCCAGCAATTAGGAACACTGACATGAATTAGCCACTCCGGGTCTGAAAGACTCTTTTTGTTTGTTTTGTTCTCAATGAAACTGGAGCAAAGATCTTCATACTCAATAAGCCATTAGTCACAATGACTCAACTCCAAGAAATCCCAAGACAGAAAAGCATCTTTGAAAATTGCTACAATTTGGAAGACATTCCAGTGAAAATTCTTAGAAATAGTTGCAGTAAAAGCTGTGCAGGAATGATTTTTCCCTCTTCATGAAGTAATTAGGAGATTAGCATTTGACCTTGTTTCCATTAATATGAATCAACACAGCTAGCATTGTTACAGTTAGATCAGGATAGTAGGAAATCCTAGCTAAAATTTTGCAAGTGCTTCCTCTAAAAATTCCATGCTTCTGGCCAGTAGCCAGTCGTCTGGATCTCTGCTGCCATCCAGTGTCACTTAGGAGTAAGCTTAACAGAAAATGGGAATCGTAAATTGGAAACCATAAATTTACAGGTTTGTTAAGTTTCTTTTAAACTAATTGAGCCTGGGATTTTTCCAAGGGGCAACAAATCACAATTATATTCTATCCCTTCATCCACTTCCACAATCCCTAATATTTTAATATAGGTGAAAAGAGGTTATTATTAGCATCTAGAGAAATTGAAAGTTGAGTAGGGATTCTACAGGACAGTAGGGTGGACAAATAGGTGATGTATAGAGTGCTGAATCTGGTTCAGAAAGAGCTGAATCCAAGTCCTACAATATTTACTACAATGTTTTATCTCTCCGAAATTGAGAGAGACTAGATTTGAACTCATGTTCCTAATTCCAGGTTTAATTCTATCCACTGCACCAGCTAGCTATCCCTAATATAAAAAATGCAAAATATCTTGCAAATTCTAAAGCATTATATAATTATCTGTTCTTCTGCTTGCTTATCGTTGTGTTTTATGGATAAAGATCAGGTGGAAATTGTTCTAAATCAATCAAATCTCTATCTCACTACATTCTTTGTTGTTTAGTGTCTGGCAAAGAATTTCAAAGGTGTGTGAAATAACTGTGCTTTTTGCTCACTGAATGAAAGCACTGGGATGCAGGAGCTTTGAAAGTAACTTTGAAATTACTCCAGTAAGTAAATAGGATGATGGGAAAGATATGTACTTTGTTGTATTCCATGTAGTTTTGATATCTTCTTCTAGAACTCTGGGGTTTAAGGTCTTTCTATTTCATGTAATTTGTGGGGATATAAGTGTTAAGCTATAGTTCTATTCTATACATTGGTAACACAGAAAAAGCTGTAAAGAAAGAAATGAGTCAAAGGTTTTCTGAATAATCAAAAAGGTAGTATAAATTATATAGTATTTTCTATTGTTGTAGTTGTTAGTGCTATAGTAATAGTGATTATCATGGTGTTGGTGATATGAAAGGGCAAATTATATGGATATTACTGTCAGATCTTTTTTAACATCAAGAGGCGAATCTATCTTTGTCCCTCTCATTCTGAGTAACGGTACATTGTTGGAATGTTTGAATGAGGGAATAAATGCAAAGGCCCTTGAAAATTTTAAATAATTATAACATTTATATAGCACTTCAGTTTTTACAGAACCTCTTGTATATTGTCACATTTTATCTTACCAATAATCCTATAAATCAAGTGCTATTTTTTGTCTCATTTCACATATGAGAATAATGGAATTGGAAAGGGCTTAAGCGATTTGCTCAAGATCCTACAAGAAGGGTCTTAGGCAGGGTAAACTCAGTTCTTCTGGAATGCAAGTCTAATACCTGATCTACTCTGCCATGTATAAATGTAAGCTATAATTGAGAATAATCTGACCAGAACCATATACATTATGTTATCACCATTCGCAACCCAGGGAAAGCTATATCACAAGGAAATTCACCACTTTTAAAAAATGGCAACCTTAGTGGATAAATCACTAGCCCTGAAGTCAGGAGGACCCAAGTTCAAATTCGACATCAGACACTTTCCTAGCTCTTAAGTGACTGGGCAAGTCACTTAACCCCAATTGCCTTAGCAAAAAAGAAAGAAAAAAAGAAACTGCAACCCTGATAATACTTTCACAATTTTAGGATGTAACATCCAGTTTGTCTATTACTTTCTTTACCTCCTTTAGAGAATCTCAGAGTTAGAAGGTACCTCAAAAAACAGTCCCAATCTTCACCTGAACAGCAATCTTTTTGCTTGAAGACTTCAAGTAAGAGGGAACTCATTACCTGAATTAAATAGCCCATTCCACTTTAGGAGAGCACTATGTAATCTGAATTTTTTTTAAATGAGCAGAAATCTGTATGTACAGCTTCCACCTATTGTTCATCTTTCGGTTTTTCTTTTCTGTAGATCAAATGAAACAAGTCTAATACCATTTCCACAAGACAATCTTTTCAAGACATTCATCATCAAGTGTTCTGATTTCCAGACAGTTCTTCTTATACAGACTTCAGTCTTCTTGAAGTGTGGCTTTTAATCTTTTCATCATTCCTATTTCCCCCCAGTGGACATGTTTCAGTTTGACAATGGGCATTATGAATTTAGGAGTAATAACTAGCCCAGAAAAAGAAAGATGGTTTGGTTTGGCTTGAATTCAAAGCCTGCTTGAGAGAGATACCTCAAAAATCAAGAATGTGTCTCTGAGACCCTTCCTCCCAATTGTTCTTTGTTCTAGCCTTTAGGCAAATATTCCTCTCATTTGCCCCGTTCAACTGAATGAGCTAAAGAAAAAAAAAAAAAAAAGGAGGTGAAATAACCCAGTTAATTCTCTTCTTTGTCAGCAGTTCTTTTAAAGAAAATAAAAAGGTTTGGTAGGGAAGGAGGTGAAATTTTTGCTGATGGAAATGAGGTTTCTTGCTTATTTGTAGGTTTTTAATATCCCCGTAGTTCCTTTCGTCTCAGTTTAATGGCTGAGAGTTAAATGTCAATTGATTTTCCACATCTTCCTGGCACAGCATTTTAGAAATCATTAGATCTTTCATTAAAGAACTATCTCTAGAAGAACCTCAACTTGCTTTGAAATGACATCTATGTGTCAAGAAATTTTTTTATAAATTCACAGACTAACATGAGGGAAAGAAAAATAATATAATAAAATATGTATGGATATACAGGAAAGTGCTGGACCCAAGAAAAATCACTCTGTATTTGATTTTTTAACATATAGTTTTCTTTTTATTGAAAAGAGCATTAGATTTGGAATTCAAAGGAGCTAGTTTATGTTCTCTGCTCTCCTACTTACTATTTAAGTGATATTGGATGAATCTTTTAACATTTATGGACCTCCATTTCTTCATTTCTTAAATAAATACTTTGGACTAAATTGCCTCTACAATTCCTTTGAACACTAAATTTATGAATAACATGGATTTTTATATGGGTAAAATCAAGTTAATGAATCTGATTCATAACAATAATTCCATAATTCAAGAACATCTAATTTGTCAATTACTTGCTTCTCATTTTTCACATAACATCAGAGTTGGAAAGTACCTCAAAAATTATTTAGTTCAATTTGTATATCAACCTAAGTCACAATCCTTTCTACAACATTCCCTACAAGGGTCATCCACTCCTTGCCTGAAGACCTGTTAGGGACAAGCTAGCTAAAACCTCCAAAAAAAAAGCCTTTCTACTTCTGCTTTCAGGAGAAATTATCAAGGGGAAACTTCAGCTTTCTGTTGAAAACTGTCTTTTTCGTAAAGATGACTTTCGTAAAGTCATCGTATGTTTATGACTCTCTAGCTAGCTCAAAATAACCAATCTCTTCATACTCAAATTTTCTTATAATATTGTATTCTATTGTTATATTTATTTATAAACATGCTGTAATTCTATTCTCATGAAATTGCAACTCCTTGAAGGCAGAGATTCTATGGTTTGTTGTTTTACTTACACATAGTAGGTGTTGATTAAATATTTATAAATGTTTGTGGTTAGAGAATAAATTGGTGGAGCTCTGGGAATATTTAACCAATGATAAATTATCCAGTTTGACCAGAGTGAAAGAGAAATGGGAAAAAGGAATAAGTATAATATAAAATATGTACAAAGACAGAAAAAAAAAACAGTTCCTTCTTTCAAAAAGCTTACATGAATAGAACATATTCAAATCAAAGCTCATTATTCTTACTCTAAAATCTTCGCCTCTTCTGAATTTCCCTATTACTGTCTAGAATGCCATCTTCTCATTCACCAAGGCTCTGTCATTCCCCATTTGATCTCACTCACACATTGCCATATTTTGTATTAGTCACACAAGTTCCTTTTCTTGACTCATACAACTAGAATTTATCATCTCCAGCCTGGATTAATACAATAGCCTTCTAACTGGTGTTCCATCCCAAAGTCATAACTCCTCTAAATCCAGCCTTTATTCAGCTACTGAGGTGTGAGGATCTAATCATCCCAGGTCTTTGTATTGGTTGTCTCTTATTCCTGGAATGTTTTGTCTCCCACTTCTTTCTCTTGGTTTTTCTGATTTCTTTCTAGCTTCAAACCCACTTATATAGGAGTTCTTTCCTGGTCATTTCAGCTGCTAATAACTTCATTTCCCTTTCAGATTTCTTTCACTATATATCATGAATATACCTAGAAATTTACCTATTGTCTTCTTCATTAGAATATGAACACCTTGAGAACAAAGAATATTTTTTGCCTTTTTTTATATCCCTAGTGTTTAGCAGTACTTTCTACAGTGTTATCCTATAATAAACAAAAAACTCATAAGTGGAGGGAAAAGGCATCTCTAATTAAAGTGAAAAGGGTTGCTAGCCTGTGACTATGGGTCACCCATACCTGAATACCTGGATATCCATAAAGAAAATTTACAGAAAAGGTTTTTATACTTTCAGGGGAAAAAGGTAAGGGGGTAAGGAGTGAAGCCTGGTCATAAGGCAGTAGCTGCCATTAGCAATCAGAGCAAGAAAATTCACTTCATCTTGGATGTCTCACCAAACAACTTAATGAACAAGGCAAAGACATTTGTTAGTTGTGGCTAGCCTAAGATACATCTATTTATAAATAAGGTCCCAGGTGGACTTCAAGATGGGCCTTCCCTCAGCCTGAGAATAAATGCCTCAAGAATATGAATGCAAGAACATTATTTAAAATTCTGCCATTTCTGAGAAGGGCAGGTAATATTACATTTTACATTAACAATATTCTTATCACTAGTAAAGGTTTTATAAATGCTTGTTGGTTGACTGGATATACATTTCAAAACAGTATATGGTAAATGACATATGTGAGGTAAAGACAACTAGCATTAGAGGAAACAAACTGCTAAAAAATTCAACATCTGGGGGTACAATCTAGAAATGTGACCACAGAAGTGTCTGTGCATATTTGTACAGGATGAGAATATTGTATGGTTAGATGATTAATTTTATTTTTATTTTTTTTAATGACAAATACAGAACTGTGACTTTGGACAAAGAACCATATCACTATGAACAGACATATTGAAATGAAAAAGTGCAATTAGATTTTTTTCATTCTTTAATATAATAAAGAAGAAAATACTTTGCTCCCCCTCACCCAAACATTTCTGAAAGTGTTTTCATTAGTACGGGTTCCTTAAGTCTTAAAACTTAAACTCAATTAAAATATAATCATCTAGTATTAAATTCTCTTTACAATCTTTTCTCAAAACTAATCTTCCATGAGAGGTTTTTCAGGCTTAATGGTATAAAATAGTTCTTTCTTCACCAAAATATCCAATCATACCTTAAGCTAAATGCACAAATGAATTAACCTTTTACATACTAAAAAGTGGCTTAAGTATCAACATGGCATAGGTAATAATTCTGGGTAATTTTGGATTTGAAAATGATGCAGCTGCTCCTACATATCACCTTTATTTCTAGATAATTAGCTTATGAGATAAGGATCCTGGTTTTGTTATCCATAATTTTTTTTCACACAGAAGCAAAATTCCCCTTCTTACAAAGATATCACAAAATCAGAAGCTATCCCAGATAAGGAGGCTCTGTGTTAAAATGTTAACAAGGGGACTTACGTATTGTTAAATATTGTAAATAATCCCAGTGGGATCTCCCCAAAGCCAAATAATAATTGCTTTTAATATGAATAGGACATTGTGACTGAATGGAATAGTACAGAGGGATGATTTAAACTACATTCAGAAAGCCTGATTTTTCTAGGGATGGAAGGGCTAAAGACTTAAAGGCAATAATCCTACTACTTCTACATCAAATATCATATGTTTGACCAAAGTCAATTCTCTGAACCTCAGCACCCTTATCTGTAAAATGGGGATGTGCAAATTGATAATATCTGCTTTATAGAACTAATGAGAAGATCTAATGAGAAATGTGCATAAAGCACTTTTCCAACCTACAAGTTCTATATAAATGTCAGCTATTATTATTAGCCTCCCCCACAATATTCTACCAAAAAAAAGTTTCATTCCAAATCTTGTTTTCCCTTGGCAACTATATCTTTCTGCTTGGCAAGATTCAAATATTTGCTGGCTGAAGTGTCTAGGTATTTTTGGTTCTCTCCTTGTGACAATTTATAGCAGTTAAATGTCTCAGAAAATTATGATAATGTACGTTAACATACATTATCATTTTGTTTTGTTTTAATACATTTCCCATTCTAAAGTGTCAATAGAGAAAAAAAATGTTCACATAGGTTTGGCTGGAGGTAAGAGCAATATCCTAATGCACTGGGGCTAGGCTCGAGTTAGTCCTGTCCACTAGAAGTTTAGGTTCAATATTGGGACAAAATGAAATACTAAAAGACATTCAACAGTTAACAAAAGGAAATATGCTTAGCCACAGCAGGAGAAGAATATTCAAGGCACTGTTGAGTCAGCTGAGCAAAGACTACTAAGTGAAATCTAGCCTGAAAACATGAGAGTCCTCTCTGGAGCTCCTCACATTTGCTCAAGGTAGTCAAGGAAGAATTAATATCAATAGGATAAGCCTTTAGTGCCCTGAACCACATCTTGATTAATGGCTCAACACCTTTTAAGAAAAGTCCAATCTAACTTGCATGGAGATGAAAAGGGGAAGATATTACTCCTATCACTAGTTGCTTCAATTGTATGTCTTTTCTTCTCATTTTTATTTTTTCCCCTAACCTGGTATTGAATTTTGGTCATTGCTCTAACAAATTGATTGTTATCATTGTTCAAATGATATCATTGTTCAAAGATAGCTACTGGGAAAAAAGAAAGTGCCAAACATTTGGGGGAAAATATCACAGACCTTTTTAGTGTCTTTTGAGTACAATATTTTTTGAGCACATAGCAAGTCATTAGTAAATGCTTATTTACTTGCTTTGTTGACTTTATTTCCTTAAAAAATATAATTGAATATCAATAACTACCAATATGCCCATTTTTTCATTTTCTATAAACTCCTTTGAGGATTTCAGCATCATCACTATCATAATTATTATCCCCAATGAAAAGGAAAGGGAATAGCTTCAGAATAAAAGTCCCAGAACACACAACAGAAAGAAAACACTTTAGAAATGAGATTAAGAGAGGCAAAATGAAAGGGATTTCAACTAGAAATGGTGTAGAAAGGGACTGATGGTTCAAAATTCAATAAGAACCAATCAGGAATGGACTTGAGTCAAAATATGAAAGTAAATAATTCTCTTAGTTATTGAAAGAAGGCGTTAAAAGCAGTAACTCAGTCCAGGACTTGAAGGTGGCAGTACATTAGAATAACTAGAAGAATTATAACTCACAAGGTTAAAACTAAAGGAAGGGTCTATAGACTATGTAGTGTGATGATAAGGTCATAATTCAGAGAACTAGAGTACTTTAAATGAAAGCCTAGCCAACTAAAAAGTATGAGCTATAGCACGTGATTCAAAGTTTACTCATGCAATTAAAGCAATTATGTGTATTACAACTGTGAGCAGGATAGCGAAAAGAAAAAGAAAAAAAAAGAAAAAATGGACATAGGTAAAAAGTCATAGCATGAGTCACAATCTTAGACAAAGAACTTTCTACCCTTTTTTATTCTTGAATTATAATAGCAGCTAGAAATTAATTTATATTTAACAGAATATTCTACTCTATTGCATTATATAGCCACCATGGATCAGTCAGGTTTACAAAGAAAAACCTACTCCACGACCACAAAATGTGACTGCCATCTTATAAATCTATCATGGATTATAGAAACTGATCTGGCAACCCAAATGAGATGGTTAAATGGGTCATTTTATCAAATCCTTAATCACTACTACAAAACATCACATTCTGTAGATCCTGCTACAGATGTGTTCCTGATATCATCTTTCAATATGTTGTGGCTAAGGTTGCATAAACAGTATAATTTATTAGCCACTTCATTCATTGATATCTTTGTTGTAGCTTTATTGGGAATGAAAATCACTTATAAATCTAAAGTAAGATTCTGTGTCTTTTTGAGAACAGTCATTATGAATTGGCTGTGGTTACACATCTGTAATCCCTTCTTCCAGGGAAATTGAGATTGGTGGATTTTTTGAGCTCAGGAGTTCTGAGCTGCAGTGGGCTAAGACAGTTAGATATACCCGCTGACTTGTAGCAATATAACAAGCCCCATAGAGCAGGTTCAGGAGCACTAAGTTGCAGAGGGAGGGACAAACAAGACAAGGGGCAGTGAGATCAGTGGCTACCACACTTTCAGCTTAGACAAGAAAGGGAGTCCCAATCAAAAAAATAAATAAAAATAACAATCATTGTATAATATTATTAGGTATAATGAGCACCGTAGTAAACATGAATTGTGGAATTCCTATATTAATAAAATTTGAGAACCCTGAAATGTAATAATAACAATAATACTGTATACAATAACAAGTTAAGAATATGTTTTTAATCAATAAATACATGACTATGGTTATAACTTTAGCCTGCATTTGGTAATGGTTCTTTGTTTATGGACATTAAAATGCTTAAGTTAGGTCTTCATGAACTCAAAGGATGTATATTCAGGCTTCTGTTGGTATTTCTACTTGTGACCTTTTATCAGGATATGTCTTATGTATGTTTCCCTTCTCTGATCTCTTCCTCTTCTCCATCAATTCCTCCTATCCTACAAGACAAATGTATTTTGAAGCCCTGTAATTAAATATAATTTTACTTCTGAGCCCTCTCTCAAGATTCCACTGATACTTGGAATGCCTGCTAAACTCCACCTAGCAAGAGCTTTGCTTTTTGTTATTAAAAAAAAAAAAAAAAAACTCCTGAAAGTTCATCTTCTCCAGAAAACCTTCCCTGACTAATGAAAATAATTGTGGTTATTCCTCAACAAGTTCAACTCCCAGGACTTTTGATTTTCCCTTAACCCAACTCAGAGCAGCAATTCCTTTGTATGAACTTAGCACAAATATTTAACTTCAGTAATTTAATTTATGTCATTGTTTCTCTGCATATATTTTTAACATCATTAATATCTCCATATGTGTCAGTGTTGTCCGTCTTATTCTCCCTGCTAAGAACTTGGTTTAATTAATTGACTTTAAATAGTATATGATGCCTTAGGAAGAACAAAGAGAAATCTGAGAAATTTTTTTAAATGATGACAACAGCTGCAAAGGCAGACATATGATCTGACACCATCCACCATTGAGAAAATATTCAGTCTGCCTCCAGCTAGCTGTTATAATGGCAACTATGTCCAAGGTCAGTACTGGTTTGCAGATTGCTAACAGTCACCTCACCTTTAGTTATTGCCTGGCAGAGCAGGAGAAAGGAAATAAAGCGTACTGTTATGGGCTACAAACTAGATCAAATTGCCCCACCTCATCCCTTTTCTAAAGATTGACACTGATTTACTGTGATATTGTTCTCTCTCCTTCTTTCTTTAGTTTCTAGCAGTAAAAGTGTGTTGCATTGCTTGTAAGCCTGTGTAAAAGCACACCTTATAAAATCAGATAGACAAATGCCAGATTCTGTCATACACAGAATGCATGAGAACTTTGGGTTAATAGTTGCTTCCAGGATAAAGTTATTTATGGTTCTAGCTGGGCGTCTCAAGGGCTCCAGAACATTCTGGCTGAAATTGAGCCATTCTTCTTGGATGGCTACCCACTGAACAAGTCCATCTGCTTCCATGGCTTCCCAGAAGAGAGTAGTTGGCCCACGTGCTTCCCAATGTCCTTCTGCCATTCCTTCAGTTCCTCCTGCTTACTTTTAGCAGCTGCTGAGATTTCCTAAAGTTATGACTGATTTTTTGTAGAAGAGGAAAATGAGGGCTAGAAAATTGCTTTGGTCTGTCTAAAGTCAGAGAGATAATGTGAGAGCTGAGTCAAAACCTCCAAGTACTTAAGCTCTAAATCCAGTACTCTTCCCACTAAACCATGCTGATGTACAAGCTGCTTCCACAGCTCCTCTCAGGAATACTGAATAGAGAAACTGTGTTCTTCATTCAAGTGAAACTTATGAATTCCACTAACACTGGATCCTCTTAGACTTGGGTTTGAATCTTAATAACTGGAAATAAGAATTTATCTTTCTCTGACTCATCTTTTGTCCCCATTAAGTTAAGAAAAAAATGGAATTTCTGAAGTTGTAGATATCCAATTGTTCACTGTGTTAACAAACCCAGGCAAAGAATAGCTCTGAAATAATGAAACATTGGATAGGGACAGGAACAAATAATAAAGCAGAAGAAAATAATCTTGGCACCATTTATAAATAATGACAATTAAATTCCTCCCAAATTAGATTTGGATTTGAGCTCCTCTGACCTCAATGAAGATATAGATTCAATCTCTATCATCCACTAGGGTATACTCTTGGATCAAGGACCTAAATACTGGAGAAAAATTGAGTCTGTGCCTGGGATTGCCTACATCTATGGCTCATTTCTCTTGAAACCATGTTTGCAATGGGAACCATTCAATTCCCAGCTTGGCTTGCCTCAGGAACCACTCATCACTCCTGACTACAATCCCTACTTTTTCCCATCCAGGATATCTTATCATCTTTACTCTGTTCATGTGGTCAAAAATTGTTGGTGGAGTTGTGAATGAATCCAGCCATCCTGGAGAGCAATGTGGAATTATGCCCCAAAAGTTATCAAACTGTGCATACCCTTTGATCCAGCAGTGTTACTTCTGGGCTTATATCCCAAAGAAATACTAAAGAAGGGAAAGGGACCTGTATGTGCCAAAATGTTTGTGGCAGCCCTGTTTGTAGTGGCTAGAAGCTGAAAATGAATGGATGCCCATCAATTGGAGAATGGTTGGGTAAATTGTGGTATATGAATGTTATGGAATATTATTGTTCTGTAAGAAATGACCAGCAGGATGAATACAGAGAGGATTGGAGAGACTCACATGAACTGATGCTAAGTGAAATGAGCAGAACCAGGAGATCATTATACACTTCGACAACGATATTGTATGAGGATGTATTCTGATGGAAGTGGATTTCTTTGACAAAGAGACCTAACTCAGTTTCAATTGATAAATGATGGACAGAAGCAGCTACACCCAAAGAAAGGACACTGGGAAATGAATGTGAACTATTTGCATTTTTGTTTTTCTTCCTGGGTTATTTATATCTTCTGAATCCAATTCTCCCTATGCAACAGGAGAACTGTTCGGTTCTGCAAACATATATTGTATCTAGGATATACTGCAACATATCTAACATATATAGGACTGCTTGCCATCTAGGGGAGGGAGTGGAGGGAGGGAGGGGAAAAATCGGAACAGAAGTGAATGCAAGGGATAATGTTGTAAAAAAATTACCCTGGCATGGATTCTGTCAATATAAAGTTATTATAAAATTAAAAAAAAAAAGCCTGGCAGAATCATCCATATGCTTGGTGAGAAAATATTCTTCCCCTTCCATGTTTACTGAAAGAAAAAGGCAAAGCACATTCTCTATAACTTATTGGTATGAAAACATGCTTCTCAATTTACATTTTTAACCTTAGCCCAGGAAATGTAGGTTTTTCCCTTTCAAACACACCTGTTTCATAAAATAAATAAATAAATAAGCACAAATAAAGCAGAAAAACAGGTAGATGATGTAATGGAGAGAGATTTGGACTTGGAATTAGGAAGACTTGAATTCAAATTCTGACCAAAACATTTTCAAGATTCATAATCCTAAACAAAATCTTTGGCTTATCTGCTTCCTAGTTTTCCCTATCTGGAAAATAAGGATAAAATTCCCAGGGCTGTTGTGAAGATCAAATGAGATAACACCTTTATAATACTTTGTAAACCTTAAAGGTACCATATAAATGCTAGCTATTATTAGTGAAAGTTTTTCTACATCTTTTTCTGGCTGACCCTTACAGATTCTATTTCTCCTTTAGTATGGGGCACAGAACTGCACCTCATGGATGGAACACCTTTTTGGCTCCCTATTCATTACCTTACTCCCCTTTTAATCAAGAGAAGGGCAGACAAAGATGAGAACTGGGGAAATTTAACAATGAAATTCAATTCAACAAAAATGCATCAGTTCTATTAACCTACTATGTACCTCAGAAAAAGGGTCAGTATAACCACCAGAGGACCCAACTCTTGAAAAATGGCTGCAGTTGGAGGCTGAAAGAAGAATAAAGCCATATGGTGGTGCTCTTCCAAGTTCTCCTTCAAACATCATTAAAATAATATCTCAACATAAATTCTAGCAGAGTAAATAAATGGACAGGGTAAAATAATTTTCCAGCCCAAGACAATTTAGATCAGGAAAAAAGGTCTTTCTCACTGGGGTGAGAGTGAAACACAATCCAGCACTGGCTCTGCTTGACAAGCCAGCAGGAACTGGCTGAATTGATTGGAACTGACTAAATCTACAATTTCAGCTTCCAGAGTTCTCATTCCACAAAGAGTAAGAGGGTCAGACAATGAGTGGGAAGGAGATTAAAGAGAATCTTTTATGGGCACTGGGTACAGAACTGCATTGCTCATAAGCCGTCCCCAGTTGCAGTTCCAGGGTAAGGAGGAGCACTAGCACACTACAGCATGTAGGCACTGGGACATAGGTGCCCCGGTCACAGTTCCAGGGTAGAAAAGAGTGCTTATGGCTGCTTGCAGCCCAGAGCACAGGCCAGGAGAACCTTGACCACACTTCTTCTTAGATCATGTGGCCTTGGAAGACCTGAAAATTTACATACACTCTCCCCTCTCCCCCCCTCCCTAAGAACTTATTGTGAAAGTAACAGTACAAAAAGCCTGAAGGTTAGGACATGGCCCCCTCAACATGGAAGCAGAGTCTAACCTTAACATAAAATAAAAAGTCAAGAAAATGCTGGAAAATAAGTAAACAACAACAAAAAATCCTGATTCTGGAATGTTACTACGGTGACTGAGAACATCAAAATACAAACTCAGAAGAAAACAAGAAAAGTGAAAACAGCTACACCTAAATCCTCAAAGAAAAATATTAGCTTTTGGTTCTAGGAGCATCCTGCTTTCTGTAAAAATAGGCAAGTTCATGAAATCTGGGAAGGTGATGCTGGTCCTGGCTGGGTAATACTCTGGGTACAAAGCCGGCATCATGAAGAACATTGATGATGGAACCTCAGACAGGCCCTATAGTCATGCCTTGTTGGCAGGTATCAACTGTAAATCTTGCAAAGTGACTGCAGCAAAGAGCCAAAAGAAAATTGCCAAAAGATCTAAAATCAAATCCTTCATGAAAGTTTATAACTATAATCACCTTATTCCTAATAGATATTCTATAGCTATCCCACTGGATAAAACAGTTGTCCACAAGTTGTCAACAAGAATGTGTTCTATGACCCTGAACTAAAATATAAGGTAAGGAGGGTGGCCAAGATCAAATATGAAGAAGGGTACAAGGCAGGCAAAAACAAGTGATCCTTCCAGAAGCCATGATTTTAGAGCTACTCTGTTGGTCAGTAAATAAAATATTTCTTAAAAATGAAAAAAAGAGAAATATTAATTAGTCTCAGGCCAAAAGGAAAAGAAAAATTCCTGGAAGAACTTAAAAATCAAGTAAGAGAAGTAGAGGAAAAATTGGGGAAATCAATAAGAGTGATGCAAGAAAATCAAGGGAAAAAGAGTCAACAACTTGAACAAGGAGGCACCAAATACCTGCCAAAAATAAAATCTTAAAGAAGAAAAGATGAAATGGTAAAAGAGGCATAAAAATCCACTATTGAAAAGAATTCATAAATCAGCAGAATTGGTGAAATGGAAAAAAGAGGTACAAAAATTGACTAAAAAATAAAGGAATTACTTAAAAAATAGAATTGGCCAAATGGAAAAAGAGGTACAGAAGCTCAATGAAGAAGATACTTCCTTATATTATTGTTTTATAAGAAATGATCAACAGACTGATTTCAGAAAGAGCTGGAGAAATACATGAACTGATGCCAAGAGAATATTGTATACAGCAACAAAAAAGATTATGTGATGATCAACTGTGATGGACTTGACCCTTTTCAACAATGAAGTGATTCAGGCCAATTCCAATAGACTTGTGATGGAGATAGCCATCTGTATCTAGATAGGACTATTGGTACTGAATATGGATCACAATATAGTATTATCACCTTTTTTTGCTGTTATTGCTGTTTCTTGCATGTTCTTTTCTTTCTCATTTTCTCCCTTTTGGTCTGATTATTTTTTGTGCAGGAGATAATAAATGTGGAAATATGTTTAGAAACAGTGCACATTTTAACCTATATTGGATTATTTGCTGTCTAGGGAAGAGGAAGGCAGAAAGATTGGGAGAAAAATTTGGAACACAAGATTTTACAAGAGTGAATGCTAAAAACTATCTTTGCATGTATTTTGAAAAATAAAAATCTATTATTATTTAAAAAAAAACAAGACAATTCCTTAAAAATTAAAATTGAGCAACTGAAACTAATGACTCTATGAGACATCAAGAAATAATAAAACAAAATCAAAAAAAGAAAGAAAATGTGAGATAACTCACTGGAAAAACAACTGACATGGAAATACATCCAGGAAAAACAATTTAAGAATTATTAGACTATTTGATAAATACCACAATGAAAAAGAGGCTAAACATTATATTTCAAGGGAAAATAGTCTCAAGAAAATAGAACCATAGGGTAAAATAGAAATTAAAAGAATCCATTGATCACTTCTTGAAAGAGTTCCCAGAATGAAAACTCTTAGGAATATCATAACCAAATTCTAGAGCTCTCAGGTCAAGAAGAAAATACTGCAAGCAGCCAGAAAAAACCAATACAACTATCATGGAACCATAGTAAGGATAACATAAGATTTAGCAGCCCCCACATTAAAGGATTGAAAGGCTTAGAATATGACATTCCAGAGGCAAATAATCTAGGATTCAAACCTAGAATGTTTTACCTAGCAAAACTAAGTATAATTCTTCAGGGGAAAATGGATATTTAATGAAATAGAGAATTTTTGAGCTTTCCTGATTAAAAAAAAAGACCTCAACTGAAAAGAAAATTTGATTTTCAAATATAATACGTAAGGATAAAAATTTAAACAAGATAAATCATAAGGGATTTAAGAAAGGTAACCTGTTTATATTACTACATGTGAGGATGATACTTATAATTCTTAAGAACTTGATCATTATTAAAGCAATTAGAAGGAATATTCATAGAAGGGGGCTCAGATGTAGGTTGACTATGATGGGATAATATCTTAAAAAAGTAAAATTAAGGGGTGAGAAAATGGAATGCATTGAGATAAGAGGGATGGGAAAAAGTAGAATGGGGTAAATTATTTCATATAAAAGACATATGAAAGAACTTTAAACAGTGAAGGAGAAAATGAAGGCAATGCATGAACCTTACATTCATCAGAAATGACTTAAAGAGGAAATAACATTCATAATTGATTATATATAGAAATTTGTCTTACCTTACAGGGAAATAGGAGAAGGAAATATGAGAAAGATTAGACTGATAGAAGGGAGGGCAAACCAAGGGAGATGGTGGTTAGAAGCAAAACATTTTTGAGAAGGAACAGTATGACAGGAGAGAGAGGACAAAGGATAAACAGAGGAAAATAGGATACAGGGAAATATATAGTAATCATAACTGTGAAAAAAACTGAGAGTAAGTTTCCTTGATAAAGGCCTCATTTTTTATTTATAACAATACAAGTCACTTTCCAATAAATAATTGCTCAAAAGATATGAACAGGCAGTTTTTAGAAAAAGAAATCAAAGCTATCAATATTCATAGTTCTTTAAATCACTATTAATTAGAGAAATGCAATTTAAAACAACTGTGAGGTGTCATCTCCCACTTATCAGATTGGCTAACATGACAGAAAAGGAAAATAATAAATGTTGGAAGGGATATAGGAAAATTGAAACACCAAAAAACTATTGGTAGAGTTGTGAACTCCAGTCATTCTGGAAGGCAATTTGGAACTATGATTAAAGAGTAATCAAATTGTGCATACCCTTTCATCTAGCAATACCACTACTAGGTTTATATCCCAAAGAGATTTTTAAAAGAGGAAACATATATATATATACACACACATACATAGTGGCTCTTTTTGTGGTGGCAAAAAATTGGAAATTCAAGGGATTCCCATCAATTGGGGAATGGCTGAACAAGTTATACTATATGATTGTGATGGAATACTATTGTGTTATAAGATATAACAAGCAGGATGCTTTCAGAAAAACCTGTAAAAATTTACATAAACTGATGTAAAATTAACTAAGCAGAATCAGGAGAACAGTATCCAGAGTAACAGAAATGTTCATTGATGAAGAACTGTGAAGGGTTTTGTTTTCGCAAGTATATAGTCCAAAACAATTCCAAAGGACTTGTGATGAAAAAAAAAATAATGCTATCCATATTTGAAAAAAAAACTGATGGGAATATGAATAAAAATTGAAGCATACTTTTAACTTTTTCTCTTTTCTCTCTTTTCTACACTGAGTGTAGGGCTGTGTTTTCTTTCATAATATTACTAATATAGAAATATGTCTTATAAGTACTATATATGTATAACATAATCATATTGCTTGCTTTTTTCAATGAGGGGGAGAAGAGGAAGGAAGGAAGAGAACTTGAAATTCATTTTTTTATGTTAAAGTTTTTACTTGTAATGATCAGGGAAAAAATAAAAGAATGATTTATAACTGCAGATAAAGTTATCCCATGCTGATTTGAGTAAAGCTACATAAAAGTTTGAGCAAAAAGGAGGGAAATTTGTCTTCAAAAATGTCCCAAGTCCAAATATGGAAGTAAGCATGTAAGAGAGAAGAATTGGTGACAACTGCCACATTCTAAGAAAACAGAATTATGATGGATCATTTTAGTCTGGCTAGAGAAATCTTAAACTATAGAACCTTATAATTGGATCTTAGTTTCCACAATTATAATAAATATATGTTAAGAACCAACTATGTGTATACAATGAGATTACAAAAACAAGATAAAAATATTTTCTTCCCCCTAGGAATTTCTTCCTTTTTAGTGGAGGATATAATATGTACATAGAGAAATAAATACAAGGTAATTTAGGGAAGAAAAAAACAAAGACAGAGGGACTGATTAAAAACTTTGCAGAAGTAGCACCTAAATTGAAACTAAAAGAAATGTAAAAATTCTGAGAATTAGATGTTAAGAGAAAGGGCAACCCAGGCTTAAGACACACTCTATAAGACAATACAAAGGTAGAAAATGAAATGTCAATCACAAAACATTATTCCGTGGCAAAAACTGTGCTAAGCATTAAGGATACAAAGAGAAGCAAAAAATAACCAAAAGAATAAGTAAATTTCTGGCCAAGAAACTTAGAGTCTAATTAGAGATAATATATGGGGGAATGGGACAAGAAAAGTCTTGTTCTGAAAGTGAGATTTGAATTGAGTCTTGAAGAAAGCCAGAGAATTCACGATGCAAAGAAGAACATTCTAGGTATAGGGTGGTGGCCAGTGAAAAGTCATAGAGCTGGGAAATGGATTGTCATATCAGAGGAATAGGAAAGAGATATTGCAATCCCTGGATCATAGAGTATCTGGAGAGGAGTAAATATAAGAAGTCTGAAAAGATAGGAAGATGCTAGGAGAATTTAAAAGCCAAGCAGTGGATTTTATTTTGATTGTAGGAATAACAGGGAGCCACCAAAATATATTGAATGGGGGAAGGGTGACATGGTCAGAAATGGAAGATCAATTTGACAACTGAATGAAGTATAATCTGGAGAGGACAGAATCTTGAGGCAGGGGTGCCTTCAGGCTTTAAAACAGTATAGACATGAGGTATTAAAAGCCTACACCAGGATGGAGGAAAAAGAGATATATAAGAAACGATATTATATATACATATATATATACATATATGCATATATGTATATATATACATATATGCATATATATATATATATATATATATATGGATATATGGGGTGAGTGCTAGTGAGAAGGCTAGAATGAACTAAGTTGTGAATCTGTTAGACTGGGAGGAAGAGGATGTCCTCATTAGAAATAGAGGATTTCAAAAAGGGGAAGAATTTTAAAAATATAGAGAGAGTTCAGTTTTGAATACATTGAATGTAATATATCTATAGGATATGAAGTTTAAGAGGTCTAGTAGGCAGTTAATGTAAAGCTGAAGTAAAAAATCTTAGGGCTCTGTACATAGATATAAGTAACTTCTATATAGGGACTGAAAATTGAATTTATGGAAGTTTATGAAAGATGTTTAGAAGAAAAAGAGAAGAAGTTACAAAACAGAATCCTGGGGGACCCCACAGCTAAACTATGTGATCTGGATAAAGACAGAGCAAAGGGGACCATTGATCCCTTCTCAATGTGTTGTCAGATGAGGAGGAGGAAAACCCAGAAAGAGCACTGTTGCAAAAAGGAAGGGAAAAAAGAGAGTATCTAGAAAAGAATAATTGAGAAAATCAAAGACTTCAGCATAAAGTTTTAGAAAAGGTCAGTAGAATTTGTAACTAATTTTGTTCACTGGTAACTTTGAAAAGCAATTTCAGTTGAATGATTGATTTTGAAGTCAGAGTGCAAGTCAAGTGAAAGGGGAAAAAATGAAGACCCCCCAACTATAAAAAAAGTTATCTCAAGAAGTTTATCAATGAAAATCAGGAGAGATGTGGATTATAGCTGGTAAGAATAATTGGATTCAAGTGAGGTTTGTTTTTTTTTTTAATTGGGGAGACATGAACTTGTTTATAAGCAGCAAAGGAGCTGCTGAACAGGGAGAAATTGAAGCTTGATGAGTGGGAATATTAAAGTATACGATCTGATCAAGAAGACAGGATCCGGATGAGATTCCATGAAATGAAATGGCATGCTATGTGCCTTGACAATGAGAGAGACCAGTCTGTCACTTTAGATTAAAGAAGGATATAGCAGAAGAATATATCTGAATGATGTGACATGAGGAGGAGGAGTAAAGAAGAAATGCCCTCAATTTGGGGAGGTGGGAGAGATGAAGTCTGAGGTAAAGTGATCCCCTGAAAAGTAGGATGATATGAGAAATTAAGGAGGGATAAAAAGGTTTAAAATAGCTTATGAACAGAGTGAATTGATAAAGGAAGTTCAAAAGGATAGCCTTCATGCAATCAGGTCCTACTGGATATCACATAACAAAGTTTTAGTGGCCCAGTTAGCAAGGCTTTGTGACTCATGTTTAGCACCATGTGAATAAAAATGAAAGTAATAGGTGGTAGGAGTAATCCAGGGTTGATTCTAGGCAAAGTATAATCAGCAATGGGATAAGAGAGCAAGGGATTCCATTCTCTACATTCCAGTGCAGAAGATTTCCCTAGGAGCTGGCAGATAACAGCTACCAGAATCTTAATAAGGTGATAAATGTGGACTAAATGATCCTCAAAAGAGGATGATGATGGTAAAGAAAGAATCTGGAGATGACCATAGAGAGAAAGACATATTCCGATTATTCCACCATAACAACGAGTCAGGGGATATAAATTTAAGTGCAGCCAGTATTGAAAAGAGTGGTCAGGAATGCTGTGTCCTTAAGAAAGAGATAAATCTCAGGGAAAACCATAAAAGTGAGAGTATGATGAAGGAAAAATAGTTTAAGATTAGAATATTTTGTTAATTATGGGACAGGCATTCCAAAGAGCTCAGTGGAAGGAAAGCTGAATTCAGAGATTAAATAGGTGTACCATTCTGCTGTGATATACAGTATATGAAGAAATAGAGTATGAAAAGATGATTAAAGCCATATTATGAAGAGTTTTAAATGCCAAACTGAGTTTGGATTTTATCTAGGCATAAGTGGGAATCACCAAAGGTCCTTGGTTGAGCAATGAAGTTATATAGAAAAAACTGCACCTTAGAAAGCGTGTATTGGCAATAATGCAAAGGATTGTTTGGAAAAGGGAAAAAGTAGAAGTAGGGAGACTTATTTATAAAGCTATTATGATAATTTATATATGAAGTGTTTATCTTCTTAACACTTAACATAGCTACTGGGGTAGTGACTATGTAAACCAAAAGATTCTAGAAATGTTAAGATAAAAATAACAAAAAAACCCAACTAATTGGATATAGAGAATAAAGAGGAGGAAAGATTCAAGAATGAGTCAAATCTATGTATATATGTATATATATATGCATATGCACATTTATTTATTTAAAATCTAGGTGAATAGGAGAATGGGGATGTTGATGTTGTTTTTCCTTTGTTCTTGAAGAAGATCAATGATATCAGGAAGGTAATGTCTTGACTTGTAAGTGAATTAAATTTAAGTGAGACAGTACTTTGTAAAGCCCTTTCTTTCTCCTCTAGAGCCAGCTGGATCCAGAGGGAAGATATAACAGGAGGACTGGAGATGGTCCAGATACAGTGGAAGATCTTAATCTTTCTAAGCTCCTTTAAGGTTTTTCCCAGATCTCAGTTTGATTGAGGCAACACCCATTCAGTGATTTAGACTCTGTAAAAAAAAAAAAAAGAGAGAGAGAGAGAAAAATGTCCTTTTTTACCTAGTCAAAAATAATAATAACAATCAATCTGGGAGAGGAAGATCCTTAGGGTTTCTGACCAAAACAGAAATACTTTCTATTTATACTCACTTTGAGCCATCAAAATGCAAACAATGACCAAGTGAAGCTTAAACTGGGACCTATTGTTGGCCAGTTTTTCAGAGCCAGAGTGATTGGGTTTTAAGGCATATTTTTTGATAGAATAAATAATTAGGGAAGAAAAAAAAAGAAATCTAACTCATGAACTCCAAGATATCTTTCAAGTTTTCAGCAATCAAAATTTATATTCCTTTGGACAGAGCACTTACAAGGAAGGGTATGATTTTCTATGTGGATAGAGAGGAAAAGGAGGGACAGGAAGGGTGATATTCTCAATAAAAATAGACAGATTTGAAGAAGAGATTATTCTGGCATGTATCTACTAAAAAGTAATTTTACTAACAGATATTTAATAATTTCCTGGGTCATAATCCTAGCCAGAGAGCTTTCTTTCTGGGAATAGCATAATTTGCCTTACTTCTAAGTTAGTTTATCTCCTAGCAACCAAGGCAAGTAATAACTATTTTTAAAATGAAAATATTTATTACCAAAAATAATAAAGACACAAAAGGAACTCAGACAATTCCAGTAGCTTGTTCATTGCCTGATTGATTGATTGGTTTATTTCCCCAACTATGTGTTCCTTGAGATAGAGACCAAGTCTACCACTGATACAGTGCTCTGCATACAGTTCAGCAAAGCCTGGGGGCTAGCTTCTCTAAACTAGGTCCTTTCTAAAACTAACTTTCCTCTTCTGTATAGACTTGTAGAGAGCCCATCACTCTGGTTCTTTGCCTCCTAGAGCTGCTGCTCCAGATCTAGGGAAGAAATTTCACTATGAGAGGGGGAGGGGATTATTTTGAGAACTACAATTAGTCAGCTTGCTAAGAATTGCTCTCTGATCCAAAGCATTTTTGAGATATCAGGTAAAGGATTAGCACAGAATTTATTCATAGTCTGTGAATATAAATGAGGAGTAGAATCGAACAAAATGCAAAACAGAACTTTCTGTCATACTCACATCTCAGCATCACTTTTGATTTATTTACCATAACTGGTTTGCTCTGGGTGACACTTGTCTTATTTTAAAATGCAACCCTGGCAGTGTGAAATGGTTGTAAGTTTGAATAACTGTCATTGAGAGTGGCTTTAGTAATAACAAATCAAGAGCAGAAAAGGACATATTTATCCCAAGCAGCATTTCTGCCAAGGTTATTGTTCCAGTCCCAGTGGAAATGCACCATCTAGTGGCTTTTTCCCCCTTTTTTATTCATTTGCTGTAGAAAAACTCAAGATTTTTATTTAGAAGAATATCTCTACTTATAGAAGGAAATTACATTAGTGTCATTTCCTGCTTAAGGGAGATGAAAATATATGATTAATGAGTATATTTCATGCTCCATTTGATATAGATAATAAGAGAATCATTGAACAAAGTTATCTCTGTAGCTGCATCTTGCAAGAAATTTTTGAATGGAACTAACACAAATGGGGATGTTCCTGGAAGAGAGTCTTTAAGATATGTTTTGTTTTTGCTGTAATGCTTTCTATTTCTAACTGTTTTTTTAGGTTATTATAAGCAGAAAAATTCTTCACTCAGTCATCAGCCTACAAGTAAGGAGCCCATCCACATTTAGATGATCAAAGTAGATATGGACTATCACTGGAAGTATACACAAAGCCTTTCTAGATTAGCAGAACTGTCAAAATTTGTGCATTCATTGACAAAACTTTCAATAACTCAGAGACCCTTATACTCCACAAAACAACAACAACAACAAAAAACAGCAGAGTAATATTGTTATAATAGAAGGTATTCATCAAAGTTTTCCCAAGGGTCACAAAGGATAACTAGTATAGGGTTAAAATGGAAGAGAGATTTCTTATAAATAATGAGGTTCTCTGGATTTGTTAATAAATGGCATTATGTAATTGCTTCACTTTCCTTACTATCACCAACATCATTTTCAGGTCAACTGTCATACAGGTAGACCCAAAACTCCTTTGAGTAACCCTGCTTCTAGCCTAGCCCTTGTAGCCATCATTCAAAAAAAGCAACCTCTGTGTAGAAGTCCAGTGTCAGCCCACTGCTAGCTTCAGGGAAGAAAAGCTCTAGATTGTATGATTACTTACTTTTCCTTCTGAAAGGTATAAAGACTATATTTGTCAAAACAATTTTTGGCATCTTTGTTGTATGTGTTGTCCTGGTTGCTGCTTTAGTTGGTCTGGAAATTTTTAGGAGAAAAGGGAGAGGAAAAACATTCTCCACACATATGGAAGTAGAATTGGATATACAGTAGATGCTCAATAAAAACTCATTGATTATTTGTCATGGCCTCAGAGTTGAAACTTAAAAAGAAAAAAAAATAAGCCAAAGTTTCTTTGGGAACAGAATAGCAACAGACACACTGAGCCAATTCTGTAGTCCTTCCAGGAAGGACAGCATAATTTTCCAGCAATAACTTTATTAGAACAAGTAGGAATGACAATAACTGACAAAAAATGTAACATGAATCAGGAATAGTTAGGAAAAATATGGAAAGAAGCAAACTAAGTCCTCTCCTAAGATTGAAGGCAAGAACGATTTTTGCCCCACTAATTAATATAATTATGTGTTTAAAGGTAAAGATTATCTGTACATAAAGAAACCAGAGAAGTTAGATGTCTTGCTTCAGTTCATTAGCTAGCTAGTGGCAGAATGATAACTAGAAATCGGGTCTCTTAGTTTCTGTTCTGATACTCTTTCCTAATGATACTTTCTAACAACAGTTTCAGACCTACCAATTTGAAAAATGAAATTTTACGTTATAAGTTCTCAAAATATATTTGTTCACTACCTTTCATTGCATTCAGAACTCCAGGATCAGTTGTCATTTATAAGGTACCTGCTAAAGATCTTTGAGGAAAGGCTTATTCAGTGATTAAAGCTAGGTAAGAAAAGAGGCAGTCATTTCTTTCTAGTCAGTCTAGGCTGTCATATCTAGTCAAAAAAAGAAACAAAGAGAAGAAAAAGAAGGAGGAGGAGGAGGAGGAGGAAGAGAAGGAAGAGGAGGAAGAAGAGGAAACAGGTAGAAAAGGAGGAAGAAGAGGAGGAGAAGGAGGAGGAAAGAGGAGGAAAAAGAGGAGGATGGAAGAAAGAAAGGGAAAAAGAGAGAGAAAAAGAATAGAATAGAAGGCTATGTTGCCAAAATGGCCAGTTCTAGTTTGAGTCCCCAGTAGGTCAGCTTTTACTACTATTCACAAAGATTGCTCTCTGCCTCATTTTTTCCCTATCCTTAATCACAGAATGGGTGTTGCCTCAGTCAAACTGTGACCTGTTGAAGATCTTAGTTTAAAAAATTCAGGGTCTCCCATCGTATCCAGGGTCATCTCCAATCAAATTGATCTACATCTGACAACATGGCTCAGAAGGAGAAAATGAAGCTGGTGACTCTATACAGCCCTCCCTCACCTAAATTCAATTCATTTGCATATTATGGCATCAGCTCCCTGAAGTCTTGGTGCTCTTCAAGAAAAAAGGATAAACAAAAACAACAGCCAAAGATCTGAAAAGAAACATATTTTCTGTGAAATAAAATACTAAGCAAGTGCGATTTTTGGTATAATACATTACACTAGATACTCAAAAGAATATATAGTTTAAGAACATTTACTTTCCATATCTAATATTAATGTGTTACCCAACAATAGCTTTATTGATACCCAATTGCCAAAGCTACATATTTTTCCCTCTACTTCTAAATAAGAGAAGTATGTCCAGATGTTCATATGTTCAGTCAGTATACGGTATGGGGGATATTAATTTGAAATGAGAAAGGTGATCAATTTTTCATGCCTTTTCTTAATTATTCAAATAATTATGCTGTAAACCTATAGACACACCAGTCAAGTGAAAGAATGCCTTTTCATACAGCTCATATATCAAAGTGAAATATGTTGAAGGCTAAAACATAGCTGACAATTTCAGGAGAATACTGAATGAAGAGAATGCAACTGCTAAAAGGCCTCTTTAGTGCTTCCAAATGAAGGATAGAAGGTCTTAATCCATCTTCCAAAACATCACAACAAGCACTAATGTAAACACCAATGTCTGTGTAAGGCTTGTAAGTGGACTGTTTCCAAGACTTAATTATTCATTTATTTTTATGAAGACCCTTTGGGGATTCTATTTCAGAGCCTCCCATCTTCATTTTCACTCTGGGTTTTCTGCTGTTTAAACTTGTTAGGAAGCAACTGTCTAGAAATCTTTGGGCATTATAACTTGGCTAAAGGGGAGAGGGTAGAAAATTCATATCTCCTCAACTTGTGGCGAACCTTTTAAGATAATCAAATTCCATACATAAATGGGGTTTCTCTTATTTGTTTGGCATTGCAGCTCATTATTTATCCACATTCATGAAGTTCTTGAGAATAGGAGACCTGACACAAAGGAGATTTTACAGAGTTCAGGAATGTAATAAAAAAGAAAAAATAAAAGTTGCATGTAAGGCCAATGGTATTGGGTTTCATTTTTTTTTCATGTTTATGGTTCACTTATTTATAGCTGATATCCAGAATACAACAAAAATCAGCTTCTCTTTCTCTCAGGACAAAATCTCTTACTGGTACAAAACAACAACCACCACCACAACAAAACAAGTTTTAAATAGCATAGAATACTCTTGAAGGTAGCAAAGTCAGTGGCTAGGTAGCTATGAGTCAGGAAAGAGTAAAAAAGGATAACTTCTCTAAGTCCCATAGTGAAGCAAACAGGTATATCTAGAAAAATAGTAAATTCTGTGTAATACAGTAATTCTCTAAATGATTCTCCACCAAGTGTTGACCAGCTGTCACACAAAGGTCAGGCAAACCAGGAGGCAGTATGAGTCAGCCACATCAGATCACCATCTTCTTTAAAATCCTGATAGAGATAGCTCTTGAACCCAAGAGCCTTGAAAAGAGCAATGCTTCCAGTGCAGTCCCTAAAACATCATCCTGGGAAGTAGATGCTGTGGAAATGCAACCTGGCAACTGCTCCTACAGGTACTACAACCACAGGTGCTGAATAGTTCAAGTCCCTACCATCAAAATTCTTGGTATTGTCAAATAATTCAACATCAGAAAGTGATTTTTATTCATGAGAATGGCATTAAAGAATAAACAATATCATCTGTTTTGCCATTAAACGTAAGGACCATGAAAATTTTCAATTTGACTTAAGGCTAAATAAAATTTTAGAAATGAGCATATGTGTTATTTCCCCTACTAAAATTTATTCAATAAGGTAAATAGAAAGCTGGACTAAGATCAAATCAAGGTGTTCACAGAGATAACTGCTACAGGAAGGAGTCAAAAACTTAGTCCAAGAGCAAAATAACTTGTAACTCATTAACTATGGGACATACAGGAAATGGAAGAGTTAATAAATAAAAATGGCCAGGATAGGAAGCAAGCAAATGTTGCAAATTGTTGCAGTTCCAATTTTCCTCCAAAGCATATATGTTGTTAGGACTGTCTAACTTTTTTTATTTTCTATTTCTATCCACAGTGCTTAGCATAGCACTTTATTTTTTTTTAAATAATAGCTTTTTATTTTCAAAATACATACAAAGATAGTTTTTAACATTCATCCTTGCAAAATCTTGTATTCCAAATTTTTCTCCCTCCTTTCCCCTACTTCCTCCCTTAGACAGCAAGTAATCCAATATATGTTAAACATGTTAAATTTTTCTCTATATATATTTCCACATTTATCATACTGCACAGGAAAAATCAGATAAAAATGCAAAAAAATAAAAATCAATGAAATAAAAATTTAGGCCTTTATCAGAATTCTTAGATATAAAGTTTTTTTTTTCATGAGTTTTCTGTTTCCTTTCTTATCTTGTCAGCATTGGTATTGTTTGTACAAAACTTTTTAAATTTTATATAATCAAAATTATCCATTTTACATTTCATTCTGCACTCTAGCTCTTCTTTGGCCATAAATTCCTTCTTTCTCTACAGATCTGAGAGGTAGACTATCCTTTATTCTTCTAATTTAACACAGCAGTTTATACATAGCAAATGCTTAATAATTGCTTTATTTATTCTTTACTATTAACTATTCTCATCTTTTGAGGCTTATAAGATTATTATCTTTCATGAAGAATAAACACAATAAATGCAGAAATAATAGTGGGTCCATATGTTCAGAAGCCATATGATGACAATCCTAATAGAGCCAGAAAGGACTTCTTCACTTATGAAAAATCCATAGGAAAGAGGAGGAGACCTCATTTTGGATGGGTAATGCCCTTTTAGTTCACTTTACAGAACACAGATCACATGGATTCTTGTCCATGCCTTTGAGCTTTAATTAGTTTATTAACTTGAAGGCTGCTTGACTAAACAATCTCTCATGGGCAGGTAAGTACCCTTTAAATGCCTCCAAACAGAGGCTTACACTTTTTAATCTCATCAGCTTGATAGAGGAAATTTAAAAATTGATCATGGGCTCCCTCTACATTCAGGGAATTGGGGAATTCTTTCAACATCTTGGAAGAGGCATAACTACAAGTGGAGGCCTGATGACCATGGGTCAGAAGGAGGAGGTCAAACTGAAAGCAAACAGATTTATCAGTATGCTAACGAACAGATTTGGATTTCAGGGTCTAGATTTGGCCCTTGAGGGCCAAAGAGAGATTTAAGAAGTTGCAGCATGCTCAGTAGCATTATCCCAAAGAACTCTCTCTAGATAGGCTAAACCAGCTTAAGGGTAACTAACAGGCCTCAGACCTGTCAGTGAGTTAGAGCAATGTCTATTCCAAACATGAAAAGACCCCCCCAGCAGAATGAGAAGATAACAGTTTATTCCTTTTTTTTAGTATTTGCTGATTATTTTATTTCATGAGCTCTTTTAACAGTTTATAAGATAATAAAATTGTGCCTTATGAACATCTAGTTCAACTTAAGAATTAAGCAGGGATTAAGTGACTTGCCCAGTGTCACCCAGTCAGTAAGTGTCTGAGGCAGAATTTGAGAACAATTTGTTCCAAAGGCCATAAAGGTAACAGAAGCAGACACACTGGAGCACTTAGAACTTGATCAGCTATCAAAAACTCCAGTCATCCACTACATTGCAGGCCACTGACAGTCACACTGACTTGTCCTATCACTGGATTTGGTGAGTCTGGAAGAGAGAGTGAGGCTGAGGACTGTGCAACTCTGTCTCACCTAAATCCAATTCATGAATGAGCCACGAGATCACTCTATGATGTCACTGGTCCTCTGAATTCTAGAGAGCAATTTGAACCTATTCTCAAAAGGCTATCAAACTATGATCCACCAGTGTTTCTACTGGGCTTATATCTCAAAGGGATAAAGGAGGGAAAAGGAACCACATGTGCAAAAATGTTTGTGGCAGCCTGTTTTATAGTAACAAGAAACTGGAAACTGAGTGGATGCCCATCAATCAGAGAATGGCTGAATGAGTTATGATATAGGAATGTTATGGAATATTATCGTTCTATAAGGAACGACCAGCAGCATGATTTTAGAGAAACCTGGAGAGACTTACATGAACTGATGCTGAGTGAAATGAGCAAAACCAGGAGATCTTTATACACGGCAAGATGAAGATGATGTGATGATCAATATTGATGGATGTGGCTCTTTTTAATAATGCAGTAATTCAGACAAGTTCAATGATCTTGTGATGGAGAGAGCCATCTGAACTCAGAGAGGAACTGGGGGGACTGTGTATCACAACATAGTATTTTCACTTTTTGTTTGTTTGCTTGCATTTTGTTTTCTTATTTTTTTCTTTTTGATCTGATTTTTTTGTGCAGCATGATCATTGTGGAAGTACGTATAGAAGAATTGTACATGTTTAATACATATTGGATTACTTGCTTTCTAGGGGAAGGATTGGAGGGAAGTGAGGGAAAAGAAATTTGGAACACGAGGTTTTGCAAGGCTGAATGTTGAAAATTATCTAGGCATATGTTTTGAAAATAAAAAGCTTTAATTAAAAAAAAAACCCAAAGGATGAACAACAATTCTACCTCTTGCCAGAAATCCAACAAATGCAGAATCCCTGGAGGATATTTTGAAATGTAACCAATGTGTAAAAAGGATTTTTTCACTTTATGGAGGATTTCACACTTTTCTGAGTGATTTCTCCCAGGGAGACAATGTTCCATATTCTACCATCTATCATGTATATATGATACCATTAATAAATATATTAAGCATTGTGGCACCAGCAATATATTATTCCTTATATTGAACTCAGAGCATTCATAAGGCTAAAGGAATGAATAAGTTCATTAACAAATCAAACAAATGATTTTCTCATCAGAGTCAACAATATGTGACGTTCAGTAATTGTCTTCCAGAGGCTCAATCATTTATAGTCTTACATTGTGTAGAGCTCCAAGCATTGAAACTAGGTAAGAAGTCAGTCAAAATTTTGACCTGTTAAAAACTTTAATTTAAAATGGCCAAAGTCTCCCATTTCATCCAGAGACGTCTCCAGTCTTCCTGATCTGTATCTAGTCACTGGACCCAGATGGCTCTGGAGGAGAGAGTGAGGGAGGTGACCTTGCCCAGACTCCCTCACTTAAATCCAATTCATTTGCTTGTCATAGCATCATCTCCCTGCCGTCATGGTCCCATTTCAGAAGGAAGGACAGCCAATAACAGAGCTCCAAGATTTCCCCCTAGCTCGGCTGTTCTTCTCATCCCTGGCCAGACACCTATTCCCACGTTTCACTGGCTGAACCATGTATGTCGTTCATCAACATTACTGCGGTTCTTCTTAACTCCCAGCAGATGTCACTGCTATTCTCCTCTCCTTCTGCACAATTAGAGTTCTTCCTATCACCGCACCTTCAGTTTCTGCTCAGTCCGAAGCAATTGGCAGCCTATTATTTTCCCCAAGGAATCAGCTCTTCATCGTGAGCTCCATAGAAGAAAAGCATTTCAGAATTTCCATCATGGAATACTGTGCTACAACTCAAAACTATAGCTGTATACGTCTTGCTTCTAAAATATTCCCTTCTACAGCCCTTGACTTCTGACCTTATACAAGATTTCTTCTAGGAATAAGTAATGAGTTTCCCCCCACATTTCCAACTGGTTTTCTATAGCTGATACCAAGTTGAGTCACTATTAGATTCACAGTGTAATACTCTCTTTCTCCAGGCACCCAGATTGCATTTTTATCTGCTCACAGGTTTAGACTTTAGAAGCTAAGCAGGAGCTCAAATTCTGCCTAATATTTATACAGACCCTTATTCATTCTCAAGTGGATTATTTAAATCATCCAGGGATGCTTTTCTGGAGGATCCCTAGAAGTCCTAGAACAAATCATTTCCCCACTGCAACAGGAATAGAAAATTTTGTAGTTTTTGCAAAAAAAAATCATCTAGATGCTTATTATCTTAGAGAAGAAATACTAGGATAATTTTTAAAATCCAGATATTTTGTCATCAGTAGAGACAGTATCAGTTTCTACATTAAATCAGGATGTCCTAATTTTTTTTAACTTCTGCAGGCTAGCTAATACCAAAATTATGATATTCACCAGAATTATTAGTAGGGATGAGCTGATAAATGTTTAACACTCAGGTCTCCAGTGTACATAAGATGCACTTTTAAGCTTAATCTTGCATTATTAACATTTTCTCCACCACTTTTTAAGTCTAAAAAATCAACAACAATAACAACAACAACAAACAATTCATGCTATGATTTGTAGCATTTGATGATTTGGGGGTGTAAATACTGACACTGAAAATATAACAATCAATTTCAATATGAGGTAGCACAACATTGCTTATATACAAAAAAGAAGAGTATATAAGATAATATATATAAACATAAAATTTTATATCTGGATGGGAACTTGGAGATCTCATAATCTATCTCCCACATTTTGAAAATGAGCAAACTGAGGTCCTAGAAGAAAGTCATGCAGGTGAGCAAGGACTTTAACAAAGCTCTTCTAACTCCAAATCCAGTGGTTTTTTCCTAAAGAAGAAAAACAAAGACAAAGAAGACTGGAGAGAAGACATCATGATATGAGAAGGCAAAATAGAGAAAAGACATAATCAGGAATAATGCATATGATAGAAGCAGAAATGGACAGATGTTGAGAAGCTGATTATCTGGATTTTAATTTTCTTCTCTATAAAATGGTGAGAGGTGGAAAGGACAGTTATGAACTTGATCTCCAAGGTTCCCTTTCAATTCCTAAATTCTTTGATTCTTGAAAGAAAGTCTAGTTTTGATAAGGAGGAAACCACAAATCTTGAAGATCAAGATGACAGGAAATGTATTGAGATGAAGCTATCTTGGCAATACCATTTTGCATGGATTAGAGATTAATGAATTGGAAGGAAGAAGATTCTGACATAGAATAATCTTTTTTCATTGGGCTTTATGGTGCATAAATGTCCCTTATCAACTCTGGCATGTATCTACTAAATAGTCATTTCACTAATGGATATTTATTTCAGTGCCACAAACAATAATGCATAAAAAAGGGAATATAAATGTTATCTTGGGTATTCTATTTTCTTCCTCTGATCCCTGACGTGTACCCATTTATTGCTGATGGATATTTATTTCAATACTCCATACAGTGATGCATGAAAATTTAATTGTGAATATTCATTTCCTTCCTCTTGCCCCTGGCACATAAAATCCTACCTCCAAGTCCACTGAATAAAACATCACACTATTTCATTTCTGAAAATACCAGCCATCTATAATGTAACCTCTGGATCATGAATGAACAAACATTGCCAGGGCAAGATAATGATGCTGGCTATGAAAAAAAGGCACTCAAGAGAGAAATTATGGCATCTGGTCACATCTGGCAAGGGAACAAAGAGGAAGAAATGAACATCAATAAACTATAAGCTTTTAAAGGAATATGCATCTTCCCATTGCATTCCTATAGCTTCCATTGTCCAAATTAGTTAACAATGGAAAGACCAGAAATTAATTTCCTCAAATCAAATAAAGATACCTTCTGTGATCATTTATTATATTCTAATTAGCATCATAGTTATTTTGTGCACATCATTATTATTTTTTTTCATAAAATTATAAGCTTCCAGAAGGTAGAAACCATACCTCACTTATTTTTGTGTCACCAGTACCCAGACTGTGACACACACTTGCATTCATTCAATAAGCTTTTTATTAAGCATCTGTTATGAAAGAGATATGGTTCTAAGACCTAAAAATATAAAGACAAAAACAGTTAGATTTCATAATGGCTTATGTGTTGTCCTTGGAATAAGAAACAACTGGTTTCAAATCCTTTCCCAGATATTTACTAGCTATATGATTCTGTTGCTTAAAATTCCTCAGACTCAGTCTTCTGAGCTATAAAATGGGAATGATAATAAAACATCTTCACAAGTTTGTTATAAGGATCATATGATAATTTCAAAGTAAAGCACTTTGCAAATTTTAAAACACTATACAAACACTAGCTTTTATTATAAAAACAAAATAGTTCCTTCCTTCTTGTATTTTACATTCTACTGGACACAATAAAGGTTGAATTTAATGAGAATTTAAGGAGGTTTTAATGAGGTACCTTTCTATAGTAGTAATAGCCTCCCTTTTGTGTTTTGACAAAATAGGATTCATTCATCACTAAAGAAAACATCCTTGAATTTTATTTTCCATAGAAGTCACAGATTAGCACTATTTTATACATACGACTGTCTTGCCTAATCATTGTTTTGACTAATGACCTGTATTCTGGAAATAACTTGCAAGATCAGGCCCTGTGAGAGATTAAAGTTAAGCATTTCCAGTAAAAATTAAACACAGGAGGTTGGCTTCCTTATTCCAGTCCTATAGCTTGTTGAGATAATCATGACAGGATTATACAAGCAACCAATTCACTTAGAATACAATTTTAATTACTCTCTCTTTTAGACAATTTGAATAGCTTCTTAGCTGTAGACAAAATGTTAAAGCTCAGGAAGCTTGTTTTAGCTTCTGTAGCCACTCTATTCTGGCCTTTCTACTTTTTCTGTAGAGCCTTCTTTCTCTTTGCCCTTTTAAGTAACCAATACAGTCATATTTTCTTCAAAATCCTTCCTCCTTGACACCAGAACAAACATCATAAGAACCTAGAAAGGATTATATATAAGTTCACTTCACCTTAAAGTAATTATAAGTCCATGTATTTCCTCTCACATTGGGTATTTTCAGAGGAGGGTAGATAATACAACTGATATAACTGCATTATCCCCCTCAAAAACAAAATGGAAAGGATTATATACAGGGTATTGCATACAAGTCTTAAACTCCATGTTTGTTAAATATACTTTAGTGTAAATACAAGTAATATTATAACTGCTCATCCTGAAGTTAATATTTTCCTATTATGTCTTTCCTTAATTATGGAAGAGAAGGCTCTGATTCTTGTTTCAAGAAAATTCAATCTGTAAGAAATGACCAGCAGGATGAATACAGAGAGGCTTGGAGAGACTTACATGAACTGATGCTAAGTGAAATGAGCAGAACCAGGAGATCATTATACACTTCGACAACGATATTGTATGAGGATGTATTCTGATGGAAGTGGATTTCTTTGACAAAGACTCAGTTTCAATTGACAGAAGCAGCTACACCCAAAGGAAGAACACTGGGAAACGAATGTAAACTATTTGCATTTTTGTTTTTCTTTCCGGATTGTTTTTACCTTCTGAATCCAATTCTCCCTGTGCAACAAGAGAACTGTTCGGTTCTACACACATATATTGTATCTAGGATATACTGCAACATATCTACCATATATAGGACTGTCTGCTTGCCATCTAGGGGAGGGGGTGGAGGGAGGGAGGGGAAAAATCGGAACAGAAGCAAGGGATAATGTTGTAAAAAAATTACCCTGGCATGGATTCTGTCAATATAAAGTTATTATTTAAAAAAATAAAATAAAATATTAAGCAAAAAAAAAAAGAAAAGAAAAGAAAATTCAATCACTTGTTAAACAAGTACAAAGAGTATTTGGAAGGTTGAAACTGGGGATGTAGAGGAGAGACTTTGCCATTCAAAATCCTTCACTTGAAGTCACATTATGTATCTATGTATTTCCTCTGCTTGTATAAAGCTGATCCTAATTATGGGCCCAATTCAGTTTGGTTCCTTAATCAATTCTAATGAATTGTCTGTATGTTTTTTACTATAGGTGAAGCCTCAGTCTGACAGATTCACTAGCAAGAAAAGCTAGTGAGTCTGTCAGACTGAGGCTTCATCTACAGTCTATATAACCTTATGCAAGAGAAGGAGCCTGCACAGAATTCTTGTTTTAGAATAAAAGGTCTGAGCATTGTTCCATGCTCAGATACATAGAGAAAATTGGCTTGATTGGCTTGAGAAAAAAATGAACAATCCCTTTACCCAGACAAGTTCAATCTCTGAGGAATCATTAGTTAAACTTCTCTTTGACATATTAATACCTTCCTAAGATTAAAAAAAAATCCTAAATCCTATAAATCTACCTCCTTTACCCCAAATTAAGAGTACTTCAAAGGAAGAGCTGAACTCTTTCAGTGAAGAACCAATCAAGGATACTTAAAGCAAAAGCAAAATGACAAAGATTGATGAGTAAAAGATTGATGACTTGGGAGTTATTTTGGCTCTCTTAATGGGCATATGCTAAATAGGCATATGATGAAAAGATTATTCATTTGATTTGATAAATATTGTCTTGATGTGAGGCTGAAGCCTAATGGTAAGTTTAATTAAATTATTAAAGCATTTTATGGTCATAGGGATGCAGTTAGGTTGTGCTGTGGATAGAATGCCAGGCCTGGAGTCAGGAAGATCTGAGTTTAAATGTGACCTTAGACACTACTAGCTGTGTGACCCTAGACAAACCACTTAACTTTATCTGTCAAAGTTTTCTCAACTATAAAATGAACTGGAAAAGGAAACAGCAAACCACTCTAGTATCTTTGCCAAGAAAACCCTAAATGGGGTCACATAGAAGAAGACATGACTGAAACAACTAAACAACGAAATAGCTATGGAATCAGCAGCTTAGAGACAAAAGAAACTTAATAAAATATCTAGTTCAACCTCCCAGAAAATGCAACTTATTTTAGATTCTAAGCCTATACTTTTATAAGCTTTTTGATGCTATACTTTTATAAGCTTTTTTTTTAACTGTCTAAAGATAATTTTTTAAAAGTTTATAATAATAATATTATTTTTTGCCAGGGTAATTTTTTTTACAACATTATCCCTTGCACTCGCTTCTGTTTTTTTTCCCCTCCCTCCCTCCACCCCCTCCCCTAGATGGCAAGCAGTCCTATATATGTTAAATATGTCGCAATATATCCTAAATACAATATATGTTTGCAGAACTGAACAATTCTCTTGTTGCATAGGGAGAATTGGATTCAGAAGGTAAAAATAACCCAGGAAGAAAAACAAAAATGCAAACAGTTTACATTCATTTCCCAGTGTTCTTTCTTTGGATATAGCTGCTTCTGTCCATAATTTATCAATTGAAATGGAATTAGGTCTCTTTGTCAAAGAAATCCACTTCTATCAGAATACATCCTCATACAATATCGTTATAGAAGTGTATAATGATCTCCTGGTTCTGCTCATTTCACTTAGCATCAGTTCATGTAAGTCTCTCCAAGCCTCTCTGTATTTATCCTGCTGGTCATTTCTTACAGAACAATAATATTCCATAACATTCATATACCACAATTTACCCAGCCATTCTCCAGTTGATGGGCATCCATTCATTTTTCAGTTTCTAGCCACTACAAACATTTTGGCACATACAGGCCCCTTTCCCTTCTTTAGTATTTCTTTGGGATATAAGCCCAGAAGTAACACTGCTGGATCAAAGGGTATGCATAGTTTGATAACTTTTGGGGCATAATTCCAGATTGCTCTCCAGAATGGTTGGATTCGTTCACAACTCTACCAACAATGCATCAGTGTCCCAGTTTTCCCGCATCCCCTCCAACATTCATCATTATTTTTTCCCGTCATCTTAGCCAATCTGACAGATGTGTAGTAGTATCTCAGAGTTGTCTTAATTTGCATTTCTCTGATCAATAGTGATTTGGAATACTCTTTATACTTTTATAAGCTTTTTAAAATAATGTTTTAATAATATCTTTTCTTTTGCTAGCAAAAGATTTCCCTTTGTATACCCCTCTCTTTTGCTCCTGGAAATCCATCCCTTATAACAAAGAATTTTTTTAAGAAATAAAAAGAGAATTTTTTTAAATCATCAAAACAAATCAACATAAAAGAAAAATCTGACAATAAATAAAAGGAGAAACTTTTTTTTAAATCATCAAAACAGATCAACAGAAATGAAAAATCTGACTACATATATGTATATACATATATATATATGTATATACATATATAACATATACAAATGACAATATATATTCCACCCCCATGGGATTTATCCTTTACAAAGGGGGTAAAAAGACAAGAAGTCTTATATCTCTTCTAAGGGGGTTAAATTTTTACTTTATAATTTTGCAACATTCTTTTTCAATTATTTTGTACTTGTGTTCTTGTCTATTTTGCCTTTCATCGAAGAAGGAATGATTTTGATATGTGAAATTAAGTTTTATCATTTAAGACTATAATGTTACTCCATTTTGTTTTCCCTTTACTGTAGTTAAGAAAATACTTCCATATTGACTTTGAACTTCTTTGTATCAAATTAATTACTTTTGCTACATGGTTATAGGTACAACACAATCCACAATGTTAATAATTTGCTTTAAGCTTTATTATGTGAATGCTTGATTAATCTCCAGAGAGTGATGGTACATATATTATTACCCCTATTTTATGAATAAGAAAAAAGTTCAGAAGGTGACCAGCTTCTGGGTATACAGCTACTCAGTACTTCAGCTGAATTTGAATCCAGGAGTAACAATTCCAAATCCAATATACTTTTTTATGATAGCATATAGAGTAATCAACAAATCATTAGGCATTTCACACAGACAAGATTTGTGATTTCAGATACCAATCAAATAGGGCAAAATGATATTTTCATAATATTAGTATTTCTTATTACTCTGAAATGTTGAGGAAATCCCATAAATTGGCAGACTGAAACCTACTAAATGTAAATGCTTTGAAATTACAGTTTGAGTTATGCATCCCCTTTGATCCAGCAGTGCTACTACTGGGCTTATATCCCAAAGAGATACTAAAGAAGGGAAAGGGACCTGTATGTGCCAAAATGTTTGTGGCAGCGCTGTTTGTAGTGGCTAGAAACTGGAAAATGAATGGATGCCCATCAATTGGAGAATGGTTGAGTAAATTGTGGTATGTGAATGTTATGGAATATTATTCTTCCATAAGAAATGACCAGCAGGATGAATATAGAGAAGCTTGGAGAGACTTACATGAACTGATGCTAAGTGAAATGAGCAGAACCAGGAGATCATTATACACTTCGACAATGATACTGTATGAGGATGTATTCTGATGGAAGTGGATCTCTGCGACAAAGAGATCTAACTCAGTTTCAATTGCTCAACGAGGGAAAGAAGCAGCTACACCCAAAGAAAGAACACTGGGAAATGAATGTAAACTGTTTGCATCTAGGTTTTTCTTGCCAGGTTATTTTCACCTTCTGAATCCAATTCTTCTTGTGCAACAAGAGAACTGTTCGATTCTGCACACATATATTGGATCTAGAATATACTGTGACATATTTAACATGTATAGGACTGCTTGCCATCTGGGGGAGGAGGTGGAGGGAGGGAGGGGAAAAGTCGGAACAGAAGTGAGTGCAAAGGATAATGTTGTAAAAAATTACCCAGGCATGGGCTCTGTCAATAAAAAGTTATAATTATTAAAAAAGAAAAAAGAAAAAAAGAAAGAAAGAAATTGCAGTTTGAGTAAGTTCATTACTTGGCAGTCTTATTTGTTCACTTCAATTAATTCAATTAAATAAATGCTAATGTAATTCCTATCATTTGCAAATTAATGAAAACAAGATAAGATGAGTAGATGTAGAGCCATGGTCCAAAAGAGAAGATGATATAAGTACTAAAAAGAAGTGCAAATACAAAACACCTTTATAGGTGTGTGGGTAGTATAAATGAAGAGCGATGAAGACGGAATATCAGTTGTAGACTAGTTCCACTAATGCATTATTAGTGAAATGATCCAACTATTCTGGAAACCAATTTGGACCTATGCCCAAAGAGCTATAAAGCTGTGCATACCTTTTGATCCAGATGGATCTATATCTTAAAAAGATCATAAAAGAAGGAAAAGGACCCACATGTGCAAAAATGTTTGTAGCAAGTCCTTTTTGTAGCAGCAGTTCCTTATAGACTAGCCACTTGGCTACTAAAGAAAAAGAGAGATGGTTGAGTTGTTTGAGAGGAAAAGTGGATTGGGATCTTTCCTCTTAGTATAAGTATTATTTGAGCACATTTGTAGACAATTCAGTTCAATGAACATTAATGAGATCTTCACATCACCTTAAAGCCCAAAGAACTAATATGACATTTTGAGGGACATTTTAGCAACACAAAACTAGTGAGATCTCCACATCACTTTAAAGCCCAAAAGACTAGTACAACATTCTGAGGGACATTTTAGCAATGCAAAACTAGGTTTAAAGGCAGATAATGAAAATATGCAGTGAATGTATATAGCAAGCTCTTTACCATGATAGAGTGAACAAGTTCAGTGAAGTACTTAGTAGGGTTGATTATATATCATGCAGTGTAATGAGCTGAAGCTCAAATTGATGCACTGAGGTCCCAAGCATGTGAGGCTAAATAGTAATTGGACCATACTCTATTAATATATGCTTGGAGAAAGAATGGCCCCAGCCTATTCTTTGTGCAAGTCCTGATGTGTTGTATAGGAAATGACGTAGGGACGACTTTGGTGTGTGGAGAGAGGGGGACGGGGAGAGAGGCAGAGACATTGCTGGTCAGGTTTGTGTTGCAGCCGCACACAGTCCTATCGCCATCCCCCTTCACCTCCATAAAGAATAAAGATCAAAGATTTTTACTTAACCTGAATTCCTGACTCTGGCTGATTTTAAAATACATAATCATCACAATGCAGTTGCTCATATTCATTTTGGCTCTCCCATCTATAATAAGATCAGATATAGAGCTGGAAAGGGCTTCTGAGTATATCTAGACAAATCCCCTCCCTTTTAGAGATGAAAAATCTGAGGATTAGGAAAGTCAAGCATTTAGCCAAGTTACTTGTAACACCCTATGAATTCAGTTAGGAGTTTTTCTATTGAATTACACTGCCTCAATGGTTTCATGTACGAGTGATGTACTGCTGGCTAGGGGATGATTTGTTTTCCTGGTGTTCATTGTTAGGTTAAAATTAGCATAGGCAGCAGAGAGTCAGCTTATTCTTTCTTGCATTTTGGCCTCAAAGGCTACATTAAGTATACAATCATTTATGAACAACAAAAAAAATTAAGTACCAATATTCCTTCCACTTTATTCTTGACTTGTAGCCTTTTCAAGTTAAGTAATTTACCCTCAGTATGGTAGTTGACCTTTATTGCTATTTCATTCTTGTTAAAGCTGTCTGATGACTTTGCTAAAAACATTATGCTAAAAAAGCATGGGAGCAATCATACAACCTTGTTTTACTCCATTGGTGACTGGAAATGCAGAATATTATCCATTAACCAGAACCTGTGCAAACACACCACCATCCATATGTGGACCCATTGGTTACACCATTTAAATACTGTGCATAAATTCACTTATATTATTATATATACTTTCCAAGAATGCACACACAGATAATGGGGTTGATGTATGCATTGCTAGAAATAGCTCAGTCTTTGGGAAGTTGCAAAGGAAAGTGTGGGAGATAAGAAATATTCAAAGGTCTACAGAGCCATTGTGCAGATGTCATTCTTGCAGGTTTCTGAAACCTGGACAGCAAACCATCACCATGACAGAAAACTGAATCACTTCCATTTGATTTGTCTTAGGAAGATTCTGAAGATCATCTGGCAAGATAAAGTACTGGACACTGAGGTTCTTTTTTGAGCTAAACTGTCAAGTATTCAAATTCTACTACAGAGATGAGTTGGTCATGTCGTTTAAATGCCAAATGTATGCTTGCCTAAAAGAATATTTTGTAGAGATCTTACGCAAGGCAAATATTCATATAGAGATCAGAAGCAGCAATAGAAAGATACTCTCTAAGTCTCTCTGAGGAACTTTGGAATTAATTGAGTGACATAGGAGACACTGGCAGTGACCATATCAAATGAGATGTTGTGCTTTATAAGCGAAGTGAAATTGCAGTATCTCAAAAGAAATGTGAACTGTGCAAATTTAGATACATCTCCACTCCAAATGTTCACATGGACTGACTTGTGATAGAGCCTTGAGAACAGCCTCTTGTCTGATCAGTCATAGTCGGACACATTGTACCTTAACTTCAACATAATGATTCCTTTGGTCACCTTAAGGAATGAAGGACAGTAACCAACAACCACGTAAGTTCCTTGAAGGTAGGAACTGTTTCACTTTAGCACCTAGCATGTTATCTAGTATCTAGTAGGAGCTTAATAAATGCTTTTTGACTGATTTTCCCATATACACTTTTTGAAACTTTCCCCTTTATTATATTTCATTTCTTTCTTTTTGGTGGGAGAGAAAGGGAGTTAGAAGACATTTCTAAATTGTTAAGGGTATCTAGTTAGAGCTTGCTTTCTGTAGCTTTTTAATGCTTTGGAATAAGTTTCCTGATCTTTCCCTTCTCCCTTTTAATATATATATATATATATGAATACCTTCCTTATATATTAAAAAAAAAAAAAACCTGTAGTCTTCCACATTGCCTTTTTGAGTATCTTTTTCTCTCATCCTTTCTCACACTTCTATAAGCAATTCCTATATGCCACCTCCATTAATTCTAGTCATTTCTTTTATAATTGGAGCCACTGAGATTTGGGCAACATCTGCTTCCCTTACTTACAGGTGTCCTCCCTGAGATCACCAGTGACCTACTTCCAGTTTAAAACCCAAGACCACTTCTCAGTTCTCAATCTAGTTCCTTTTTTTCTTTCTCATTTCTGCCAATAGACTCAATATGTATGACTTTGCATATGTTGTCTGCATTGATTAGAATGTACTTTCTACTTAGTTCTGCCTCTAAGAATCTTTAGTTTCTTTCAAAACTCAGTTTAAATGCCATTTCTTACATGAGGCTTTACTATACCCCCTCCCATCAGTGCCTCAATTTGGTATATGTGTGTAGGGGTGGAGGAGAGGGTGTATTTCCATATACAGGGGCTTTCCTAAGTCTTTATTTTTAAGCTTCAAACTGGACTTAGGCTATTTGACCTCTTATCCACATATATGCATACATATACATATTTGTGTAAGTACATATGATGGGGGGGAGGGGGAGTGAAACTGTGTCCTCTTTAAGCTGTTTCCTCTTTGATCTATAAAGAAGGGAGAATCTCAGGCCCTCCTAGGAAGTATATCTCCCCAGACAAGTTAAGTGCTGTCTTTCAACTGTGCTTTTCTAAGGCAAATCACTTCCCCACATTGGTAGCAGGATCCTCATTCAGGAAACCTTCAAACTGATTTTCATTCAATTGGAGATCTGGGCCTGATATGGATAAGTATCTAGGCTTGGGGACTTTGGCTTTCTTATCAACTTGAAACCTGAATCTCAGTTTCCTATAAAGGACAATTCTAAACTCTACCTTTGTGCAGCAGTCCTAAGTAGTCTGCTTTGCTCCTTGGCATGGCTGCCTGCCAGGACTCCTGTCTGCTGTGAAGAGACCCTCTTCTCAGTGCCAATAAACTTCCTTTTAGCTACTAATATTTTGGGTTTGTGAATTCTTTCACGTTACCAGACCAGAAGGGAATTCCCACCTTAAATCTCTGCCCTGCCACTAGAACAGCATCATTTTGGCTCCCTGCCCAGGAATCCCCCAAAATCTGGAGGAGGTAAAGCCTTTTCTTGTTGTTTTATTCTATAGCTGGACACTCAAATACCCAGGAAGGTTTGAGTTGTTGGAGCTCCAGGCTCAAGCAGAATTCTCTCAGGGACATCTGGTTGAGAATACCTGTATTCTCTGACAAAAATCCCTTACTCAGGGAACATTTTGTCATCTCTCCATCTCTAGAGACATCTGGAGAAGGATGAGACACTATAGAATCAGGGAAACGAAGGCTTGTGGCAAAATGGGACAAAACATCTCTACTTCTAAGAATACTTCGTTGGGCAGAAACAAATTCAGCCTGAAAGATCTCAAAACTGGAAAGCTTAAATTAAAACAGTATTGTAGGATGCTGCTTAAATTTTCTGGAAGGAAATAAATCTCCCTCTTTCCAGCCCCTTTAGGGACAAAGGAGCCTCCCTTTGCATCCCTATGAGCTCCTAAATCCCTCCTAAATTATGTTCAGCAATATCTCTTTAACTCTTTTTCACCTAACTAAATCGTGGGACTTCCAGCTTTTTTTGTCCTCCTTAGGATGCTGATTCTAATCTCTCCCAGGATGAGGAGAAACCTGGCCATTGCTCTGGGGACCCCAACCAGCCGTCTGAGGGGTCCAAGGCCAACACCCTCCTTGATCTGTCCTGTTGAGATGTTAATGTAAAACAACCTGCCTCAGATATCTGGAGGAAACTGCAGAAGCCAGATTTGGTCCCTCAAATTACCCCCTTAAAAACAGCTATTGGAGTCTTAAATGATAGGAATCAGGCTTTAGCTTAAGAGAGAGGCCAAGAAATTAAAGTGAGTTTTGGAGAAAAGTCTCTACTCTTGGCTCCTATTTCCAGGAACCACAAAGATCCATGCTTTAAACTCTCCAGCTCTTGTCCTGAGTTTGAGGAGGGAGGGAACAGGAGTCGAGTGGTTTCCCCAAATACCTTGCCCTCCAGCAGGAGTTTGGGGCTTGGTCAACTTGTGGAACCCTTGCTATCCTCAGATGTGGCCTGTAAGACCATAGAATTTCTTTCTCCTTCATTTTTACTCTGGCACCCCTCCCTCCATAAAGTGGGGATTGCAGGGGAACCAAGAGCTGTCTCAAGACCTCTCCTCTGCCTCACCAACTTGGTAACCTGTCATTTAAATGCTCATTTTCTGCCTTATTGGGGCACAATTTAATGGTGAGATTGGGGACCCAATTTTCTTTGTTCAGACCTCCAGAGAAAATTTTTACCCAGGAACTTTTAGTTAGAAAGTTAGGAGATTTTGAGAAGCTTACCAGCAGTCTTATCCTGATTTGCAGTCCAGACAGGGAGGGCCATGTCCATCCCAGACTGGCTGTCTATCTCTTAAGGGAGTTGGAGCTGCTTGAAAGCATGCTTATCCTGTATATTTTAAAACTGGACTTGGTTTCCCTGGGATGGCCATCCTGCCTTAGAGCAGTGGCTGCCAGGGCCCTTTTAATTGTAGAAGCCTCAAAACTAACTTTGGGACAGCCATTAGAGGTTTTAACCCCTCCAGGATTCAGAGTATTTTAGAAGCCAAAAGATATCAGTGGATTTGTGGGAGGCTTAATAGATACCCTGCCACCCTGCTCCCTGACACCACTCAATGGGGAAACATCATTCATAGCTTTCTTGAGAATGGACAAAGGCAGGTTATTCTGTGGTGACGCTCACTGGCACCCTAGAAGCTAAGCCAATGCCTCCTATGACTTTGCCCAGAAGGCTGAACTTATGGCCCTAACATAGAGCTTCAGAACTGGGGAAGAGAATGAGGATGAACATTTATACTGACTCCAAATATGCTTTTCATATTTTACATGCTCACGGGGCTGTCTGGGAAGAAAGGGGTCTGTTGACATCAAAGAATTCTATTAAACACGCAGGAGAAATCCTGCAGCTGTTGCAAGCTGTCCACAAACCCAGGGATGTTTCAGTCATATTTTGTAAAGGACACCAGAAGGGAGAGTCACTTCAGGCCAAGGAAAATAGGCTTGTAGATTCAGTTGCCAAAGCTGCTGCCCATTTACCCTGACTAAGGCACCTTTAATCCCTCAACTCCCTGATTCTTATATCCCTTCCTATAGTTCACAGGAAAAGTATTTTTCTTTTAGGGACTACAGCTTTTCTCCTTCGGCTGCTTTCTCCAGGCCTGTCCAATTTGTGCCCAAGTGAATCCTGAAGGAGCTGTTACAACTCCCCCTCTCCTAAAGCCTGTTCAGAGAAGGGACACATACCCAAGTAGAGATTGGCAAATGTCCCCTTGCAGGGGATTCCAAACTGCTTTCGGTTTTGTTAACACTTTTCTCTGTAGGATTGAAAAGACCGTAAAGGCATCAAGGCACTTGCTAAGCCTGTCTAAGCTCCTTGCAGAGAGACAGGCAATCCAGCTTTTACTTCTCATGCTTCGAGCTGCAAATTTTCAATTGTCCTTCAGCCTGCAGATCATGGGACCATGCTGCTGCTGTTGCTGTCTTGAACCCCCTCCCTCCCTCAATCAGTATCTGTACAACCCTTGTCAGCTTGAAGTAGCTACAGAAGTCTGAGACCTTCACCCCTTTATCCCAAACGAATTTGGGGGTAACTTATTGAGGGGGAGTGATGGTGGGTAAAATTGTGTTCCCTTTAAACTGTTTCCCTTTGATCTGTAAAGAAGAGAAATTCAGAGTCTCAGGCCCTCCTGGGAAGCATATCTCCCCAGACAAGTTAAGTGGTGTCTTTCAACTGGGCTTTTCTAAGGCAAATCACCCGCCTCCCCCAATTGGTAGCTGGATCCTCATTCAGGAAGCATTCAAAATGATTTTCATTCTATTGAAGATTTGGGCCTGGTATTGATAAGTATCAAAGCCTGGGGACTTTGGTTTTCTTTTCAACTTGAAACCTGAACCTCAGATTTCTATAAAAGGATGACTCTGAACTCACATTTTTGCAGCAGTCCTAAGTAGTCTGCTTTGCTCCTTAGCATAGCTGCCTGCCAGGACTCCTGTCTGCTGTGGAGAGACCCTCTTCTCAGTGCCAATAAACTTCCTTTTAGCTACTAATATTTCAGGTTTGTAAACTCTTTCACATTGAACCTGCATGAACCAGAAAGGAATTTCCACCTCAACTCTCTGCATTGCCACTAAAATAGCATCACATATATACATATATATACGTGTGTGTGTGTGTGTGTGTGTGTGTGTGTGTGTAGTGAGAGAAATAAAAGTTGTATATATGTCTCAGTGGCCCTGATTTGCCATCACAAGAATTTCCAGAATTCAGAGCACTTATGATTATGTAACTTGAGAATTCTTGTGTCTATAAAATAGGACTATGTATATATTATGCTTCTGTGTGTATCTATTTCTCCCTTCAAGCCAACTTGAGAACAAGGACTGTTACCTTTTTGTTTCCATAATCCCTGCCTGGCACAGTGTTGGCAAATAATAGGTATTTAAGAAATACTTTGTTCAATATTGATGAATTGGTTGATTTTTTGTTGTTGTTGTTGTTGTTGTTATTGCTTAGTCTCAAAATCTTGGAATCCTCTTTGACTCCTTGGTCACTTTCACCCACCATTTTCAACCAGTCTTTAAATCTGGTGATTTTCCCCTCAAAATAACTGCATGATTCATCTCTTCTTTCATTATCACAGACAACAAAGTACAGATATTTATCACTTTTTCACTTAAATTTTTGTAATTGTTTCTTAACAGGTCTTCCAGACTCCAGCCTTTAACCTACCTCTAATCCTAATCTTATTAATCTTTTGAAAACCATGCATTATTGTGATGTGTTCTCCATGAACTATGAGTCCTAGTTTAAAATATCATCTGTAATATTGTAATGGGACAGACACAGGCATAACTACAATTTTCCCTTATGCATCTGCAAAAATTGGCATTAATACAATTTAAGATCTAATAAGCTTTTCAAAAAGTCTTCTCCTTTGGTCTATATCAAAAGTAATTTTCAAAGCCTCTCATCCACACTATTCATTTTTTTTTCCCTGCTAGTTTCTCTCTCCCCCAAAATGAGTTCCACAAATGATACATTCTATGGGTATATGCTAATAAATACTAATTACCTGGTTCATGTAGAACTCTTTTCCCAAAGAGATCAAAACACTTGACCTAAATTTCCATGTGCTTCAGTTCCTCCCATACATATAATAGAGATAATAATAACTAATCATCAAAGGGATGTTGTGATGATTCATTAATGTTTATAATTTAATATAAACATGTAGATGTTTATATGAGTGGGCCCCAATATTTACTGTGTTTTTGTTGTTTTTCTCCAATGAGTTTTGAATTGCATGGCTCAGTCTCTTAGGCAAGGAAGCATTTACTTCCTGGACTTTCTGCATTTTGGCCAAAGTTTTTTGATTTGGGGGGAAATGACACACTGACCATAGTCCTGCCATGAATAGAGATAATAATACCTAATCATCAAAGGGATGTTGTGATGTTCCATTAATGTTTATAATTTAGTATAAACATGTAGATGTTTATATGAGTGTGCCCCAATATTTACTGTGTTTTTGTTGTTTTTCTACATTGAGTTTTGAATTGCATGGATCAATCTCTTTGGCAAGGAAGCATTTACTTCCTGGACTTTCTGCATTTCGGCCATAGTTTTTAGATTTTGGGGGAAATGACACACTGACCATAGTCCTGCCATTCATGTTTACTCTGGAAGTGTAACACTTGGAAACAAGTTCAAACCATAATATTTAAGAATCAGAAATCTAAAAGCTCTGAGAAGTGGATGGAAAGACTAACCTGAGAGTTTCGTCTGTGTATTTGCATTGTCTGTTCCCATTCCATAAAGTAGTGCTTCTTCATTTCTGCTTCTTAGAATCCCTGATTTCCTTCAAAACTTAATTCAAAGATCACCTTCTACATAAAACATTTCGGAATCATCACAGCTGCCACTCCATCAATATTACCCATTCTACAAACACTTATATGTTGTCTCCACTTCCCACCATTTCCCCTTCCTACAATATGAGCTCCTGGAGGATAGAGACTATTTTTTTTTCTATATGTTCAGTGGCAAGTACAATATGTAGCATCTATCAGGCCTTTAAGAAATCTTCATCAATTGATTTATTGGCACGCATGATTTTTACAGCTTCACAAATGCAGATTATAATCCTTCCATGCTTCTTCATCTTGTGCCATTCTTTCTATATCTTTCCATAAATCTTCAATATGTGATCCACCCAACATGCTGGAAATCTTCCTTTCTTCTTTAAATCAGGAAGGAATGATGCAGCACAATGTAGCAATCCTAGCAGTAATTTAAAGATACATGCATTATGAGAGTAAGTAGGATTCAGTACCTTATTAACAATGATGTGTTCAAGAAATGGCATAAAAAGAATATCATTGATTACATGTATGAATGGGGAAAAAAAAGTAAGCCAGGTCTGTATCAAGAATTAGAGCCCTCAAATGGACAGACCAAATCATTGTTGGTAAGGTGATGAAGACTGCTTATATCCATTGTGGTGCATTTTTCTATTACCCATTTGGCTTATTTATAATTTTGCTTCTTTTGAGGTAGTGTTTCATAATTCATAAAAATATCATATCAATAGAGAAGAACTCAAATACTCAAAGGGATCTATGATCTCATTGATTCAGGAATTCCCTCCTATGATGATGACAAGCCATACATGTCTACTCATATTGTGTTACTCTTCTTGTCTATAATATCTCAAAGTGTTGGCTCTAGACACAATCAATGTACTGGAAATTTGTTCCACTCTCCTGGAGAGGGTACCAATGGAATATTCTAGTCATTTACTTGTTAGCTCTGCTCCTAACAAGCCCATTCTTCTCTTCATGTCATCCAATTCCTTGATGATGTACATTATTCCTTTTCTTTGGAGTTGTATGTTATAGCCTAGACCTCTCCATTCTTCTCTGTGATCTACTCATCTAAATTTCTCCCTTGTTAGTAGTGTTCTATAGCAACATAAGTAAAAATATCAGTATCAGAAAGTATGGGATTTTGCTGTCATGAGAATTGTATGGTCTATAAAAGATCTTTAAATTTCCTTAAAGGAATACAAACCTCTTTTCTTCTTTTCAATTCTGGGCCCTGTGCATTTGTACTGACTACCCCAAATATACACATTGCTGAACAAACTATGAGGAATGTACATCCCGATGTACAGTGAAATCTAGGCAATAGACATTTTTTGGTCTGTTTAGTCTTCCCTGGTTGGTTGGCTAGAGAAAACAAATTCTTTGGAGTGATAACTGACCATTTTTAGTAGTCTATACAATATTCTGGAACTTGATACAAATGCCACAATATCATCCTCAAATAGGAGTATCTGGAGGACTTTTTATTCACAGGACAAACCTTCTTTGACTGGGACATTTCATGGGATCTCTTTTATCACAGAGATATCACAGAGAGGCTTTATGCCTCTCCCAATATTTATCATGCCATTCAGCAAGACTATTTTTATTGCACTGTCTTCTAAAGAATCCTAAATAATTTTGATGTATGGATCACAGACATTTTGCTATAAAAGAGCCTGCAAAGCATTGCTCTGTTTAATGGAAATACACTTTTTGGGTTTGGTATCAATAAACAATAAACATGATGGCATTCTATAATCTCCACATCTTTCAGTGAATTATGAAATGTAAAGCTGTGGCCAATTATTGAATATTGCTTGGAATAAGCCTTCTTGTTACTTACTAATGTCTATCTAGGATGACCTCAATTTGTTTATAGATAATTATCAAATTTTTTTTATAAATGGAAGACAAAACATTTAGTTTGATAGTTGTTAATATTCTTTAACTTTTTCAGTATTAATAAATTCCAATATTTCCCCCCATCTTTTGTACCTTCCCCACCTTCAAATACTTAGTACATTAGTCCTTCAATACTGACATAATTCTATTATCTTTAACATGGATTTTTTCTTTATATATTTGGTCCAATTTTGTAACGTTTCTTGAATTTGTTCTTAATAATAATAATAATGATAGTAATAATAGTAATATTAATAATAATGAGCATTTATGTGGCTTCTTAAAGTTTAAGGTTTATGGAATGCTTTACATATATGATCATTTGATCTTCACTATCACCTTTAATGTGGATTTTCTCTTTATATACTTGGTCCAATTTTGTAGCTTTTTCTTGAATTTGTTTTAATAATAATAATGATAGTAATAATAATATATGGTTTCTTAAAGTTTAAGATTTGTGGAATGCTTTATATAAATAATCATTTGATCTTCACAACAATCTTGAAAGCATTATCTCCACTTTACAAATGAGGAAATTTGAGACAGAGAGATGAAATGATTTACCCACGAGTACCCATGAGATTACGAACATCTCAAAGAATATAGTGTTAAGGTCCAAGTGTGGTGTTTCCATTCACCTTCATAGAAAACATTTTCCATTTCAGTTTATTGAAATGATTTTTTGTTCTATTTTGCTACTTTTTCTAATTTTCTTTCCATTTTTATTCTTAAATGCCCTTGGGATGACTTTGTTAAGTTGGATAAATTTCCATGCTATCTTTAGGCTGCTTTACCCTTCACTGCTTCTCTCTGCTTTGTATGATGACTGCTCATAATTTGTCCATCATCCTTCTCAATAAGATTTTAGAAATGAATTTGTTTTAACCAAGTGTCACCTTTGGTAGTCTTTGCTCTTTGTTGGAAAGTCAGACGTTGCAAAATCCTTTTTTTTTTTTTTTTTAATGGTCTTCATTGTCAAGTCATCAAATATTTATTAAGCACCTACTATGTATGTGGCACAGTTCTAATCACTAGGAATCCATACAAAGGCAAAACGAAACAAAAAGTCTATTCAAAAAGCTCTCAGTGGAATGCAGAAAACAACATGCAAAAAATTCTGTAAATAAGACAGATAAATTAGAGGTAGAAAAGCACAGGGACTGAGGAGGACCAGAAAAGGAAACTCTACTTGTAGAATATGGGATTTTAACCAAGCCTTGAGGGAAGCCAGAAAGTCTAGGAGGCTGAGATGAAGAGAGAGAACAGGCACAGAAGACAGTAAAAATGCTCCTAGTCAGGAAATGAAGGAAGTGAAATATATTGTGGTAGTTATTTTACATTGTTTTAACCTGCAGATGAAATTATTATAATTTATCCTTCTGCATAAAAGAGTAGTGGAGTTAAATGATGGAATGAATGTATGGATGAAAAAAGATTTATTAAGTGACTGTGGCAAATAGCACCATAGGACTAAACTACAATCTTTTTGCAAGTATTTAAAGTATTAAACATCCAAACTGCTAACTTTTGATAAGTAAAGGGCTATAGGGAGGACAAAGATAAGGAAATCAATCACAGAAAATCTTTATCATTCATTTCAAAGTTTGGTAAATTGAATTCACTTTATAGCTTCATTTACTTTTCACAAGACTTGGCCCAGATAACAAAAAATCTTTAGATGTAAGTATAGTAGCTACATAAAATGTCCCCCCCCCAAAAAAAAATGAAAAAGAAAGAAAATATTATAAAAAAGAAATTAGAGGAATAAAGCCAGTGAAAGTTTAAAACTATTTTTAAATTGTATTATCTTTTGTCTTTATGTGTCATATTTCCCAATATATTCTTTTTTGAATGGAAAAGAGGGGAAAAAAAACAGTTCAACAAAATTAAGCTACATAGCAACTAAATCTTACTGTATATGTAGTATTTCATACCACATAGTTCCTCATCTCTTTAAAGAAAGAAGGAAGGTACATTCCCATACCTCTGGTTTGGGGCCAAGCTTGGTTCTTATAATTTCACAGTATTTAGTGCCATTTCTTTTGTCATTATTTTTTCCTATAATTCTTTGTAGTCATATTAATTCTTACAGTTAAATTATGTTTTAAAAGTCCATGTATATAACTTATTACATTATTCATTCCCTGACTGAAAGCATTTGTCTGCTTTGTTGCAGTCAATTCATGTAAGACATTTCTTTTTAGCATCGACTCCTTGAAATAAATACATATGCATATACACATACATTCTTGAAAAAACACACATACATGTAATTATGCACATATGTGTGTGACTATATTAATCTCATCTCTACCGATACCTCTCCCATATATATAAAAAAAATTCACTTAGAGAAAAAGACCATTTTGTCGTTTTTTGCTTGTCTGCTGGCTTTAAGGTGAAATCTCAAGATTGTTTTGATTTTATTTCTTATTAGCAGCAGTTTGGAGTATACTTTGGTGTGGTTGTTCATAGTATTTCTTAGGTGTTAGTTAAATAGCTCGCAATTATGGTGTTTTGGATTTCTGATTTTATTTGTATTTCTCCACTATTTTACCGTCTCCAAATGGGGAAACTGAACGAGAGGCTGTGACTCACTCAGGTCATCAATTAATAATAATACTAATAGTCACGAAGCCATCAAGGTGCCTTTATCATGTTTCTGATATTGGACTGATATTAGTGCCCCCATTTCTCTCCTTGACACTTTTTAAAAGGGGCATTTTTGAATACCACGGGCAGTGATTCCCGGAGCCAAGAGCTCTGGCTTTAGCGTTAGGAGGCGGGGAAATTTGCGCCACTTAACCTTGTGACTCTTAACTATTAAAGCCCTGCGTGGCTTTGGTTAAATCCCTTTACTTCTGTAGGTCAAGGTATTGTGGAAAACCACAGCTGCTGGACCACAGGACCGGAACACCCCGGACAGCTAGACTCTGTTTGCAACCCACGAGACTTCAGCTAGGTTCCTCCTCTGCTCGAGCCTCTTCCACCACTGGCTCTCGAGCCAACTTGGGCGGGCCTCTGCGAGAGTAACGCCCCCTTCGAAGCTCGGCCCAGAGCACGCGAGGCGGATCCGCCCCCTTTTCTACCAAGCCAATCGGTTGCTTCCGTGGCCGCCTCCTGGCCAATAGGAAACTCAGTGGGCGGTGTGTGTATGAAGGTTGTCTGTCTCTTTGCAGCCGCTGTGAGAGGGAGTCGCTGCGCTGCCGCCGGACACACGGGACGCACGTTTGGCTGCACTTCTCGGCTGCTCGCGGCAGCCTTCACGTCTTTCCGGCCCGCGCAGCCATGTGGAGCCGCTGCAAGCTGCTGAACCTGGGCCGCCGGTGAGCGGGAAGGCCGGATCTCCGCCGTCATGGGTCACGCGGGCCGGCCTGGTCGGGGGCTGGGTCGGGGATGGAGGCTAGCAGGGCGGCGGGAGAAGGGAAGCCGGGGACCGGGCACGGAGGCCCTGGGGTGGCCGGGAGATCACGGTGCTGAAGCTGCTCCTCTCTCCTCCCGTGGAGCTTCGGGGCCGGACACTTGGCTGGAAGAAGAGCTCAGGATGGGCAGGGTTTATCGAGCTAGACCCGCTGGGCCCTTTCAGCCCGGCGAGATCATTTCTCTTCCCTTCTTCTGGATATACAATTAGGGAAACTGAGGCCCAAAGAGGCCGCTGATGTGGCCTCTTGGCCGAGTGTTTCCCGATGACTTCTCTCTTTATCTCTACTGATCCTTTCCTGGTGTTGCACCTTCTCCCACCCCCTGCTGTGGCTGTTGTCCTGTTTATCCTCTGTAGAAGGTTGTTTCCCAGTGGAGAGGGGGGGACCTTATCTTGCCTTGCATCCATTCCTCTGCTTGCGAAATGCAATGTCAGCGTTGGTCGATTTGCTCAGAATCACTCAAAGATTCTACTTAAGCTGGGGTCTTCCTACTCCCACATCCATACCACTCCAAGCTTTAAATGCCCCCTTCAAGGTGGGCTACTCTGGGATCAAATCCCGTTTCTGTCATTGGCTCTCAATCACGGAGTAACTTTGGGCCTTCCCTGTCTGTGAAATGTAGGATTGTATACTGTTACTCCCATTTTCCAGATGAGTTACCTGGGGTTCTGTGGCTTCCCTGGGTAGCCTGGGCTTAAGGCAGGATTTGAGCCACCTGAGAGATTGTCAAGAGCTTCCTTCCTCATTATTCTTAAAATATATTTTTACTACCACCACCTAGGGAGATCTTTAACAACACCTTCAAGAGAAAGCAGCCTCCCTTTCAGATCTCAGGTGAACTATATAATCATAAGGGTTATCTCCCCTTTTTCATGAATCCTGATTCTCCCTCTCTTCCTCTTTGTCCAACGGTTATTAATGTAGATTGTAAAGAAGCAGTAATGAAAAGTGTTACTTACTCATAAGGATTAATATTTTTGATTCCATTAGGTAACTATGATTTTATAGAGCACAGAATCCTTAAATAACCTTACCTATCCAAGGTTAGAAAAGGACACCTAAACTTCCTTAATTCTATTCTTCCTTAAATGGAATTTAAATTATTTGTCTTACACAAAATTTCTAAGACATTTGAACTTATCAGAATGCATGGGTTTGAATTGTATTACTGAAGTTACTTAATCTCTCTGGATCTGAGTTATCTCATCTGTCAAATTTCAAGAGGAAGGTAGCCTAGATAAGGGATTCTTAACTCTGGGTTCTTTGATTTCAGGGGAGCCCCAGAATTTGGGTAGGAATAATATTTTGAGGGCTACAATAGAATTTTTAAAAATCCTCAACATGTTATGCATTAAAAACATTTTTCAGAAAAGATTGAGATAGACTTTTACCAGGACTGCTGAAGAGGAGTCCATGAAGCAAAAAAAAAAAAAAAAAAAGTGAGCTCTTGGACTAGAAGATCCCTAAATTTAATTCCAGCTCCAAATCCTATTATTTTCCCATAGAAAGTCTTATAAATGCAAGGTAACCATGGCATTTTATAACTGAGAAAATCCAGAAAAGAATGCCTTTCTCTTCTAAGTATACTTTAAACACTTCTCTCTCATTCTCTCACTCTCTTATTGGTCTGGTCTTGGAGGAAGTAGTCCTTTAACTTCTCAGTACTTGACCCTATCCTGTCCCATTTGCTTTTTGAACTTTTCCCTTTGATTACCTCTTCCAATCTTCAATCTTTCTCTGTACTAAGTACCTAGAGTTGCTCTATTCTCAGAGGAACTGAATTTCAGTCAGTTGTTCCCCTCAAGCATTTCACACTCTTTCAATTGTTTAGGAAAGACAAAAACTGTTCACATTCCTTGTTCTCCACTTTCTCATCTCATCCTTGCACTTTGACTTTCATTTTTGATTCGTCACTCATGTGAAACTGTTCTTTTCATAGTTTATTTATGTTCTAAAGGCCAAATTTCTATGGCTTTTCTTCATTCTTAAACCTACAGCATTTTTGACTCTTTTTAAAAAATCATCCTTTTCTCATAGAAACACTCCGATTGGGATTTTTCAGTACGCTTTATCCCAGTCCTTCGTCTTTCTTTCCCTTTTCAATCTCTTTGATGGCTATTCATGAAGGACTCTTTCCTTGGATTGGTTCCATTTGGAATTGGTTAGATAGTTAGACTAAAAGGATATATTGTTAATTTCAACATGGAAGAAGGCTTCTAATACTCAAAGCTTTTGTGCAAGCTCTTTGCTATTTAACATTATTGATATATAAATAAATATCATGCCCATCACATTTGTAGATGTAAAGGATAACTAAAAGTAATTCCAAGGAGTCCAGAAAGATCTTACCAGGCAAGGGCATTATTTCATAAGATGAAATTTGGTAGGGATAATGAATGTAAAATCTTATACATGGGTTCAAAAAATCTATTTCACAAGTTATCCATGGTAAAGCAGCAATTCTTTAAAAAAAATCTCTTCAGTAAGAAGCAGCAACCCAGTTTTGTGACTGCCAAACAAACAAAAAATTGGGACAAGTTTTGGCAAAATTATTAGAAGGCAAAGTTTCCAAGAACTCATAGATAGTGAATAGTTTGATGGGTCCTTAATTCATGCCATATGAAAGTTGGGAAATGTGACAGCTGTTGTCTTCAGGTATTTGAAGGACTGGCATGTAGAGGGAGTATTTCTTTGGCTACAAAGGGTAGAATCAAGAACTATGATGATAAGTTGAAGAGAGGTAGATTTAGGATTGATATCAGGAAAAACTTCATCAAAATAAAAGTATCTACAGGAGGAATGGACTGCCTAGAAAAGCAGTAGGTACTCCCTTCTTGGAGGTACTCAAAAAAGGCATGAATGCCTCCTGCCCTGTGCCTCTGGATGACCATTGTCATTTTGTGATCTGAATTTATGATCTTTTGATTGAGAAATATTCTGCTTTTTTTTTTTTTTATCCCTACTCAGTGATCCTTACAAGTATGGTTGTTTCTGTTTCTCCCCAAATGTTAATAGGCACTTTTTAGTTCCATACCATGACTTAATTGTTTATGTGATATCCACCCATTTATCCCTGGTCTTTCTGCATCAGTGGAATAACATTTTAAAACCATTTCTAGAAGTCTGTTTCATTGAAATATTTGTGATTTTTTTTTTTTTTTTTTTTTGTAAATCCTCTGGTTGTATGTAATTGACTACTCCAAAGCCCTTTCAAGTCCTTGGATTCTAGGACTTACTAATCTGATAAAAATTTGATCATAATATATTTTGTTAACATATCCAGATTTATAAATTGGAGATTAAATTTATTTACTCATGTTAAAAATATGTTTTCTGTTATATTTTTGAGAGATGAATTATAGAATAAAGATAAAACTAATACCATAATAACATAAGGATAACATTAGTTAAATGAAACCTTGGATAAAACATGTTACTTTTATAAAATTAGATGTGTATCACTTTCAGAAATTTAGATCAAAGTGATTTATGAAGATTTTTCAGTACTTTTTAAAAATGTTAAGTGATTAGAAGTTTCATGCAACCATTATAAAAATATGATCTTAACACTGAAAAACTTTCCATAAGATGGTAAAACTTTTAGATTTGTGAGTAAAGGGCCGAATTTAAATAATCTTTATTAACTCTTTGAATGTTAACTGTTCACAACCACTAAAAATTGTTATTGAATTATACTTAGATTGCTTCTCTTCAAAACAACCCAATTTTATTTGATTTTTATGCTTGTTATATAGATTTGTAAATTACAAACCGTGGAGGTGGAGAAGTGATACAGCATGTGATAGAGCTCTAGAGTATAAAGTAGGTGACAAAATCCATGGATTTACTATAAATCAGGTATGTTCTTTGTTTTGATATTTCTGCGATATACAATGTTGAAGTATAGGTAAAAGGATTGTGGAAATTATTTTAACAATTAGAATTTGTGAATAAGAGGATAGATCTTTTTTTCTTTCAAAATAGTGTGCTGATGACCTCAATTTACTTTTACTTGGGGTATTGTTTTCCTTTATAGTCTTATGAAGGATAAGACTCATCAATTGATGCAAAAACTTTTACTGTAAGAATTTTACTGTAAAAATTTTGCTCTTTCTCTCTTTTAGATTAAAAAAAATTCTATGTCAGTTTAATGCAACTTGTTCCATGGGGATGTTCTTAAATTTTGGTCTGGCCTAATGTTAAATTTTAGGAAAATAAAATTTAAAACAAAATAGTGATTTAATTTGAAAAAAATAAAAGTAATAACTAAAGATACTATTAAATATCCAAGCTGTGTAAATATAGATGTATTTTTTATAGGGTTTAGTGAATCTTAGAACTTTGAAACCCCAGAGAAATTAATAGATACAATATAAACATATGTCAGATTGCTTTCTGTCTTGGAGAGAGAGAGAGAGAGAGAGAGGAAGGGAGAAAAAAAAATTGGACTCAAAACTTATAAAAGTTAATGTTGAAAACTATCTTTACTGTAATTGGGAAAAAATATTAAGTCAGGGAGAAAATACCATTAAGTGGGCGGGAAGAGGGAAATAAATTTATAGATAAAAATTACACAGGAATAATGACTGCAGAGCATTTCAGTCATAGAAAAATCAATTATTAAGTTAGTTTTACAGTATTATCTGATAGTTTAATTTTTTTTTTAATGACATATTTGTTGTTAGGTGTTGTCAATTAAAATGTTATTTATTTATATATATATATATATATATATATATATATTTTTTTTTTTGATGCAGATCACACCTATTCCTGATCTATTCTTAGTTGCTGTGAAACTCAATCATGACAGCACAGGTGCTAAATATTTACATGTGGCAAGAGAAGATGCCAATAATTTATTCAGGTAGGCAATAAAATTTAAACACATATTCTTGAGATGTTTTTGTTTCCCCCAGAAATACTAAGTATACATTAGTAAAAGATATAAAATAACATTTTTATAAATTTCTTTCCTTATTAGTTACTATTTGCCATAGTATATAACAAAATGCTTTTCCACTAGATTATAAACTCCCTGAAAGTGGAGACAGGGCCACATTTATCTTTGTCTTACCCTTAACAGTTAGTATAGTGCTTTGTTACATAGTCTAGTTCAAGATATGTGTGCTGATTGAAGTCAGTTGAAAGGAATGATGAAAAATGGTTATTTGCATAGAATTTTAAAGAGAAGCAAATTTTTGGGTGATTTTATTTTGACATATGTATGAATTGTTTTCTTTGTAGTTTTAGATCTTAAAGTTATTGGATATTTTCCCCCCATTAGTGTGCAGTTTCGTACTACTCCAATGGACAGTACTGGTGTTCCACATATTCTTGAGCATACTGTTCTTTGTGGCTCTCAGAAGTATCCCTGCAGAGATCCTTTCTTCAAAATGCTAAACAGATCATTAGCCACTTTTATGAATGCATTTACGGGTGAGTACAATTTATCTTTTGAGATTATCACATTTATAATTGCTGAAATGGGATTGACTTTGAAGATGTATCCATAGAAGTTGGTTTTCCTCTTCTGAACTCTTAGTCTTCACTATGAGAAGATTGTAATTAGATGGATTTAAAAGATTTTTAATAAGCTTGGGATGTGAGGTATTTTGTAATAGGAGGTATTTTGTAAATTCAGTCTTGTTTTAATTATCAGATGTTGATACCCATGATAGAAATATGGAAACCAAAGTTTCAGAATCTCAGAAACATAGCCATGAATTTCACTAAGAAATTTGTAAATATTTTTAATAATTTAAAGTTCAAAATATGTTTAAGGATATTTTTATTATAAACTAGAAAATACAAAACTAAAGAGATGTCTATTCAGAAACAGTACCTTCCCTCCTCCAAATTTGACTTCAGTTAATTATCAGAATATTGATTAGCTTTATTAGAGCTATGTCACCTACTTTTGTCATTCATGAAAGACATGAGAAAAGATGTTCATGTTGTCAGTTGACCATCAAGTGGAAGTTTATCAAAGAATCAAGTGATTCTGAGTACCTCAATTTTTCCAAGGGAATTTGGAATATATATAGCAGAAATGGAATTAAAAAAGTTGGACTCCTTTAGCAAGCAGAGCAGCATCACTTAGATGTGAGCATTTCTTAATTATAAAATTGAAAATATAAATTTGAATTCCTAGTTAAATGCTGAGGAAAAATTGAGTTGAAAATGTGTTATTTTCTTAGGGATTTGTTGTAACCAAAAAAATCTTTCTTGTCATTTGTACCCAGCTAGTGATTACACATTATATCCCTTTTCAACGCAAAATAATAAGGATTTTCAGAATCTCCTCTCAGTATATTTGGATGCAGTCTTCTTTCCATGTTTGAGGGAACTGGACTTCTGGTATGTAATACTTAATCATATTCATTATAAATGATATCAGTTAAAATCAGTGGTCTTATAATTATTTATTATTTAGGCAAGAAGGTTGGAGACTAGAACATGAGGATCCAAGTAACCCCCAAACACAACTTGTCTTTAAAGGAGTCGTTTTTAATGAAATGAAAGGAGCATTTGTAAGTTTTTCCTTTGTAATTTATATTAAGAGAGATACCCTAGCTATTTGAATAAGACAAATTTATTTGGTTTTGATTTGAAAATTATTGCTTAGTCCTCCTTTTTTTTTTTACTAATAAAGATCTTAACCTAAAATAACTATATATATATATATATATATATATATATATATATATATATATATATATATATATATTTCAGTACAATTAATAGGTGGTAAAAATCTGGCATAGTAGAAACATTATATTGCTTATGACAAGTCTGATTTTTTTTTTCTTTTCTTTAAAATCCAAAGGAGAAAGACACTACTTTTGGCTGTGGAGATTAGGGAAGGCTACATGAAGTTTAGGCAGGATTATAATAGGTGGAAGAAAACTTTACAGAAGTAGGGAATGATACAAACAAAGGTACAATAGCAGGAAACTTAGAAACAGTTTGGTTTGGTTGGAACATAGGGTATGTGGAGAGGAGTCTCATGAGCTAATACTAGAAAGGAATATTGGCATCAGATTATAGTGGGGCATAAATGAGACTAAAAGAGTATGGACTTTATTAGGTAAGCATTGAAAAGCAATTAAATTTTTTGATCAGTAGTAATTGATGTAATCAGATCCGTACCCCGAGAGTATCCATAAAGTAGAATTGGAAAAGGTCTTAAAGATCATCTATTCCAAGTCCCAAGAGAGTTAAGTAACTTAAGTCACATTGATAAATAAGTAGCAAGGCTGAAGCTGGGCAAGCTCAATGCAAATCCTTGCTCCTTCTTGTATGTTGTGCTCAGCCACCTTTTTGTAATGGCATATAGAAGTTGAGAGAAAAAAGGATTAGTGAAGATGCTTGTGCTAGAGAGTAAACAATGATGTTATTAACTTTGGTGATAATCATAGGAATAGAAAGGAGAGGATAGTGACAAGAGATTATGAAGGACTCTCAAACTTTCCCAACTTATTGTATGTTTGAGAAGCAGAATGAAGAAATCAGAGATTAGGTGTGACTGGGAGAGTTATGATGGTATGATCAGTGATAGAGAAATCAGGACGACATAGTGCCTTGATGAAGAATTAGACTTTGGGACCTGAGTGTGAGGTGCTGGCAAGATTTGTAGAAGGAAATAAGCAGTAGAAGTTATGAAATTAAGCCTGGAATTTGTCAGTGCTGATGATACAGATTTGAAGGTTATCTACATAAAGGATATAGTTGAAACTGTAAGAGAAAGTAGAGAAAGAAGAGGATAAAAGATAGAATAAATGTTGGGCTTTATTTTGGGGAGTGGTTCCTCTTCCTCTAACACTAAGGGACCTCACAGTTATTGCAAGGAGTCCAGTAATGTATCCATACATATCAAGGAGTCATTTTGATTTTAATTATAGCTCCAACAAAGTAGGCAGTTTGACTTACTGTTTTTCAAGTCTGTATGTAGTTGCTTTTAAAATAGGCAACATTTAAAAGAGTTATTGAAAGTATGGTAGTTCTTATAAAAAATATTCTCAATAAACAAATACTGTTAATACAAGGTCTGTTGTGTGGGGTTCTGTTGATTTCTTTTTTATTACATTAAACCATTCATACCTAAAAGATTGGAACCATTGATGAATGTGCAGAAGGCAAAGCAAAAAGAAATAGGCATAAAACTAGAAAAATTGATAAAGGAGAAGGGTATCAAGAATGGGAGTGATCACGTGTCCAATATTGGTCCTAGAAGTTTGGAACATGCCATTAGAATACATTGTAGGATCATTAGTAATTTTTGATTTTCATTTTTCAGGTGTAGTTCATACATTCTTGAATCCCTTTCTTATGACAGGCTTACCTTCTGTTTTACCTTGTAGGAGTCTATATTATTTTCTCTATTATTCTTGCTCTTTAACTTCTATTTCAGTTATTTTTTCCTTGCCTGATCACTGGAACTACATGCTATAAATTTTTATACACACACACACACATACATATATATATATATATATATATAAGAATAGATTTTAATTTAAACAAATGTTATATTTGTATGTCACAACATATTATTTGTTTGTTATGCTAAATTGTAATTTTTATGTTTTCATTTCAAGACAGACAATGAAAGGATATTCTCGCAGTCCCTTCAAAATCAACTCCTTCCTGATCATACTTACTCAGTTGTGTCTGGTGGTAATCCATTAAACATCCCTGATCTTTCTTGGGAACAACTTAAACAATTCCATGCTACTCATTACCATCCAAGTAATGCTAGGTAATAGTCTTTTAGTCCTTAGAAATGAATTTTTATTTATTTATTTATTTTTTTACTTTTAGTTCCTTATTTACTTTCATAGACACTTATATAATAACAAGTTAGTAAAAGAATATATTCTGATGGAATTACACTCAAATTCATGAAATGTAACATTTTAAATTTCTTTTGGCCTTTTATTTGGTGTCAGTAAAACACTGAATTAAAAAATGGATGTTCTGGGGCAGCTAGGTGGCACAGTGGATAGAGCACTGGCCTTGAAATCAGGAGGACTTGGTTCAAATCTGGTCTCAGGCACTTAACTGCATAACCCTAGGAAAGTCACTTAATCCCAATTATCCCAGCAAAAAATAAATAAATGAAAAGTGGATGTTTCATTGAGTAAGGGGTGGGGAGAGAAGGAATTTCCTTAAGTTCGAAGTTTCTGCTTAAGCGTAGATTATTATTCATGCTTTTTGGATACCAAGAGACTTGAAAATAGTGAATCTTGGAAATAATGTGTAATTTTTGAGAAGTTTCTAGATTTTAACATTAAATGCTATTGTAACATCTTTTTAGAAATTCTTTGAGATCTGGTTTTAATATTGTTAATTTTTTAAATTTATATTTAATATATTAGAACTTTAACTGCTCTGATGTTTATATATATATATCTATAAAGAATTATAAATATAGATATTAATATGATACGCAGCTTGTGAATTTAAAAATCTTTGCTTAATAATCAGAATCCTGGTTGAATGGGCAAGGGGAAGAGTATTAATATTCAGGGTTGTTAATAAGGATTTTTTCAATTTGGAGTTAGAGGGTTGGGGGGGCAGTTATTTTCTAGCAAAATTAAATAATCATAGAAATTGAGATAAGCAAAAGACTATTGAAGTGCCTGCTTTTAAAAAATTTTATATTGCTAATTTTGCATTTAACCTCATTTTTTCAGCTTTTTTTTCCTTCTAGTTTTTACAAACTATTTTGTAATACATTAGTTTCCTTTAGTCATTCAGCTAAAGATTATTCTTAACTGAATCATTTTAAGCTAGGAATATCTTTGAGAGCTATGAATTTATATATATATATATATATATATAGCTTTGAAAAAACTATCATTATTTAGTTCTAGGTGGTCAAGCCAAATGAAAATAAGCCAATTCTTCTTAATATTCAGGTTCTTTACTTATGGCAACCTTCCGTTGGAACAGCATTTGAGGCAAATTCATGAAGAAGCTCTAAATAAATTTCAGAAAATTGACCCTAATACTTCAGTGCCAGCCCAGAAGCTTTGGGATACACCTGTAAGTATTTGATCTATAATATATTATTATAGCTTCTGTTATATGTACCAATTAAGATTGGCCTCTTATTTTTTTATGATAGATTCAAAAACAAGCCCCCATGTATTTAAGATTGCTTTATTTCAAAGAGAAAAATGAAAAATTAACTTAAAATATAGAGAAAGGCATCTTTTATTGCGAAGCATTTTATTGATATTGATTACTTGTATTAAATTTTTTTTTTGTTAAAATATTGCTGTATTTTCAGAGGGAATACCATGTGACATGTGGTCCAGATAAATTTGCAACAGACCCAACTAAACAAACAACTATTGGGGTCAGTTTCCTTTTGCCAGAGTAAGTATACTAAGTAAGTACTAAATTGTGTTTTTTAAAATTTGGAAAATTTAAGAAAAATAGACATATAAAGAATTTTGGTTTTATCTACAAATTAAAAGTTAATAAGGAAATTTTCATACTTCAATTTTTAGAAAAGGGAAAATGAAATGTTAATAGTAAAGTATATATTAGAAACTTTTACTAAGGATGGTTAAAAACAAAAACATTAGAAAATATTTGATGCTATCAAAAAATGAATATTAATTTTACTTTCTTAATATATTTGTAGTCTAGTCATTAAAGAGAAGGGATATAGCATGTGATAGAGCTCTAGAGTATAAAGTAGGTGACAAAATCCATGGATTTACTATAAATCAGGTATGTTCTTTGTTTTGATATTTCTGCGATATACAATGTTGAAGTATAGGTAAAAGGATTGTGGAAATTATTTTAACAATTAGAATTTGTGAATAAGAGGATAGATCTTTTTTTCTTTCAAAATAGTGTGCTGATGACCTCAATTTACTTTTACTTGGGGTATTGTTTTCCTTTATAGTCTTATGAAGGATAAGACTCATCAATTGATGCAAAAACTTTTACTGTAAGAATTTTACTGTAAAAATTTTGCTCTTTCTCTCTTTTAGATTAAAAAAAATTCTATGTCAGTTTAATGCAACTTGTTCCATGGGGATGTTCTTAAATTTTGGTCTGGCCTAATGTTAAATTTTAGGAAAATAAAATTTAAAACAAAATAGTGATTTAATTTGAAAAAAATAAAAGTAATAACTAAAGATACTATTAAATATCCAAGCTGTGTAAATATAGATGTATTTTTTATAGGGTTTAGTGAATCTTAGAACTTTGAAACCCCAGAGAAATTAATAGATACAATATAAACATATGTCATATTGCTTTCTGTCTTGGAGAGAGAGAGAGAGAAAGAGAGAGGAAGGGAGAAAAAAAAATTGGACTCAAAACTTATAAAAGTTAATGTTGAAAACTATCTTTACTGTAATTGGGAAAAAATATTAAGTCAGGGAGAAAATACCATTAAGTGGGCGGGAAGAGGGAAATAAATTTATAGATAAAACTTACACAGGAATAATGACTGCAGAGCATTTCAGTCATAGAAAAATCAATTATTAAGTTAGTTTTACAGTATTATCTGATAGTTTAATTTTTTTTTTAATGACATATTTGTTGTTAGGTGTTGTCAATTAAAATGTTATTTATTTATATATATATATATATATATATATATTTTTTTTTTGATGCAGATCACACCTATTCCTGATCTATTCTTAGTTGCTGTGAAACTCAATCATGACAGCACAGGTGCTAAATATTTACATGTGGCAAGAGAAGATGCCAATAATTTATTTAGGTAGGCAATAAAATTTAAACACATATTCTTGAGATGTTTTTGTTTCCCCCAGAAATACTAAGTATACATTAGTAAAAGATATAAAATAACATTTTTATAAATTTCTTTCCTTATTAGTTACTATCTGCCATAGTATATAACAAAATGCTTTTCCACTAGATTATAAACTCCCTGAAAGTGGAGACAGGGCCACATTTATCTTTGTCTTACCCTTAACAGTTAGTATAGTGCTTTGTTACATAGTCTAGTTCAAGATATGTGTGCTGATTGAAGTCAGTTGAAAGGAATGATGAAAAATGGTTATTTGCATAGAATTTTAAAGAGAAGCAAATTTTTGGGTGATTTTATTTTGACATATGTATGAATTGTTTTCTTTGTAGTTTTAGATCTTAAAGTTATTGGATATTTTCCCCCCATTAGTGTGCAGTTTCGTACTACTCCAATGGACAGTACTGGTGTTCCACATATTCTTGAGCATACTGTTCTTTGTGGCTCTCAGAAGTATCCCTGCAGAGATCCTTTCTTCAAAATGCTAAACAGATCATTAGCCACTTTTATGAATGCATTTACGGGTGAGTACAATTTATCTTTTGAGATTATCACATTTATAATTGCTGAAATGGGATTGACTTTGAAGATGTATCCATAGAAGTTGGTTTTCCTCTTCTGAACTCTTAGTCTTCACTATGAGAAGATTGTAATTAGATGGATTTAAAAGATTTTTAATAAGCTTGGGATGTGAGGTATTTTGTAATAGGAGGTATTTTGTAAATTCAGTCTTGTTTTAATTATCAGATGTTGATACCCATGATAGAAATATGGAAACCAAAGTTTCAGAATCTCAGAAACATAGCCATGAATTTCACTAAGAAATTTGTAAATATTTTTAATAATTTAAAGTTCAAAATATGTTTAAGGATATTTTTATTATAAACTAGAAAATACAAAACTAAAGAGATGTCTATTCAGAAACAGTACCTTCCCTCCTCCAAATTTGACTTCAGTTAATTATCAGAATATTGATTAGCTTTATTAGAGCTATGTCACCTACTTTTGTCATTCATGAAAGACATGAGAAAAGATGTTCATGTTGTCAGTTGACCATCAAGTGGAAGTTTATCAAAGAATCAAGTGATTCTGAGTACCTCAATTTTTCCAAGGGAATTTGGAATATATATAGCAGAAATGGAATTAAAAAAGTTGGACTCCTTTAGCAAGCAGAGCAGCATCACTTAGATGTGAGCATTTCTTAATTATAAAATTGAAAATATAAATTTGAATTCCTAGTTAAATGCTGAGGAAAAATTGAGTTGAAAATGTGTTATTTTCTTAGGGATTTGTTGTAACCAAAAAAATCTTTCTTGTCATTTGTACCCAGCTAGTGATTACACATTATATCCCTTTTCAACGCAAAATAATAAGGATTTTCAGAATCTCCTCTCAGTATATTTGGATGCAGTCTTCTTTCCATGTTTGAGGGAACTGGACTTCTGGTATGTAATACTTAATCATATTCATTATAAATGATATCAGTTAAAATCAGTGGTCTTATAATTATTTATTATTTAGGCAAGAAGGTTGGAGACTAGAACATGAGGATCCAAGTAACCCCCAAACACAACTTGTCTTTAAAGGAGTCGTTTTTAATGAAATGAAAGGAGCATTTGTAAGTTTTTCCTTTGTAATTTATATTAAGAGAGATACCCTAGCTATTTGAATAAGACAAATTTATTTGGTTTTGATTTGAAAATTATTGCTTAGTCCTCCTTTTTTTTTTTACTAATAAAGATCTTAACCTAAAATAACTATATATATATATATATATATTTCAGTACAATTAATAGGTGGTAAAAATCTGGCATAGTAGAAACATTATATTGCTTATGACAAGTCTGATTTTTTTTTTTCTTTTCTTTAAAATCCAAAGGAGAAAGACACTACTTTTGGCTGTGGAGATTAGGGAAGGCTACATGAAGTTTAGGCAGGATTATAATAGGTGGAAGAAAACTTTACAGAAGTAGGGAATGATACAAACAAAGGTACAATAGCAGGAAACTTAGAAACAGTTTGGTTTGGTTGGAACATAGGGTATGTGGAGAGGAGTCTCATGAGCTAATACTAGAAAGGAATATTGGCATCAGATTATAGTGGGGCATAAATGAGACTAAAAGAGTATGGACTTTATTAGGTAAGCATTGAAAAGCAATTAAATTTTTTGATCAGTAGTAATTGATGTAATCAGATCCGTACCCCGAGAGTATCCATAAAGTAGAATTGGAAAAGGTCTTAAAGATCATCTATTCCAAGTCCCAAGAGAGTTAAGTAACTTAAGTCACATTGATAAATAAGTAGCAAGGCTGAAGCTGGGCAAGCTCAATGCAAATCCTTGCTCCTTCTTGTATGTTGTGCTCAGCCACCTTTTTGTAATGGCATATAGAAGTTGAGAGAAAAAAGGATTAGTGAAGATGCTTGTGCTAGAGAGTAAACAATGATGTTATTAACTTTGGTGATAATCATAGGAATAGAAAGGAGAGGATAGTGACAAGAGATTATGAAGGACTCTCAAACTTTCCCAACTTATTGTATGTTTGAGAAGCAGAATGAAGAAATCAGAGATTAGGTGTGACTGGGAGAGTTATGATGGTATGATCAGTGATAGAGAAATCAGGACGACATAGTGCCTTGATGAAGAATTAGACTTTGGGACCTGAGTGTGAGGTGCTGGCAAGATTTGTAGAAGGAAATAAGCAGTAGAAGTTATGAAATTAAGCCTGGAATTTGTCAGTGCTGATGATACAGATTTGAAGGTTATCTACATAAAGGATATAGTTGAAACTGTAAGAGAAAGTAGAGAAAGAAGAGGATAAAAGATAGAATAAATGTTGGGCTTTATTTTGGGGAGTGGTTCCTCTTCCTCTAACACTAAGGGACCTCACAGTTATTGCAAGGAGTCCAGTAATGTATCCATACATATCAAGGAGTCATTTTGATTTTAATTATAGCTCCAACAAAGTAGGCAGTTTGACTTACTGTTTTTCAAGTCTGTATGTAGTTGCTTTTAAAATAGGCAACATTTAAAAGAGTTATTGAAAGTATGGTAGTTCTTATAAAAAATATTCTCAATAAACAAATACTGTTAATACAAGGTCTGTTGTGTGGGGTTCTGTTGATTTCTTTTTTATTACATTAAACCATTCATACCTAAAAGATTGGAACCATTGATGAATGTGCAGAAGGCAAAGCAAAAAGAAATAGGCATAAAACTAGAAAAATTGATAAAGGAGAAGGGTATCAAGAATGGGAGTGATCACGTGTCCAATATTGGTCCTAGAAGTTTGGAACATGCCATTAGAATACATTGTAGGATCATTAGTAATTTTTGATTTTCATTTTTCAGGTGTAGTTCATACATTCTTGAATCCCTTTCTTATGACAGGCTTACCTTCTGTTTTACCTTGTAGGAGTCTATATTATTTTCTCTATTATTCTTGCTCTTTAACTTCTATTTCAGTTATTTTTTCCTTGCCTGATCACTGGAACTACATGCTATAAATTTTTATACACACACACACACATACATATATATATATATATATATATAAGAATAGATTTTAATTTAAACAAATGTTATATTTGTATGTCACAACATATTATTTGTTTGTTATGCTAAATTGTAATTTTTATGTTTTCATTTCAAGACAGACAATGAAAGGATATTCTCGCAGTCCCTTCAAAATCAACTCCTTCCTGATCATACTTACTCAGTTGTGTCTGGTGGTAATCCATTAAACATCCCTGATCTTTCTTGGGAACAACTTAAACAATTCCATGCTACTCATTACCATCCAAGTAATGCTAGGTAATAGTCTTTTAGTCCTTAGAAATGAATTTTTATTTATTTATTTATTTTTTTACTTTTAGTTCCTTATTTACTTTCATAGACACTTATATAATAACAAGTTAGTAAAAGAATATATTCTGATGGAATTACACTCAAATTCATGAAATGTAACATTTTAAATTTCTTTTGGCCTTTTATTTGGTGTCAGTAAAACACTGAATTAAAAAATGGATGTTCTGGGGCAGCTAGGTGGCACAGTGGATAGAGCACTGGCCTTGAAATCAGGAGGACTTGGTTCAAATCTGGTCTCAGGCACTTAACTGCATAACCCTAGGAAAGTCACTTAATCCCAATTATCCCAGCAAAAAATAAATAAATAAATGAAAAGTGGATGTTTCATTGAGTAAGGGGTGGGGAGAGAAGGAATTTCCTTAAGTTCGAAGTTTCTGCTTAAGCGTAGATTATTATTCATGCTTTTTGGATACCAAGAGACTTGAAAATAGTGAATCTTGGAAATAATGTGTAATTTTTGAGAAGTTTCTAGATTTTAACATTAAATGCTATTGTAACATCTTTTTAGAAATTCTTTGAGATCTGGTTTTAATATTGTTAATTTTTTAAATTTATATTTAATATATTAGAACTTTAACTGCTCTGATGTTTATATATATATATCTATAAAGAATTATAAATATAGATATTAATATGATACGCAGCTTGTGAATTTAAAAATCTTTGCTTAATAATCAGAATCCTGGTTGAATGGGCAAGGGGAAGAGTATTAATATTCAGGGTTGTTAATAAGGATTTTTTCAATTTGGAGTTAGAGGGTTGGGGGGGCAGTTATTTTCTAGCAAAATTAAATAATCATAGAAATTGAGATAAGCAAAAGACTATTGAAGTGCCTGCTTTTAAAAAATTTTATATTGCTAATTTTGCATTTAACCTCATTTTTTCAGCTTTTTTTTCCTTCTAGTTTTTACAAACTATTTTGTAATACATTAGTTTTCTTTAGTCATTCAGCTAAAGATTATTCTTAACTGAATCATTTTAAGCTAGGAATATCTTTGAGAGCTATGAATTTATATATATATATATATAGCTTTGAAAAAACTATCATTATTTAGTTCTAGGTGGTCAAGCCAAATGAAAATAAGCCAATTCTTCTTAATATTCAGGTTCTTTACTTATGGCAACCTTCCGTTGGAACAGCATTTGAGGCAAATTCATGAAGAAGCTCTAAATAAATTTCAGAGAATTGACCCTAATACTTCAGTGCCAGCCCAGAAGCTTTGGGATACACCTGTAAGTATTTGATCTATAATATATTATTATAGCTTCTGTTATATGTACCAATTAAGATTGGCCTCTTATTTTTTTATGATAGATTCAAAAACAAGCCCCCATGTATTTAAGATTGCTTTATTTCAAAGAGAAAAATGAAAAATTAACTTAAAATATAGAGAAAGGCATCTTTTATTGCGAAGCATTTTATTGATATTGATTACTTGTATTAAATTTTTTTTTTGTTAAAATATTGCTGTATTTTCAGAGGGAATACCATGTGACATGTGGTCCAGATAAATTTGCAACAGACCCAACTAAACAAACAACTATTGGGGTCAGTTTCCTTTTGCCAGAGTAAGTATACTAAGTAAGTACTAAATTGTGTTTTTTAAAATTTGGAAAATTTAAGAAAAATAGACATATAAAGAATTTTGGTTTTATCTACAAATTAAAAGTTAATAAGGAAATTTTCATACTTCAATTTTTAGAAAAGGGAAAATGAAATGTTAATAGTAAAGTATATATTAGAAACTTTTACTAAGGATGGTTAAAAACAAAAACATTAGAAAATATTTGATGCTATCAAAAAATGAATATTAATTTTACTTTCTTAATATATTTGTAGTCTAGTCATTAAAGAGAAGGGATATAATGCTTGTTCTAGAGGAGATGGGGAAAAAGAATTTTACTGTGCCATGTACAACTTGGTGCTCCGTTCTAAAAATTTTATGGAATGGTGAAAGGCACAAAGAAGCACAGCATCATAGATCTAGATCTTAGAAGGATTGTTGTAGGGTATCTGGTCCAAATCTCATTTTACATAAGAATAAACATTATAGTTAAGTTGCTGAATTATCTTATCAATATAGTATTACAGATATATTTGAATCCTTCACCCTGAATCTTTTGTCTTCACTACTGATTGATGGACCTAATTCTCCATTTTATAAAGCATTGATTGAATCTGGTCTTGGCACAGACTTTTCTCCAGATGTTGGGTAAGTGTTACTGCTGAATTTTTTTTTTAATTAATAAAAATGAAATTTCTTTTTTTCCTCTCCCATCACCACTGAAAAAAAATAAAGGAAAAAACAAGCTTCTTGTAAGTATGCATTTGCATAAAGCAAAATAATTTCCTTTTTTGACTGTGTCCAAAAAATACATGGTACTTTTTTTCCCCTGAATTTGTCACCTCTGCCTAGAGGAGAGTAGCATGCTTTTTTTTTTTTTTTTAAATCGGTTTTCTGGAAGTGTGATTGGTTATTGCATTGATTAGTCTTTAAATCTTTCAATATTATCTATTTTTATAGTGTTATTATTATATAAATCATTTTAGCTTAGTCCATCATTTCATGCTTTATCTTCATTCAAGTTTTCTTAAACTTCACTGAAACCAACCCTTTCATTGTTTCTTATGGTATGATAATTTTACATTGTATTCCTGTGCTTTGATTGGTTCAGCTCTCAGTTGTTTTGAATCTGTTTGTTTTCTAATTCTTTGCTACTATAAAATTAGCTGTTAGAAATTTTTGTCCTTTTCCCTTCATATTGAGGCATAATTCTAGGCAGTTCTCCAAAAGTTATCTGTTGCTTTAAAAAAAAAAAAAGGTGCAAAGTGGTTTTGATGGGGCAGTTTTCATTCCTTGGGAGTTTACAATACAAATGGAAGACATAGATTCTTTGCCTATTTTCCATACATTATATTAAGTAGAGAACATGTTTATATTTCAGTCTTCTGTTCAATTAGCTATTCTTTTTCTTTAGATTTGTATTTTTTGAAGTTTCGTGAATTACTTCAGACATTTTAAATAATGGTTGATGTATCCACAAAAGAACTTAACATTTTTTAGCAGTGTCACTTTAATTGATCCATGAAGAATTTAAAGACTTTGAAGTTTGGACCTTTTTGTAGGGTTTTTTTTTCTTTTAAAACATTAATAAGTTAATTTTGAAAGTTTTCATTTATAAAACTGTTCAGATTCTGGCATTTTCAGCATGTTTGTATTTTAGGTATAACGGCTATACAAGAGAGGCGTTCTTTAGTGTGGGCCTACAGGGGATTGCTGACAAGCACATGGAAACAGTCAAACAGATTATTACTAAAACAATTGATGAAGTTATTGAGTAAGTAACATTGATTAAGAATGAATGGTTAAGAATTTTGAACACGATTTTTCCAGGCACAAGTTCTAGTCATTAATCTAAATTAGAAAAGATGAACCTTTTTCTTTTTTTTTTTTTTTACTTCTTCATCCTATAACTGATACTTAGCTCATCCTTTATCATCTTATGTATTATGTCTCAGTTGATTATAGTATTGGCAGTTCATTTGTTCCATAATTCTTTGAGATTTCATTTATTCTTTTACTGCTTTTGTCCTTTAGGAAAGGGTTTGAAGATGATCGAGTTGAAGCTTTACTACACAAAATTGAAATCCAAATGAAGCATCAATCAACTAGTTTTGGACTTGCCCTGTCATCAGTTAGTGATTACTTAATTTTGTTTCACCTAGAGTATTAGAAAAATATCAAATATTTGTAGAAACATTTAATTATAGTCCATATTTTGTCTCCATTGTTTATTTGCCTTAGTTAACCATTTTCAGGTAAAATTTTCCTATTTAAACACAATTAGCTCTTTTGAGATGCTTTTTTTCCCCTAAAAAGTAAATTTCTACATTTAATTAATGAAAGAGAAGTTTTAAATTGATATTAATGTTATTTTTAAGTGAAATTTGCTATTTTTTTAGGCAGTATGCTAATTCTTACCTTAATATGGTATATCAGGGCTATATTATGAAGGCATGAACGTGGTGCTGTATTTTATTTATCAGAATGGAAGTTTTACCAAGGTAAAAATGCTTCAGGTACAGATTATTTATCTCTTAACCCTAGATAAGGCTCATATTAGAGAAGCTTCTCACCAGAAGGTAATCTATTGAGATGTGAAAAATTTTTGGATTTCATCAGCTCATTGCATTAAGCTACATTGTTTTTTTAGTTTATCAGTGAAATTGCCTTAAAGATCCTTCAAGAATGAAATATTAGATATTAACTAAAAGAAATTATTCTGTAGTATATTTTAACTTGCCATTCTGTTCTTTTGAACATATACAAATGAAATGTTCCTGAATAACAGACTATAATATACTTGTACATCTTGAAGCCAAACTTACTAAATCTTGCATTATCTCTGTGTTCCTGATGGGATATGCGAACATAAGGAAACATAGGCGACTGTTATTTTCCTAATCTGGATTGGGGTTTTTCTGTCGAAATCTCATATGTAAAATTACAATGGGATGTCTAAAACAAAACATGTAGTATTGATGTACTTGAATGCTTTTAAGCATGGTGATGTTTTCTAACTAGAATATATATACATTGTGTTCCCAATGAAAATTCTTTATTATAGTACATAGCTTCCTGCTGGAATCATGAAGGAGATCCCATTGAACTTTTAAATCTAGGAAATCAAGTGACTCGATTCAGGCAGTGCCTTAAGGAGAATCCAAATTTTCTTCAAGAAAAAGTCAAGCAATATTTTAAGGTAAGAAGAATGAAGAAATTGTATTCATGATTTCACAATGATCTAGGAAAAACTAGAAGTAGAATTTGGAGAAATTTACAGAGAAAATCATGGATTTGAGGCATGAATTGAAGCTGTTGTGCATAATGTATTAGTATTAGTGTCATATTAGCTGACTTCTTTTTATTAATTAGATTTCATCATTTTACTCCATTACTCAATGTCAGCAGTTCATCTGTAACTTAAAGAATTGTCTGGGACATTGAGAGGTTCAGTGACTTGCTTACAGTCACCTATTTACTATGTATTAGAAACAGATCTGGATCCCATTTTTTCTGTTTTGAAAGCCTGAACTGTATTCCTTATGCCATATTACTTCCCAGTTTACTGGTGAATAGGTGAAACCCTTGTTTGTAAAGAACTAATGTCGAGCAAAGCTAACACTTGTATTATAGGATAGGAGAAGTTGTTTTCCTGTACATAGTTTTTCTATTTCATGGGATGTACCAGCCTATGCTAGATCAAACCAATTGAATAATAAATCATATTATTACTATAAGATATGGATAGTCCTATTCTTTTTGTAGTCTCTTAAGTGATCCTTAATGTTATTTTTAATTCATGAAATTGTATGCATAATTTTAAATCAGTTTACTTTTCTCTGTATTGTTTATTATTTAGGTAATAATTTGTTGTGCATTTTTAAAGGAAATGGCCCAATCTTTCAAGGAATTTATAATATGATACAGGCAGGACAAGTAAATTGTGCATTACAAATACATACTGAAAACAAGCATATAAACCAAACTGACTACAACTTATTTAATTGCTGATGACCAAGTTAAAGTTATGTTCTTGCTTTTTGAGATTGCTACAAATACATTTTATGATTCCTTGCTTTAAATTTTTAAAATGGCAGCTATATTGATTCTCTTGTTTGTAGTGGGTTACAGCTGTATATAGTTAGAATGAATGAGTTATTTTTGCAATTGAAAAACCATTATAATGATAGGATTCTATTTACTGAGGTAAGAATCCCAAGAAATATTATTTGGAGTGTTTTACAGTATTAGAGAGTTGAGATTTCAAGTGTGACTCTGAGCATATCATATTATTTACAGAAATAAAGCTAAGCACTTAATTATAAAAACTTATTCATCTAAAACAAAGAAAAAGTGATGTGTTCTAAATTAGGCTGTTCTTAAATGTCTTATTCCTCAATACTCATTTGTCATTCCCCTCCCCCAAAAAAGGCCTAATTTTTTGTGTCATGAAAATTCTTCATTTATTAGTTTGTATTTAAAAGTATTCATACTCACTGCGTTTTTCCTAATATGAAGAAAAAAAATAGAATGCATCTCTCTGTTTAATGGAAACATTTCTGTTTTGTAGTTTGAAGACGTGTAGTTTTAGCTATTGGTCTAAAACACAAAATTGATTTTAATTTTTGTTTTTATTTTAATTTTAACATGCTTGACTAAAAATGGCTAAAGCTGTCTATACAAAAATTGTCTTGGAATAAGAACTGCTCACCCCCAATAGCAATTTCACTTTCTCTGGAATGTTTGAGGTTTTTTGTGCAGGATAATAATTGCAAGGGTTTCTAATTATTTACATTTTAATTAACATACTAAATGTGTAAGTTATTTATCAATTACCTAGAGTGAATAAATGCCAGGTTGGATTTTTAGTCTGTGTTCTACTTAATTTTTACTTCAGGATTAATTTATTTTTATGTAAACAAATAAATTTAAAAGTAATTCATGTTGCTATTTGTTTATGCATAAAGTGGATTTTCATTGGCAAAGCAAAAAGAACTAAAAGAATTATCTGGATACTTTTGGACAATCTTTTTCTCTTCATTATTAAAATTATTAATTAGCAAAGTTCTTTATTTCATTTAGCGAGAGTTGACCTGTGAATAATTTGTATTTTCTCTGTTAGTTGTAATGTTAGAGCACAAGGGAAAGAAAAATCATTGTGGCAATTTTTAATATTTTGATTTATTTATTTTGTTTGTTACAGAATAATCAACACAGATTGACTTTATCTATGAATCCAGATGAAAAATATTATGAAAAGCAAACACAAATGGAAACAGAAAAACTGAAACAAAAGATTAATTCTCTTTCTACAAAAGACAAGCTATATGTATATGAAAAAGGTTAAGAATTTTGTTTTTAAATATGAAGATGTCCTTTTTAAATAGTACTTTTCTTTAACATTCCATGATGTATACTCTATACCATTGTAAGTGATATTGCCATAGTTAATAAAGAAGCTGGAGTCATTTCAATCAGTGATGTATTTACTGAATACTCAATATATATTAATTCTGCCAGCTTCTTTGAGCAATACAAAAACATGTAAGAAATTTCAAAGAATTATAGGACTTTGTTGATATGGGGTAGGATAAGGAAAGGGGAGGATAAAGCTCTTGTAGTTTCTAACTAGGGAAAGTAGTTCAGTAGTGCTGCAACTTAGAAGAGACATTTCTAATAAACATACTATTTAATTTTTAACATTTACCTTATTCCTAACTTTTACTTTTATAAATGAATTCTTGCTTATATATGCAGAAAAGCAAACATGTCTTTGAATCAAAAAACAATTATTTTATGTTGACATGCTTTTGACATAATGTGATACTTGGTGGATCTGTGATGCCATCACTGGTTACTCCCCCAACATTATCAATTACAATCAATTCTTAAATTTTTTTTTTTTTTTAGTTTCTGCCTTTTTACTTACATTGTAACTTGAGAGACCATGAGAAACATCACTGATATCAATTAATGGTCTGATCCCACACTACTACATACAGGATCACAGTTCTGCCTTTCTTTGTTAATGTTGAATCAGCATTCTGTTTTGTTGAAATATTCTGGCAGTACTTATTTTCCTATGACTTTTTAAATTCCAGAAATTTGGCTTTTTTTTTTTTAATCTTTTGTTAAAAAAAAAAGATTAAAATGTTTAATTGAAAACTTAATATTGATCATTAACATATACAACTAAACTTTTGTTAACCATTCTTTTAAAATGGTTAATACCTCTGAATAAAATACAACTTTTTTCCCCTTGTCTATTATTAATTAGCTTCTCCTTTAACATAACAAATATATATAATCAAGTGCTTAACAAGTCAACATTGACCATGCTAAGAAAGCTCATTCTACACCTCTAGTCAGTAATCTCTCTGCCATGCGGTACAAAAAAAGCATGTTTCATCCATATATTTTTCAAATGATGATTTGCTGTTATTTTGGACAGAATTCTGAGTTCATTTCAGCATTATTTCCTCTGAACTTATTGTTTTGGTCATCACATAAATTATTCTCCTAATTATGTTAACTTCATTATGCACCAATTGTTATAAATCTCATATTAAAATAGCAATAATAATAGTACCTATTTCTCAGGGTTGTAGTGAGGATCAAATGAAATTCGCGCACTTAGCATAGTTCCTGCATGGAATGAGTGCTATATAAATGTCATCTGTAAAGCAATAAGTTTGTTTATTTGGCATGCTTAAGGAAAGGTCCAGAAGGGAAGAATCTATGACTTAGAAACACTAACTAGAACTAGGATGCAGTAACAACCAGGAGGGAAAAAAATACTAGGTAAGGCAATCCATTGATACATGTAGTCCTTCCTTTTCTCTCTTCATCTTAGAAGTATAGATTAAGAAACTTGAAAAGTCTGGCTGTACTGGATTTTAGTCAGATCACATCTTGAATCCACATTTTTGGAAGAATATTGACAAGCTAAAGTATTTGTAGAGGCAGATAATCAGAATATTGTGATGAATTCAAAACCATGTTATAAAATTCATCAATTTTGAAGAAACTAGAAATGGTTAAGCTACAGAAGATCGCAAACAACTATTTTCCAGCGCTTAAAGGGCTGTCATGTGGGACAGAGATGAGGTTTGTTTTACTAGCCCCTAGTGGGAAAAATGAGGAACAATGGAGGAAAGTTGTGGAATAGCAAATTTTGATTTCTTAATAGAGCTCTATAATGATTTGGAATTTAATGGGATGATTCCTGAACAGATATGGTTTAAAGGAGATGATTCCAGAGCTCCTCTTTCCCCTCTGATTCTGTGATTCTATCATAGCTACTACTGCTAGCTTATAAAATACCATTCACCTTTATTGCAGGACATTTTACAATTTAGACAGCTTGAAAAAACAATTTCCTAAGCATATTAATCAAAGTCTTTAGAAATACTGTAGCATATTCATAAAGGAGTGTTTTTAAAAATGAAGCATTTGTAATGTTTAATTGAGCTGCATAATTGCAGAATCAGTAAATAGGTTTATGTACCTATTAAAATTGAAATCATAAATGTCATTTCTTTTTTTCTTTTAGGTTTAGAATTACAGGATTTACAAAGTAAGCCACAAGATGCTACCTGTCTTCCAGCATTAAAAGTATCTGACATTGAGCCCACTATATCCTTCACTGAGCTGGACACAGCATTAGCAGGTCATTGTAATGTGAATGTAACTGTTGTGGGAAAAATTTTTGGTTTCATTTGAGTTGTTGTGAACAAGTAAAATACATAATGCTGTTTTCTCTCATGAATTACAGTATTCTGACCATTGAATCTTAATTTCACCTCTAGTTCTCCTGGGGCATATCTGCTTGCTTGCCTACCATGTAGTACTTTGGGTTTGATTTTCTTTGGAGATAGATTGGTCTGATTTTATAATTTTCTTTTTTTGAAGAGTGTGAATCACTCTTCACTCACAATCAAGTTTTCAAGGGGAGTTGTTCATCTCTTGACCCTTTTGCCAAAATGTACTTTTGACCCAGTTGTAACTGTGGAAGAAATATAGGAAGAGGCAGGAAAAAGCTACATAAATTACTGAGATAAGATTAAGGTTTAAAAAGATTAAAAAAAAAAAAAGATAAAACTAGATCCCCAAAGCATCACTGCTGTAGTAATCAGGTTGTCTTCCTGCATACTTCTTTAAGAGGCATTTATACTGACCCAATATAAGTTATTTTTCAGTTATTATGATAACTGCCTGACTTTACCATGGTTTCTGATCAAAAGTTGTCAGGCACAAATATTTCTGGTGTCAATGTGTAACACTGATGGTGTCTGTTCTTATTTAGATCTTTCATGAGGTGCTAAGCTTGAAAGGAGTTCTCTATTTGTTCTGTCTTTATTATAGCATTAAATGTGCTCTTTATCTGCAGAGAGGCAAACCATTTTCAGCTAGAGTTCTTGATTGTATTGGATCAATTCTTATTAACAAAAAAAGATTGATAATTTCCATTATTGTCATCATGAGAATAAAATATTATATACATGAAGAGCTATGGCTATTAAGGACTATGCATTATTTACACCATCAACATTTGTTGATTTTTTGGGTAGGTCCAATGTATCTACAAAGAGTTGTAGCCTGGTTTGGTGATGAAATTATATATGTAAAAATAATTAAATCACAGCATAAGGTAGCATATGCTACAGTTGTCAGTAAGATGTTTTGAGTTCAGAATCATCCTATAGGGTTGAGCTCATTGAGGAGAGCAAGAGTGTCCAAGCTTAAGGAAGAGCTTAGAGAAGTAGAGCGCCAATGACAAGGTTTCCTGACTCCCATCTGGTGCCGCCTCCTCCCCAGCATTTAGATAAGTGGTAATTAATTGTCTCCTGCACTGAAAATGTGAAGGGAACAGTCATAGGAATTAGAAATTTTTTTCTACGTAATGGAATGAAAAGTGGATACAGACCTGGTTTGAATCCTGATTCTTCTGTTTGTTAGCCTTGTGACTGGGCCAGTCATCTCCCTTGTTCCTCATTATAAAATGGGAAGTTTGCATGAGATGATGTTTATGGTCTTTTCCAGCTTTGGATCTTATTAAAAATACTAGACAGGGAGAGCAGGATGTACATTATAATGCAAAGAAAGATGTAGAGCCCAGAATTCGTAACTTTTATTCAGAGACCGGATTAAGTAGAAACCTTAGCTAGACAAAGCCTTAAATGCTAAGCTAGTGCTAGTTACAAAATTAAAAAAAAAAAAAACCCACTTTAGAAAAATTCTCTATCTTAAAATTTAACTGAAAACAGTTTGTGTTTAACCCTGTATTCCAAATTTTACTACAAATGAATTTTTAAAAGCATAAATATTTTACCAATTGATATAAATTGTAGGAGGCTATGTAAAGTGAAAGTGAGAATTACACTAAATCTGATGACATAATTTTAGTTTTTTACTATGAACAGCATCATTTTTAAATGGCAAAAAATAAACATATTCTTCTTCCTAGGTGTTCTTAAAGTTCCACACTAATTATAAATTACTTTTTTTTCCTATAGCTGATGAAATTCCTATACAGTACTGTGCTCAACCAACCAATGGTGTGGTATATTTCAGAGCCTTTTCTAGTCTGAATACGCTTCCTGAGGAACTGAGGCCTTATGTACCTCTCTTCTGCAGTGTGCTTACAAAGTAAGTTGATTTTGATATTAATTATAATTATAAAGATACGTAATTAACATAAACATACATGTAAATGGCCCAATGATAGAGCACAAGGCTTGGATTCAGGCAGATCCAAATTCAAATGTGATTTCAAGACACTTTCTAAATGTGTCACCTTGGACAAATCACTTAATCTCTACCTCAGTTTCCTCATCTGTAAAAATGAATATTATAATAATAACTAATTCCCAGAGTTGTGAGGATCCAAGGAAATACAATATTTTTAATAATATTTTATTTTTCCCCAATTACATGGAAAACAATTTTTAACATTTGTTGAGTTTTGTTTTGTTTTGTTTTGAGTTACAAATTCTGTCTCTTCCTTTCCCTCCATTCTTGAGATAGTAAGCAGTCTGGTATAGGTTATACATGTTCAGTAATGTAAAACATTTCCAAAATAGTCATTTTATGAAAGAATTCAAAAAATAAAAAAAATCAAAGAAAAACAGAAAGGAATAAAAATAAAAAATAAGTTTTGTAGTGTATATGTTATTGTCTAAAAAGATTGTCACCAGCAAGAGGATAGTGTATATATTTATCCACATCAGTACCAATATTGAATTATCACTTTAACTAGTTTTGCCATTTGTAATGTAACATTTCAAGGGCATTTTTTATCAGTGTTAAAACAATTTTTAGATGTTCAATGATGTGTGAAAATAAATATTTTTGTATTTCATAATTTCATTCTTTAATGAATTTTATTTAGTTACCTTATTCTATATTTTATAATAACTTCAGCCTTTTCTCTGTCTTTGAATGTAGACGTTTCTGAGTTCAAAAATATCTTTCTCTCTCAAGTTAGATGTAAAGGTTTAAGTTTTCCCACAACCACTGTTAAAAGGAAAACTCTGAGCTATACTTAGTGCTTTCTTAAAACATTTTAAGTAATTGTTATCTTCACCACCTGCAAAACACTTTATATAAATTTGTTATCCTGTATAACTTTAGCCCCTTAGAAATTCTGTGCAATTTGTGTTATTCCTGAGAGTGGACAAACTGGTCTTGATTTTAGCCTCATTCTTGCTAGTGAAAGGTGTTCTATGTCATTCCCAAGCACCTGTGAGTCTATACTTCCAGTTTACTTTCAGTGACCATAGAACGCAGCTAGGTCTCATAAATCCATAAATCAATTCGTCTGAGACAAAGAATGATAGTCCAAGTCCCATGTATGTGTAAACCCCTTCCTTTAGTGAAACTAATCATTCTCTATGACGCTGCCAATCCCATAATCAATTAGATGATTACCTTTCTGTTCTTTATACTATGCATATAAAAATGAGTTGTATCTTCAATTCTTTGTCTTTTGGCATAATGGAGGCAGCCATTTGACCCATTCTATTGGTAGGTTCACTTTCTACTAATAAAATTTTATCTTGCTCAGAGGTTATTTGCCTCAGTTTATCTTTGTTGAATTTCATTCACAAAATTCATCATTTGTATTCTTTTGATAGCTAGATGATTTCATGTCCTTTGAATCACTTACTATTGGGAAGTAGTTCATAAGCTTGTCTCACTATATCTAAGACAATATTTTAGTTAAAATCTCCCTATGCTTTTTTACTTTCATTACTGTGCCTCTCTCACCCTACTTGGTTGGACTAACATCTATAAAATGAAGGGATTAGATTAGATGGGATTTTACTTCTGTATATAAATAATAATCATTTTAACTGAGGGTCAGGCTGGTTAACAGTTAGAGTTGATTTTGAGGTAAAGAAAACTTGGATTCTCTATTTTTGACACACATAATGTGTGACATTGGCCTTGTCCTTTAACTTGTCAGTTCACTGGGGTATTCTGGACAATTACAAGTTGCTGAGGAGGTGCCAGCCTGCATTGGTACAAGAATTTCCTCACCTGGAATCCCTATTCTGATGAAATCACAAGTCTAGGCCCTAGTCTTATGAACCAGTTAATTTATTATTCTCTTTCCTTTTTCTTCCTTTTCCCCCTCATCCCCTTAAACCCATTTATCTGCCTCATTAATTAACCTGCATAATAGTACTTTTATTTTTATTCTCTTTATGGTGATGGCCAAAAGAGGCCAGATTGTGTCTGTTCACTTCAGTCTGTTCACTTACAGTTAACTGTAAGGTTAACTAAACTTCTCAAATTCATGTAGCTTTAATGACTATTACTTATCTTTGAAAAGGTTAGTTATACTTAGAAAGTTGATTTTTTTTTTTTTTTTGAAATCTCTTAAATTTACCTGATTCCAGTTTCTACAATTTTTTTTCCCTTTGGAATAAAAACCTTTTGCAGTTCTATATGATGGAACTTTGACATGTGATAATTTACTTTTTGGTTGCTTAATTTCATTGTGTTTTTTTTTGGGGGGGGAGAGGTTGGGCATTGAAAGTACTGAGTGAGCTGAATTTGGCATTCATTTACTATTAGTTCACTTTGATCAATTTTCCATCTATCCCTCTTCATTATTTTCCAAAAGTTTTCTTTTATTGTTTATTATTTGGCAAGATTATTTTCTTTATAAGTTTTGGGAAGCCTAATAATGACAGGAATTTTTTTCTTCCTCTTATTTTCCAGACCCTTCATCCCTTTGGAAAATTTCAACTTGAAAATTTTTCTGGCTTAATTTTTCCTTTGTTGTTTTTATTATTGTGTCCTAGCTTACAATATTTTTTTTTTCATTGATTCTTATATATAATTTTTTTTTAACCAGTATTCTTTTACCACTTCTTTTATTTAGATCAATTACAATATTTGCAGTTTTGGTTGAGATAATCCCATAAAGGATCTGTAAATTGTTTGAAACTTAAGTGCATTTACATTAAGAGGGAAATGATCTAGGAAGTCAGTCTTCCTGTTTCCAAAGCAATATATATAGTTATTTAATTTCTTAATCCATTTCTTTAACTACTAGAACATTAAATTGTTTAAATAGGTAAAGAAAATGGTAGAAGAGGGGAAAAAAGGCTAGAGGAATTCATATTTAGAGATGGATAGATATTTTTAAAATTTGTGATTTATTTACAGTAATTTATGAATAGTTTATGTGACTATTTATGTATACTCTACATATAATATGTAGGTTTCTTTTCCTAGGGGATTAATAGAGACTTCTAGAGAAGGGCTATAAAAACTCATGGAGACTTCCTAAATACTTTATAAGGGAGTATAAAGCATAGTTTTTCTTCTGTGCTATGATTTTAATGAGTAATTTAGGATACTTAATAGAAATTTTACATCTATATACACATATTTTAAAATAATGATGAATTAAATAAATACTTCTATATTCACAGGATGGGTTGTGGCATTTATGACTATAGAGAACAAGCTCAGCAAATAGAACTAAAAACAGGAGGAATGTCAGTCTCTCCACATGTGATTCCAGATGATTCAGATTTAGATGTATATGAACAGGTAAATAATATTTGGTCTTCTCCATGGTTACTACTGCAGTTTAAAGATCAATTAAAAGGGTTTTTAAGTGTTACTTAACTTTTTGTACGTTGGCTAACAGTGGGTTTTGTTTTTTCTTTTTAGGGTGTGCTTTTTTCGTCTTTGTGCCTGGATCGAAATCTATCAGATATGATGCATTTATGGAGTGAAATATTTAACAAGTAATATGGTTTGATTTCTTGTAGAGAATGTTACCTTTTAAATACTCTAGAAATCTGTATTTTGGAAATGAAAGAATTAAAGTAATTTATTTTTTTGGGGGGGTGTTGTCATAGTACTTAATATTTGATAGTTTACTTTTTAAAAATTGTAATTCTGGGTTTTGAACCAGATTATGACAAATTTTTACATGCTCTATAAATTAATACAAAGGTGCAGCTAGTTGGTATAGTGGATAGAGCACCATCCTGGAAGTCAGGAGGACGTAAGTTTGAATCTGGCCTCAGATACAACATTTCTTGGCTACATGACCCTAGGCAAGTCACTTAATCTGAATTGCCTCAGGGGAAAAAAATTAATACAAAGTAGATTTTCAATAAGTTTAAAATATCCTCAGTTGCTCTTTATTGGCTATTAAATACATCATAAATTTTAGCTTGGCTTTTAATATCCTATATGATTTGGTTCCACATGGAATTTCTAGCTGTTTTTCTTTCTCTTCTTTGTACATGGTATACCAGCCAAATGGGACAACTTGCTATTCTTAGACTTGTTCTGCCCTTTCTTTTTCTTTGTGATTGCCTATATTGTACTTCTCATGTGTAGATGGGATAGTGCTCATCTCTTTATTCAATATCTATCTCTTCCACAAAATCTTCCCCGTTCAGTGGCAAACCATTTCAGTATCTTTGCTAAGAAAACCCCAATGAGGTCATAAAGGATCAGACAACTGAAAAAACTGAACAATAAACATAGATATCTAGAGAGAAAGAGAGAAAGGTTAATTTCAGTGCATCCATAAATATAGAGATATAGGTATATATTTATGTATGCGCATATATATGTATTCATGTATAGCCAAATATATACATATATAGACATCCTCTTACACATATATTTTGTTTTGATTTATGCATATTTGTTACAAAGAATTTGTTTTTTCTTTTTGCAATGGAAGGGGGAAAAATAAATTTGTTCATTTTAAAAAATAATTGAAATAGAAATTTTGCTCACGGCGAGCTACAAAATGTAATGTTGCATGCATCTCAGATGACTTTTACTAACAACTGCTTTACTTTGTTACAAAAGTTCTCCCACAAGGCAGGAGTAGTCTATAAATGTAATGTAAAAACAAAACATATTAAACTTTTAAGTTAAAAAAAATCTTCCCTCATTCCCCTCTTAGGCAACTTTGTTTGACTTCATTTAATATAATCATAATTTAATTTAATGGAATATGATTAGGAGTCTACTGATAGTTATTGTTATACATGTCTAACATCACTTACTGTATTGTAATTATTTTAAAGATGGAGATTATGTTATTTTTCATTGTTGCATACCCAAGTTGAACATAGATCCAATTCAATTCAATAAACATTTATTAAGTGCTGGGGATAATGGTGAGGTAGGGTGGCAGAGAAAGCCTGAAATATTGATAAGATTACTTCCTGAGGGAAGGACACTGATGGGGAATCAGTTTAGCCTGTGGAGGTTTTAAGTAACCCCACCTTACTATATCCAATTAGAAAGCCAAGTTATGATGTCAGGTCCCCAAATTAAATTTACTCTATAAATCTCCTATGGCATATGGCATCTTGCTCAATCCCTTTTGGATAGGCTTGTTATAACATTCTGCCTCATGGTATCTTTCTTCTCATCCCCTCTCCTATACCTACTTTATGGTGTCTTTCCTCCTATCTCTTCCCCATTCCTCATGATTCTTCTCCTTGTTATAGCTAACTAACTCTTTTAGGGTGCTAAACTCCTCATTGGATTTAGCCTGCCAGTTAATGGCATGTTCCTATCTCATGACACAGTCCTTTTTTTTCCTGGTTAATTATGAATTTCACTAGGAATTTGTCTTTTCCATTGTTAACTGTTAAAATCCTATTTCCTTGCTAACTCTATGCTCTCTTAAATCTATTTCATGTTTACCATTTCTGGTATTGATATTACCTCTTCATTTTGTCTAACCACTTCTCATAAATGGATCTAGGCCGTTATAAATTTGTCACATGTATCTTGCACTTTGTATTTGAAGTAGGGATTGCTATATCAACTTCATTATTTGGTGCTTAATCTCATTATATAAATAGTAAAACAACAACAATAAAAAAAATCTCTGCCATCTATAAGGTTACAATTAATCTAAATAGGGAAGTGATACACAAAAGGATGTAGGAGATGGAGAAGCAAGAATTCCAGGCATGCTTTTGTTTCTTGGAGTTGAAACCAGGCGGAGCAGCAGCTGCAAAACAGTAATCTGAGTTTGGTGCTCTGTCCTCCAATCCTCTGAATTGAGGGGAAAGGAGGCTAAGGGAGATGGTAAAAGTCAAGTTTTGAATTAAGAACTGAGATGAGTGTAGAAGTGATGAGCTTATCCTGGGAGGGGTATAGATAATCACTATTTGGTAAATTGTTTTTCAGTTCCATTCTTACCTACAGGATTGTCTTTTGATTGACAATATGTTCTTTTACTTTTTTCACAGTCCACACTTTGAAGATGAAGAGTATTTTAAAGTGTTAGTTAAAATGTCTGCTCAAGAGCTTTCAAATGGAATTCCTAATTCTGGTCATTTATATGCATCTATTAGAGCTAGTAGAACTCTTACTCCTGCTGGAGACTTACTAGAAACCTTTAATGGCATGGATCAGGTAAAAAATAATTCATTATTCTGAATATCTTCCACTTCCTGGCATTTATAAAAGTCATTCCTCTTCCTGGGAATGAACTTCATTCTCAACTCCATCTCCCACAATCCTTGACTCTCTTCAAGATTCAGCATTGGTGTTACCTCTTTCATGAAAGAATAATTTGGCTTCCATGTGGTTGATACCTTCCTCTCACATCTTGTATCATTCTTAGTTATGCATATAATGCAATTCTTTAGTTGAATAAAAACTTGCTGAGTTCTAATTCTTAGTTATGCATATAATGCAACTTTTTAGTTGAATAAAAACTTTCTGAGTTCTAATTCTTAGTTATGCATATAATGCAACTTTTTAGTTGAATAAAAACTTGCTGAGTTCTAGGACTACTTGGTTTTTGTCTTTGTATCGCTAGGACCTGGCACAATGTGGCTTCACTTAATAGTAGGTGCTTTATAAATATTTGTTGAGGTCTTTTATTGAAATATACCAATTATACAAAAGTCAAAGGTACTAACATGCATGCTTAAAAGAATCTTATCTTATTGTCCACATTTGGCAAGAAAACTTTTAAGTTTTCTATGTACTAGAATGAGCAACTCACAAAAACTATTGTCAAATTTATAAGATTCACTAACAAAAAAAAAGTTTAATAACTAATTTTAACTTTTCCCTCTAATATCTGTATGTATTTCTTTGTGTTGGATTAGGTAAGACTAATGAAGCGAGTTGCAGAAATGTCAGACATTAAGCCAGTCCTCAGAAAACTTCCACGTATCAAGAAATATTTATTAAATTCTGATAATATGCGGTAAGAATTAATGATTTCTCAAATATATAAATAAATGACTTTGTGATTTACTAATTTTTGCTAAAGGTGTTTTTTGTGTATCATCTCAAAATTTTTTTCTTTATTTTTTTTTCTGTGATAAGTTGGTTTCTTTTTTTGATCAATACCAAAAAAAAAAAATCTCCACAATATAATAATTAACAACTAAATATAAATAGCATGTATACATAATACTCTAAGGAAGGACTTTACCCTTTTAGCACCCCATGAACATTAGTTGTAGGATTGTGGCAGATCTGTATTGTAAAGAGAGTACCCTAAATCAATGAAATTTTAGGTTCTCCTCCCAAAAAAAAACCCCAAACAAACCCAAAACTACCATTCTGATAAAATACACATTTTTAAAAAGAGAAATAAAGTAAAATTATTAGCTGGAACATTAGTTAAGTATTTGGTTATTTTAAAGTTGTTTCATTGACAAGGATATGTGCTTTATTTCTGGATCCTGTTCACTGTTTATCTTCAATATCTATCCAAACTAAGAGTTCTAATAGAACAGCTCTGTTGGTTTTCCATCCAGCTATATATCACATTATGGACAATAAACATTCTTAACTCTTATTTTTTTCCTATGTGAATTTTTATGCTGAATGATATGGAGGCATTATAGTTTCTGTTTAGTAGGCTTTACTGTGTTCCAGGGTTTGATGCAGAATACCATAATGTCATGTATTAAAAAGGACATTGGCAATCTCATCAATTATACATTGATTTGTACACTGTACTGAACATCATCCACACAGTACTTGATACTTTTGGCTAGCAAATATTTCCTTGTTTTATACTTCACTTATTATTAACAGTTATCATATGTTATATCAATAAGTATTTACTAAATGCTTTTTATAAACCAAGCATTCTGTTAAGTTCTGGAAATTCTAAACAAAGAGAAAGCAAGCTCTGTGAAGGTGTTAATATTTTAATGGGAGAACACAACACATAAAGGGAAGCTGAAAAGGTAGGGGGTGGAGTAAAGGAGGAAGCACAATGGAAGAATTCAGAGATCTTGGCTAGAGCCTAGAGGTAAAAACAAACATGTTTGGCTTTGGTACTATGTCTTGAAATGACAGATCAAAGAAGAAGGGTCTAAAGGGAAAATTGTACTTCTATTGTGAGGATATCAAAGGCTCATAGAGCCTGGAGGGTGAGGTGGTTGCTGTGGTAGAGTAGAGAAAGTTCAGAGAGGAATGAAGGCTGCCTTGTATGATTTTTAATGTATACCTAGGAGATACCTAGTTGCAGAACATTTATAGTAGAAATTTGTTTGGCCAGATTAAGTTATTTAAATTTTTTTTTCCTACACTGTATAGTGAATTCTGAGGTATTTTACTCTCAGTCTCTTTCAGTCTCTTGTGTGGCTTAACATTAAAGATGTGGTCTGTACTAGAGCATAATTTGAGAAAGCCTTATCTTTTGTAGAAATCTGCCTATTTGCTTCTCATACTTTGGTAAACTGTCTCATTAAGACTGAAAAGATTAATTTATCCCAGTGTTTATAATGGGACAAACACCTCACATTTCAAGTATTAGCAGTTAATATTTATACATAGTTTAAAAGTTATTTTTAGTGTCTTTTGCTAACATTTTTATCACTTTGCCAATGATTTAGAGCAGAAAAAGAGAGCTGCCAAGGATTTAAGTTCATTTTGTATTTTTCCCTGTGCTATAAGAGCATTTGTCATCTAGTTGCCAGCCTGCTAGTGATGAGCTTCTTTCTACATAGCAAAGCTGATCCTTGGAAACTACAGCTTTAAAATGGGACTAATGTCAAGTCTTCCCTCTGAAGAATGATTTGTACTTTCTGGCATCAGCTCAGAACCCAGGGTCATCATCACACCACAATGAGGCATCAGAGTTGTATCTTAACTGATAACATACATACATGCATACATAGTTTATATGTACAATTTATATACATGTATGCTTGTTTTACATTTTAAAACAGATGTTCAGTGAACGCTGCCCCTCAACAGCTGTCCCAGGCAGGAAAAGAAATTGAAAATTTCTTAAAAAGCCTTGGTCGAAGTAAAAAGGAAAGAAAATCTGTCCGACCCCATGTAATTGAGGTAAGATTTAATTTGCAAGCAGATTTTATGATTTATCCTTCAGGTATAATAAAATATTCGTTAGTTTGAGTTACTATGAGATATAAAGAAAGTCATTTGTGTGTTGGACTTTTATTAAAGCCTAGAAATTTCTATAAATTAAAAAATCATTGTACAGTGTAAATCACTAATTTTCAGTGATTACGGGGTCATTATTATAGGTTTGGGGGTTTTGTTTTGTTTTTTAACTAGTTATGTTCTGGTAGGTATATTATCTTTGTTTCTACATCCTTTCTTCAGTATCAATGTGTTTGGGTGTGGGGGGTGTGTGTGTGTGTGTTTGGGTATGTTTTAAGTATTATTATTGCTTCTTATTTTTTTTCTTTCAGATTGTCCTTCATGTCAATATTTATTCTCAATCAGTTGTCCTTTCATTGGAGATAGTATCCCAGATTGAATTTTTTTTTTAATTCTGATAATTATTTTTGCTATACAAGTTTACAGATTCTTGGTTTGTTCCCTTTTAACTTCATTTAAAACTTTTGATTTCTCTCCAACCATTTGGCAAAATCCTGCTATGGTTCCCTGGAAATCCACTTAGTTCTGATTTTTTTCAAGTATTCATCCATTTTCTTTCTTTTGCAATATTTACTTAAGAGAAGTTTGCAATTCTTGGTAGCTATCTCTCTTTCTGATATAGCTATCTTTCCTGTCAATTTGTGTGCTAAGCTTTTACATTTTCCCCCTTAAGTCATTAGTGGTTTTAGTCTTTTCTTTTTCGTTATAGTTCCCTATCTCTTTCCTTCTGATTTCTTTCCCTGAGATGCTGACTTTCTCCCCAGGAACCAGACTTATGATCTGTTTCAACTTCCTCCCAAGTTGGGGGATTTACTCTTCACTTGCTTCAGTTATAGCCCCAAGTGATTCTGGGTTGTCTGTCTCCTTGTCTTCAGACCTGAAACAATCCCACAATCCTGCAAGTTCCCTTTCTTATTTACTTTTGTAGTTGAGTTTATTATCCAGTACATTATTCTTTTTGCAAAGTGGCAAGGCAGAGGTTGAGATCGATGCTTGTTGCCCAGAATGGTGATATAAAGACAGGAATTTGCCAGACTCTGCAGGTTCAGCAAGAAAGGAAATTGCAGAATGGGTCCCACATTGGCAGAGTACAGAGGGGATAGTGAAATGAATAGGTTAGGGAAACACTGAAAATTTTTAGCATGATTGTGATATGATCAGAATTTCTTTTCCCCTCCCTTTTATTATAATTTTAAAAATTCTTGGAAAAATTAATTTTTATTTTAAATTGTTAATATTAATTTAAATAACAAATTAATATTTGATAATTATAATATTTAATATTAATATATTTTAACTATTTTGGTTTCATGTTCCAAAATCTAAATGTATTCTTTCTTAATGGAGGTCACCATTTGTGTGTATTCTTCTTAGTACTTATTATTTACTTACATGTTTAAAGTTTCTCACTCCAATGTGGAATGTTTTAATGTATTGAATTAGTCCTGTAAAAATAAAAGTGAGTAGAACTGTTATAGGAATATTTGCACACATGCTTAAAACTTGAAAATGAAACTTCAAAACATTTAATTTTTACCTTTAATTAATTCAGCAAACTTAAACTTAATTTGGATCAAGAATCTATATTCTTTGGGGAAAATAATAAATCAACTGGATGGTAACTTGTAAAAAGTGAGAGGCTAATGAATTAAGGACAAGAAGCATCTTTTTTTTCCTGTTATGGAGGTACTAAGTAAAGAAATTATGCTTCTTATATAATGTATATATGTGTGTGTGTGTGCGTGTGTGTGTGTGTGTGTGTGTGTATTCTTTGCAAAATTATTTTTCATTTAATTACGTTTAACTTGAAAGCTTGTTTTTTTTTTTTCTAGAAACCTATTGATGGTAATTTAGTAAATGGTCCCCAACCTACAAGAAAACTAATTACTGTAAGTTAACAATTTAGTACAACTATATTATGAAAATGCTAATTTACAGAACTTACAGAAATTGTAAAAACTGCTTTCCTTCATTTCTTCAGTCAGTTTTGGATTGTTTATCTATTAAATAGAAGAAGCAGGAGAAAGGAAGAGAAAAGAATAAGCATATAGGGACTTACTATATATGTCAGGGATTATTCTAAGTGCTTTAAGGTATCTCATTTCTAATATCTCATTGGATCCTCACAACAACCTTATGAGGTAGGTGCTTTTATTCCCATTTTAGAGCTGAGAAAACTGAAGCAAACAGGGGTGAAGTGATTTGCCCAGAGTCATGTAACTGCTAAGTGTCTGGGGTTACATTTGAACTCGGGTCTTGAGTGCAAACCCAGCACTAATGGAGGATAGAAAAACATATGTAAAGATTCCTGTGACATGACTTAGGATACGGCAAATTACTATTATCTATGTTTTATTTTATATTTCTTCAATTTCTTCTCATAATTTCATCTGATTCAACCACTTTCAAAGGTTGCCAGGAGTGATGCTGGCCATATTTGACACCTCTTGCCTGATATACTCATTTCTCTTTTTTTTCTACCATGTGGTATCTCATAATTTTCTAAAGACTTGATTGTCCCATATCAGTCTAGGAAACTTTGCTCAGTGAAAAGGCTATATCACATAGTAGTAGGACTTCTACCTTAATTTTGTTTTTATGTAACACTTAAGTTTTTTGTATATATGTCTTCATGGACTTTAGTTGAAATAGTTTTGATTAGAATTTTTTCCTCCCTGTGAATTTTTTTTTTTTTATGCTCAGATTTTTTGAAATATATATATATATTCAATCCTAGGAATGATACTTTTTACTGACATTTTTTGCTTTTTTACTTTCTATTATTTTTCTTCACAAATGTATGAAATTCATTTGCTTCATTATGCACAATCTAGAAATTTTGTTTTATCAAAAGAAATGAGATCACAACTGTTTGTATAAATAATGTTGTTAGAGGGTGTATTTTTAAAAGAATGTTTATAAATTTTAAAAAACATTATAAATTGAATCTTTCATGATGGGATTAAGTGGAAGAGTTGCCTGAAATACTTTGCATGAAGAAATAATTGATTTTGCTTAAAATCATTGTGATATTTTCTTTAAAATCAACTTAGTGTCATCATACTTCATTTTAATAAAATTCATGAACTGAAGACTTTTTTTTCTCTTTAGGACCCTACTTTTAAACCATGTCAGATGAAGACTCATTTTGTACTTCCTTTCCCTGTGAATTATGTGGGTGAAGGTGTTAGGACTGTTCCTTATACACATCCAGATTATGCCAGGTATGTAACACAAAAAACTACTTTTTAGGCAAAAAAGACTTAGTAGCTAATGCTCAAGGAAATGATGTAGCTAGAAAGGTATCCTTTTGTTTACAGAAATTCTGAAATGAAAGCATTCACAAATTAGAATTCATTCCATCCCCTACTTTAAAGAAGTCACTTTTCTTAGGCCACTGTCTTAATGTGTGTCCTTTCAGACAGAGAGCATTTATGGAATATTTCTGGCAAATCATTCACATTCTGATGAATACATACTTACTGTTAATAATTAAGTTTCTCCTCACAGTTTTCTGATTTGATGATACCACTGTTCTCTGTCATCCAACTTCAAGCCCTGTGTTTTCACCTCCTTCTTCCTCTCTGATCACATCCTGTTATTTCTGCAATACCTCTTCTACAATATCTCTTCATATCCAAACTTTTCTCTTGGCATACCTTTTATGCTAGATCAAGCCTTTGTGGTATGAGTTCAGATTTTGCTTCAGATCTTTAACTAGCTTTGTGATCCTGCGCAAATCACTTTGTAAAACGGGGATACTTCCCAGAGTTGTCATAAGAATTCACGGAGATTCCCTGCCCAATGTGTAGTGAACCTTTTAGGGTTTATAATCTTGATGTAGCCTACACTTTAGTTAAAGTTTTCAGTCTCAGATTGTTGCTGTTAACCTCTTAATTGGTCTTTCACCTCTCATCTGTTTTCCTCTACAGTCCAGAACTGAAACCAATATTAAATGAGCCCCCTCCTCTGCTTGAAAAGCTCTAGGCTTTTGTTTGACATTTGAAGCCCATCACTTATCATCACATCTAGCAGGAAGCATGTCTTGACCTCTCCAATGTCTCTGTATATTTTACGTTTAATTTTCTCTAGTTATTTTTCCTTCAGTGCAGATCTTAAGCTTTTTGAACACGGGGACTACTTTGTTTTCCTGCAGCACTTATAGCACAATACCAGAACATAGTAGCTATTTTTATTAAATATTGAACCAGATGATAAGTCAAACTTATGAAGTTAAAAATTTTTTAAACCTGAGTATGACTTTACACATTTTATTGGATTTGTTCAGTGTTCTAGCCTCCAATCATCCAGTGTTAATTATCTCCAGTCTTAGTAATAATCTAAAATTTGATAAGCTTGATATCTGTGCTTTTATCCAAATCAATGATGACAGTGTTAAGTGACTTAAATCCCACTACCAATTCCTGAGATTCTTCAGTAGAAACCTCCTTCCAGGCTTCCAAAGAAAGGCTGAGGAATACATTGTCACCCTTACACTCCAAAGCCTTCCTTGGCTTCTTAGTGCCCTTACAGTAAAGTAAAACTTCTCTTTGTGTAATGGACTCCTTTGCTTTCTGTGCAAAAAGTCATCAGTGGACCCCCCCCTTCTCAGAATTTTAAAAAATGTATAAAATAAAATACATGGAACTACAAAGAAATAGAGGGACTAGTGAAATTAAAGACTTTTTTGTCCCATATTCTAGTTCCTGGGTCTTCTGAAATCAATTTATGAACTCTTTCCTCTTCCCATTCTCTAACGATTGTAATTAGTAGAGAAGGTGCTAACCTGTTGTTTCCTGTATCAGTGAAAGCTACCAGTCTACTTTATACTCTAATCCCTTTGTTGTACTCTTCATTCCATCCAAATGGGATTGCTAGCTGTCCCCAAACTTCACATCTGTCTGATTTGTTTTCATTTACTTAATTGTGCCCCATCATCTCTCATGCACTTTCTCACTTTTTCTTTCATGAGACTTCTAGTCTTCCTTCATGGCTCAGCTTAGATGTCATTTGGTCTTCCTCTCCCCCAGGTATTTAGGTTCCTTCATATTATTTATATTTATGTGGGTATGTAGAGTTTAGGGCATGCACAGTAAAGACTAGTGCCCTTGGAGGGAGGGCTACTTTCCACCTCTGGGGTCCACTTGATCCACTTATCTCTCCCTTTGGCTCCAAGAAACCGTAATATTCACAAAACATGCAGGCCAATAAATGTTCAGCAGATGGGCTAAACCAGCTTCAGGGTAAATGATGAGTTAGGAGGGTGTCTGCCCCAACCATGTGTAGATCTCCCCTGGTGGAATGGGCAGATGAGAACACTTTGAAGGCAGCTAAAGCCAGAGCTGTGGAGGCTTGGAGCTTGGTCAGGCATCGAAGACACCAGGGTTATGCACTCTACCTCAGATCAGCACCAGTCATTTTGATTCTTTCTTACCACTTACCACAGAGTCATTACCATAGTAAAGACTCTGGAAGTGAGTGAGAGTCCACAACCTTATGCAACTCTGCCTCACTTAAATCCAGTTTACACTTGAATCAAAAGACATTCCCATACTATTTTACCATTTCTGTTTATGTCAACGTCCTGTGGCAAAGGGCGAGTGGTGAAGCGGCATGTGAGGATACTCTGGGAGTCACAGCCCTGCACACAGACAGCCCAGGCCACAGAGTCATCTTCTCACAGGAAGCAGCCATGGGAGTTGGCTGAGCGTCTGAGCAGCATTTTAAGGATCACGCTGCTCACCTCCAATTATGAGGACAGGCCTGGAAGTTGTGCCCTAAACATTGTCTGCTTACCCAACATTGACTTGATTGCCATGGCAGGTCGAGATCCCACCCTGTGGTAGAAACACTAAAAAATGTATAAAAACTTCTCTCACCTTCTGCTCACCATTTGTACATGAAATGTGCACACACTTCTAGACAACACAAAGTCCTGAAAGAGGAACAGCTCTTGTTGCAAAAGAACTCAACAGTGTCACGTCCAAATAGCAGCCCTGAGTGAAACAAGGTTAGCAAATGAATCCAGTTTACTGAAGTCATAACTGAATACATTTTTTTTTTCTGGTGTGGCCACAGTGAAGGAGAGGACCATGAAGCTGGTATAGATTTTGCAATTAAAACTAATCTAGTAAAACAAACTTTTGTGCCTTTCAAAAGGAATGAATGATAAGCTCATGATGATGCGATTGCCACTTACAGGAAAATGCCCTACACCACCATAATCAGTGCCTATGCTCCCACCATGACAAATTCTGATGAGATCCAAGAAAAAAACTTATGAATACCTTGAGATCCTTATCCTCAGTGTGCCAAAAGAGTACAAGTTTATAATTCTGGGAGACTTTAATTAAACTCTAGTAGGCTCTGACTACCAGACATGGCAGGAAATCCTTAGGAGGAATGGAGGTGGAAACAGCAGCACCTTTTTATTACTACTGAAGATTTGTGCATCTCGTGACCATCTATCACGAAGACTGTATTCCGTTTGCCTAAATGCAATAAAACTTCATGGATGCACCCTCACAGCAAACACTGGCATTTAACAGACTTTGATTGTAAGGAGAAAGACAGGATTCTTTCTGTGTGGTGTACAGTGCTGGACTAATTAGACTGATCCTCTCCAAGCTGAATATTTGCATTCAACAAAAGAACAAAAGCAGGGGCCCCAAAGCAAAAAGAGTACCAGAAAAATGAATGTCAACAGAACATTTTTCTGAGAGGGGGCAGTTTGTTGCTAACTTTTAGGGTAAGTTGAGCCAACACACAGTAGGCAACAGTGAAGTAAACAGCTCTCAAGAGATTTGGTGTACAGCAGTGCATCTGCTCCTCTGGGTTAGAATACTTGTTAGGACTGGGTTTGATGAAAATGAAGGAGAAATCGAGAAGCTGCTAAATGAAATGATTCAGTTAGCATGATTCATGATTCATCTCATGATGAAATGAGAGCTTCACAGGATATACCCGCAGGATAATTCATCCATCTCTAAGAAAGTAGCATTCTATTCCATCAAAAGTAAAGTACAATCAAAACTTAGATGCAAAATTGAGACTAGAGAAATGAAATTTAGTTTTATGCTGATAGTAACAATCCATAGAGCTTTTATGAAGGCTATTTGTGGACCAAAGATCTATGATGCTGATGGAGATACATTGATTATGATAAGGACATGATCCTAGAGAGATGGGCTGATGTTTTCAAGCCATTGACTATTAACCTCAAGTTGAAATCAGTCATTCCCTAGTTGAAATTCCAACTGAAGAAGAGGATTTGAATGTGGCAAAGTGCTTGCTGCCGATTCTATTCCAGCTGAGATTTACAGGAAGGGGGTGATATTTGTTGATCAATAGAAAAGCTGACTGAAATATATATGGCAGAGGAGGTTATGCCTCAGGAGTTTAAGAATACTTCCATTGACTTCTTTATAAGAGTAAAGGTAATATATTGTGCTGTGACAATCATGGTGGGTTCTCTTAGTCACAGTTGGCAAGATTCTTGCCAGAGAATTCCTTACTAGGTTGATCTTGGAAGGTGGTTATATACTTGAGAGCCAGTATGGCTGAGGAACAGTCAATATAATGTTTACCACCTAACAACTCCAGGAGAAATGCCAAGGGTAGAATAGAGTTTATATATACAATATTTGTAAATCTGACCAAGGCCTTTGTTGCTATCGAGAAGGTTTATAGAAAACTGTTAAAATTTGGTTGCCCAGAGAAGTTCACCAAAGATGTCAATTGGCATGCTTCTAATTCTGGACAATGGACAATGCTCCAGAGCTTTTCCAGGCACCAGTGCAGTGAAACAAGGCTGTTTGCTTGCACCCATGCATTTTAGCGTGATGTTTTTAGTCATATTATCAAATGCTTTCAGTGGGGACAAGTCAGCTGTTGCATTGATGGTAAAGTCTTCAATTTGAAAAGGCTGCAATCCAAGACTTAAGTGGAGGGAGTATTGGTGCATGATTTTTTGTTTGTAGATGATTGTGCATTCAGTGCTGCCTCTGAAGCTGAGGTGGACCAGAGTATGGATCATTTCTCTGTTGCTTGTGATAATTTTGGCCTAACAATTAACACAAAGAAAACACAGGTACTCCATCAGGCAGTACCACATCATCCATATGTGGAACCTTTGGTTACAACAAATGGACAAGTTAAGAATGCTGTGGATAAGTTTACTTACCTTGGCAGTATACTTTCCAGGGATGTCCACATTGATAATGAGTTTGACATGTATTATCAGAACGACTAGGACTCCTTTCCTTTGAAATGAAGGCTATGGAGGAGGTCTAGAGGGTGAGGGAAATAAAATGAAAGGTCCCCTAACCTTTGAAGGTCTCTACCTTCAAGCAGTACTTCAATCCTAAGCCATCTTTCTTTAAAGGAAGAGCTAGGGTGTGGGAATGGAGAATCTGGTGAAAACCGTGTCCCAAATGACTACCAACTAAAAATTGTGCTGACCTCCATTTTTGTATGTCTGTGAAACCTGGACAGTCTCCCAGTGCCATTTCAGGAAACTGAATCTCTTCCATCCATTTAAATTGTCTTAGGAAGATTTTGAAGATTACCTGGTAGGATAAGATACTAGACACTGAGATCCTTTCTTGAATACAACTGCCAAGCATTACAACTCGACTGCAGAGAGAGATAGCTCTATTGTTGGCCACATTGTTTATAAGCTAAATGTATACTTGCCAAAAAGACAATTTTATAGAAAACTTAAACAGAGCAAGCGCTTACAAGGTGATCTGAGAAAGTGATACAAGCATTCTCAAAGTCTCGCTTAAAAACTTGAGAACTGATTGTATGACTAGGAGACACTGGCCCAGGACCACCCAGAATGGCATGTCTTCATCAAAGAAGGTGCTGTGCTCTATGAGCAAAGCAGAATTGAATTAGCTCAGAAGAAATATGAGTTGCTCAAGGTAAATTAAGAGGATATCCCCCAAATGTTCAGAGGGACTATTTGTGTCTGATCTATGACAAAGTATTCCAAGCTTATATTGGTCTAATCAGCTATAGTCGGACACACTAACTTGATTCTAAGATCTAATGATGTCATTTTGATTGTCTTTGAGAAGAACAACCATTTACTCCTCTCTATATATATATAATCTTGAATCTTCCCAATATGATTAAGTTTCTTGAGGTCTAGAGCTATTTGTTTAATGTCTTAGTATCCCTAGCACCTGGCATGTTATGTTTTTATATACAGTGAGTTATGAAGAGATGTATGTTAAATTGAATAGTAAACTAAAACCTCTCAGCATATAATAAAACAGTCTTTTTTGGTTAACTGAATAAAATTAGTTTTGGATAATGAAAGATTTTTGTTTTATAGTGTTTGGCACATAGTAAGCATATAACAGATGCTTCTGGACTTAAAGATTGGATTCATAATCATGTAAAGAATCTCTGATAAATAATATTTTAATATAAAACATAACTTGTTTAATAGCAAGAATTAAAATAAGAGGATTTGAAGGATGAGGAATGAGAGAGAAGAGAGTGTAGCAATGAATCAAGAATTAACCTTGAAATCAGAGGAACCTAGTCATTGATGTGTGAGCCTGGGTAAAATTCTTATTCTCTCAGTGCCCTGGGCAACTGTTTAAGATTATTAGTGTTAGCCAATGTGGGAGATTCCTTATTGTCCTTATTTGTCAGTTTTCTGTACCAGTGAGATCATATAGATCCTAACCCTCTATGTTTAAAAATTTTAAATGTTTTATGTATTTTAACTTTAAAAAATTTTTTTCCAGTCTTAAGATCCTTGCACGTTTGATGACTGCTAAGTTCTTACATACAGAAATCAGAGAAAAAGGTGGTGCATATGGTGGAGGTGCCAAATTGAGCAGTAATGGAATATTCACCTTTTACTCTTACAGGTAAATTGTCCAATATATGTACAATGCATAATGGTCATTGATAGAAACGTCTTTTATAGAGAGTAGAGTGTTGAGCTTGTAGTAGGATCTGTTTCAGAGCCCTCTTTCACACTTGGATCCCTGTTGATGAAGGAAGATTCTCACTGATGAAATGAAGAGATCCTTTGACAAGTAAACTATGCTTCTATTTAAAAAGAATTCAATGACAATCCTTCTCTTAAAGACCTACTGTGAAATTTTATCATTGTATAAAAGCCTTCCTGTGTGGCCAGAGGCACAAGTGGAGCACAAGCTCTTGTAGGTCCTCTTCAGTGTCAAAGGCTTAAATACACTAAATTCAGAGAAGCTCATCATTAAAAGTTTGTTTTCTTTTGGCCATAGCAATTCCTGTGAAAATGGACTACTACTAATGTATGGGAGGGTTGCAATTTGACAGTGTGAGTGTGGACAGATAGGGCTTTTAAAGCAAGAATAGCCAAATTGTAGTTATTCATTATTTAAATTTCATACGTAAAAATTTTTTTTTCAATCATTTTATTTAGGGATCCAAATTCAATACAAACTCTCCAGTCTTTTGAAAAAGCTGTCAGTTGGGCCAAGTCTGGAAAATTCACAGATGTGGATATTGAAGAAGCAAAACTGTCAGTTTTTTCAGTTGTAGATGCCCCAGTTGCACCTTCAGACAAAGGTAGGAGGAAAGTATTGTGTGTGTGTGTTTGAAGAAACAGAGTTCTAAAAACAGTCATGGAATTTGCCGGCTACTAGATACAATGCTACAAAAGTAATAGTTGTTCTTTTAATGTACCCTTTCTGGACAGCAAAGCAAGTTTTTCATCTGGGATGTTAATTTAAAAAGATTTAATTCAAAAAAAACTTTTTAAAAAACCTGTTTTCCATTTTTCCATCTTACAAAGCAAAATTTTCACTTATTAACAACCTCTATCTATTAGACTTTACGATCCTTTCAAGATAGAAGTTTCATTTTTTCATTTGCATTCTTATTATTTTGATCCATTTCTTGATGGGTTGTTTTTCAGTCATGTCAAACTCTTCATTCATGTCCCCATCTAGAGTTTTCATGGAAATTGAGGCTGAATTTGAACTCAAGAAGATGAGACTTCCTGACTCCAGGCTCAGCACTCTATTTACCATGTCACCTGTCTGACACAGATGTTTAATAAATACTTGTTGACTGACAAAGCTAAATCTTAAATTTATAATGATTTTTGCATTGAGCTCTACCTATGGGAAAAATAGGCCTTCTGCTTAAGTATGTTGGATTCTGTCATTTTTTGTGAAGTGTGAAAGATGCTACTGCTCTAATAGCTAAATGTGATTTTTTGAAATTTGGCTTTATTTTCAGGAATGGATCAGTTCTTATATGGGCTTTCAGATGAGATGAAGCAGGCACACAGGGAACAACTTTTTGGTGTTAGACATGAACATCTTACTAATGTTAGCGATAAGTGAGTATGTTTTTAAAAAAATATTCTGCATGTTATTTTCTTTCAGATAAAAACTTTCAAATAGTAGTATTGCTCCCATTCAGTGAAAATAAGAATTTAAAAGGATATAATCAATTTTCATTACACAAATGATATTATTGTTAAAATAATGGTTAAAGTCTTTTCTTCTAAACTTATTACCCTCTCTGTTTCTATTTCAGATACCTTAGAATTGGAAAGAGCACAAGAGGATTAGCAGTACTCGGACCAGATAATGCAAACATTAATAAAGACCCATCATGGGTAATAAGATAATACTAAGAAGTCTCAAAATAATTAGAGCTTACTTGAAAACCTATCATGTAGGTTCTTTAATTATTAAACTCGACCTATATTTACTTTAATGGGTCACAATCATTAATAACTTTTGTCCAAAAATTTATCACATACACTGTTTCATATTCAGAACTTAATTATGTCAAAGAACATTAACTTTGAGGACAAAACTTTGCCAATCATGAAGGAAAAATAGTGATTATGTAATATAATGGCCTAATTGAAGAGATTATAACTAAGCTTTAAAATGTATAAACTATATATTTTTAAACTTCCAGGGCAGTATTTTTATTTAACTGTGTAGGCCCCAATTGGCATGTCAACTTCATAACTTTAAGTAGTTGTTACTTTTAGAAATAAAAAAAGAATCTGACCCAGATGTGCTTTGGTTATTTATTTTCAGCACTGTTTTGATTTAATATGAGTATCAATATCTCACTAGTTTTATCTAGGACTAATCAGTAAATTTATTTTCTTTTTTCTCTCAATCTATTCATTTCATATTTAGATATGAACTCAACTGAATTTGACTTAGAAGTCTCTATTTGAGTATCTTTGAGATCTTTTTTATTCCTTCCTAGTTTCACTTGTTTATTTATTGGCCTTTATACTATTCTTCAGGCATTCTTAAGGAAACAAATTAACTGTTTGCTGCTTCTTATGTCATAGACTTCTGGTTAGAATAATGTTTTTGAATCAAAATAGAAGACAGTGTAACAAAGAAAATAAATTATATGGTAGTTAATAAGATATTTAAACAACCCCTTATTCTAATTATAATGAATGGAACCTTCTAATATCTTCTTTTATTCTCTTCAAAATCCTGTTATTTTGAAAAAATAATACCTCTTCCTACTTATATCTGTTTCTCCTTACTTTAAGTCATCTGGCAGAGCTGAGAACCATAGCAATTTAGAACTGTCATCAAAAAGCATCTAATTCATATGTCACAGGTGAAAAAACTGGGCTTTAAGTAGTTAAGTGACTTGCTTCAAATCATGCAATTTGGAAAATAACATAAAACCGAGATCTCTTATAATTAAGGGCTCGAATATATTCTATCACTTATGTAGTAAAATTTTATGCTAATTTGGTTTTTTGGGGTTTTTTTGGAGGGAACGGGAAAAGGACTATTTGTTGCCTATTCATAGGACTTTGATAGAAATAAGATTACCTTTTCTCCTTATTCAAGGCTGCTATGCCATATGCTGATTTTTTTCCCCCTACTATAAAATGTTACTTTTTTTTTTTTTTTTTGCTGAGGCAACTGGGACTAAGTGACCTGCCCAGGGTCACACAGCTAGGAAGTGTTTAGTGTCTGAGACCACATTTGAACTCAGATCCTCCTGATTTCAGGGCTGTTGCTCTATTCACTGTACCACCTACTTGCCCCTATAATGTTGTTCTTTAGGTCAGAATTTGAGCACTTCATCTTTGAACCACTAAAAATTTAACCCATAGTTTATCCTGAGAACAAAAAAAATCAAAATTGTTTGTTCAAATGTTATATATCTAATCTAAGTTCTGTGTTACCAGTTAAAAACATGAAAGCTACTAGGTTTTTGTTTGGTTATTCATTAAAGTCACTATATTTATAACCATAGATTCAGTATTAACTTTTTCAAACTGTCTTTGGAGAAATGAAAATACTGCAGATTTGTGGCGAAATGATTGATCACTTTTGGAACCAAGCCTGTTTTTGACATTGTTTAAGCTTACTTTTCACAAATATACAATTATAGTTGTAATATTCACTTTAATTCCACTTTAGATATATACACATCTTTAGCTGGACATAAAACAATCTACATATGTTCTTTGTAGAAATAGGTTTTGATACAAAGTACATAAGAGATTTACTTCATAATATATTCATTATTTTGCATTTGAGTTATTTATTTATAATGATCACTAGGTAATTAGGAAATAATTCATAATTGGTATTTTGTAGTTAGTGATTGAATATTTAACAGCTAATACAATACTGGAAAAAAAAATCGCAACATAATCCTTTTTTTGCATAAAGTGCTGACACAATAACTTAAGTGTTACAAAAAACAGCAGTGACCAAAAATTTCTAAAGCATCATTATAGACATTCAATATGACTCTACTATCATGACTTACAACATTATTATTTAATCTTAACATTATCTTTATGCGGTTTGAGTTTCTATTTGTCCAATCTCACAGCCGGGTATATGTTCTAGCTGACCTGAATCAGAAACATCATAGCTGATTTTGTACTTGGCCAAAATTTTCATCAAAGGTCGAAGTTTCAACCACCATTGTTCTTTGGGAATTCTGTGCCTGTTGGGGTAAGGGAAGAAAGCAGTTCATGGCAATGTTAATGCTATATTCTGTCATCAGATTTTTATTTTTCTTGGTCTCATAGAAGATAGTTTCTTTGTGATTAAGACAATTCAATTAGAGGAGAGTAAAATTTTTGGAAGTAGTTCATTTCACTTACCAATTCACTTATATCTCTGAAAATCATGTCCCTTAATCTAGATGGCATACTTTATTAAATCTTGGTCAAACTCAATGCGATGGTACAGATGACAAACTGTTCACACATTTTGTAATTCTGTGATATGCTCAAATGTTTCTATTAATTCTTTCCAGGGGATTTCCCCAGTACACTAAAGGTCCCTGGGTGATTCTCATGTGTAATGGATACTAGCATAGCCCTCTCTCTTCTTCTTATCCAAATGAAGTACTAAAAAATGTACAACTCAATCATGACTTAGATCACTATTGCCAGTACAATATACTTGCTTCTATTTCCCTTGCTTTTACAAACACTGTATTTTGACTCCTGAGATGTGATTCTAACAACATGGTGTTCAACAGCTCATTGCTATAGCATTGCCAGAAGAATAAAATAAAGCTTTTTAGCAGTAAATAGCTTAAGGGCAGTGAAAGTACAACTCAGCTTTCCAGATATACACCAGCCCAATTCATTATCTATCTTTAGTTAGGTTTCCATAGTGCAGTAAAATACTAAGTACTAGCAATGGAAAGAAAATGAAAAAGAATCTCCTTTCTCAAGGAGGGCACAAGCATGAAATTTCTGTGAAATTTGCAGAATCTGGGGAAATCTCTCATTTCTTGATCCAAATTGAATTCCTTGCAATGAAGTCCATCTGTAATGACTTAGTTTTGAGGATCTTTTCAAGTTTATCTTTTGTAGGAGATGATGGAGCATTATGTTCTGATGACACTTTTACAAGACCCATAACGAAGTAATTAAGTGCCCTATAAAGTAAGGTTTCTAGTTTTGGGGTAAATGATGAAATTAATTTAGGTAACTTATTCACACCTGCCTTAGGAGAATCCATGAACTCGCATTCACCTGCAGCTTTTATGTTTTGTTTTATTTATACCAATGATGTCTTGTTTTACTAGTATTATCAATTAAGATTATATACAAATAACTTAAGAACTACATGATTATTAATACTTTCTATTCCCTTTTTTTTTTTTAAGCATCTAGAATCACACATAAAATTCTGTCATTTAAGACTTCGCACCTTCGACCCGTCTTATCTTTACAGACTTCTTATACCTTATTCCCTTCTGCAGACTCCACGGTCAAGCTATCCTGGCCTCTTGGCAGTTCTTTGAATATATTGTCATTTTTCATTTCTGCAATTTTGCTATGGTTGTCTCATACTTTCTTTAAGACTTAGTTCAAATCCAGGAGGCCTCTCCAGATTACCAAGCTTATCCTACCTTTTCATTTCAGCTTATCTCAATAACAATAACTAGAATTTATATAGCACTGACATGTTCTCTAACTTGATTTTTTTCTGTATTTATCTTTTATTTAGCTAATTATTTATAGATAGTCTTTTTAATTACATAGTGTTTTACACCTTTCTTTGTATTTACAGCACTTAGCTGGAGTGTTTGGTCTGTAGCAGGCATTTAATAAATATTTGTTGACTGTGAATTGATTGACTTTTCCCTGTTAACTGTGCAGGAAAATTATGGAAACCTTTATGGGTCACTATTTCTCTGTACTCTAACCATACCTGAAGCTATATTTAATCTTTCTGGGTCAGTTTAACTTTCACTTAGCTTTTGGAACTGTAATGTTGCCTTGTTAAGGGGACAGCTTTTGTGGAGGTTAAATTTGTTTACTTACTCAAAATCTGTTTGACTCTTCAATTCAGTCACAGGTTGGAAAATAAGTTTTCTTGTACGCATCCCTAGCAGACAGACTGACTCATCAGTGTTGGCAAACACTTTTCCTACAAAAGAAATAAAACAAAAGAATGTAAAATTAACTCATAATAATATTGATTCAGTAAGCAATGAGGCCTCAAAACTATGATGGCATCCAAAGAGAGAAAATCTTTAGGCTTGGGTAATGCTGGTGAGTTCAAACTATCTGGTATAGGAATAATTGATTACAACATGAGGTTTCCTTCAGAGACTCACTCATTAGTGTCCTGCTTTCTCCAATTGCAACAGTGTTAGGAAGAGATAGTTACATTCTAGTCAGTTTACTTCATTTTAGCTCTCAGGGAAAAGAAGAAAAAAGACTTGGAGAAGCTGCTTAAGAAACCTATCATTCTTGTATTAATACACTTTACTCTTGAGAGATAATTCTGGAGGTGATAAGTTCCTACCACGTTGGCTAGATTTTCCTCTATATAGAAAGAGATGTTTGAACTCAGAGGTATGAATCTTTTCTATTTCAAAAGTTCTCTAATTATTGTGTAGTCTGATGATTTTGCATTTCTGGGAGACCAGGAATACTTTTTCTTCATATTTTCCATCAGAGGAAGATGCCTGTTTTTAAAGTTGAAGATAGCCTTTTACTTGCTATATTGGGATTAAGATTGTTTCCCCTTTTCCTATGCAAAATGTTCAGTTTATCACAACTGACCTGTGATATAGCTTTTAAATCTAGATAATCTTACATTTAAGATCTAAAAGTGACAACAATGGCAGCAGAATTGATTGAGTGATTAAAAAAAAAATTAAGGCTTTTGATTTGAGAAACATTGCTGTTAGTACCAGTGAGAACATCAAATTTTAGTTATGCATTCAGACCTTGCAATAAAAGCTTCATATTTGCAAAATGGGGATGTGATTATACATAGTATATTATGTTTATTAATTTAAGAGTTAGCAAGAATGGAAAAGCAAATAGGAAGCTTATTTGCAATATTTGGGGGAAATGTCTAGAGCCATTCCTCTACCTGTCAGATAACTAATAGTTAATTTTTGTAATAGTTTGAATCTTAAGAAGCATTGTGGGTTTTTCCCCTACCCCAATTATACATTTAGTTCTTAGAAATATAGGAATCCTCACACCACTACTTTCTTCCATGAACATACTTTTTTTTTTTTTTTTTTAATAATAGGAAGGTATCTCAGTCACTTTTCACTGGCAGTTTGAAGCTCTTCATCTAAAAAGATGGAAGAATTAGGGATTAGATGATCCCTTATGCGATTATAAGCTTTTTGCTTATAAATGTTGAAAATGATCCTTTTGTAAGCAAAGTTTTAAAAGGCAGATTATGTAGACTCAAGTCAAGGCTAAATTGGAAACACAGATTTCTTTTAAGTGAAATCAATGTATGAAAATTATTTAGTGGTTAATTATTTGTTTTATAAAAGGATGATTTTAAAGATACAATACCATTTGTATCTTTTTTATAAAAATTAAATTTACTTGTATAAAGTAAGCTACATGAGCATTGGGAATTATGGTGAGCATTTTTTCTCAAAAAAGTATTTTGATAAGATACAAGGACAAAGTTTCTTATGATGACTGTCATAAGATCCTAGAACCAGTTAATTTAGAAATGTCCTAAAATCTCCTATGGAGAAATAAAGAAAAAAGTCTATTTGGGTTGAAAGACCTATTTAGAAGCAGGGGAATGGATTAGACAAGATCTCCCAACCTTATAAATTATATTATTCTTTTATGTACAGAGAAATTTAATGAAGAATTACTAATCAATAGTTTTAAAAAACAGCCAAATGAAACTGCTTAAAGAAAAAAAAAATGTTACCTTCTTCTGCGTTCCATGTAGCCATCAGAGAAATAAAACAGAAATGACAATTTTAACTACAATCAATGCGTGTAGAATTAAATACATGTAGAGTACTTTCTATGTTATGAGGGAAAATGGAGAGAGATTACAAAATACTATTAAAGTTACTTGAAACATTCCCATGAACTTTAAAACAAGTGAGAAAGATATAAGTAGCAATATTTGTGGAGATGATCATTATAATTATACTACACAGATGCCAATGCCAAACTTAAGTAACAAGCACTCTATAAGTCTACTACAGAGTTAGCAACTTGTAGCTTAAGCATTAAAAAAGAAAATCTTACTATACCTTTTCTATAGCTTTCCTTAAGTTTCTCTGAGAGCCACAGTACGGCTTTGGCAGAAATTTTTGTTCCAAAATTTCTGTCAAAAGGAGAAGGTGCTCCACCCTATTGGATTATAAAGTGACATTATGGGTTTTAGACTTTATCCTCATTAAAGAAAGACACACTATTAAAACTATATCTTGGAGGATTTTTTAAATTGCTCTTCTTTGGAAAATTTCAAACTTACAAATATTTCACTTATCTATATTTCTATTTTTCCATCTCTAGAATAGGAATAATGATACCAGTTTCATCTAACTAGCATGGGAGTGAGATGACCCAGATCATAAGAAGAGAAACACATCAATAGCCTACAACAAAATTTCTCTTCACATTTTGGCAGTCTTGCCACATTTTCAAAGATTCTTCAGAAGGTTTTTGAGAAAATTAGCCAGTAATCACTCACACTTTCTCAAAAAGGAAATCATAAAATGTTTTGAGGTATTATGCCATGGAAGCTTTTAGTCAACAAGATAAAGTAACTCTTTTGAACTTAATCTGAAGTTTTAGAAAATAAATGATTTTGATGTTATCTTAATTATGAACCTACATAGTTTTAAAAAATAGTTGTTAAATGTTAAATATTACATTCCAGGTTAAATTTCTTAAACTTAATTGTCTGAAACAATCTTCTTTTAAAGGAAGATATTTGTCAAATTATTTTCCACTTAAATAATTGGGATTGATGTTATTATTCCTACTGTAAGTTTATGCTTGACTTAGAGGTTTAAGTGCAAGCACAAAACATTTAGAATAGGACCTAATCTCTTCCTTTATCAAAGTATCCAAGTATACTTAAAAAAAAAAAAGAATTAAGTATATGTGCTTGAGTTTTAAAAGATACAAAATATATTTTAGAACTAGTTTTATTAACTTTTGGAAAATTATCCACATTTTCTTAATAGGTGAAAGATGGCATAAATCTAAAAGAAAAAAGTCCAAATATCAAACTAGATGCTTTAAAGGTTAAAAGAAAGAAATATTTTGCACGTTATTTGGACAATTGCTTAAACTCTCTAATGAAGTTGCAAGGTTTGTTACCAACAAACTAATCCAAGGTATTTTAGTCATCTTACCTGTTGCATGTGACCTAAGACATTTTTTCTGCAATCAAATATTCCTTTTCCTTCCTCAGAGTAGAGTTGATAAATGAAATCAGTGGTGTAATTTTCATTACAGTTCTCATTTCTAAAATAAATAAAAAGCAGTTGAGTTGGTTTACCAAATACTAAGATTTAAAGTATCTTAACAGTTTATTGCTGATCTTTAGAGAATGGTTCCTCAAAGTACAGTCAGGGTCTTATAGAGATCTGGCAAAGATTCCTGCTCTTCCCTATTCCTTTATTACCTGGTTCATCACTATGTTTTTCTTTGCCTTTCCCATGTACTTCTAAATGCTGAGAAAACATTTTTTGGATCAATTAAAGTAATATTTATGAAAAAATCAAGTTACACTATTAAAATTTTATCTAGAAAATTACCTTTTTATTAAAAGCCTCTCCATACTTACTTGCCCAAGTTAATTCTCAGATAGTGGTCTTGAGTCAGTAGTATTCTCAAAACCTTTTCAGCATGGTAGAAACTACCAGGGCTTTCATTGTGCTATAGTAGCATTCATAAACCCAATATCACCTCCCTATAAAATGATGAAGTAATGAAGTCGGACTTGGTGAAGGCAAGATCTTAGATAATCAAATGATAGTTAACCTCTATCCAACACCGACATTTAAAAGTTATTTTTCAAAGAGCTAAAAAGCTCAGATCTTTAGAAATAACTCTTCAGCACCTGAGCACCAGGCCTCTTTGTATGGTAGTCTTCATTTTCTCTGTCAAATGTTCCACGTTAGCCTAGAAGAGGGGGAAAAAAATTACCTCTCTCATTAGAAATACTTGGCTAACATACCATCAAGTAGGTAATTACTTAATTCCTAGAGTAAAAGTTAATGCTGGAAGAAGAAAACAATGATATGACACTTGTATTTACTTAATAATCTTTACTCTTAAAACATGCTTGTTCATTTAAAGGTTATCTTCCTATTAAACTACTTCTAAATATTATTTCAGAGCTTCCAGAGTGCAGTGAATATATTTACCTACTCATTTGCTGTTTGATTTGTAACCCAATTCATAATGTCTGATGGTTTTCAAATGTTATCCAATTTTTTCAAACGTAACTATCTCATCTGTCACTTTAGATGCTTTTATATCATATGTATAATGTTTCTATGCATCTCTCAGTCTAAACTTAAAAGCAAAGAATAGTTTAATACTTATTGTGAATTAGAGTCATGTTTATGCTTCTATTCATAGAATCTCATTCCTCATTTACTTTAGTTATTTTACTTTGATTTTAGATCAATATTACTATCCTTAGAGTTGGCACTGGAACTAGGAGCATCCAGTCCACATCTCTTATAAAACAAATGAGAAACTAAAGGCCCCAAGAGATTAAGTGACTTCTCCAAATGATAGATTGGAAGGATAAGAAGCAAAATTTGAATACATGTCCTTTGATTCCAAATCTGGAGTTCTTCTGGAATTCCACTATTGTATAATTTTTTTTTGACAGGAAGCATCAGCCAGTATCTTACATTAAACCAACATGTGGCCATAAGATAAGTGTTTGCTTTATATAATTGAAATAAATTATATATAATTGAATTATAATTATATATGACATAATTATATATGAATGAATATATAATATATAACGAATATAATTATATATAATTGAAACAAAATAGTAATTTAAAAATTTACTCATTTCTCCTATTCATTTTTTCTTCTTTGTCAATTTTTATTTTGACATATACCTTGTTTCCTTTATGTGAGAGCTTTCTAAATGATTTTTATTGTAAATGTCTTCATATTAAAATAAGTTAATAAATAAATCAACTGTCCTATTTTAAGGACTTTTTTGGGCAATAAGGAAAAGGGATCCTATAATTTGATAAATTCTCTGCATATGAAGAGTTTGTATATATCCATGTTTTTCCAAGCACTTAATTCTGTGTTCACAAGGGTTTAAAAAATTAATCCATATGTTCTGATGGTTCTTACAATATTACAAAGTTCAGTAATGTACATATAATCATAACTATTCTTCTTCTTTTTTTAACTCCTATAAAATAAAAAGCTTGAGTCAGAGGAAAGATAAAAACTCAAGCTTTAGTTTCAGCTTAGAGAGCAAGTTCATTTCTCATATACCTAACTGGAGAATCATCAGAAAAACAAACTATACAGCTATATTCCATATCTGTATTTGGGCCATAAAGTCAAGAAGTTGAATTACAGAAGACATTCCTTGCAATATACTTCTCCCCACATTATCAAAATAATTACATATTTGATTAATAAAGACTTAGGGTGAACAGATTTCTGAGGTGTGAATGCTATTTAACCTGAATTCAGTATCTATTAGATACCTATGTGTAAGGTTCCGGGGAACACATGAATTAAATGTTTATTTATTATACTATTACTTATGTACTGCCCAAGTCATAGTTTAGAAGAAATGGGGTAACTCATAATCACATTGCATAGAACAGAGTTTTATTATGACATTGCAAAATTCAATTTGGCTTGGCCTTGCCTCCTAAGGGTTTCTTTATTCTCCAGATGAAGTCTCACTTTCTTTAATTCTATTACCCTTTTCTTCCTACAGCAAGAAGAGTGAGGAAATGGGTATGATCTGGTTCTGGCTATGTAATTATTAGAGCTTAAACTGGCGGGGAGACTCGGTAAGGCCCAGTGGTAGAGCCAATCCAATGTTGTTCTTGGGAGAAATAGACCTTAAGTTCACTGAAGACCGTGTACACTAAAAAGATATTCCTTTTGCTACAGTGAGAGGGGGGAAAAAAAAAAATCCTTGTGTGGAGAATGCAGAGGGAACCAGCAGAGGGCGTTTAGTGACTCTAATATTACAGAAAGGTATAGACTAGAATCTACATGTTTCATCAGAGACTTTTCACTGAAAATAGACTAAATGCTCTCAGGTTTTTGCCCAGAAAGGAGCTGAAAGTAAAGCTGAAGAGCTTACCATGTCACTTTCCCCTTCTCTTCACTAATATCATGAGTACACATACACATACATGAATGTAACTTAAAATTATTACACACCTGTAGTTCTCGGATGTCAAATTGTTCTTCAAAAATATACGCTACATCAGCTCCGGCAGAAAGGCCTCCCATGCTGGCCAGGTATCCACAGTAGCCACCCATTGTCTCGATGATAAAGACCCGCCTCTTAGTCCCACTAGCTGATTGCTTGATTCGATCACAGGTCTATTCAATAAGAGTTTCTGAATGAGTTCTTTACATCAAATAATTATGCCTAGTAATATCCATCTCATTAGCATCTTAGACTTTAAATTTTTTTTTAATATTTCATACCCTTCAAAGCCAATAGTTCTGCTGACCCACTAATAGAGATGAGTTTTTCTTCCTGAGAACTTCTTACCTTCCCAACAGCACTTTATAATATTAGCTCTGAGCTCATAGTTTATGAGTATTGCCAGTATAAAAAAAAAAAGTTAGCATTTGGGTTGATGTTAGTAGGCAGTTGGGGATTTTCCTATTATTTATAGCAAAATGTTGACTATTAAAGTCTGATTACCTATTCTGTGAGCATGGCTTACTTTTATCATGTGTACATGTACAAATAATTTTAAATTATTTTATTTTTTAAAAATTGACTGTTCTCAAAGTTTTGGTAACTGCAAATCTATTTTTGGAGTGTTTGACTATACTTACTTTTATCAGAGTTGGCAATTAGTTGTGCCAATTAATGTCAGTCTGTTAGCTTTATATTTAATAACTGTATAAAGAAAGTCTTCAAAAATTTCAATAATCCAATTTTAAGAAGAAGTGTACATTTCTCTCTTCCATGAGAATTTGTGTCCAGGTTAATACTTTGGTATGAATCTTTTTTTGCCTTTCATAACCTAATTCAGTCTTTATTTCTTTATTGTACTATACTTAATATGGAATGTTAATAGGAGAAAAGTTGGTCGTAACAAAGGACCACTATTTTCAATTGGGGATCTTCCACCTGAGTAGGCCAAATGATATTGGAACATGGTATTCATTAGGATAAAAGCTTTCCTATGCCATTCCTAACCCTAGCTCAAGATAAGGTAATTAGTGGGTTAATTCTATAGCCCCTTTTCTCCTAGTATTCTTTTGGGAGAGATTATAAGGAAGCACATAAAAATCTCATCTTTGGTACTCTTGACTTGAAACTCATTTTCTATAGTCAGAAAAACAGTAAGTCAGAAAACTATGAATATTTCTAATGGTCATTTTGATATCTTTTACTTTAAATAGCACATAAACTAATATTAGGTAATATGAGACCGACTTCATTTTAAAAAAGAAAAAGGAAATAACCTGATTTACGAGATACACAGGGTTAGAAATAAATTACACAGTCACTCAAGTCTGTAACACGTAATATAGAGTTCACATTTATCCTAATCAACATGAAACCAAGTTCATATAAAAAGCCTTTTGCTAAAAATCAGCATAATCATTATCTACATATGGTTTATTTGCCTGCTATACCTTGGGAGCTCTTAGTTAATGTGACATTTGGATATCTTGGCAAAGAAGTGATTCCTTACCACACAGGTGGAGGAATAAAACCCCCAGAATACAAACTGGCAACTCTGCAGCAAGAATAAAATGGTCCTCATGGCCAAGTTCTGATTCAGTTTACTAGGTGAAGTCATGGTTCTATGCCATGAAACAAATTGCTGTGCCTAAGACATGTCCTCTACCTACTAGAGCTTAGGATCATACTAATATACCTCTTCACTAGTGCAAATGATTAACAAATGACTACAAAACAAGTGGATATATAAAAAACTGTCATGAGAGAAATTATATAGTTAAGAACCAAAAAAAACAAAAAAACAAACCTTGAGTTAAAAAAGCTTAGAAACAGTTTCATCCAATTTCTCCTTTTGTAGATGAAACTTAGTCCTAGAGAAATTAAGTGATCTATACAAAGACACAATGTAGCTAGAAACAGAACTGCCACCAATTCTGTTGATCCTTAATCTATTCTATCATTCCTCCAAAATATCTTTTGCAAAACTATCCATCCAAGATGCCTTTTCAGCTTTCTCATAACAAACTGACCCGGTTAGAACAGAATTAACTTCAGTGAACTAGACAGGCTGCCAGAGATCATAATGTAGGATATGCAGAGTCAGATATTTGAAGGATAATTCACCCTTTCTTCTCCCTGAATTTCAAGCCTTTTCAACAAATCTTTATCACTCAGTATAATCAGGAGCTAGGCTTAAGCTTGGGCAAACACAGCCTCTCTGTTGAACTAGATCGTGGTTAATGTCTTTTTCTGCCTTTCTATGCTTTTGTATATAGTCCTATGACTCCCCACAACCCACAATCAACTTGGACTGAAAGCCTGAAAGACCTAATGCTAGCCAATCATGCAAGCCTGGGGAGTTCTCAACAGGATTTAAAATATTTACATAAAATGCAAAGTAGAAAATGGTCTCAGACAAATTCTGAGAAAGTACACTGGTACTTCTGACTGAACCAAAACAAATTTAATCAACAAAATCTCTGAAAATCAAGATCCTTTGTGAGTTTTGTTCAGGGAGTATATTACTGATATCATTTCATGCTTCCAATTACCCTTCTCCTTGTATATGGGCTATATATCACCGATATCAAAAGCCTTCAGGACTACCCATAAGCTTCCCAATGGCACTTCTCACCAGTGCTCTCTATAAAACCAGGCCATTGTACCACTGAGAATGCTGTTCTGATGTCATTCAGGCTTAGTAATGGACCAAATGTGTGTGTGGGGGGAGACACCAAGAAAATATATTTGTCATTATCTGTGTTCCATATACAGTGTGATTATTTCCTGAATGAAGGTCTGATCTTAAAAAGAACCTCACAATGAAATGGATTCACCAGAAACTGTTCACTCAAAATAACAAGGCTTGTGCTCATCAGAATGGCAGAAATGTGCCAAGTGATGGACTGATGACTTAACTTTAAATACGTAGTCACTTCTTCTCAAAACTTCTTCCAATTTAGCTACCACATCCAATGCAATGGACTCTAAGCTTTCCTATGAAATAAGATTGAGCTTCCTTTAGTTTTTAAATTCTTGACCTTTATGTGAGGGAACACTTGGTTTTTTGTTTGTTTCCCAAGAAAAATTAGCTGCCCAATAGGTACACTTCAGAGAACTACCCTTTGCTTAAGTAATAAAGAAGTATTCATTCACCTGTCTATGTTTAACTTATTACGTGTGTTTATTAAAAGCCTAAAAAAATCATCATCTTGAAAAAGTGTTCATGATATAGCCAAATAAGTCATAATAACATAAACTGGAGAAGAAAAGGGAGAAAAGCTTGTAAGTATTTACTGTTTTCTTCTCATCTACTTTTGGTAGTATAACCTTAATAAATTAAAGCTTAACATGGTTAATAGGAGAATTTGTTTTGCTGGACTAAGAAGATGTGTATTGAAGGTATTTGCTTGTCTTTTTTTTTTCTTTAAAACAATAAACTATGGATGAGGGGAGATAATGGTAGAGACAGATCAACCTTTTAAAAATCTTGTTACCTGAAATTATTTTTTAATTTTAAAAGAAAAATTAAGGCTCTAAGACTATACTTAACTAGCTATCTTAGAGTAATAATGAATCGACAAATATACAGAAATAGTCTTCTCTTACCTCCATAATAGCATTCAGGCCAGTGTCACTACCAAGAGAAATTTCTGTGCCTGGTACGTTGTTGCTAATAGTAGTAGGCACAATGCATATAGGAATGCAAAACTCCTGATATTGGGGCCGTGCCTCAGCTAGCTGTATACAACTCTGATAACCCTGGAGTAGCAGTACAAATATCATTAGCAATCTACATCATGCATTCTATGCTTATTATCTGTTACTAGATGGTTATATGGTGGCTCCATGAATATGAGGAGGACTGGCTTTTTCTAGTGGCAAACACATTGTCTCAAGCAATTCATAGAAGCAAAATTAATTTTGGAAATAGAAGGGGAAAGGGGTGAGAGATAGTGATATTGACAACAATGCACTGGAGTCACATTAGCCCAATTCTTTTCTGAAAAGCAGATTAGTACAAATCGGTGAATCTGAGATAGAAAGCATGCGGAGAGCAGAGATAAAGAGATAAGCAGAGATGGAAGAATGAGTGACAGACCAATTAGAGTAACTGATTCTAGGAGATTAAATCAGTAATGTGAGTCTGTATTTGACTTTTGTAAAGGAAAAGTATTGATCAGATTAAGCCTAATGAAAATTAGTAAAGTTAAAAATTTTAGTAAAAATTTTAAAAATAAAAAATAATAAAATATTCTTCTTGTGGCTTCAAGGTAAAGCAAATTCTTACAATATCAAGCAATAACCCATCAGTGCCACTGCAAAGAGGCCAAAAAGAATGGGATAAAATTGCTTCAGACATTAGGAATCATACACACATGCAAAATTAGTAATATTCCTAACTCTAGCATTGCCCAAAAGTAAATGATTTAAAACATGCATTTACCAAGCATGCCGGTATACTCTAAGCCAATTGTTCATATGCTCTTTCTCCCTGGGATGACTTCTGTAATTACTTCTTTCAAGAGGTCCAGAAACTTTCTCCTTTATTATGAGAGTTCTCTAATTTCACCCTCTGGGTAATTTACTTCCCTTGCCTGGGTAATGATTGTGTGAATTTGGTGTTGTTCAGTCATATCCAACTTTTCATGACCTCATTGGGAATTCTTTTTTGCAAAGATATTAGAATAGTTTGTCATTTCCTTCTCCAGCTCATTTGACAGATAAGGAAAGGAGGCAAACAAGATTAAATTACTTGCCCAGGGTCATGCAGCTAGAAAGTATCTGAGGCCAGATTTAAACTCAGGAAGAAAAGTCTTCCTAATTTGAAGTCTAACACTCTATCCACTAGTTGCCCCAGAATAAATTACCCAATTATTCATCTTGGAAACCTAAATTACTTTAGTTTTGCGATCAAAAGGAATCAAATAGAATGATCTATGATTGTGTCTTTTTTGGTTAGCACCTCAAAAATTTCTGATTACCTTTCAAATGAAGTATTAATAAAGAGTACTTTAATCCAATGAAAGGTTGGATCCACTTATATTAATGTTAGGGGTAATTCCCTAAGAGTTTGAATTATTCTATATAGTACATATATGTATGTATATATGCGTAATGTATATGCATATGTATAAATATAATCTTTTACAGACAAGATTATCTATAAGTAATTTTCCCTCACCACCACCAGCATCAGCACCAAGGAGAAATTAATGGATATGACCTACCGTCAGTTTGAGATCTTCTTCCACGAAAGGACTGACACTTTTCTTTCCTGACTGCTGTCCCCTGAATGTTATCCCATGATTGCATTCACTTAAACCAATTTAATCTGAAATGAGGTATGTTTGGGGTAGGGATTGTGGGCTCCCTGTGATTTCCTAGTACAAAAAATGAACTAGTATTACAAAAATTAATATTGGATGAACTATCTATTATTTCTTTCCAGAGGATATATAATTTATTTTCCAAGTTTCTAAGCCAATGTTTTCTTAATTCACTACAGAATGATCCAATAAATTAAGGTCAGCTTGAATGGACTTCTTTGTTTCATAGGTTGCCATGGCCAAAGAATTCATTACAAGTGACCAGAGGCTCTTCATATGTATCCAGTTAGGTTGGTTCTCAGAAAGTAGATAGTTTGTGCCTGAAGCCTATTCAGAGGCATTCTCTCATGAGAGAGCCACCCAGATCTTTTGCCTCAATGGCCCGGGGCCTTCTAGCCAAAATGAGGTAGAATCTTTTGCCTCTTTCATTAATATAAGGATGAGTGTCTTTCCCTATAATTCAAGATGCTAGAATGACAGTAGGAAGGAAACCACACCATTGAATAGACTGTTCCAACTGTGATTTCATCAAAAGAGCAAACAGCCTATTTAGGCTTGTCAAATCTACCATTTGTAGGCCCTGAAGTGAAAATTAAATTTGTTTCTATCAACCCTTTGAAGCCACTATAACTTTTTATATTGTTGCATTCCATATTTTCCTTCTCCCTACCATAAGACTCCTGAAAAAAGAGGAAAATTTTCAAAGAGCATGCCCAAGGAATGAACTAGTGATGGGTGAGTGAGTGCAGGTCACTTAAAGCCTATGAAAAGGATAAGAGCTTTTCCATAAGCAGTTGATAGAAGATATTTACTAAATCTGCTACTGATAGCAGCTGAAAATGTTTTAAACATATCTAAGGAACTCTAGATGTTCTTAATTTATGTACTCTAAAGAAGAGGGCCAATTTACCAAAGAAATAACTTCTGATCTGAAATAATTATGGATACTAGCAAAGGTTTCAAAGACACTAAATGACAGCATCTGTATGTATACTGAAGTAAAATTATATATTTTTTGATAGGACAAAAATATTTCTAGTAAGGACTTGTTAGAACTTTCCCTCCAAAATTTCTCAAATATAAATACTGACACACTTGTAAAAAGAAAATCTGACATTTGGGCTTTATGATGTATATACTGGAATGTGTACTTTTCCATAGAAGCTGCTATGCAAGATATTTAGAAGTTTGGTAGATGGGTAAAATTGTTGACAAATAGCAGATTAAAATGGTTTGTTCCAAGACCTCAACATTTTAATATTCTATGACTGTTTATTCCTAAGGGGTACCAGTTTATGCCAGAAAACCAATTAGGGAACATCAGAGGGAGGAAGATAGATCCTGAAAGACAGCTGGCTTAACAATGATAGATTTCTAAAGGCCCTGGCTGGCCTCTTTCCAGGAAAAGCCCACTGGTAATATAAAAGTCCTTAGGACTATATCAAATCAATGCTGCACCACACTTAATTATCTCCTTCCTCACACCTACTAATGGGAGAAGGTTCTATGTGGCCCAATTCAATACTCATTAAGTGAGCTAAATGAATAACAAATTAAATATTAAAATTAGTCAAATGGTGTGGGTTCAGGGAGAGACTAGGTCATCTCTTCACGTTCTAGATACATGTCCTAAGACGTGCTTTTAGCCTTTTTAGGGAAGGCAGTCCTTCAGTTTGATTTTTTGAATGGACATGATAGCAGCTAATACAGCATTCTTATTTAAATTAAGTCCATAAACATGTAGAAAATTATTTCCTTAATGACAGATTGAGCCATATACTGAAATGATGAAATGAGCCAATCTAATTCCTATGTGTCCAAGATTTCAGTGAAGTGTTTTGATTAAAAAAAAACAAAAAACAAAAACCACCAGAGGCAAAATAACAAATGATTTGCACCCTACTGCTATAGGAGGAGAGTTCACTACTCAATTGTTAATCTGCCTCAAAAGATGAAATTCTCAAACATGAAAACAACTCCTAACTCCAGGTAATTGAAATACTATAAAACTGATTTTTAAGTCTAAATCAGAAAAGCAAGTTGTATAGTCATATGTTATCTACAATTTACACATAGTTCTCTCTCTCTCTCTCTCTCTCTCTCTCTCTCTCTCTCTCTCTCTCTTTCTCTCTCTCTCTCTCTCTCTGTCTCCCATTTCCACACACATGTACACAAATTCCCATTCTGTTTGGTGTCAAAATAAGAAAAACTAAGTAGTCTTCAATAACCCTATGAAATAAAACCAAACAAGGAAACTAAAGCAAGAGACAAAACAGCATAATAAAGATGAAGTCAGAAATTCTCTGGGAATTTCCAGCTCTCAGTGCTGTATATTATTTTGCAATTGGGGACACTGCCTTGTGTTGTGACTCAATTCTGAATTTCCTTCTTGGAAGAGAACTGCTTTTCAGAGGTGCCATGCTCAGCTCCTAATCTGCAGACTGAAATTAAAAGCCCAGATCAGGGTGAATTTCTAAGGACAGAGCCAAGGTAGACAAAGGCAAGGATGGCCAAGCTCTCCCAACATTTCCCTCCAAACAACTTTAAAATAGCAACTCAAATTGAAGTCTGGAATAGCAGAGCCAACAAAAGGTCAGAAGTGAGATATTCTTCCAGCCCAAGATAACACAGAAAGGAGAAGAGAGAGAGAAATGTGAGACACAGGTGAAGGCTCCAAATCCACAAGTTTGAAATGCCAGTGGTGGGACTAAGAGGTCAAGGAGATCTCTCAGCTGGTCAGAAAGGTATCCCCTGTGCTAGCAAGAGATGCAGGAACAGACATTGTTTGGCAATTCGATAGCCTAAATTCACTTCTGGGAGAGGAACAAAAGGAAGTAAAAACCTTGAGAGATAATATTGCTTCTGGGCCCAAGGGAGAAAGAGCTTTTCCTGGGGAAGGACCAGAGTGCAGACCAAGATAGTAGTGACCATATCTCTCCTCTCCATTCTAGGAACAGAGCCCAGCATTAACATAAACTTCCAAATCAAGAAATAGTATGGAAAAATGAACAAACAACAAAAAAAGAACGTGACTATAAAAAGATATGGTGACAGAAAAGATCAAGATATAAACTCAGAATAGGATAAAGAAATTAAAATAGCAAGCAAAGTCTCAGAGAAAAAAAGTGAACTAGACACAAGCTCAACAAGATCTAAAAGAGCTTACAAAATTACTTCTAAAATCAAACAAGAATTGTAGAGGAAAAATGAGTTTAAAAATGAAAGCAAAGGAAGAAAATTATAAAAAGACAATTAACACCTTGGGAAAAGAGGCACTTTTTTAAACTGAAGAAAATAACACCTTAAAAACTGAATTGGCCAAATGGAAAAAGAAAATATAAAAATTCAATAATGAAATTACCTCCTTTTGCTTTATTTTTGCTGTTGTGTTTTATTTGTGTTTTCTTTTGCATCATGACTAACATGGAAATGTGTTTGGCACGACCTCACATGTATAATAGAAATCAAAGTGCTTACCTTCTCAAGGAGGAGGAAGGAAGAGAATTTGAAGCTCATTATTTAAAAAAAAATGATTGTTAAAAATTCTTTCACATGGAATTGGAAAATGTTTAATAAAATAAGTAATAATCTTTAAAAAGACCACCTCTTTGGCAAATGAGAAAATAATCAAGAGGAGGGGGGTATCTTATCTGCATACAAAAACTACTTCAATGTCCATATTCAAAAAACATACCCAAACACGATGACTACACTTCAAAAAGTTTACTTAAAAATGAAAAGCTTTAATTTTAAAAAAGAAACTTTTGATGTTTATAGCAGAGGCAGTAGAAGTTTACAGCTAAAAATAAAGAATACTGTTTTCCACTTCCTAAAAGTATTTATCAAAATCTAGCTAGTTAAAAACCAGTTTAAAAACCTTTTAAAATGTAAAAGTTACTTCAAGGTTCTCATAATTAATTCTATGATCCCCAAAACCAGCTAAAATACTGCTTAGCAAATACAAGGTATTTACTAAATGATTATTAATTAGTTGGTTGATTTAATGCTTATTGGGTGGTTTTTGGTTTGTGGTTTGGTCTCTATTGCCCTCACTGTTATCTTATTTTATCAAAGGAGTAATAAAAAAGGTAAATGAAGTCTAAATACCATCCATGGTTAACACTCATCCACAAGTTTAGGTATGCAGAATATATTCCTATTGCCTCCAAAGTGGAATAAAGGAATTCTCCAAAGGGTAGGACTGAGATTTCTATTCAGAGGAGCTTAATATAATATAGAGGACTTCAAAAGGAGATAAGATCATTAGTCAGAGGAAGATTGTGAATCTCCAATGCAAATGGGCTTCTTAATCACCTTCTTAGTAATACCATGTTATTTTCTCCTTATTACAATAACTAGAATGTACTCTTGCCTAAGAAACAATGGATTTATGATCAAGACAAAGAAATTTTAATTGTTGTTTTAAAATGTTTATCATGAACTAGTCAAACCTTCTTGTCTCGTATCTTTTATAAGGAATGTTTGGGGTTAGAGATTGAGTCGAGAGCTAACGTATAGCTTTGGATTTGTCCCTGTCCCACCTACTCCCTAACCTCCCACTTCAGTGCAAAGGCTAATTGGCTGAGCATGGACATCAAGACAAGGGCCACAAGGGCCCATGGATATATTTCAAGGTGAGTATCTGTAAACTTGGATGGGAAAATAAATACATCTTTATTTTCATTAACCCGTGGCTTCATTTGCAATTCTATTTATTTTATTTTATGCATTTAAAAATATTATGCTGTAGAAGGGTTCACAGACATCATCAAATTGTCAAAGCTTTCACACAAATAATGTCAATATCATTTTATAAGCTAATGATCTATAGTAATAACATTCAACTTTAAAGAACATCAAATCTTATTTCTCTTTTATATGTTTTCCTTTATATTTAAAGCTTTTATATTTATATTCCTTTTTATGTAAAAGCTATATTTCTCACATGTTAGAAATATACATTAACTTTTGGATTGGTATACAAAAAAATCTTATTAATGTTAAAATGATTTAAATTAATTTCAAATTCACAATGTATCCCCCTTGTTAAAGTTTATTGAATTACAATTTATTGAGCATTTCAAAATGATTCAATTGCAAATGCTGCAAAGAGAAATACCATGCCCTTGAGCAGGTGCAGGAAAGAAGGAATAAGAGCAATTTTTAGGTCATGCTTAGTAATATGAATAGTTACTAGAAGAGCAATGTAGAAAATCCCCAATTAGGAGACTTTTCTAGGGTTAGTGTATTGAAAAGGAATTCTAATCATGAATATAGCCTGAAAATCTAAAATTAGGTCAGTGTGGAAAGATTATTAAGAACAGAAAAGCAAGAAGCATGAACTAATCATTACTTACCTGCTGAAACTGGGCTTTAGATTTTGATAGAAAAAAAATCCCTATCTTTTATTTACCAGTATTAGAAAATTTGTCTGATGCCCAAGAAAACTAAGTATACAAACCCCATAACAAGATCTAGGTCCCTTTGCAAAATTAAAATCAGATTGAGAAATTTCAAGTATAAATTACAAAAGAAAAATGCATTTTTGATTATAAAGTAAAAAAAAAAAATCCAAAATGTGAAGAGATAACCACCTTTATACTGGATTTTGTCAAACGGGAAAATATGAATATGTTCAGAATATGCCTTTAATCTAAAATAATCTGAGGAAATTTTAGCTCCAGATTTGAAATAATTTTTTTTCAAATTTCCATTTTACAGAGCAAGAAATTGAATTTACACAGTCAAAATCAAAATTGCAGAGGAAATAGAAAGGTAGTTTGGTTCAAAATAACAAATGACAAACTCTCAAACTCATGCATAATTCTGTGGTCTCAGTATTTATTTATTTTTTAAAAAAGGAAATTCATAATCTGGAAAAGCCATCATTTTGAAAAATAAAACCAGATAGAAACAGTCTTCATATTGGTTTTGAAAACCAAAAATTATCTATGTTGTATTATAATATATTTTTATCTTGTTAAGCAATTCCCAATTACTTGTTAATTTATTTTGGGCCATCTTTGGGAGTTTTGGGAGACTACTCACAGTCCATGGAGTGAGTTTGACATCTCTGGTCTAAACTTTAATTTGAACTATATTTTATTTTGTAGGCTAGAAAAGAACCCTACCACTAAATGAACCACTGTTTGGAAATAATGACTGCATAATGTTTTACTGGCTATTTAAAATATTTGTATAGTCTAGGCAATTTTTTAAAAAGACTTCATTTCTATAGACTAAACCTTAAAAACAGAGTTGTATTTGTCAATGAAAGGACTCAAATGCTTAATCAGAGTGTTTTCTGTATACTGGTATATAAAAGAGGTGCCTCTAAATTTCACTATTAGTATTAGGCTGAAGGCTGAGTAAACATGCACAGACTTACATCAGTGATAGTGTTCAGAGCAGTATCTGCACCAATGCTGAAATCTGAACCTGGTACATTGTTGGAAACAGTAGCAGGAACCATAACCATAGGAACACAGAATTCCTCATATTTTTCACGGGCAGCTGACAGTTCCAGCAATCCCAGGTAGGCCTATTGGACGAGGTACAGGTACAGCATATACAATTAGGGATGTTAGAAGGAGAAAAAAACTGGACATCATTGGAATTATAAATGCAAAGAAAAGCCACAGAAGGAGCCACCTCTACTACAGCATACAAGTCATACATTGAGATACCATAGAACCACTAAAAAACATAAAAAATACATTAGGAACATAAAACAGAAATTGTATTTTTTAAAAGGAACAACAATGACAGAGCTACCCCCTCACCAACCTCATCTCCCAATTAAAAGATTAAATATCCTCTCAAAATACTTGATTAATAATTTTCTTGCATTTTCTTATATAAATTAACCTAAAATCTGGGAAGAAATACAATTTTTTTAGATTAAGAGACCTGGACTCCAACATGTATTAATGGAAGGATTATTAAGATTCTGTTTACCTTCTGTAATGATCAGTGAATTTCTGATTTAAAAAAAAGAGTACAAAGAATGACTCTGAGTAGGTTTTGAAAGGCTTAAAAATAAATCAGAATTCACTAAATAGATGAGTTAACATAAAGGTTTCTGAGACTAGAACTCTGACTAACTGGCTTTCTTTCCTATAAGCAGGCAGACAAATCTGAAAGTTTCTTACAAAGAAAGTTTGGGGTTTCAAAGATCTTGGAAAGCATGTCATATCTATTTAACAAAACTTTCTAAAATGAAATCTGTGGTATCCTTCATGTATGGTGAATCCTTTCTCCCCCTCAATCCTATATCAAACTCACTGAGGGATCTAGATGAGAATCCCTTTAGATGTGCTAAGCATTGTTTGGGATCCGCACAATGAAAAATATTATCCACCCCCGCTCCCAGATCTAGGAGTGACCACTGTTTGTCTGTCCTCACACTTATAAGATTGAGGTGGAAGATTTAATTGCATGATTTCAACTCCAAAAAATTTTCAAAGAAATTATTATGCATGCTTGAAAAGGACACGGATCACAACATTTAAGACTAGAAAAGCCAGCAAGCAAGTGAATAAAAAAAAACAGAAAAATGTACCTCAAATCCACCAATAACCAAAAGAGCATTGATATTATGAATACGCATCTGTTCAGCAATCGCTTCCAAATACTTTGCAGGGAGAGTACTAAAAATAATTAAATCAAGAAGTGAGGTCAAATTCTTGTAAAATCTTTGAAAAACTGGTGAAACATTCAAATGATCATCATATGCTTGCTTAATCAGATTACCATCTGATGAAAGTCAGTAATGAATATGACTTCAGCATTTCCTATCTCCCTTCACCACCTTCATATTGATAAGATTAGTTTCAATTAAAAGAGAATGTTTTTTTTTTCTCACTTATTCCAGTACTTCAAAAATGTTAGCAAACAGATGCAATGTAGCATCCCTAAGAAAATTACTCCAAGAAACAGCAGCAGACAGAAATCAAGGACCATGGGAACCAGTTTTCTAAAAGAAATAGATATTCTCCACAGAAATGAATATATTTGATCCTAAGTGGACCTGAATGCCCTGAGCTTTCCATAATGAACTTATAACTAAAAATTATAACCATTTATATTTGTTTTTCCCTTCATGAAACCTCATCTATTATTGCATCTATTCATTACCCAAATGGATGCCAGATGGATGACATTTAGGTCATGTATGACAAAGAAAATGTCATGTTTCTTTTATGCTCATGGGACAAAAAAGTAGGACTGGTTACTTCAAAAAATGAAGCAGATAGGACCACAAAAATTATGTCAGGTCACATTAAAGAAGGTAGGATACATTGTGAAAACTCCAAAGTCTCACATGTAGGTGGCTATGAACTTTACATGTTCAAAGCTACTATTAAGACTTGTCCACTATTACAAGTTGAAATTACTTCTAAATAAGAAATTAGGTCCTGGGAAATGAGGTTGTAGAGTTCTTTGGCATTATCACAGGTCCAAACCAGAACATTAATGCCTTTAGGAGGCATTATGACTTTGTGACATTCAGTTCACAGAGTCTGAGAAAATCAGAAGATATTTGGAGGCAATTATACAATTGGAATTATACTTAGACACAATGGAAGACACTTAAGACGTCAAAGCAAAGGGCTGAGGCAATTCTCTTGTTTTGATAAACTCATTTATCCAGAATCCAAATAGCCAGAAAATTTCAAGAGTTAAAATTGCTTTTTTCCTCCCAACATTCGCATGTATTTACAAATGATATTTATAATGATAATCCCGAGGCACAGCCAATATCTTACATTGTTTTCTTAATTTACAAAAGATTAAATAATATTCAGGTTTATTTCTGTATTAAGTACAAATTTTTGTACTCTGAACCATTTGAAACTGACTAGCCACATATGGTTATGGCAGGAATGCTTAATAAACAAAATAAATATATATATTTAAATTCTGATTAATACAAATAATAAATTCCCCCAAATAATTACATTATTTGAATTCATATAGCACAATTCCATTGGGCTGGAACCAGTTTCCATAATCATAGATTATAATTTATATTATTATAATTTTGAACAGTAGAAATTTAGATGCATGAGACATCATTAACCTGAATACAAACTGCCAGCTATAATGAATGGGAATTTTCTCTAAATCAAGGCAGAGCTCCTTTTTGGGGGGATACTCAGGTAATTACTTTGAAAGCTGACTCAAATTTCCACAGACACTTGTCCAAAAATGCCAGATAGCTTCACTTTGTCACTGCACATATAAGTCAAAATTCTTACAGTGTTTAGTTCTTTTAAAAAGTCCACAGTGGTTGTTGTCCAATGGTGAAACATGGTTTAACTTAAATGAAACAATTATTCTTTATTTTAAAAAGCCAAAGGGATACTTATTATCTTCAATGCTTGGACCTTTCAAAGATCCAAAGAAAGAAGGTAGAATTCCAATATTTTTTTCTCCTTTGTCTTATGTGAATACTTGAGTTTGTTTTCTTTCTTTATGAGCTTTTATAGTGAGGATGTGAATGGCAAGACATTCCTCATAATGAATGGCTAAAAGCAACAGGAGAGTGTAGTCACTGATACTTCATCTCGGAAGAGACAGTAGCCAATTCAATGGCTCCTCTCAAAGATTTTTTTGGACAGGAAATACTGCTGCAATAAGCACTTGTTCATTTTAACAACAGGGTTCAATATAACAACAGCTACCTTCTTCAATGTGGAATCAGAAAGAGCCAAAGTAGGAAAATTACCGTTTTGTGCCAAGAATGGATCCTCCTTGGCCAGTCCAACCTCCAACACCTCCCCAGGTGATTTCTTTTATCTAAAATGTAAAATCAATCAATTATTCAATTTCCAAATAATGAAATTAGACAGCCTTTAAAAATGATTTTAAATTTTTCTATCTTCAATGACATTTGTGTCAAGCTGTATAAATAGCTATTAAAATATCTTTTCCACAATGTTGAATAAAAGCATTGTAAGAAACCTTTGGCTCCTTGCCTTTTCCTCACTAAAATGCTCAGTGTTCCCCAGCCTAAAAAATACTCTCATTTTGAACTGTTGCCCACTCTCTGTCCTCCCCTTCACTTTTAACCTTGAAACAATTACTTCTGCTTTCTCATAAATCATTCACACTATCCCTTCCCTCCTTATAACTGGACTTAAACCTCTATCACCTTGGTGAAACTGGTCTCTCAAAGGTCACCCATGACCTCAAAATTGTCAAACTAAATGTTCTCCTCTAATTTTTCATTCTGGTTGACCTCTTTACAACATGACATAACAATGTTTACTTGCCAACTTGTCAGACCACTTCTATCTCCTTTAGTGGTCCTACTCTTCTTCCTCTTTCTTCTTTAGTCATAAAATTTCATTTACTCTCCTGCAGCATTTCTCTAAGCAAATGATTCACAAATCTATATCCTCACATTTCAATTAATATATATATATATATATATATATCTTCTGAGGTTGACAAATATCAACAAACACGAGTATTTCCCTATAGCGAGAACAGAAGGTTGCATATAAAACCAGAAATTTCTTGATATACAGCTTTGTTTCTCTCTTCAAAGTTATAAAATCAATTTCAACATAATAGTTTCAGAGCCAGCCTGCTTGCCAATTCTAGCTCTGACTTCTTTGCTGGCACTGGTTACATTATTCCTGTAGCCTGCTAGACTCTCCCATCTGTATGTCATTAAAAATGACCACAACTCAACTTTTCTTTCCTCCCCCTCAAACTTGCTGCTTTTCTTACAATGTATTCCCTTTTCTATTTCTACTGATTACACCAGCACTCTCCCCATTCACTCAGGCTTGACTGATTCCTGACTTTTTCCTCTTCTTTACTCCCCACATCTAATTAAGTCCCTGTAGTATCCATCCCTTTCTCTCTTTCTATACTACCACCACCCTCATTATCCTTGCATTTGAATGACAGCTTAAGCTGTCTCCCCACCTCCCTCCCTCTCCAATCCATCCTTCAAGTAGATATCTGGATAATTTTTCTTCGGTGACCATTACCTGGAGGATAACATATACACTTCTTTATCATTCAAGGTCCTCAATAACCTTCCTTAAAACTATCTTTGCAACTTTGGTTCATATCAGTACCTTTCATCTACTCTACACTCTAGCCCAACTATTCTATATATACTTGTATATCATTCCCATGTCTGGAGAAGATGCTAAATCTTTATCTGTTGAAATTCTTTTATTGCATTCAAATCCCAAATTGGGTATCTCCGAAGACTTATTCTATCCTCTCAGCTACACAAAATGCTTTTAATTCCAGTGTTTCCTATCTTCCAACGCTTATGCATTTATCTCTAACTTTTCTTTAATTGTGTATAAATGCTTCACATCCCCATTCAACTTGAAGCTTTTAAAAGCAGAAACTATCACAAGTGTCTATTCTCCCTCTACCCTCCTTGAAGCTGTTAAGAAATCTTTGTTAAACTGAGCAGAATAAAGAAGCAAAAATAGTAAAAGAAACTTTACAGGGATTGTAAATAAATCTACCTTGTTGACCTAGATTGAAATATCTCTTGGGTATCAGTATTCCTTCGAAGCCCAAAATATAACCAAAGAAGCTACTTCCTCACATTTGCTTAATTGTTCAGTTTTGGGACATTTGGATTGTCTCAAAGAAAATATGACATACAATTTTAACTTTATATCAACCAAGAATATTAGCTAAAACTGGTCTTGATTTTCCAAGAAAATTTGAATTATGTCAACATATAAAGCAATGCTAAGAGATTAGGGGTAGGAAGCCCGATAACATACACACTTCAAAAGTAAAACCACATATACATGCCAGTAAATATTAGAATAAAATATGTAGTGAAACAGATAAGACTTTAATATTTAGTGGGGATTGGAGGAAAAAGATACAGTCAAAGGATAAAGTTCCTTAAAAAAGAAGGCTGTGGGGTTTGTGATTAGGTTATCATTCAGGTCACAAAAGATTTAGAAATAGAAGGGACTTTATAATGCGAATGGGGTGACTGAGGCTCACAGGCATTAAATGATAGTCCAAAGATCATATAGTACATGTCTGAAGTAAGATTTCAACCCAAAAGACAGTTTCTTTAAATCTTAAAACATAGAAATATACAAAGTTAAAGCTGTAAGGGACTTTAGAGATTGGCTGAGTCAACTTCTTTACATGACAGAGAAATAATTAAAGAGAGAGAGGAAAAGGATTAGAGAACTGTAAAGAGACAGAGTATCTATAAGCCAAGTTACCTGATTCCAAATCAGATGCTTTACTATTTTTCCAATCTTTCTGCTAGTAAAGCAGAGACTCTTAACCTCCTGGTCATCAACACAAACATGCAAGGTATTTCCCTCAAAGGGCATTTCTCACATTCTTGCTTTAGGTAGGAAAATAGGCATAGCTTCCCTAGCTAAAGCTCTGAGATGGTATTAATTTATACTAGAACGAACCAGATTATATACCTAGCAGTCTGTGAGATAGAACTAGAGAACTATCTTCTGCAGCAGATGATGATTAGGAAGAATGGGTTCTGATCCTATCCTCTTAGAAAGGTACATGAAGTCAAGAATAAGAACACATTTGAAAGAACCTTCAAAATCTCTCAGGTAAATGGGTGAGACCCAAGCAATTACAATATTTGGGGAATGGATATAGTCAAAACTGAATGAAAGGGTCTGCCTAATTACTCTGTTTTGTGTCTTGAAGTTGAAACCCTGTTATCATATGAGCTACTTACTCAGAACTCTAGTAGATATAGCTCGCGTTGGGTAATCTGCTTACAGAAAGTTTTCTACACAATGAAGACAGGATAAACATGACCCTCAGTGAGAGCCGTATTATTCTAGACTGGTGAACATTTTAGATGAGAAATTTACTCTGGGATCATGTTCCAACATGTCTGTACAAAAGAATAATCTACCTTAATGCTTTCTTTTGCTCAATTGTCAAGTCTTTTTTAATGTTGTAATTGCTACAAAGGGATGAATGCCCAAAATAAATCAAAAGAGCTTATTTTTTAATCTGTTAAAAGTATCATGTATGCCAAGGATTCAAACAATGAAGAAATTTAGATAATTAAAATAATTGTTATTTGGGAGTAAGGGTAGGGGTGAGATATTGCCAGTGCTTTACAAATAATATTAAAACTGTGACAGATTAGGATTAACATAAAATTCATTTTTGTCTCTGGTTAGCTATATGCAATAGTGAATGCAAGTTCTAACTTGTTTTTTGATGTTAGAGAGAACTGTCAAGCACACAGAATCAAGGGCTAACCACCAGCGGGGCTCTTGGTTCGCAAAACATAGGGTGAGAATGTGTGCTTTATTACTGGCACATATCCTAGTTAGGGTTCTTTCAGGTGGTAGTTTGACCAGTGCTTTGAAAAGTAACTATATGAGGTAGACACAGACAAACTGGAAAGTTTTGAAACTGACGTGGTGAGAGACAGCTAGATGGCACAATGCATAGAGCACTAGGTTTAGTATCAAGAAGACCTGAGTTCAAATCCAGTCTCAGACACTTACTAGCTATGTAATCTTGGGCAAGTATAAGCTTTAAAAAAAGAAGCTATTTATAATAGAGAGCTACAACTTCATGTACAATCTTTTTTTCTATTTTTGGAGGGGTATATGAAGTGCTCATATTTTCTGATGTTTGTCAAAGATAGAATAACAAAAAAGTAAACTAAAGATGAAGCAGTTTTTTTCAGAACTCAAGAAATTGTTCACAATAAAACATAATGATTGTATAAGACAATTCCCTAATACACAGAACTATCAATTAGTACATCAATGAAATATTAACAGTACCATCTATGTTAGGATATTTATTTCATAATTTATTAGGGGAAATCTGACCAGTACTCTGTAGGATTGCTGAGTGGACCTGGAGAATTTCTTACTAAGGAGGACAAAAAGCTGATCAAGCTGAAATAAATTCACTGAAGGAGATACTTTGGATAGTTAGTACAGTTACTGGTACATAATATGCATTTAACATGTGTTTACCAAATGAATGATTAGGGCTATTACACAAATTCATCCATTTTATTTCAGTTCAGAATTACTGAAACAATATTTAAGATGCATTATAATTTATAACCTCTAGTTAAAAGGACTATACCTATCTGCTGTTGTTTGAGAATTGTGGTAAAAATATTTACTAAGTATCTATTATGTCTCAACATTATGATGAGTACTAAGGATACAAAAAAGAGAAATTAAACAATTCCTTCCCTCAAGGAACATATTACATTCCATGCAGGGGATACAATCTGCACATAGTTAAGTATAATACAAAGTAGAGGAGATGGAGGCAAAAGGGAGACAGAACATTGTTCTCTAGGAATATCTCAGGAGAGAGAGACAATGCTAAGCATTGCAGAGATCACAGAAAATTAAATAGAAAAGGTGGCATCTGAATTAAGCTTTCAAGAAATAGTCATTCTGAAAGATGAAGGTGAAGAGAAACAAAGCCAGTCCACAGATGGGACACTGAATTTTGTCAGAGCAAAGAGGCAGGAGTCAGCCTGTCGAGTTTAGAGAACAGCCAGTTCTCTACTTTGGCTGGAAAATAAGACTGTTTGGAGAGAAGAAAGGCGATGCAAGGCTGCAAAGACATATGGGAGCCAGATTGTAAAAGATCGCAAATTCTAAGCTATGTCTCCTTGAGGCAGCCATGCAAAATTTGCGACAGGGCAGTGACATTGTCAGAGGCTTGCAACTTAGGATTTTGATAGCTGTGTCATTAGAGAAGGAAGATGCTGGAAATAAGGAAGCAAGTTAAGAGGCAATCACAATAGTCCAAATGAATTGTGATAAAGGCTTGAACTAAGATATTGGCAATGTGAGTGGAATGAAGGATAGCTGATACTGGAGATATTGTTGGCATAAAATCAACGGACTTGGCAAAATGACTTGATGTGGTCAGAGAAAAAGAGAAAAGGCCCCAGAATGGCCTTAAAGTTTAATACCTGAAAGAACAGGGCTATACAGAGGAGAAGAGTTCAGTTTTGGATATGTTGAATTTAAGTTGCCAATGCAGTTATCTAGACAGAATGCATTTGGATGACAAGTCAGGAAAGAAATGAGGACTCAGTAGATTTGGCAGTCATTTGCACAGAAATGATAAATAAATCCATGGGAACCATGATCTCATCAAAGAGAGGAAATAATAGCAGCTAACATTTATATTGCTTACTAGGAACAAGTTATAGAGCTAAGTACTTTACAATTATTATTTCTTTTGAGCTTAACAAAGTTCTGGAAGTTAAGTATTATTATTATTGTTCTCATTTTACAGACTAAGAAAATGATAAAGTAAAAAGAGGTTAAATAACTTGCCCATGATCATACAGTTAATAAGAATTGGAGGCTGAATTTGAACTCAGAACTTCCTGAATCCATTGCACTATGAAAGGTCTAGGAAAGAAGTCTGCCTTCATAAATAGTCTATATCATACTCTTTACACTATTATGGAATCTTAAGAGTTGAAAAACATCTTAGAGAATACCCAATCCATGCATGTTTTTAAATTCTATCAACATGTTATAAAAAGTATTTAATTTTGCTTAGATATTCTTGGTGTTCCCCATAGTGTCCTGCATGTAATTTTTTCTTCTTTTTTAAAAAATAATAATAGCCTTTTATTTTTCAAAATACACGCAAAGATAGTTTTCAACATTCTCTCTTGCAAAACCTTGTGTTTCAATTTTTTCTCTCTCTGTCTTCCTCTCCTCCTCCCTCTAGACAGCAAGTAACCCAATATTGGTGAGACAAGTTGTATGCAGTATTCAATAAGTGTTTGCTATATAGTACATCTCTGCTCCATTCTCTGCCTGACTTTCAGCCATTACCATTCACATTAAGTTGAGAGAGTGATTCCTGTTCCAAATTTGTAAAAGTGTTTAAAAATGAATGAGTAAAGTAATATTTTGAAGGGCTTCAGAGTTCATAACAGGAAGAGAAAATAGGATTGTTTTGGGGCTCTGCTATATGAGTCCAATGATAGTTCCTCTAAGCCTTGTGGTAACCATGAAACAAACATACTTGCTGGCTCCCTTTTCTCCATGAAAACTAATACTTTCATAAAAGGTATGAATAGGGGCATTCTCTTAGCTTATGTGTCACAGATTGCCTCTAAGGGAAGAATAAGGGCAGGACTAGGATAAAGAAGTTTGGGATAGGGCAGTCAAGTAGACAGAAAACTGGTGTGAGGATTCTTAATCCTGAATTCAAGAATACCAATGTTCAAATCTAGACTTAGATACTTTTTAGTTGTGTGACTCTGGCCAGGTCACTTACTTCAGTTCTTCTCATTTTCCCCATGCATAAAATGGTGACAATAATAGCACCTACTTGTGAGAATCAAATAAGGGAAGCACTATATAAATGTTAGTTATTATTTGCTATTATTATAATGGAAAGAGCACTGGTGGAGCTATCAAGGGACCTGGGTTCAAGTGTTGGCTTTATCATTCAATCTCGTTGAACTTCATCATTTATAAAATGGACTAGATGATATCTAGGTCTTTTCCACTTTCATTAAAGTACCTGATTTGTTTCCTTGTACATTAGTCAATTCTCTATGAGACTCACCTGACCTTTAGAAAATCCTTCAAAGCCATTATTGACAGCAAACATCTTGTGACCCTCACTGATTCCCATTCTCACTGCTGAACGGACAGCAGCATTCATCCCTGCAGCAGGAGCACCCACATTCATAACAGCCACATTAAAATTGCTCTGTAAAAGAGAAAAACAAATCAGCTTACTGGACTGATTCAAGAACATAGCAAAACAACTTATATTGCACTAGAAAAATGTTTTGGCTGCATTGCTGAAATAAAAGGAGTGACATAAGCTTGGGGGAAAATGACTAGTGGAATCTGCCAACTTTACGCTAGGTCCAGAAAAAAAAAAAAAAAAAAAAAAAAAAGCTTGTTGATAGCTCCTAGAGAGGATGGCCTCCCTAACATAATATATCTAACATTCTAATATTTCAATAGATCTCTCTGCCCATTTTCATTAGTTTTCTGAAGGATCAATATGAGAATACTTTAATATTAGCCATAGCCAACTTCAACTAAGCCAACAACCATCAGCCTTGGATTCATTAGTTTTTCCTTTATATGAGGAAATGTACATTCGATGTAACTAAATAAAAAATTGCTTTAATAGCATTCAAGTTTACCTATATCTTAAAAGAGCTCCTTTCTATTTTTATTTTAAGAATTAGCAAAGACCTTGACAATAGTGCATTCTTTAATCTATCCAACAGTACTTGGCTAATACAGCCATTTGCCACAAGGAAAATCCTGCAAACACAAAGAACTGGAAATAGACTGGTGTTGGAAAATTTCCCAGCATATAGTCGCTTACAGTGTAGTCACAGATGAGTCATCTAGCTAATGAGCAAGGCATCAAAGATGGCCAATAATACAATAATAGCAGAGGAAAGAGATTATTGTTTTTAGGAAAAGAGCTTGTTCAGGACCCAGATATACAGCCATATTTATCTTTTAGGCTATTTCTAGTTTAATCTTCTCTTATTGCCTTATCAAGACTTGCACAGTCATATGCCCCATGACATTTAACATTTCACAATTATAGTGCTGTATGATTCAGTTATCACCGAGTCATGCTTTAGAACAAGGCCTGACATCCATTATAATATCATGGATGTGGCCATAATAATTTGCTTTTACAGACTTTAAAATTTTATTTGTTAAATATTAGCAACAAATTACATCTACCTTGGTCAGTTATAACATATGATGGATCTCCAAGAAACTCTGTCAAAATTTGCAATCTGTATCACTGATTAAGTTTATATGTATGTATCTTACTTTCTAGTAAATAAAATAGTATTTATTAAATGTAACTGAAATGAAATATGCAGTGTTGTTGAACTTAATCAACAACATTTATTCATTAACTTTCTAAAATAGCACTCTTCACAATGGTCTTACAGAAGATCTCTTCTAATCATTCATTTTTGAAAGAATCAGATTTCCAAGGAATCACTAAATTTAAAAGTGATTGCTAAATTAATCTTATTTTAACTGTGTACCTCTGACTTTTGATATGCATAATATATGGATTATATATACACTAACATTTCTTATGTGTTCATAAAGCTAATAAATGTACCACAATATAAATTCAATCTGATTACATATTTTTAAAATAACAAATTGAATTTGTACATTTCACACAATTGTCTTCAATGTGGTTTAATTCTACAACCAAATAAAAACATGAATTAAAAAGATTTTGACATTTAGGAAGGACTAGATACTATGCTAAAAGCTTTAATGTGCCAGGTACTAAGCTAAGAGCTTTAAAAATGTTTTCTTACTTGATTTTCACAACAACCCTGAGAGGTATCTGCTATTTTAGAGTTGAAGAACAAAAAGAAGACAGAAACTAAATAAATGCCTCCCCCAAGAACACACCGCTAATAAATTTCTGAGGCCAGATTTCCTGACTCCAGGCCCAGCATTCTTATCTACTGTAACATACTAATTCCTAAAAAATAATGTAATATTTTTAAAAACCATCACTTATTATATTGCTGTTTCTATCTGTTTCCTCAAATGGACTTTACCTCAGGAATAATTCTGGTAATAATTAATTATCCATGGATTCTAGAAATTCTTTTGATATTTAATATCCCAAAGCTCCCAGAGAAGTGATCTCTTTTATGACCTAGAGGTCTTAGTGCATTTCCAAAGTTGGCTTCCTTTATGGACTGAATTTTAGAAGCTTATATCAGAGAAGTTACATATCAAGCTTCCCCTCAAGACATCCTTCAGTATCTTTGTCCAAGAAGGGCTCAATGAGCTACTGAGTTGACCCTGTGTGACACTGCTTGGTTTTGATAAATACTTGGGTATTAACTTGTGAGTGGCTTTTATTTTTCATAGAACCATGAACATGTAGTTATTAAATTGGTTCTATGTGAAAAATGTCAATTCTCCAACTATTCTAGCAGGGCCAATGAAGAGGAGAGAGTGTGAGGTTGTACTTCTTAGAATATTATGAGTAATATGGAAATCTGTTTTAACATGATTGTGCATGTATAACCTGTATCAGATTGCTTGCCATATTGGGGAGGGTAAAGCAGAGGGAGGGAGAAAATTTTGGAACTCAGAATCTTATGAAAAATGAATATAATCAACTTCCTAGAATGAATAACACTTTCCTTGTAACTCCAAGTTTGCAGAGTCTTCCTATTCACAACATAATTCTCATATAACTATTTTACCTATTCAATCTCATACTCCCCTCAACTTCACAATCCTGACCCTTGTCCTTGGTCACTTACCTTTGGAAGCTCTGAATCTGGTTTTTTTTGAGACAGCAATTTATAGGTGTTCAGGTTGTTCTCAAAGCTCCTAAGGTAAAAATAACAAAGAATTCTTTTTATCAACTTTTATAATGCTTGAAAGTAAAAAAAAAAAAAAAAAAACTATCCTCAGATCATACTAAGGATTTTCAAACACATTATGTCTTCATAGTTATGTGGTACAATAGAGTGCTGAGCCTGGAAATGGGAAGACAAGTTCAAATATGTATCAGACATCTATTAGCTATGTGATACTAAGCAAGTCATTCAACCTGTTTACCTCAGTTTTCTCAACTATAAAAAAAGGGATAGTAACAGCATGTGCCTTCCAGGATTATTCTGAGGATCAAATAAGATAACATTTATTAAGCACTCATCACAGTGCCTGGCACACAGTAGACACTTAGCAAATGGTAATCTCCTTCCTTCTCTTTTGACCATCCCTTTCCTTATAATAATAGGTAATAATAGGGCTAGTTCTGGAGTTTATTTTTTTTAGTGGCGGTACTAGTTGTGACTGTTCATTAAAAAAAAATCACATGGTCCGAATGAACAGATAACTTTGTCATATCCTAAAGTCAGTCTTACAGAATTACAAGAATCTTTCGAGGTTATCTAGTCCATCCTCCTTTGAACAGATGATAGAAATAATGGATAAAAAAAAAGTGCCCAATGATCCTCAAATTTGAAGAGGATGAATTCCTACTTTGTATCAAAAAAAATTCTGTCTTCTATAATTCCCTATGACATATGTAGGATTCTCCAGGGAGACCTATATACAACCCTAAATGCCCTGCCCTGCCCTGCCTCTAATATAGTTTTCTTATTCTATCTGGCACCCATAGGCTGATAGCTATAGAAGGCATCTTCAAATCACCTTGTCCAACCCCATCACTTTACAAAAAAGTAAAGTGATTTGCCTTAGAACATACAAGGCTTAAAGGGAAGAGTCATAATTTAGAAGCCAGATCCCCAATTCCATAATCCTAAGTCTCAATCAGGCCAGTGGATCTCCTATCCTGATGTAAAGGGTCAGGGATTGAAAAAAACAGCTTACCTTCCAGTACGTCATAAAGATAAGGGAAGAAAGACAAGTACAACCCAAGCAATGTGATAGACTATGCAATGGGGAGCCCCTGGGTGTGACACAGAACTATGAATGCCATGACCTGCAGTTAAATACCACTGAGCATCAAGCTCAGATGCTAACTGGTAATAACAGTGGTCTTGAGACAAGAAACTTGGTCAGGAGACATGCTAGACTCTAAGTGGACAGAGGGGGCTCACAGAAAGCAAGAATGTTGGACATGACAGGAGGGTATCAGACCAATCCTTTGCAAAGGAAATACTTTAACATAATGCAAAACAATATTTGCTCAAGGCCATTCTCCTCCCACTTTGAGAAAATCCCTTATGATTGCTGCTTCAAAGTCCCACTTGTTTGTCTTCTATTCCATTCATATTCAATTCAAAAATTGTATTTCCAAAATCCCTGAGAATCATCCAATCTCTGTTGGAAGATATCTAGTAATGACCAACTCACTACCTAACAAGTAATCCCATTTCATTTTTAAGCTGTTCTGCTTGCTAATAACAATTTATTTCACACAGAATAAATTTAGGAAGCATAAACTCAGCAAGGATGAAGATTGCTACTCAAGATTTTTTTTTCACTTTACTCGTCCCTTTGGGACTTTCCCAAGTCTCTTCCCTTGCTCAAACCCTACTCTTCTCATTCCTATACCTATAGCAGATAATTTAGGCTTCAATCAAATTCTCTAAGATAAGGCTCCCTTGACTCTCCTCAATTCCACAATTATCATCCATTCCCTCCTTCTCCCTCATTTTTCTTCTTGTGATTTGTACCCTTGATTCAATTCCTAATGATCCATGTCTTCTGACTTATAAATTCAATCAACACTCTTGCCTGAACAAATATCTGATTGCCTGTAAATCCTCACCCTGATTATACCAACTGCAGAATATGGATTCCAGAGAAGAGTCCACAAGACCATCTCTCACATCTTGGAAGACTTATTATCATTCTGATAGTTTTCAGTTCATTTTTTAAAGCCTTGCAACATGATTAATATATATTTCAATTGTGATATAACTTGGCTTTCAAGGAATTCTTATCACATACTTTCATTAGTTGTTGTTTGGAAAATCATTTGTCTCTTCTGACACTGAGTTCAGAGTATAGGCAGATGAATTCTATGTAATTCTATAGAGAATGACTATGGGAATCACTAAAAATAAGATTTTTATTCAATTTTAATTTATTTTAAAATTTTGTTTAATATGCAATATCTCCCTTTCTAAGAATCTTAGCCAGGGACAACATTTAGTTCCTCTGTATTCTCCAAATCAACTCACCTTCCTCGAAGCTTCACAGCCTCAGCAAACTGGCAATTATCCATTGCCTTCTGAACTTCCTGAGTCTTAAAAAAAAAACAAAAGAGTAAAAGTTTAAAAAATATCAAAATACAAGATATTTTCTAATGTAATAAAGGGAATAGAACAGCAGATCTGAAGTCAGGAAGAATCATTTGTATGGGTTCAAATTTGGTCAGACTCTAACTAGCTGTGTGACCCCAGTCAATCACTTAACTCTGTTTACCTTAGTTTCCTCATCTGGTAAAATTGGCTGGAGAAAAAAATGGCAAACTACTCTTTGCCAAGAAACCCCAAAGGGGGTCACAAAAAGTTGGACACGTCTGAACAACAGCAACAAGAAGAAACAGTTTGCTTCCTTTTTTTCCCTTTTCAGAATGTAATGTAGACAGATTTGGCGGCCCATATATTAAAAATTTGATATGGCAACATAATGTTCAGTCCATAGACATGGTTACCATGGCCACACTGAATAGATGTAGACAAGACTGAGTCTTGCAGTGAGGGATGATGTGATAGCTACTGTTAATGATCACAATGTGACTCCATTGCTATTTTACCTGATTTTAAAGGATACTGTAAAATGTCAAGTGTTAAAATCAGAAATGAATATCATTCTTATTATTGTCATCTGACTGCCTCCCCACCCCTATCCCCAAGGCAGTAGACAGACAGTATTATCAGTTTTGTTTTTTTTTTTTTTTTTTGTATCTTAGTCATTTAAATGTCCCTGCTCAAGGATTTGAGCCTAAGATTTAATAGGGGGATGGCAGAAGGCTAAACAGCTTTTAGAAAACTTTCAGTGCTTTCAATGAGCCCAAAATGCTCCCTCAGGTTCAATGTCCATCATTTTCATATTTCTTGCTGGCCAGGAAACTGGCTTTATTCAGTCCTATTCATCTTGCAATTAAGAGCTGATATTGTAAAAGACACTGTTGCCAGACTATTTATGAAAGGACAGGATAAGAATTATTTCAAATGAGGAAAAATAGAAGGGTCACATTGTATCCTAGCAAAAATAATGTCTGTGCTGGTAAATCCATGTACTGACATATCAGCTCACCTAACAGATTTGTTTAGCTCTGGGTGTACTGTTTTAAATATTCTTTGACTTTGAGACATGTTATTGTTCAGCTGTCTCCTCTCTACAAACTTCAATACCACATAATTTAGTGCCTGATTATATACTATTTCATGCTGTGCTCTGTTTTGTATGTGCATGCCCCATCTCCCCAGCAATATTCTAAAATCTCTTCAGGGGATGGTTCTTGCATATTTCTTTTGAATTCTCTCAGCACCTAGAATGGAACTGTTGCTCACTAAATCATTACTGACTCATCCTTTTGGAAACTCAAAGATGCCAAGATTCATTTTAAAACAACAAAAACAAAAATAACTAATTTAGATGAGATTATTAAAAAGTATCTCACAGATTGTAACTAAGATGATGCAGATGAAAATTACAAAATTAAATAAAGTGATATTAATCTATATAGTTTCACAAAAGAGTAATTAAAAATGAGAATAATGAATTCAGTGAAGTGGTTGCATTATATGAATTCACACTGAATATGTCCATTGGAATGGAACCAATTACCACATTTTTGATAATTATAACTTATAATAGTAATTTCAAATACATGAAACCACTTCACAAGAATAATTATTCACATTACTTGGGGCCTAGCTATGTTTTGGTATTAAACTACTATTACTATATATTCCTTAGTTCATTTATTAGTATGTTGGAGACTTCAATTTGCTTTTTCTCTGTTCAATGAATGACAAAACAGAAAGGCTTCACTCAGACTGTTGTTTAGTTCAGTTAGTAACAGTCACTAATTGTCACCCATCACTTTCCCAGTCCACTCAATTAACTGGAACCACCAGTTGGCCCCATCCCAAAAACTTACCATATGCACACACTCCATCAGGGGCAGACGCACAGACTGGTTTCCAGACAGGGAAACAACACATGCAGGGGTATCTGGTGTAGCCTCAAGAAGGGCCAGTACAGCATCAACACCCATGCGACTTGCCTAGAAAGGAAATAATGTTAAAAACGTGAGATCCAAAGATATCACATGAAAAAAGACATCTGGGAAAAGTTGATTAGTACCTTTCGGATCTTTGGAAATAGTCTACCATCTCAAATGTTTGCCATTCTCAGGGTATAGGTTCTGAATATCATCATGAATAAATGAATCATTTGTACTTGTGCCTTATACAAAATACGTGGATAGTTATTCACATGCTCCTTTTTTTTTTTTAAAGACTTTTCCTTTATGGAAAAGGAGAAAGCCTTAATTATTTGTTAATGGTCTTTAACCCCTCCTTAACCTGCCAGTTTCATTTTAGCAAAAAGAGTACACCTCACTCAGGATTCCTGAGATTGAGGAAAATTAAAGCAAGTAAATGAACCCATGTATCCTCAATCTAGATAATTTTTTTATTCTCTTATTCTATGTTTCTTAGCAAGTCCTTAGCTGTTCCAATATAGACTTTTAGAATCCACTCTCACTAGTCCCCCGGCTATTATGGTAATGAATAAGGATGCCTCTTAGTATTTATTTTTTAGACTCTTTGGGTTTGATTTACTTTTCTTAGTTAAGCTGGCTAGTCTCAAGCTGACTTCAAAACAAGAACAAGAGACCATTAATGTCTCAGATGATGGAGTTCCTAACTTGACCAGAAATGGAACATTCTACACTTTGCCAAATGGTCCTATTAGGGTACTCATCCTGAATGTTAGCCAGTATATCTACTATTTAACAAGATTGAGGTTTTGTTCCTTTGAATATCCCAAAATAGACTTTTTCTTGGAAGCATGCTAAATAAAAGGGGGTAATTACTCCTACAAACTTACCAGAATCCTGTCAAAAGCAGAAGGAGTTCCTCCTCTTTGGACATGTCCAAGAATTGTCACACGAGTATCATATCCCAGTTGTTTAACTACAAGCTACAGAAAAATTCATCATTTTGATGAGGAAACATAATGTTGCAACAGGGAGCTGTGTGTTATTTGAATAACATTCATAAGAATAACACAAGAATAGTATGTAGTAAAAGATAATACTTTACATCTTAACTGAGGGAAATGTGTTTTGAGGTTGCTTTAAAAAACACTTTCTTATCTCTAGATATGACTAGAAAATATTGAATCTCTAGTTTTCCCCCTCTGAGGTAAGATGGTAAACTAAAAATCTATTCAAAATTGTTCTTGGGGGAAAAAAACAAACAAAACAAACAAAAATACTTTATTGCCCAAGAAGGTCAAAGAAGAAAGTTATATATTAAAAGTTCAACAGTGTATATTCATATACAAAATGAGAATTAAGAGACTGCAAATTTTCTTCTAATCATCTAAATTGCCTAACATTTTGCAAACTTTGAGACAGTATGGTGTAAGAAGTATGACATTCATTGAGGGCTAGGCATGTTATCAGGAAGACAAGTTTAAATCCTACCTTTGATACTTATCAGAAGTGACCTTGAGCAAATAAGTCATGATCTCCAAAGCCCTCAGTCAATGCTATAGCATTTGCCTTCTAAATTATAAAAGCTGATGAAATCAAAGATCTGTATTTGCTTATGAGGCAGCATATCACAGCTGAAAGATCACTGTACCAGTCAGGATACCTCAATTCTAGTTCCTGAAATCCAGTACTAACCAGATGAGAAAAGTTACACAAAGAACTTCATTCCAATTTCCCCAAAAGTGAAATGAAGAGACTAGACTAGTTCTGCCTTTGGTTTTTTCCAGTTGTAACAGTCTGTGATTACAGAATATACACAACTGCCTCAAACACAATAGAATGGGATAGGAAAACAAAACAAAACAAAACTTAAGAAATGTCTTTGAGCTTCATGTAAAACTGAAGTTAGAGTCAAATATCATTTCCTACAAACACTGGCAAATGTCCTCTAAATTTAAATGTTTAAGAATAGTGGAACCCAATTTATTACAGCACAATTTATGTTAAAAATAAAGTAGATGCTTAGTAAATAAAATTCAAATTTTCAATTTCAACCAAAAATTGTCAGTTTTTGATCTTGTTAATAAAGTCAGTGGAGACAGATACAACCAACTTGAACAATGAAGGTAGTTGTGAAGCTGAAGCCCAGATCCTCCTTTGTGCCTCACCCTGTCCTACAGTCCTAACCACCTCCAAGAATTTGCTTGTGCTTCCCAATGCTTGCTTACTTCATAGAGCCTTGCAATAACAGCAATCCTGTGAGATAAACTAAGAAGCCTCTGGGGAGGCAGGTTTGTACTGATAGATGTGTGGTACCAGCCAGAGCAGCCCAACAAAAAAGCCCAGTGTAGTAGGTTCTTTCTTCAGACTTGCAAATAACATGGTGACTCACTTTCAATAAATTCAAGATGGCTGTATTCCCAGACAAGCCTTTGAGTTGATTGCTCCAGGCTAGAAGGTAACCAAGAGAGGACACTAAAGTGTTCCAGCCATTACAATTTAATCCAACAAGCTCTGCTTTTGTTACTGACAAATACTCATTGTGTGACCTTGGGTGCTTAGATCTCCAGTATATTAAGATTTAGACAACTTTCCGATTGAGTGGAGAGTTGTAGAATAGCTGACCTACATTGCTCTCTCATCTAGAAGATGTAGCAAGGAGACCATAGGCTTCTTCCTTATCTGTAAAATGGGGTTTACAATAGCATCTACTTCACAGGGTCTTTGTGAAGATCAAATGTGATGAAAATAAAAAGGAAGTGACTGGTAAGCCTTAGAGAGCTATATAAATGTGAGCTATCATCCACATCTATACCGTTACATGATAAGCACAGTGCTATGCACTGGGGATGCTAGGATAAAATAAAAGTTACTTGTTGCTTTAAAAAGAATAATCTTTCTGCTGTTAAAATCTGTACTTATACCTCCAATGGAAATCCTAATTATAAGGAAAAACATCATATTCTCATGAGCATCTATCTTTATTCTTAGCATATATTGTTCTGCTGTATAAATTAGATGCTTCTTACCATCACTGGAAGGTGTTATTTTTGTGAGGATTTATAAAAATAAATATCTATAAGAGATAACTTCTCAGAAGCATTATAGTAAAGGCTGACTACTTACATCCTTAACCTTCTCTGAAGTAATAGGTTTATTATGGATATCAATCGCCCCTTCTGCAACAATTATGATGTTCAGCCTCTTCTTGTTGGCACGGTTCTATAGGAAAAGAAAATAACATTTTTCAAAGACCTGACCCAATGGGAAGTCTTAATTCTCTTGTCCCACTTTTCCAACGCAAATTCAATTAACCCATCTCCTACTAAAAGAACTTCTTTTTCCTGTTTCTTCCTCCCTTTGGACTCCAGAGAATAAACAAAATCACCTTTTGTGGTACCAGTCTATGTTTGTTAAGGATCTGAGAAAAGTTTGTGGACAGAACAGACATAATTTTTAAAGAAATGATCAGGGCTTCATGCTTTTCTCAAATTGTGTTGTTTTAGAGAGGATGTTTCAGAAGGGAACAACCATTCACCCATTCATCCAGTTACCTTTTTTCTACCTGCCCTCCATTTTCAATCATTTGCCTATTACTATTTTCTCCAGGTTGGGCAGGTAGGTGGAACAGTGGATACAGCACTGGAGCTGAGCCAGGAGAACCAGGAAGATCTGAGTTCAACTACAGTCTCAGATACTTCTTAGTTGTGAGCCTAGGTGGTTAGATGGTGCAGTAGATATAGCGTGCTGGCTCTGGAATCAGGCTCATCTTCTTGTATTCAAATCTGGCCTCAGATATTTACTGGAGTGTGACCCTGGACGAGTCTCTTAACCCTGTCTGTCTCAGTTTCCTCATCCATAAAATCAATTAGAGAAGGAAATGACAAACCAGTCCAGTATCTTTGCCTAGAAAACCCTAAATGGGATCGTGAAGAATTGGACACACCTGAAATGACTTGAGCAACAAAAATTTCCTCCAAAACTACCTTCTCTCTTCTATTCCCATTGATATCACCTTTGCTTAATACTTTATTACTTCTCACCAAGATTACTGAAAAAGATGTCATGCAATTTCCCCCCCACTACTCAGTTTCTCTCTTCTCCAATTCAGTCTACACCCAGCTCTCAGATTAATTCCCATTTAAGTTTCCATTTCCATCATTCTGATGCTAAAACACTTTCTTCATTGTACTTAGCATTGTATTCATTGGTACCCATCTGTTTTTTTCAGCCTTATTTAGCAAAACACATATGGCCTTGTCAAACTGGACTTTCTATTTCCCAAACAGGATATAGATTTTTTTCCCTGCTATAATATATTTGTTCATATTTTTCTTTACACCTGGGGATGCCTCTCCATTTCCCTGCTTTATTTCTACCAGTCAATATCCTACCAAACTCAGGGATTCTAATAGCATGTCCTTTATGAAGCCAAAATGAAACTGAATTACTCCTCCAAAATAGAATTTCTCTTTTCTCATTTCCCCTGAGTACCATTATGTCCTTCTCTTATGAAACTTAACAGTATTCCATTTTGTAGTACATTTAATCTGTGATCTAGTCTTACCTCATTTCTCCTCTTCTTTATCTAAGGCTCTTTCATGAGAAGGGCTTAACACAGTGGTTTATTATGCATATGGAAGGCATTCAAGTAATTCTTTGAATGTGTAAATGTTCAAAAGGAAGAACCAAATTGTCAAGTCCTGCCATTTACATCCTTTCAATTCAATTAACAAATATTTCTAGAGTAAATTATGTATAAGACACTCTAGGACTCAGAGAAGTAAAGAACTTGCCCTCAAGGACCTTAAAATCTAATGGGGAAGATAAAACAAGCACACTAACACATTTTTTTTAAAAGCCTCAAAATTTGACAGTTGCCTGTTTTTCTCTTTTAAAATACTATGCTAATGTTAGTCCTAGGAGTGTCAATTGTTGATGAGGATAGGGAATTTAAAATGTATAGTCTATGAAAATAACTTCTGGCTGTAGCTATAGTAGAAATTACAAAAACATTCAAATTTTAAAACTCTGATCCATTTCCAAAGTGTAAATGTAAATTAAGTTAAATCAAATAAAATTAAATCAAACATGGATAATTCTAAGAAAAATTAAAACAACTGCACAATCCAAGGCAGAATTCTACAGGAATGCACATCGTGCTTGAGCTGAATAATACCCCCTCATCCCCAAACCCACATACTACTGGAGAAATCTACTACTTCAAAAAATTAAACAAACTCTGTAAGTTTGATACAAAATTCTAAAATAATGCTGAAATCAAGTTTTTACACACACACACATAATCTTAGAACATTAAAATGTCTTTACTTATTCCATAATACTTCATACTCTCCCAAAGAATTCTTCCTCCTCCTTTTTCTGGGCATTTTAATATATAATTTTTATATTATAAAGTCTTTCAAGGCTAGGGCTTAACTAGTGAATGATATATAGAACTGATATTCTATAGACTTGTGGATTAATGATATACAATCCAGTAATTACTGTAGATAGTGAAATAACTAAGATAGACACTTCTGATCTCCTTTTGCAAATGTCTTCAGTTCTCCTGTATTTATACAATAAGTTCTGTGATAAAATATTAAAATATATTCAAATGAAGAACAGATAAGAAAGGACAGACAACTAATGCAAATATTGAGCTTCTGTTCTCGAACTCCATTGGGTTTATCCCATAATTAGACCCATTAATATATAAGAAAGTATTTTTTAATCTTTTGCTAGACATTCTAATTTAACAAATATTCTCATGGAATAATTAAAAAAAAAACCTTTCACAACATGAAAATGAGAAAAGTACAACATAATTAACGAGAAGCCAATAAAATTGAAAAGTTTAAACCATAATGAAAAAATATAGTTAATGAACAGAGAACATTTTCCATGTAATATTAATGAGGAATTAGGATGATATAAGAAAATAGTCCCATTCTGGGTAAGATAATTGGTGATATGCCAAGCTAATGGAAAACCAAGTAGGTTTTCAGGCTAAATCTGGTCTCAAAAGCCAGAACCCACAGACAAGACTCATTATCTAGACTAAATAATTTATTAGTAGTTCTAGGAAAAAGATTTTTTTTTCCATTATAGAAAGTACAACTTAAACATATGAACATGTGAAAACAACATATATAGCAAGTGACATTAAAATCATTTATTCACCTCAAATAGTTTAGTACAGAGAAGCTTCTCCCAGCCTTCTTCTGGTGGGTATTCAGGAATAAATACCCAATCTGCACCACAAGCCAGGGCACTCACAAGAGCTAGATATCTATTAAGGAAACAGCATAAGGCAGACATTACACTTTGTAGGTGACATTGTACTAGACTGAGAATTGAATGGGAGGAAGAAGCAGATTGGACAGCATTTGGGCAAACCCAAATTATATACTTTTGGTATATATGGAGGGAGGCAGTGGAGAAAAACCCTAAACTATTTTCCCCCATCAATCGTCTTTTCCTAAAATGTTAAATGGTTGTGAATTATAGAAAATCCCCAAACCTAAAGAGTTGAAATTGCAACTAATTCAATAGTCAGACAAAGATAGATGGCAGGATTAAGTACTCCACAGCATATTATAGACTAAGAATTTCAGATTTGGAAGACACCTAGAAGGCAACTACAGCAAGCTAAAGAAGAATCTATTTGATGTTGTACCCCAAAAGGGGTCAATCTACCCTGCCTTTACCTAAAGACCTAAAATGTGGAAGAATGTATTATCTCTTGAGACAAACCCAATTTTTTTTAAGACAGTTCTCACTGTCTAAATTTTTCTTTAAATCATTGATGATATTGTGTAGAGAAAGTAATATAAAAAGTATCATTAAGAAATTGAGTGATCAGAAAAGTAGGAATTGTCATATATTGAGAATGAGAGGTATTGTATTAGATTATATTTATACCCCCAAGAATGCCCCATTCTGAGCAGAATAGTTAGGGAGGATCTCTGAGAAGACTTAGACAAAAACTACACAGGATGAGAAGGTGTGAGTGAGATCTGATCTATTTTGATGGAAGACACACCAACTTCATTGAGATCAGATATATTGTGAAGTTAAGTATACACTGGACAATAATAACAACAGAGTAATATAATAAAAAATGTACTCAAAGAAGAATCAAGAGTCCTGGATTCTACTGCTGGGTCTTCCAACAACTAAAAGTATGTGACTTTACTTCTGGGGCTCAGTTTCCTCATTTGTAAAATGAGGAGATTTAAACATGGTGATTTCCAATGTCTCTAAATTATATTATTTTCTAAACACATACCCACAGTGTCTTCCCATAACCTCCAGAACAAAGGTCCTCTGGTGACTGTAAGACAAAAAAATAAGGTATAGAAACATAATTAATCCTGATACTGGTATGAAAACCAAACTGAAAGATAGAGGAATAAGTCAGAATAAAAGTAAGAATATAATTCTACAGTCACTAGAGGTATATAAATTGGCCATGTACAGATTCATTCTCTACAAATGCAAATCTGTTTATTCATGCAGATGCTTCAAAACATTCAGTATGAAATAGTCTCTCAACTCATTGAAAAACTGCTATTTTTCAAGATACACACTTATTTTTTTATTTTAAAAACATATTCACAAGATGTGATTATTTAAATTTGTTTCTAGAAAACTTTCTTATGCTTATTTCAGGGGAGTGAACAAATTTGGATAAACTTATTTCCAATATAAAGAACCATTAATTGGACATATCCCCATAAAAGGAACCCAGAAGTAGGGTGCTTGGATGGTTGTGATGAAAACAGAAGAAAATGCTGGTGAAATTTCCTAAAAAAGGGAGACTTGGGGACCAAGCACAAAAGGAAAAATAAATAAGTCACAGACTCATTTTCTTACTCCCATAGTTTCAAACACTTAAGCTGTTACTAGGATATCATGAGTCCTGGGCTACTTAGATATTCCCCTTGTGACCTGGCATCCCATTTTGCTTGGACATGTTTTGTCAGCATTCAAATCTGAGCAATTACTTTGCCTAGTTCTGTTCTCTCCGTCCATTTCTTTCTATGTTTTACCTCTGGGCAGTGGTCATAATGGCATCCACAACTTCAATGATTCTGTGCAAAGCAGAGTCAGTGCCAATTGTCATATCCGTCCCACAGAAGTCATTATCTATGGAGCCCACCATCCCCACAATGTTGAGGTAAGCATATTTCTTCACAGCTTCCTTTTCAATTTTACCTGTTTAAAAATATATACAGTTTCATGGTAACTACATCTGGATATTCCAAGATAAACACAATATTTAAAGAAAAATGATCTTGTGTGAGAAACTATATACTCATTTAAATTAACTCCTCATTGGGGCAGCTAGATGGTGTAGTGGATAGAACACTGGTCCTGAAGTTAGTAGGAGCTGAGTTCAAATCTGACCTCAGACACTTAACACATCCTAACTGTGTGACCCTGGGCAAGTCACTTAACCCCAATTGACTCAGGGGAAAAATTATTTCCTCATTCTCAAAAATTTTTGGAATAATTTTTTAAGGCTTATCAAGCAAAAAAAAAATTTTCATAGAATTAGCTGCTCTTCAGATTGGTGTAATAAAAAGAATACAACTTGGCATTAGGAGAGTTGGCTTCAAATACTGCTTTCAACTCATTTTTGTGAAAGAAAGTCACAATTTCTAAAACTTGTGCTATTGGCTCCCTCACAAAGTTGTTACAAGACATGCACTCTGTAAGCTTCAACATGCTACAGAAACCAGAATTATTATTACTTGTGTCCTTGAAGTTCAAGCAATGCAAAAATTGCAATTGGCTATATTTTTAATGTTCCCATATTACTGATCTCACTTTATGACCTTCTTGGGCCTGTTCCTGACTTTCTGGACTTCAAAGGCAGGTCTTCTTTTCAATTGTGTATTCTCAGTTAGAATGTGTATTATGTTCTTCCTTTAAAATATTAAGTTCCTCAGTTTTGTGTATTGCCTTCTTTCTTCCATTAGAATAGGCAGGAATTGTTCTCCTTCATTGTATTTATACCCCCAGTATTTCCTCCCTTCTTATCTCCCTCTCTTCTTTCCAGACATTCAATGTCCAATAATATATGAAAATTTGTCTTAGAAAATTGAAGCATTTCCTAGACACTCAAAGATTTTATATATGCTTCTTACTAGAAGTATGGGCAGCAAGGAATAAGAGAAAGCTCTGAGAGTAGAAGGGGAAGAGAAACATTTATATGTTTGTCTATCTGTTTTATAAAAGAGCACAAAACATTAAAAAATGGAAAAGGAAAAGTACAAATTTGGCTCTGGCTTGTTACCATTTGTCAGACGTTCTTTATGCTCAGCTAATTTATAACACTGGTTGGTAATTGCTTCTGCCCAACTCCAAACCTTTCCCTGTCCATATTTGCTACTTCAAGGAATGATTGAACAACAATAATATACATATGTTGTATATATATGTATATACACACACACATGCATACACATACACACATCTCAAGTATGGGCTATAGGAAAACGAATTCCATTATATCCCATAACTTAAGATTTTTAGAAATTCTCTGCAGAACAACTAAGCAGAGTGGCAAAGGAAAGTCTGAGTTTAACTTCCAACCCTATTGGATTGAACTAAGAGGCTTTAAAAGAATGCTCTAAATCAGTGGGCTAAATCGAAATTCTCACATGTTAACATAACAAAACCTACTCCCAGTTACTAAAAGTTGCTATTTAAAAAGGTGGTTTTCTGTAGGCAGTAGAAGACAAGAGAAAGGAATAAATGTACCAGTTTTAGCCAATTCTTCCAATAGTCCACTCCATTCCTCACGGAAAAGGTTGGCTCCTGTTAAGCTTCCATCTCCACCAATCACACACAAGTTAGTAATTCCCTTTTGAATCAAGTTATAAGCTGCTTGTAAGCGACCTTCCCGAGTACGGAATGCTTGGCAACGTGCACTGCCAATGACTGTTCCTCCCTGGGGAAAAAAAAAATCCCATTCATTTATCTCCTTCTAAATAGAAAGACATATGCATAATCCCACTTATATATATACATAAGGCTAAAACATAGAGATTTCTTCTTGCTGGTCAGCCATCTGAAGGTGGTGAGAAAGATATGTTAATCTTCCTCTTTAGATTCTTGAACTATATTAAGATAAAAGATAAAAAGCACAGGAGTTTCCATTCATTCATTTATTCTATTCATTCAACTAACTATGTCCAACAAATTGAACCAGATGCAGGGGAGATATAAAGATAATAGAGATAAGCCCTCAAACAAGCTTACGGTTTTACTACATTATAACTATACTGTTACAGGGGATTTTTTTTTTTTGAAGAGGCACACAACCATTTTATCTCTTTTCTCAACAATGGGGAACAATACAATAAGATGTTATTCTTTATAATACACATAAACCCCCAAAGCGCTTCCAAAAATTCAGAAATAATAAAGAATGAAGAGTAATAATATCAGTGCTTTATAATCATATCATAGGAGCACTGAAAAAAATTCCATCCCCTCCCTGAATTGGATATTATGCTCTATTTTAAGGGAGTATCTTATTTAGAAAATCATCCTGGATAACTAAAGCTTCACATATTTTGTAGTCAGATCGCAATATAAATTAAGAAAAGGGAAGGAAGGTTTATGCTCTGATGACTTTTTTTCACTTTGCTTTCTTTTTAACAGAAAATGACAGGGCAGCTAGATGGCACATTGAAGAGAACACCAGCCTTAAGTCAGGAAGACCTGAGTTCAAATTTGGCTTTAGACACTTAACACTTCTTACCCGTGTGACTCTGGGCAAGTCACTTAACCCCAATTGCCTCAGCCGCCTCCTCTCCCACCCCCCAAAAAAATGACATTAAAAATCCAAAACCAAAATATATGAAATAAAAAATTATCTCTAACACAAAAAGATTCTTCACTTAAAAACAATTTACTTAGATCCTTCTTTAAATACTGAACTACCCTATACATTTAACATGATTAAATCTAAAATTTCAGAAATACTTCTGCACAAAGAAAGGATCATTTGCTGGAAGAAAGTTGTTTATACCAGAGGAGATATAAATCTTCAATAGCCCTTATGATCATGTGGATATATTTATTCATTGATGCATAAACAAATATATCTAATACTGACTTTTAGAAACATTTTATTCCTTTTAAAACAAAAGTTGGTACGATACTATCTGGAGTATATATTTTTAAAAAACTCAATATCATTTAAATGTCTGCACCAGAGTAAAAATTCAAATTTGCTCAGAAATAATTTCTATTACCAACAATACTTCCTCTTGCTCAAGGAATTGTACTCTTCTCATAATAGGAATAAATAAGTAAATTATGACTATAAATAGTAAAGATGGATTTCAGGGACTAAATTGAAAGATAATTAGCACAGAGGCTAAAAAGGTTGGTTTTTTTTTTTTTTTGATTGCTAAACATTCTCAAGGTCAAATCATTGTAGGATTGTGTAATTTATAATACTGAAATGAAATCTGTAAGCTACAAATATTCCAAATTGCATGGAAAATCTCAATAGAAGAAAAGCTAGAATGTTAAACTGCAGTACTGCTAACTTCATTCATTCACACATGTGAATATGTAGCACTTTTCCACTCTCTCCCTCTACTCCCCTCTCTCCCTTTCACTCTCCCTCCATCCCTCCCCTCTGTATACTACACAGTTTACTGCTTACTCATCCAGCAGAATGGAAATGTGATTGCTTCTCTTATAGGCTTATTCCAATCCAATAATAAGATGTTAGGGGGAAAAAAATAAACACACACCACTCCATCTAATAATTTTTGGTCATCAGAATTTAATTCAATGAGGCAGTTAGTTAAGTGGCAAAGTGGATAGAATAATGGGCCTGAAATCAGAAAAACTCCTCTTTCTAAGTTCAAATCTAAACTAGTTGTTTAATGAGCAAATCACTTAATCCTGTTTGCCTCAGTTTTCTCATCTGTAAAATGAGCTGGAGAAGAAAATGGCAAACAACTCCAGTATCTTTGCTGAGAAAACTTCAAATGGGATCACAAAAAACTAGACATGACTGAAAACTTAATTATCTCCTGGTGGTAAGCCAACTGTTGCTTTGAATACTCCTTCTGTCCCTTTCTCTTTGAAACTTCTCTAGTCAGCTGATGGAAGAGAAAATCTTAATTTTCATTAAGAAGCTTCTTCAAAAGATGATAAAAGAATTATTGAATGAAAGATGAAAGACTTAAAAGTTGTATAACATTCTGAAAACCTGTATTATATTGACACTATAGGTATTAACTGAGATTCTTTGAACAAAGAGAAAATTCTTCACAATAAAAATTAAGGATTCATATCTTTGTGCAGTTTTTATTCCATCACAATCATATACCACAATTCATTCAATTATTCACCAATTGATGAAATGCCAGCTATAATTAGCAAATATTCTGTCTGACATATGAACGGAAAAAGACTACCACTGTCCAGCCCCAAGCCAAACAAGGATGCCATCTACTGCCCCAAGAACTTCTAAACTATTCCTGGGCATAGCTGAGTTTAAAAACAAGTAGCATGAAATAAAGCACCGAAGAAAAAAGTATTTATTGGAAGCCAAAGTAATCTTCACAATTATAAGGGATTATGGCAAGCTTGAGTCATATTAGGCACATTTTAAATAACCCCAGGGATTGGATCAGGACTTAAATCCTAATTGGCAAATCAACAAGAAACTGGGAAAGTCAATTTGAACCTAGTCTTCAAGATGGGACAAACCTGGAAAGAGGGAGATAATGTGGGTTTAATTATTCCATCCAAGGAGTGACCCCATGAGTAAATATGGCACGTTGTGAAGCAGGAGAGAGAAAAAAATGTGAAAAGAGAGAGTAACAGGTAAGAGAAGGCATCTATTTACTGAGAGGGTTCAAAGAAGGGCAGTCAGTGAATAAGTAGTTATTAAGCACTTCCTATGTGCCACACACCTTACTAAGGTCTAGGGCTTCCATGTTCTGCTTCTTTATCTCCCTTTTCAACATGGAGAAGATGGAAAATCCTAATTTCATGACATTCTTTCTCCTGAAGATAATTATCCATGATAAATGGGCAAAGGAAATACCAATGTACTTGGAAAAACAACCTTGTATCTTTAAAATATCAAGTTCTACTAGAAATTGAGTGGATGTCTGCCACTTGGGGAATGGCTGAATAAGTTATGGTATATGAATGTAATGGAATATTACAGTTCTATAAGAAATGAAGATTGATTTCAGAAAAACTTAAAAAGAGTTACATAAACTGATGCTGAGTGAAGTATGCTGAACCAGGAGAACATTGTACACAGTAACAAGAAGATTATGTGATGATTAACAATAATTATAATTAATTTAATATTAATAATCATTAACAATAATTGGCACTCTTCAATAATACAATGATTCAAGACAATTCCATTAGATTTGAGATGAAATATGCCATCTGCATTCAGAGAGAGAACTATGAAGAATCGAAACATAATATTTTCACCTTTATTTCTTTTTGTTTGTTTTTTCCTCGTATTTTTTTCTGTTTTTAGTCTGAGTTTTTTTTGTTTTTTTTTTTGCACAATACATGTTTGTTTATATGTAAAATAAAATTATCCTGCAAATGAAATTTTGGTTTGAAGAGGTAATTAAAACATAAAAGCAACAAACGGAAAAATGTAATTGGCATGTAAATTTGAGGAGATGTTCATGTTTCTTTTTATATTTTCTTTTTTATTATAGCCTTTTTATTTATAAGACACATGAATGGGTAATTTTTCAGCATTGCCCCTTGCAAAACCTTGTGTTCCAACTTTTCCCCTCCTTCCCCTCACCCCCTCCCTTAAATGGCAGGTAGACCAATATATATATTAAATATGTTAAAGTATGTGTATATACATATACATATACATATACATATACATATACATATACATATATATATATATATATACAGTTATCTTGCTGCACAAAAAAAATCATATTTAAAAATAAGGTAAAAATAACCTGAGAAGGAAAACAAAAATGCAAGTGGACAAAAACAGAAGGAGTGGAAATACTATGTTGCGGTCCACACTCGGGAAATTGTTCATGTTTCTAAAGCAAATCTCTCAAGTCCTAGATTAGACAAAATATTAATATTTTATCTCTTTCTCTGCTGAAGTAATTCTGAATCTTTCAAGTCTAGTTCATTTCTATATGTATATTGCTGAGATAAGACATTTCAAAATAGTAAAGGTCCTATAATAGTTAACATGCTCATTTTGAGCTAAATATATACAAACACAAAGTTACATACCACTTGGAGAATACTGGAAACACATTCCCAGGTAACTTCAACAATATTATTGCCTCCATCTACCATGCCTTGATAACCCTAAGAAAAGAAAAAAGAAAGTTTCAGAACAAAAATAGATGCAAATGTTTATAAGAATTTGATACTTAAATGGTACAAAATGCATCTATCAAATAAAATCAAGCTTCTGAGAATTCTAGGACAGAAAAATACAACCAGTGCTTAAAAGTAATGTTACAAAAAAACTCCATGAACAAATTCTAGTGAATGGAATCTAATTCTGGATTGGTCTTTAATTTACTTCTAGATAATACTTAATAATGCAGGCAGATTATCCCTCCTTTAGCCTGAATAAGTCTTGTGATTTAAGGTGCTGTCAGTTTAAATAGGTTTGTTTTTTGGGTTTTTGTTGTTGTTGTTGTTGTTGTTTGTTTTGTTTTTGGATACTTTTAGACAACAACACTAAGGCTATGCTATTGGATTTCCTACAAAGAAAACAAAATACTTCAGAAATACATAAATAAAAACAGTGTTTATTTTGGACTAAGACCATACTATATCTGATAATTCCTTTTGAGGCATCACTCAATTCTCCACAGGACTATCTCTTCCATGCTTTTGTGACATTTCTCCTCTTCCCTCCTTTCACCTCCTTTTATATATTCTTTCCCCCATTACAATGTAGGCACCTTAAGGAAAGGATAGCCTCTTTTTCTGCTTATTTATCTATTCCCAGTATTTACATTAGGAAAAGAAAAATATTATAGCGCTGAAGAGGAAAAGTTAATAAAGTTAACTGGTATTTGGTTAATTAGCATTTTGTCCTTAATTGCAATCACATTTTAATCAACACTAGAATTTTAGATTATATATATATATGTATATATATATATAAAATAAAATTTAGAGCTGAAAATGATCTTAGAAATTATTTACTTTTCTAAGTGTTGGGAAATCCTTTCATTTTTCTGGCTTCAGGCTACAGTTTTCTCAGCTATAAAATGATGGAGTTGGATTATGTAATCTCTGGGCTCTCTTCTTAATTTCCCTGCAGGTTTTTAGAGAGCTCAACAACATCTCCTTCAAATCTTCCCAATCTCATCCTCTAAATTCTTATAGCACTGGATGTAACACAGGGACTATGTTTCAAACCAGAGGTGTCAAACATGCTCCATAGGTCAGATGTGCCCCACAATCCTCCCAAGTATGGGCCAAACCAAATTAAAATGTAATCGGGGAAGATTTAACAAAAGAAATAAAACTATAATAAAACATAAACAATATTACATTATAAGGCTAAATCAATATGCAGCCTGTAGGGGTCCTTTTGTGGCTTAGTGACCTCCACATTTATTTGAGTTTGACCCACCATCCCAAACTCTCTTTTGTCTTTTCTCTCTATAATTTCCCTTGGAGATCTTATCTTTCCCAGTGGGTTCAAGTATATATCAAACCTCACAATTTTTGCTGAATTCCAATCTTTCATCATAAGAAGCTTGTGAGACATCTTTTCTTAGTTGGGCAGTGGGCAGAGCTGAGTCTATAGTCAGTAAACCCTGAGTTAAAATCTAGCCTCACACACTTACTTAATAGCTTTGTGATCCTTGGCAAGCCACTTAATCTGTCCCCCTCAGCTTCTTCCGCAGCCTAGTGGAGATCAGGATAATTCCTCCCTTGCAACACTTGTGAGGGTCAGATGAGAGTTGTATAAAATGCTTAGCACAACGCCTAGCACATAGCAGATACTGTATAAATGCTTGTTTCCTCTCCTAAATATAAAGGATTCCCAAACTCAACATGTATAAAATAAAATTGATTCATTTTCCTATCTCTTAACCTACTCTTACTTCAAGTGTACAAATGAATGGAACAAAATACAGTTAAACTCAAGATTATCTTCCTACCCCCATGCTACTACCCTATTCTGTAAACTCCACTGACTACCTATTATTTCTGGAATCCACAAAAAACACTCCTACGCTTCAGTTAAAGCCTTTTGCAACCTGATTCCAACAATTCTTTGCATTACATTACCTTAGTTCTCTTCACTGGCTGCATAGTCTAATGAAACTTTCTTTCTAACTTTCCAACTTAACTTTCCATCTCCTCCTTTCTATTTCCCTATCTTGGAACTGGCTGCTCATCTCAGCTACAATGCACTTTCTCCTTACCTTTTATAATATCTAAGTGTTTTTGTTTGTTTTTGTTTTCTAAATTCAGCTACACTACCACCTCAGAAGGGAGATAGTGCTAAGCTTCTCAGCTGCTAATGTTCCTCTCTCCACATTCCCAAACCAGTTTTTCTCTATTCAAGGCCATCTAGAAAACAAAGGCTATAGTTATGTATATTGCCTTTCTCCACAAGCTCTCTTTATTACCCTAGGCAAATTGAACTCTCCACCCTTGGTAATCATATCATGTTTCCTATCCTAATGATGGCCAGGTTGTTTCTCATAAGCAGAAAAGCCTATAGCCCCTCTCTGCCTGCTGGACTTCTATTCATTCTTTAAAGCTGCACTGAACTTCTCTGGAAAGGTGATGGCCCTCCTCTCCTGCCTCCAGATATTATAACAACATCTGATGCATTTACCAGGTAGCATTATGCATGAGAACTGAATATCAATCTTACACTTCGACTGTGCTTAAAACTCTATGAAAGCAAAGACTTGTCCTATTTAAACTTTCAGTTCTACTCTAGAATAACAGGGTGCTCTGTTCACTCATCCATTTACACACACACTCACACACATATGTTTGATTATAATTAAAGTTATGTGTGTGCATATGTATGTATACATGTTATACATAAAAACATATATATGTATATATATAGATCTGTATCCTACCATCTACACACACACACACACACACACACACACACACACACACACACACACACCCATGGATGTGTGGGTATATATATTCTTTGAAATCCATGGTGCTCCATTCTCTAGCTCCCTACCTACCCACTTACACCTTTGAAATCCACAATAGTCTTATTTATTAGCCCTGAATGTCTTAACTGAATTGTTGAATAAAACATGGCCATGTCTCACAAAGAAAGGTTTTTTGCATATGAAAAAGATGTTCCTTTATACCAATTAAAGCTGTTTTTTTTTGTTTGTTTGTTTGTTTGTTTGTTTGTTTTTTTCCCACCGTGAGGAGGCACTAAAGTTTGAGAGTGAGGCTAGTAAGAAGCAAAGATGATACCATCTATATATCCTAGCCCAATTTCTCAGGTTTCCCTCTTGCTTAACTAAAACAAAGGCATGGGCTTTTTTGTCAAAGCCAAAAACCAAGGGCAATTATCCTTCTTCTTTCCTTCATCCCTGTCCCCTCCTTAGAAATTCATTTCCACATGTGATTAGTAGGAAAAAGGTGAAGCTAGAGAGAACAAGTGATAATCAGGCACAATTCTCTTTAAAATGGGGGGAGAAGGTCTTGATGCTGGAAGACGGTGTACAGAATAGATGAGGCTGTGATTCTGTTTGTACAGGTTTTTAACTTTACTTCAAGAGTACATGCTACTGGCAGTGACTCTTCCATAGAGCCATTACCTATGTCTTACTGAAAGCTTTAATTCCCTTTAGACTGTATTAGTTTAAAAAAAAAAAAAACCACCAACTTAAGACTGTAGACCATTAATAAAATAATTTATTTATGATTTCTTTTCAAAAGCAATTAACTGTTTAAAGAATTCTTCCCTCCTTTAAGTATCTGCACATCTACTAATCCCATGAAATTACTTTAAATAGCAGAACATATACATTAAAAATGATAAAATAGATTTCATAATTGATTCTGCTATTTTTATGTGGCAAGAGTTATTTTTATTATTATTAGTGAAGGGAACAAGGGAGAGAAAAGAGCAAAAAGGTCACTGTATTATATATTGTACCCATGTTAAAAGTTTTCTCCTTGTATAGGTAGAGTCATTAGAATTCATTCAGCCCAAATAATATATGGAAGAATATAGTTGTGAAGGTTTTAAGAGATTCTGTGTTGATTATTCTCTACTAATACATGAAGTATGACTATAAAGACATATTTCTACACCTTTTTTCTTTAGTAAATACATATACACACACATGCATACAATGACACCAAGGCTCATATATCCAGGTAAGTTCTGCCCCTGGAAAATTATTATCTTGAAAAACCATATGCTTATTCAGTAATGTTGCCACTCTATCATGATATATAGAAGATCAAGCTCCTGAGAGAGGAGCCTAATATACTTATAAGCACTTCTGGAAATGAGCCAGATATCTGGTATGGAATATGGACTCAGCGGATTCTCTGACCTTTACAATCAACCAGTTGTTCTTATGTCAAATTTAGAGATGAGGACAAGACATTTTGTCTCCACCAACAGCATAACTTTCTGTACACCTATCACTATAACCTACCACATACTGAAAATAATATCCTCAGCCCTATATTGCAAGGTTGTCATGTTGCTGGAATAGTGGCCTACTGCTTTGACATCAAGAATAGTTCTTGCTATTTTAATTCCTTACTGAATCTGATGAATAAAGTGAAATACAGAATATTCTCTATATTGATTTAATTAAATAATATATTTCACAATTAACTGGGAGGTAAGAAGTGGAATCCCGAAATTGCTGAATTTAAATTACTCTTGTATTAGTTATGTTCACAACAAAAAGTGGAAAATCTGTAAGACTAATTTCTTTCTCTACCTCTTTTAGAAATAGTTATTTTTCTTTCTGATGCAATCTGAAACCTTCAGATTAATCTTAATAAGAAACTATTTCAGTCACTGAGTCTCAGTTCTAAAATTATACCCTGCACTAAATAAGTTTTCTGCCTTATCAAAGACCTAACCACTTTGAAATAGACAGGCTTAAAGTTCACCGCTGACCATTTCAATAGAATCAGTGAAGTGACCAAAGACAAAGGGTCCCTGAATGGTTCACTTAGAAGCAGTATCTTTGGCCGGTATACATCAGACAGATGAGAATAATGATCATACTTTAAGAGAAGGAAGAAAAGTTTAATTATTTCAGTGAATGGCAATATCTCTCAAATTTATCTTGGACTAGATGAAAAGGAGAAACCATGGAGGAAGTGGTCAAAGAAGAACTGAATGGTTTTAAGAAAATGACTCTCCAAGATCAAGACAAAAATTAAGTGACTATTGTCTTCTTTGATGAAGCAAAAGACCAACTGAACTTTTCATGTGAACCTTGAAAATATATTCTATGATATCGTGATATTTTTTAGTTCAGGAATACTATAATTTAAATTTAAAATTTGACTTGACAGAGAATAATTTTCAAAACCATTAAAAACAACACTGCCTTGTCTTCAGTCCTCTAACTATGAATGTTTAGATTAGAATAATCTTGACAAAATTATTTCTGGCAAAAGACGAAAGGATTCACCAAATAAAAAAAAATTCTAGTGTTTCATCTTACATTCAGACACTTGGCAAAGATAAAATGTGGGAATAATCAATGTTGGAGAAGCTGTGAATTAGAACAACCATTCAGAAAGCAATTTGTAATTATGCAAAGTATATATTCTGGCCCAGAGATCCAGGCAATGTGTTAGAATCAGCTTCAACCAGCTCTTATGAGTCAATTGTTAAATTTTCAGTATGAGTACACCCTGGAAAGTAGCAAATATTACAAATTAGTGCTTCATTACTAATCTGTAAATTATTTAAATCTGAGAAAGTTATGGAGAAAATGTTAATAATGATGATTAAAAGTGTGCCCCAAATACATTCTTCTTCTTTCCACTGCCCCAGGTGAGTCAGTTGCAGGGGTTTCTCTGTTGGGCATACATCTTTAAGAAACTTAATGACAAAAAAAAGTTTACATGTACACTAAATATTTATAATGTCACATTTTATATGGCAGCAAAGAACTGCAAACAAAGTAGAGATTGAGCTTCTTTGTAAAGGATTGCTCTCTGTGAGTAGAATGGGGAGGGAATATATATATAAAAGGAAATGATATAGGTGATATAAACACAACAAATATCAATAAAAATCTATTTGAATTTTTTTTAAAGAAAGCCTTGGTTCAAATCCTATTTCTATTCTTTGTTACCTGTAACCTGTAATTTGGGGGCAAAATCATTTATAGGTCAAATGCATCAGTCTGTCAGATCATTATTTTGATGGAACTCTAGACAAAGACCAGAGGTATCTGATGTAGAGAGTGAAACAAGCCCTAGTCATGATTGCCATTATTGAGTCTATCACCTTGGAAAAGTCACAATGTTGCTGGATCTCAATTTAACTAATCATAAAAGAGGGGGTTAGTGATATATGTTCAAGATCCCTTCTAGCTCCAAAATTTTTTAATTTTGGGGGAAAAGTTTATACCTAGGAACTGGTATATCAATAAGCCAACTTAACATATCCTTTTCCCTTTTCATTACTTAGATAGATAGAAAGGTAATTTCATAAGGAAATCTGTTTTTATTGTAGTTAAAAAGTATTTGATAATTGGATATTGACTAACACACTAAAGACTTTTTTTAGGATTCTGTAATAGAATGCTGACTACTCTTCAGCTAAACTGTTCTGTTAAAAAAGTGGTTCAGTACTAGGGAGAAAGACATTTAAAATTTTTGTCTCTCATTCATGCCTTTTACTAATCATTCATCACACGTAGATCTGTCCCAGATTTATACTTGTACAAGTTTAAACCAGGCAGCACTGTTTCAATCAAATAAGATGCCAATTCTTTGCAGAACTATCAATGCTTTTGGATTAGCATGCCAGTCACATATGCTCTAGTAAGACAAGATAATAATAGTAAACACTGACCTATTTCTTTCTTTCTTTCTTTTTTTCTTTTTTTTTTTTTTTGTATCTGTTGGTAACCAAGAAAGATTTAAGTAACATGCAGAATATAGACAGGGTGGTTCAATGGAAAAGTACTGGATTTGGAATCACTGGCTCAATGCTCAATCCCGCCCTCACAGTACCAATGTGACTTTGGGGAAAACATTTAAATTTTCTGGGTCACATTTTCTCCATTCTGTAAAATGACGGGGAGACTGAATGATTTCATGGTTCTTTCTACTCATTTTTCCTTATGTGTTTTTTTTCCTCCTTTAAAAAAAATTCCCTAAATACTGGAAGAGGTCTATCCTCTCCCAGACAGGCATTTTAGAAGACTAAAACAAATAAAAAAAGAAAAAAAAAAACAAGAAGAGAAAAAGTCAACAAAACTACTCAGTGCATTAAAAATTGAAAATTAATTTAAAATTTCACACTTATGGTCCTCCTATCTTGGCAAAGAAAGTGCTTTCTTTGATCTTCTTATTAAGGTCAACTTTTTTTTTTTTTTTGGTAATTGTGGAACATTCACTTTTGACTATTTTGTGGATAAAGCATATGCTGCCAGACACAGTCATTAAATGAATTTGAAAAATATTTATTAAGCATTTACTGTGTTCAAAGTACTGAAGAAAGAAAAAATAAACAAATATAAAAACAAAAATAGTCCTTACCCACAAGGAGTTTATATAGGGGGACAGCAACTTTTTTTTTTTTTTTTAATAAAAATCTTTTTTACAAGGGATGATTTATTAAGTTAGTTAGGGGAGAAACATTCAGAAATGAAGTTGATATAAAACAAAAGACAACAATAAAAATAATATTTTAAAATTAAATAAAAGCATGATCAATATTCTTTAAAACAGCATTGATCTATCTTCCTTATGTTCTCTACAAATGGCATATACTTTACCTATCTCCATTTCAACTTGTTGAAATCCTAGCCATCCTTCAAAGTCTTCCATAAAGTCTTCCTTGGTTTCAGCCGAAAGATATACTTTCCTCTTCTTAATTCACAAAGCATTTGTATCTGATGAGTTCATCATGTTCAGAATCTTAATGTGTGCATCACTCATCTTTCCTATTAAATTTGTAATCTTTTTGAGTTGACTATGTTTTATTTATCTTTAAATCCTCCATGATATAAATATAGTAGGTACTAAAAATGTTCGTGAATAGAAATTGGACCATGATGAAGATAAAGATATCTACTAATGGATTGTACAATGAATGCCATCTTCTGAGCTCTTTCCTATTAGACTAAAAAAAATGGTATAATTGCTTTCCTTTTTCCCCTAATATAAATTGATCAGTTTTCCAATTCATAGCCCCTATCTGACCTTGTCTCTTAGCAATTTATATCCTTGGGTGGAAGGGAAAGATATAGATTGCTACTGGGCTAATAATTCCCTACCCCATATATTCATAAAAGGAAAGGTCAGGGTTCCAGGTCTGGAAGAACAATAGCCAGTGCCTTGTTATTAGGAAAACATAATTGGTTTTTGTGAGATTTGTAAAAAGAAAAACAATTACCTGAAGACTCCATGTAGATTCATTGAAATACGCAAGAATGTTTGGGTCATAAGTAATTGTTTTAAAGAGGAGCCTGGAAATGCTTTTCACTGTAAAGCCATTGTTCTCAAAGGCCTTCTGCTTCCACATTCTCTCTTGCTATTCACCAGGCAATTATCCCGGAACCCAAGATACCAATGTCCCTTTCATAGAAGGCATCGAATTTACAATGGGGTAGGGTTTTAGTTCAAAATAAAAAACGAATAATTAAATCAATTCAGAAGAAATGGAATGTACTGCTCCTCAAAGAAGCAGTGAAGTAATCAAAAATGTTTCGCACAGACAGGGTAATGTGAGTTAGGTTGAATCCACCTAGAAAAATATGGGATTATATATCTATTTTGCTTACCTGGCAGGAGATAGCTGATACCAGGTAGATCTTATTAGGATCAAATGAGGGAAATACAAATACATACACACTTTGAAAATTTAAACTATCATATGTGAAGTATTAATGTTGTCCAGGGATAAAAAGAATTTAATTCCTTTTTTTGAAGAGATTTATATAAGCAATTAAATATGGGAATTAAAATATGGAAACATGGGATTAGGGGTACAAGCTAATGCATCTATGCCTTTTAAAAATACTTTAAAAAAAGAAAAAGAACACACCTGATGGATAAAGGAGTCAGAAAAAATATTCTTTAAAACATACTTAGAAGTTTACTAAGAGGTGAAGGAAGAAGTTGGGAAAAGTTTCAAGTGCTGAGTTAGAGCTTATAGTCAAAAATTGTCAAAGAATGAAACAAAACCTTTTATGCCTATTTACATTCCTCAATGGGGGGATAGGAAGTAACCTCAAGGGAAAGAGCATTTTTGGATATTGACATGCAAATATTGCAACTAACATTCAAAAGGCGATTCATAAGACAACTTGGCAGAGAAGAAGGCAAAGGAATCTCAAGCTCAGCAAGGTGCCAACTACTCCTTTTCATGCCACTGAAGTAGCTGGGCAAGCACAAATGATGGCACCAGGTCATAACAGTAATTACTCTGGGAATGGAAATTCCCAGTCTATGGCAATCTAGCCTTTTAACATCCAAAGAGCATGAAATGGCAAAACAGAAACCTATAAAGGCTTTGATTAGATTTAGCTTTTTAAAATGTTGTTTTCCTTTCAGTGTTGATTAAAAAAAAAAAAGAGCTGTGTATGTCTGACTTAACCAAAAACATTTCTGACATCAAAGCCATGGATTCTAAAAAGATTGGGCAGTATTAACAAGTGGAGATATTCCTCTCCTTCCTCAAAGACTTTTTTTCTCTCAAGTTGACACACAAAATACATGTTCAGTATTGTTTAAAAACTTAACTTTTTCATTCACTCATTTATTTGGGTCCGTATTTAGCTTAGGATAGAAGTGAAAAGGGCAAAACATTGGATCTTCTCAGTTCTGATCTTCAAAGGAGCTTTGCCCCCCTCTATTTCTGACCTGGATCCACCTCTCCTGTTAGCAGCCTGACATGTTCCATTCTTGAGGAATCAACATATCGATACCTTATTGATAGACATCAGATTTAGTCCTAATACAGATTTGAGCTCCCAAGTTTAAGAGATCTGCTCACCTCAGTGATAGACATTACAGGTATGTACTAATAAATCCAGTCTGACTTAACAGTTTAGCATTTTACACATAATGTGTGTGTATATATTTATGTGTGTGTGTGTGTATATATATATATACATATATAAAACATGCGTGTAGATACATAATGGATCTGAGACTATGTGTATACATGTAAACATGTAAACATGTTATATATAGACATAAATATGAATTCATAGAGCTACAGCTATATGTATGTAGAAAACTCTAAGGATACACACACATACACACACTCTCATACACCACTCTCACATAACATATACAAATATTCATGTCAATATGAATATACATGTATATACACAGATGAGTTCACTATTTGGATAATTGGCATTATTAATCAAGAAAGAGATGAATGTAGATAAAGAAGGAACAAATGTTAGACTAACCTCATACACAAAATACATTTTGGCTCCCACATAGATTCCCATCCGCACTACAGCTCGAACAGCTGCATTCATTCCTGCAAAGGAAGAAGGTAAAGGTTAGTACCATTTAACTCATCCAAGCTTAAAGCCATTACATATCTCCTAAGAACTCCAAATGCTTCTGTTAAGAGTTCTTAAACAATTATTCCTGATTCTGAAACAATACAGAACAGAATCCTCCTTGGATTACATTTAGTCAAATTGAAAGAAAATAATGTAGATAATGACAGCAATTATTTCTGTAACTTGGAAAAGAAAGTATGGTTCATTTTCCATCATTTTCATAAAGAATAAATTATGTCCCAAAAGCAATTGTCATAATTAATAACTAATGAGTAAAAAGAGTAGCAAACAGTAGTAATCATGCAAATTTTAATACAAAAGAAATGCATCATGGGTGTTTAAATGAGGTTTCCTCTTATTTTTTTTAGTCTTTGCAACACAAAGAAGTACATTCATCAAGTTCTCTACTTCTTATAAATGAATCTCATGGCTAGCACATTCTATGGTATAGAGAAAGGTGAATTCTCACATACATTTGTTGCACAATTGTTTATTAGTTAATTAGCCAAGCTGAATCAGGAGACTGAACATTTAAAGAGGTTCTGAAAATTGTCAGAGAGCAGCCTCAACCTAACTATTTAGGTAGTGATAACTACCAAAATGATGTGACCTATCTGAACTAGTCTCCCAAATGAGAATTTCTTTTGAACACCTTTAATCAAGGAATATCTGAACTTTTGGAACCAAAAGTCACTTGGAGTCAAAACCATTAGGAATGGTCATGACAAATAATATCGATTAAAAAAAAAAGTAAAGAGCTGTCATAAAGTAACAAAACTTTTTAAGCAACAAGAAAAACTAGATTGCTCTATCTTGCCCTGACTGAAAGTACAAGGGTTCCCTCACTGATCCAGGCCTACTCTGACAAGCACATGAACTTTGATCAGCCCTCATTTTTTTTACTGGTACCAAGTCACTCCTCCTTAAGCAGCTTGGTGGCCTTTCCCTACTTAGCCCCAAAGTGAGGGATTCATCACTACAACCATATTATTTCAAAATTAATGCAGACATACCCATATATCTTAGCCTACTGTTTCTGCAAATTACCAAAGCACAAGCAATTTACCAGCTTCAGCCTCCTTGGTGGCAAGAATTACCAGTATGAGAGGTAAAGCATAAGTAGAAAAAACAATATTTAACAACTGATTGGACATATGGGGTACACGAAAATAAAAAAGTCAAATATGACATCCGGGTTTTAAATTGAAGCAGCCAGAAGAATGGTAGTGACTTTGACAGAAAGAGAAGGTGGGAGGAGTGATAGAATTTATCGAGAAAGATAATGAAATCTATTTTGGGCATGCTGACTTTGAGAAGCTTGAGAGATATCCAAGTAGAGCTATTTTGCAAGAAGGTGTACTTGTAAGGGCTGGCAGCTAAGTGCACAGTGCATAGAGCAGCAGCCCTGAAGTCAGGAGGACCTGGGTTCAAATCTGGTCTCAGACATTTAACACTTCTTACCTGGGTGACCCTGGGTAAGTCAATTAATCCCAATTGCCTCAGGGAAAAAAGAAGAAGAAGAGGAGGAGGAGGAGGAGAAGGAGGAGGAGGAGAAGAAGAAGAAGAAGAAGAAGAAGAAGAAGAAGAAGAAGAAGAAGACCATATTAAATAATTATTACATTATGATGCTATTATAATAATTACATGTTACAATAACATTTAATTTACTATTTAATAAGGCCCTTTTAAATAAGGATAATAATCCATTTATAATACCTGTCCAAGAAATACTATGACATGTTAATTGGTTCTTCTACCTCTAATCTATTTCCTCTCTAATCCAAGTTTAATACAATTGATTATATGTGTATGTGTGTGTGTGTGTGTATAACTTCTAATTTTAAAAAAAAATTCTTCTCACCACATCAGTCTACTGCCTCTAAATTTTCTATCACCTACTTGGCCATAGGATGAAATACAAACTCCTTAGATTGCCATTTAAAGTACTCCACAATCTAACTCTGGTCAGCCTCTCTGACCTTATTTCACATCAGTCTTTCTAGGTTTTAAATTTCAAAAAAAAAAAATCCAATACTAGATATCTTTTGCTATTCTTTGATCTATTTCCCATAACTGTCTATTCACAGAAAGTGCCCTTATTGTTTTGAGTGGTACTTCCTGATCATAATTTTTTTCTTCCTATACAATAATAATTCCTCACTCTCCCTACCAGTTCATCTCTACATATAATAGGTGCTCTATCCTTCCCCAAATGAAGCTAAAATCGTATCTTAGCCTGTTCTTTGACCCACCACTTACTATCTTGCATTAAACTTCTCTCTCAATGTGTTCTATCCCCAGAACAGATTTTAGAGTAGGGATTCTGTAAGTTTTTTTCATCAATGAATCTTCAGTTCTTAGCAATATATATCAGACATATACTAAATGTTTTGAATTGAATTACATTATTTTCTACTCTATTTCCATGCTCTGCATTCATGATCGTTAAGCAGGCTTTTTAAATTTTAAGGTTTGGATCCATTTTTATAAAAATTTACAGCATTTCCATTTGCCAAGTGCAAAAAAGTTCTCAAATACTTTATTGGAATCAAAAGATCTTAGATTTAGAGTGGGAAAGGATCTTATGGATCATCTAATTCAATCTCTGCATTTACAGAAGAGAAAAATGAGGCACAAGAGGTAAATACACACAGTTATAGAGCTAGTTAATGTCAGGGAAGAGCTAAGATTGAGACCCAGATTTTCTGGATTCAAACAGAGAGGTTTTTCCCCTAATGTTTACTGGATTGAATTAAATTTAGTCCATGCCCTCCTTATTTCTGAAAAGTTTTTTTTTAAGTCCTTTTGAATAACTTCTGAAGTGCTTAAGATAAAAGAAAAAGATAATAAGAATAATATAAAAGTTTTTCTCCAGTGAGTTTTAGTGAGACCCAGGTCATTTAAAACTACAAATATGAAACAATTATTGTATTTTTAATCTAGCCTTAGCTATAAAAACTAACTGGCCTTATGGTTATAATATAAATAACTTTTCTAAGAGGCCAGATTGAAAAATTGGATCCAATATAAAATTACAAATTATTGGCACCTTTTACTTTATAATTCTTTTCCAAAGCAGATAATATATAGATTTAGATGTTATATTTAAAATAATGTTTTGGATATTGGATATAAGATTTTCAGGAAATAATATAAAATCTTATTCTTCATCTGAAAGGCTCAAAATAGGTTACTGTTATTAAATGGACTTTGAAAACCACCAAATACAGTGTGTCACTTAGGATTTCCTTTTAAAATCAAAGCTTTGCCAGATCGTTGGTATATTTCCTTTGTGTGGGGAGATGTAGGAAATTAGAGAACAAAGACAATTAGCTTAGTTTTGGAACACAGGCTTCAATCACCCAAAGCTTTTAACTTCCTTAGAGGTATGAAACAATTGTTTCAAAAAAACAATTTCAAGATCAGAGATAAACCTAAAAACAACTTCCTCACAAATATATAATTTCACTGAAAAGGATTTCACATTAAATAGACAGTCTACCTATTAAATTACTTCATTCATACCCACTCCAAGTTAACTGGGGTTAAGTGACTTGCCCAGGGTCACACAGCTAGCAAGGGTAAAGCATCTGAGATCACATTTGAACTCAAGTCCTCCTGACTTCAGGGCTGGTGCTCTATCCACTCCACCACATAGCTGCCCCTAGATTAGTTCATTCTATTAAAATCTATACAAATGTGTTGCTATTTCCTTCAAAACAAATATTTTCTTTGATAAACTTAATGCTGCTTAGTCTTTTAAAGACTCACACTATAGAAAGCAAAAGCAAATAAAAACTTGTAATCTATTGAATGAACAATCTTATTCAACAAAAAACTGTGCAGAGAAAAAAATATAAGTGATTATAATATAGGATATCTCCAAAGTTTTAAAGGACTGATAAGCTTTAATAGTCATTAGAAATAGCTAGTATATAAATATAAGAAAATGTAACATACATTTTATGTGAATATGTTTTAAATAAGGGCATAACAAGTAAAATAACCCATGATACTAAACAAATTAAGTATTCAAGAGCTAAAAAAGAAAAGAATAAAGGAGAGAGAGAATCGAATTTTGTCATTTCATATGTAAAAAAAAAGAAGATATTAGATGAAGCTAATAAGTTAGGTCTATAGGAGGTGAGTTTCTGATCTAGATATTGAAACGGATAATCTATCTCTGACAAAGATTTCTTTATTTTATTCTGACAATTTTTTTTTCTGATAGAGAAACTACTAAACTCATCAAAAGAGCAATGAACAGAATCCAAAAAAGATCTTATCAAAGCCATGGGAATTTGCCCAAAGCCTTCCATTCTGTAAATAGTATTTTTTACCCAAACATATTTTGTAGGAGCTTATGATGAAGAGCTATAAAGGAGTTTGATATAAACTAGTCTAACCTATTAGTTTTCTAGATCAAGAAAACCTCTGGACCCAATGAAGATGAAGCTTCCTATTCAAATTCACACAAGACTGTTAAGTAGCATTATTGGAATGCAGATTCTTACATCAAATCCAGTGTTCTTCTGAATCCAATGGAGAAAGAGTCAGTGAATTGAATGTTGGCTATCCTATAAGTCTATGTCCTTCATGAAATAGTGAAAAAAATACACTAGATTTGGAAAAGGACGTTGGTGTGAAACCCGCTTCTAGTATTAGCTTCATACTTATGTGATGTTGGTAAATTGCTTACATTGGGTCTGTTTCCTTAACTTTAAAATAAGGAAATTAAACTTGATTACCAGCTAAACCTATGATTTTATGTACCACATCTGTATGTGTATACACATGCACATTATTCCAAGTATCTGTAATTTTACTTGTTTACTTTTTTCCAGGATCCAGATAATGACCTCCTTTTGAATTAGCAGATGGTCCTTGACTGTTGTTATGGACCTAAATTCATCACTTGGATACATAGTGCATCACCATGTGGACTAAAAGCCAGATGGCAAGTTCTTTGCCTTTTTGTATCACCTCTATGCCAAAATAAAACACGAGAAGAGAACTTGAATGCACAATTTATTTATAAATATGCTCAAACCATTATGTGGTTGTGTGCGTGTGTATACATATATAAACAAAATGATTTTTGGAGTCAGATTATGATGCCAAATTTCTCAGCAATATAATAGGTACTCAATAAATGTAGTGAGATTAAATTATTTTTTCTATGAAGGCTTTTTTGACTTTCTGTTGAGCAGTTCAGAATAAAAAGACCTAATTTTTATATGCCATTCTTTTGTCTCTAGGAGTAAAGAAATTTCAAAATCAACTGCAAAACATAAGCATTTTTCCTGCTTCTGGGTGTGTTTATGTTTGTAGAATATAATTTATAGACCCTTGCTCTGAAAACAGTGTCTTATCCACCATAGGAAAAGAAGCAAACTTTAACATCAACTTAAAAGTCAAGAATAGGCTAGGAAATCAAGCAAACAAAACAAAAAAATCTGATCATAAACAGTTACTGTGGCAACAGGCAAAATCAAGACAATTTCAGAAGAAAAACAAAAACCTTAAAAAAAAATGAAATTAACATAAATCCAAAAAGAATTCCTTGAAGAGTTTAAGAAAAATTTTAAAGATCAAATAAGAGAGGTGGAGGAAAAACTGAGGGGAAAATGAGTGATGCAAGAAAATTATGAAAAGAGAGTCAATAGTTGGGTAAAAGATGCACAAAAAATACTGAAGAAAATAACATCTTAAAAAAAAACAAAAACAAAAACAAAACTGAATTGGCCAAATGATACAAAAAGGTATAAAAATCTACTGAAGAAAAATTTAAAATGAGATATAAAAAAATCACTGAAGAAAACAACTCCTTAAAAGTAGAATTGGTCAAATGAGGGAGTGGGGGGGGGGAGATACAAAAGTTCACCAAAGAAAATAATTCCTTAAAAATTAGAATTAAACAATTGGAAAGCTTATGACACCAAGAAATAGAAGCTGGTGGTGGTGGTGATGGGGTGTCCGGATATAAAGTTCTCACTGGAAAAAGAACATGGAAAATAGATCGAGAAGAGTTCATTTATTTTTGCTGAAGCAATTGAGGTTAACTGACTTGCCTAGGGTCACACAACTGGAAGTGTTAAGTGGTCAGGGGCCAGATTTCAACTCAGGTGTTCTGACTTCAGGGCTGGTGCTCTATCTACCTCATAACCTAACTGCCCCAAGGAGAGTTAATTTAAGAATTGTTAAACTACCTGAAAGCCATGAATTAAGCAAAGAGATCCATTTCAAGGAATTATTAAGGTAAATTGTCCTAATATTCTAGAACCAGAGGGAAAAATAGAAATTGAAAGAATCCATTGACCATCTCCTGAAAAAGTTTCCAAAAAGAAAAATTTCAGGAATATTATAGGCAAATTCCAGACCTCATAGATCAAGGAGAAAATACTGAAAGCAGCCAGAAATAATTTTTAAAAATTATGAAGTCACCATTAGGACCCAAGGTTTATGAGCTTCTACATTAAGTCTACAGGACTTGGAGTATGATATTCTTGCAGGCAATGGAGTCTTGCTGAAAAAAACTGAGCATAATGCTGAGGCAGGAGGTGGTGGGGGAGTTGGGCATTTAAGGAAATAGAACTTTTAAACATTACTGATGAAAAGATGAAAGCTGTATAAAAAAATCTGAATTTCAAATACTAGACCAGAGGGAAAATCACAAAAGATTTAATATGGTTATTTTTTCCCCAATCTTATGTAGGAAGTGGATACTTATAACTCCTAAGAACTTTATCATTATTAGGGCAATTAGGAGACATAGAAAGTAAGAGTTTGAGTTGACTGTGATGGTATAATTTCAAAGAACTAAACTAAGAAGGAGAAAAATGGCCATTATAACGAAATAGAGAACTTTTAAGATTTCTAACTAAAAGACTAGAGCTTAATAAAAATCTGATCTTCAAATACAAGACTCAAGGGAAACACAAAAGGGTAAATAGGAAAGAGAAAACATGAGATTCAATAAGGTTAAATTGTTTCTATTCCTACATGGATAGATACTTGTAACTATCATCATGAGGATAATTAGAAGGAGTATACATAGACAGAGGGTGAGGGTTTGAGTTGACTACGATGGGATGATACTAAAACAATTAGGGGTGAGCAAGAAAGTTGCTCTGGGAAAGGAGAGAAGGGAGAGATAGGGTGGGGAAGAATCGTCTCACATAAAAGAAGCATGAAAGACCTTTACAGTAGAGGGGAAGATCTGGGGTGGGAGGGGGGAGGGTGATAGGCTAAGCTTGAATCTTATTCTAATCAGAATTGGCTCAATGAGGTAATAACATACACATCCATACCTATGATTCCATAGAGGGAAATTAAAAGGACCAGGTATAAGAGAAGAGTGGAGGAATAATAGAAAGGAGATCAGATTGGGGAAGTAGTTGTCAAAAGTAAAACACTTGTGAAGAAGGACAGGGTGAAAGATGAGAGGTGGGGGGGAGATGGGGAAAGAGGGAAAGGGAGGAAAGAGGAGGAGAGAGAAGAAAAAGGAAGGGGGAGGGAGAAAAGGAGACGGGGAGGGAGAGTAGAGGAGAGAAGAGGGGGATAAAGAGAGGAAAGGAGGGAGGAGGGGAGAGAGTCAGTAACAAAGGGGAAAAAAAATAGAACAGAGTGAAATACTGTTATCATAACTATAAATGTGAATGGAATGAACTCAACAGAACTCCACAGAACCAAAGAATGGATTAAAAACTAGAAATCCTATCATATGCTGTTTACAAGAAACACATCTGAAGCACAGAGAAACACATATTAACGGTAAGGGGGAGCAGAATCTATTATGCTTCAACTGAAAGAAAACAGAGGTAGAAATCATGAGCTCATGTGGTCCAATTCTTTCATTTTGCAGGTGAGGAAACCAATCAGGGAGCTGATATGATTAACTCAGTGTTTTAAAGACAGCAAATACTAAAACTCTTCCTCCTTTCCCCATTTCTCTCAGTGTCTCTCTGTCTCTGTATCTCTCTCTTTCTCTCTGTGTGTGTGTGTCTGTGTCTCTCTCTATGTCTGTTTCTCTCTGTGTCTATTTCTCTGTGTGTGTCTCTCTGTCTCTGTCTCTATGTATCTTTGTCTCTGTGTGTGTCTATGTCTCTCTGTCTCTATGTGTGTCTGTCTCTCTCTGTCTCTGTATGTCTCCATCTCTGTCTCTATGTGTGTGTCTCAGTCTCTGTCTCTCTGTGTGTCTCTCTTTGCGTGTATGTCTTTGTCTATATCTGTGTGTGCATCTGTGTGATTCTCTGTATCTGTCTGTGTCTATATGTGTGTGTGTCTATATCTCTTTGTGTTTATATATGTGTGTATCTCTGTCTATATGTGTGTATGTCCCTGTGTGTGTGTGTCTATGTGTGTCTGTGTTCCCCTCTTGCCTTCTCTCTGTGTCCTCCTCTGTTCCCCTCTCTCCTTTCTCCTCTCTTCTTCCTTCCTCCTTTCTCCTCTCTTCTTCCTCCCTCATCCCTCTCCCTTTCCCTCCCCTTTCCTCTACCATCCTCTCCTTTCTGCCTTATCCCCATTCTCTTCTTCCCTTTCCCCTCTTCCATTCTTTTAGCTTTTCAGGAGGTAATGATCTCTTCCCTAACTGGAAATCTTTAAGCAAAAGCCGGGTTCAATCTTTGACTCTGACATATACAGACTATAAGTTTGAGCCAATCACTACTTCTGAGTGCTATTAGGCAGCCCTTTAAAACTCCAAATTACAGATAAACTGCTATTTTGCTTTGAAAAACAAAGTTTATGCTCTGGGAGTTCTCCCACATAATTGAAATCATATGTCCAGATTAAATCTAAAATTAACATTACCTTAGAATCAGAAAAGATTAAATTATTACAGGTTTTAAAGCTGGAAGAGACCATTCATTCATGATATAAAGGAAAAAAGAAAGGCCCAGGGTAAATAAGTTGCCCACAAAGCTAGTAAGAAACAGAGCCAGGATTAAAAAAAGAGTCACTTTCTCCTAGGATGCAGAAAGAACTCTCATAGATAGAGCCAATAAGAGATTTTAAAATCTTACTCTGAGTTTCCAGTGCACTGTTAGTAAAGCACACTGGGGGCCTTTTCCTAGGAATCCTAATCTATCTTGTGTAGAATTGTGAACTGGTTCCAAGCATTTTGGAAAACAATTTGAACTGTGCCCAAAGGGTTATAAAACTTGGTACACCCTTTGACCCATTAATATCACTACTAGGTCTGTATTCCAAAGGAAAAAAAATTAAAAGGTAGGGGAAGACTTATTTATACAAAGAATATTGATAGCAGCTTGTTTTGTGGTGGCAAAGAATTGGCAGACCAAGTTGTGTTACATGATTGTGGTGGAATATTATTGTTCTGTAAAAAACGATCAGGGACATGGTTTCAGAAAAACCTGAGAAGTCTTATATGAACTGATGCAAAGGGAAGTGAGCTGAACAAGGAGAACAAGACACATAATAACAGTAAATATGATCAACTATAAAAGACTTGGCTATTCTGATTCAAGACAATTCAGAAAGACCCAGGATAAAAAAATGCTATCCACTTCCAGAAAGAACCGATGAACTCTGCGTACAAACTGGCTTAATTTTCTCACTTCTCACCTTTTTTTGGAACATTATTGTTAATATGGAAATATGTTTTGCTTGATTTCACATGTATAATTGAGATTGTATTGCTTGTCTTCTCAATAGCTGAAGGAAGGCCTTGAGGGGATGGGATTTAGAACTCAAAATTTTTTAAAGTGGGTGTTAAAAATAAATTATATATATATATATATATTTGTGAGTGTGTGTGTGTGTGTGTGTGTGTATTGTGTGTTTGTTTTAAATGAAGAAGATCTTTTCATTTTAGTACAAGTGGCATTTTTAACCTTTTGTGATTCCTTTGTCAGTCTAGCAATGCCTATGCAACTCTTCTTAGAATAGCATTTTAAAATGAATAAAAGAAAAAAGAAAGAATTATAAAGGAACTCAATCTAAACTAAAAGAGATATATGTCTATCTTAAGATAGATAAGCCTAGGTTAAGAATGCTTTTAAGAGTAAAACATAATTTTTTCATTTTCTTTTTCTTGCCCACCTCCTTGCTACATGCCTAATATGGAAATGTTTTATATGACTGCATGCATACTTGATATCACATTGCTTACTTTCTCACTGGGTGGGGGAGAGACTAGATGTCAAAAAAGAATATCAAAAATAATTTACATTTAAAAAAGTAACATATAGTCCAAAATGTCAGATCAAGAAGAATTAAAATTGTTCCTTCAATTTTGTTCCAAACAAACAACAGAAAAAAAAAAGATTATATTGAAGGATGAGAGTGGAGGATGATGTCTTTTGCAAAAATTTTCTTGAAAATTTTATTTTATTGTATGTAATTTAAATAATATAAACCCTAATAGAACGTATTTGCTTAGTAAACATGTATAAATTAATCTATGTAGGGACTAATCTCTAACATTTCCCCCCTCCTCCAGCTGTATGATACTGCCTAAAATCCATCTAAAAAAATTGGCACTAGAGGAAATCACTTTGGAGCATGTGCACTTTTGAGTAGGAAACAGATATTTAAATGAAAGACTGTTCTATTCTCCTTTGCAAAGCTGTGTAGTCTCCAGGATTTTATGTCTTTTTCTACCAGGAAAATCAGGTTATGTTCCCACTATTCACTTCCATTTTAAGTTTTTAACTATATCTTATATCAAGATTACTCCAGTTTTAGAGTCCTGTTGCTTAATTTCTTGATATCCAGCCAACTTCTATAAATCAAGGAATAAAAAAGCAAGGACAAAAGTTAGCATTTATCACAAAGGTGATACTAATGATTTACTGGTAACATTTCAACAACTCCACAGAGAAGATGGAAGTTATTTACATACATGCAGCAATTATGAACTTACTTATAATGTAACCCTGGCACAGATAATTCAACATTCACTGTTGGTTTAAAAAAATTCATAGCAGAAGCAGAATCTAGAGAAGATAGGCATCTGAACTGTTTTGCAAATAGTAGTAATGATTACTTCCATAAAGCAAACACTTATGTGCCCAAATTGGTTAACCAAAACTATCCATTTTTTTAGGCTCTATACAAGTTCCCTTCTAAGTTAAGTTACATGGAAATCTTAAAATTAAATTTTTGCTTTTCATTTTTAGAAATTCTAAAAACATAAAAACATTATATAAATGTTAAAAAAAGAAATGTAAGCTTTTTGAAGGGTCTCCAGTGAAATTTTGAGGAGGTAAGAGGAAACAAGGGAAAATTATAGATTATAACTGCTGTTATAAATTGCTTTAAGAAAAAATTATAGATAAATAAGTAATCAATGAATGTCATCTCTTGCTATCTCTAATTTACCAAGACTAACAAGAATTAGCAAAAGAAAAACTGGAGGGTTTCCTGCAGCTCAGTTATTAACTCTATTTGGATATGTGAAAACTAATAAAATACTTGGCAAATATCTGATTTTTCTGATTTCAGTAATACAATGAATCAAAACATTTTAAAAAACCTTTTTGGGGGGAGGGAAGATGAATGTAGAATACAAGTGAATTTAAATGATCATTTTACAAATTGATACTGGATAATTCTGATAAACACTGAATCACTTCCCTTCCCTGAAGAAATCAGATGCAAATATGTTTTGAGGAAGGTGAGGCTAGCTGTTTTCATAACTGATAGTTTCTTTAGGAGTCCTTTAGCTGCAGAGATTATAAGAAACCATACAAAAAAGGGCCCTTAAATGCATTATTTCAATACAAAATTATCCACATCTACACACACATATGCGTGTATATATATATATATAATGTCTATATAATACACACACACATACACCACTTCTAAACTCCTGACCTTGAAAACCCTGGATGACTTTGATAAATCATGGGCTCTGGAACTTCTGAGTCAAATTCCCTTCCCCCTCTCAGGTCGCTTTGTTCTAGTAATGTCTGATTCAGGCCTGTAAGTCCTTCATGCCCTTCATTTTTAGATGACCTTAGATTGTTTTGTGGTGCCTTGCACATGGGAGGAATTACTATCATGATGAACATCTGCTCAAAGAATGAATGAAATCCAAAAGTACCAATAATTTTTTACTTCTCCAACACCCCCTCCCCAGCCCCTGACTAGCTATCTTTTTTTTTTTAAGTCCTATTACTTTCAAATAATCGACTCACAAGAAATACTAAAATCCACACTCTAGAATACAATTCACTGCAGCAAGGAAGTACATGGAGAGGAGGTGGGGGCGGGGGACGAAGGAGTAGGTGCCTTTAACAGCCCTTATAAGGGTTGTCGGACTGAAGTCCGTTCAGGGCCTTGCCTGTGGGTAAAAATGTAATCCCCAACCCCTGCAAAGTCCCATAAAGCTCCTCGGGATGGTTTCTCGAATGCTGTACAGGATGAAAGAGGGGTGAATGAAAGGGATGCTGGCGATCCCGGAGTTTCTGGGGCCGCTGCCTCGGGCTGGACAGCGCAGCCCAGTCAAGTCAAACCTTTGCGTCTGGGAGGCAAGGATTAAGCCTGTCTGAGGATTCCCCCATTCTACAGTTGCAAGGGGGGGAGAAGGTGGAAGAGAAGGAGGAGAAAGAGAAAGGCAATTTCGCTCCAGGATGACGCACGAAGGCGGAATTAGGGAGGCCTGGCTGAGGATCACGTACACACGCGGGAAGGAGGGAGGAGCCTTAGTGTCCCTCCGCTACCCAACTAGGGTCTCCGAGAGACAGCCAAAGACTCCTCCTTCCTCACCTCGAGCACAAAGATTCTAAAGACCCCAAAGATGCAAGCCTTTCCAAAGCCCCCTTCTCCATTCACTCAGGAGTCTTAGAAACCAAAACAGAGACTACCTGTAGATTGAAAAGTGTGACAAAGTAGGATACAATTCAGCTCAGTGCAAAGGAGGATTGCACCGGAGTTGTTGGGGGGGGGGGGGGGGAGGAGGGGGGAAGGGGAGGAGTGGGAAGCAGGAACCATACAATTAACTAAAGCCGAAATATTTGGGGCAATCTATTACCCCTCGTGGGCTTCAGTGTGTAAACTTGGAAGGCTGAATTAAATAATTTCGAAAAATCCTTCCCAGCTTTAGGATGCTCTGATTCTAAGATGGCTGGTCCACCTCTTAGACGCGCTTTTGATTGTGACAGTAGCGCTCGCCAGATTAACTCTACTAGTTTGTAGTCATGAATCCACTGGTGCCGGGGTCGGAATGAAGACGGAAGATCACATATGTCATTTACCAGAGATCAAAGGTGGTATTTGAAGAAAGGGGACAGAGTCAGCCTAAGGAAGCGTCACACATGGTCTCAGATTTAGTCGCTTCTCAGTATGCTCAGAGAAGATACTGAGTCCCATAAAGAGGAAGACAGAAAGGCTCTCTGATGTTCTGAGAGGGAGGCGAATAGGAGTGGGGAAAGGAGGAAGACAGGGCGTGACAACTTCTCTGGGCAAAACGTTAGCAATCTGCCAGGCTGCGCAAGGAAACGTGGGCAAGGTCCCAGGAACTCCCCATAGATTACTGCCTCCCTGCAATGCAGTAAAGGCCAAGGACCAAGACCTCCCACTCCTCACATCTTAACCTGCACATATGCTCCAATCCAGGGGAGAGAGGCCCCAAACCGAGTAGGGAAATCAGAAGACAGAGGGAACCCGGGATAGGGGTGGGAGTTGGAGGAAAAGGGGTGAGGGGGGAGTTCTTTGAAGAGGAGAGCTACGGCTACACAGCCTGAGTAGGAACGCTTCCGTCCTTCTTTAATTTAACCCTTACTCCTCTGGCCAAGCACACTCCAGCCTGCGTCTGGTCTAGGGGTGTGTATGGAGGAACGTGGTGGGCGCTTCCAGCGCCGAGCCCAATGCCTGCGTACAGGAGACGCTTAATAACTACTTATTGACTGATCCCTTCCCAGAAGTTGCTCAAAGCATTAACCCTCTCTTATAGCCAATACCGACCCATTTGGGTTTATTCTGCCATCAAGACTTCAACTTGGAGGAGGGAAAACAAACAAAATCAAACAATAAAAAACACAATATTGCTTTTCCTGGATCGTACCCACACCCCGCATCCCCATCTCCAGCTTGGGCAGCTTCCGAGTGTGGCGCGGGCGTGGGCGTTACCTTGAGCATCGCCGCCGCTAGTAAGGACCCCGATGACTTTGCCAGCACCGGAGAGATTCTCGAACAATTTCTTGTCTGTCGGCTGATGAGTCGCAGAGGCAGCCAAGTCCTTGCAAGTAAACGCAGGCGCTGCCGGCGACTGAGAATCCGGCTTGCTCTCTTTACCCTCGGAAGCCATGGCTGCAGCTTTAGTCGGCCTGGGCAGTCAGCGCATCCACAGAAGTCCAGCAAGAAGCCGAGTCCTCGATGTCTAGGCAGCTACCGGCCGCTGCACGCTCCACCCTTTGACCAGCCCCGCCTCCTCCCGGGCAACGTTTCAAGCGCGGATGGACGGCGGCACCAACCAATTCCCGCGTGCTTTTGGAGGCCCTTGGACCAATCCCGGCTCGGCGAGGAAAACTCCCCACCCGGGCGGGTTCTGAGCCGGGTGGTGGTGGAAGTGGAGGTGGAGGGGGAAATCCGCGGTGGGGAGGAAGGGGAGGTGTGAATCCTCCTTACAGGTGCTAGCTAAGAGTGGGTGAGCCGAACATGTAATGAGCTACAATAGGAAAAGAGCCTTGGTTAGCCCTTCTCCGCTATTTTAAGTAAGGTTCCGAGCGGTCAGAGATGGGTGAAAAAACCTGGTGTGTACTCGGGCAATATCCCTCTTTGGGAGGTGTCTGGGCTGCTGCGTGCCGAGATGCATGCCTCCATCGCCTCCTGGCGTCACTCGGTGTCTCAGCTGCGTGGGAAGACCGAGGCCTAAAGGGATTCCCTGGTTTATGGAGGAAGAAGGGCATTGCAAGGTCCTTCAGTAAGGATGTGTTCCCAGGAAAATCCCTATTCCTTGGCTCAGTTATTTATACACAATTCGGCTGCGCTTCGAGCTTTGCTTTTTGGGGTATGAGCTCATCCCGATAGTATGATTTGTAGCTGAAGAAAAGCCATTTCTCTCTGAGTGTGACATAGACAATCTTTTTACCTCAGTCCCCTCATTTGTAATGGTGGTGTAGGGTTGGCGTGGGCTAGATCATCTCCGAAGTCCTTTCCACCTGCAAATCTGTGATCCTGTAAAATTTGACGAGTGGAAAAGAGACAGTCAGAATTTGGGGAACCCTTGTTCACGTTTTCTGATTATTCAATTGAGTTTTATTCCCAGAGGTCTGCTGGCACCCAGCCCAATGGCACCCAGCCAATCTCTCTTAGTGATATAAGGTGACTCTAGTCAAAGAGCTTTGAGACTGCTTCCTATGCAACTTGTGTCAATAAATATTTCACACCTAAAAGCCTCTAAGTGCTTTCAGAAAACACCAGATCACAAAAGAAAGTTCAGTTGGGTGTGGGGGTGGGGTGGGAGGAGGTTTTATAAGTGAGACAATAAGGAGTTTTTAATTTTAACTTTAACCATAGAATTTTTAAAAGATCATCTTAAATATTCCATTTTGAAAAGTAAGCTCAAGAGGAACCCAATGTACTATGCACCGGAAAATCCACGTTTATGTATTGCTTTATACCTTCTTCGCGCCCCTGAAGGTGAAATGTAGAAATATTATTTCCATTGGAAAATTGAGAATGGAAAAATAAAGCCATTTGCCCAAAGTCACGTCAAGGTCATTTTGATGATTTCCTATATTCCAGTCTAACTCTCTGCTGTCTACCAGCCTAACTCCCTACTGTGTGTGGGATGGGTGCTAGAGACCTTCTTACCCAAATTGACTCAGAGGCATCTTCAGATACAAACAGGAAGCATTTATTTGGTTCTTGAAGCAGAAGTCCAAACACACCAACTAAGCAGACATAGAACCCTTTAGCTCCCATCTCCCAGCATTGTGCCTGGCCTAGGGAGCAGAAAATGTTGAATAGGTTAAATAGCAAAGGACTTCGGTTCATTGGATGGATTGAAAAGGAAGTAACTATTGATCAATGATCAGTAATGTTGTCTACTTCCTGTGAGTCACATAACTTCCTGAAGCTTAGACTTCTTGACCTGGTCCTATTCACTATTATCTTTTCACCTCCACATCTTCTAAGGAATAGTCCTTGGTCAAAATCTCCAAATTCAAGAAAGGGCCTATCTTTTTTTCCCTTTCACATCTAATCTGTTATTGAAAATCACATGTTATATTTTATGTGTATATACATACATACATAAATACATACCATTGTCACAGGGGTTAAGACAACTACTTAAACACAAAAGGGGAAAAAAAATCTTTAGTTTCATCTTATGGTTTGTTTTCCCTAAGTTCTCCTAACTCATTTCTCACAAGGACTTTTCTAAACCTTTCCCCCTCTCTCCTCAATTACATATTTATAGAAAGGCATCACAGCACTATGAAAATAGCCAATTCTGAAGTCAGAGGACAAAATATAATATCCCATTTCTGATGCTTATTGTTTATGTGTTATCTCCCTGGGCTTCAGTTTTCTCAAATATAAAATGAGGAATTTGGACTAGATGCCTTTTAAGGTCCTTTTCAGCTCTAAATTTATATAAGGTTCTTTGAGAGAATGATTATAATTAAGCTGTTTCACTGAGACACATAAAGCTGTGGAAAAGAAGCTCCTTCAATCCCATTCTACAATTCCTCAAAAGATACTATTTATCTTCTCAGACTCCTTTATCTTAGACAATTTCTTTACTTGCATCTTTAATCCCACTCCTTTTTCTTTCCTTTAGGACTTTGATCCAGAAGTCATCCGTTTGCTCTCATTCATCTCCAGCCTCTATCTCCATCTGCTCTTTTTCATCTAGCTCCAACCATGTTCAGATCTCCTCAATCTTACGGTAAGATTTTGCCCTTCTACTCAATCCAGTTACATTTCCATTTCTTTTCTCCTCTTAATTGATAAGCTTCTGGAAAAGGTTGTACATGAATCCTTCAGCATTTACCAAGTATTTAAAGACACAGGCTCTATCAGAGAAGACCACATGTATATATATAAATGTAGAAGGAATGATCCCCAAGAATATTATTTCAAAATACAAAATAAATAGGAGATAACAGAGAGGGAGAGTGATAAAAGTTGGGTGTTCAAGATTTCCCATGTTTCCTCACTCTGGTTCCTAAGTTTCTTCACATAAACTTTTATTTCCCACCACTTTTCATTCCCCTTTTTGGAATGAGGTATATCCATCCTGAATCATAGTCCAGTTATAGGTTTCATCATACCACTGAAAACTACATAATCAAATTTGCCTCCTTGTATAGGAGCTTCTAATTTCTTTTATTTGTTCCCTAATTTTTCCCATTTCTGTAGAGATGTTTGAGTTCATGGATTTAAAATGTTTCTTTAATCAATTTCCCGGGGATCTCAATTACTAATTTTTTAAAGTTACTCTTTATAGTAGCAGTTCTCAAACTTTTTTGTCTCAAATTCACTGGGATCCACATTCTCAAAGTACAAGGCAAATAACAGTTCATTTTCCTTCAAAGAAGGCAGTCTTCATTGTGGCATGGAAGTAACTTCTTAAATGATAACTTCTGTCATATCAAGCTAAACAGACTTCAAGTTTAAGGCTTGTGATGTGTTATGGTTCTATCATTGGAAGATCAGCATAACTAAGTTTGTAGAGGTTCCTCATTAAGACAGCTTCAGGGAATGGATATTTTTGGTCACAGTAAAGCTCAAAGGTTTATACTGGCAAAATAACAGATCCTTGAAATATTGATTGTGACAGATTGACATTCTAAAAAACAGATGCAGATAAGAGTTTTTTTTTTCTTTTCAAAATGTAAAAATAAAATCATAGGATCATGGATCTAAGGTCACCTAGTTCAACTCCTTAGAGATACAAAGAAAAAAGACTTATCTAAAGTCATAGAGGAAATAAGGATCTGAGACAAGGTTCAAATAGATGCTATTTCCAACTCTAGGCATTTTCACTGACTGTACCTTATACATAATATATTATTCTTCCTTATCTCATCCACCTGGCTTCTCTAGCTTCCTTTAATTCTCAGCCAAAACCCTATCTTCTCCTGGAAACCTTTCTCAATCTCCTTCATTCTAGAGCCTTTATATTATTGATTATTTTCAAATTTTTCTTGTATATGTTTGTTTATGCATAATTATTTTCATGTTATCTTCCCCATTAGGTTGTGAGTTCTTTGAGGGAAGAAGCAGTTTTCTTACCTTTCTTTGTATCCTCAGCACTTAGCATAATACCTGGCATATAGTGAGCACTTAATAAATGTTGTTCTTACTACAACTCTAAAATTTTTGTCCTCTTACACCATTCTTTGAGTGATATTATAATTTTTTTCTTCTATTTATATATTCTCGACTTTTCTGGAATAGGAATTGAGGAAACCAAAGAAAAGATGAAAGATAAGGGATGAGGGATGAAAACAACAACAATAACACCACCACCACAAAAAACAAAACAGAAAGGCATGAGGGAGTAAGAAATGATTAAGCAAAATGATCAAACAGACCAGAGAAAAGATGCAAGATGACAGATTAAAAAAACAACATAAAACAACAACAAAAAAAAAACCCAGAAAGGTTTGAAGGAATAAGAAATGATCAAACAAAAAAAAAAAAAGATCAATCTTGCTTGAAAGTAAGTCATATGTTAAATAAATCTACTTAATAGACTTCCTAAAAAAGTGACACATCTGAGTAGACAAGGTAGAAGACAACACATGGAGAGGAAAATATGAATAAGATAGTCTCTGATAAGTTTTTCATAAATATGTGGGTGAAGGACTTTCAACAAAAGTTGGGATTTGAGAAAGATTTATAGGAAAAGAACATTTTGGGTGGAATTACAATATTTTCATCCAGGCTAATAGTATCAAAATTAACCCAACTACACACACCAATAGTTATAGCCTCTTTGATTTCATTTTTTCCTTCCATTTTTTTCCTGTATCTCATTTCTTCTAAATATTTTTATAACCTATACCTCAAGCCATCCTTCTCCTCCCAAGATTCTGGATTTATAAATAACTCTCAATTGAATTTAGGGATCTGCTAACACAAAAATGTCAAATTCTTTCTTTTGTTCTTTGCCTTTTTCTGAATATTCTTGGATTAACTTTAGAATAAAATTTGTATATACTTCACTTTCAGGTTTTCCCAATCCCCACTCCTATACTTAGGAGTATTGGTTTCAGGGCAGTCTTAATTTTACCAGTTAGAAAATGCATATGGTGCTAAGAACTCATTCAAACACAGATGTATTCAAAAAGTTTGCCACTTTCGCTCTAGAAGGAATTTACACTTGGAGGGGCTCCTGGAGGAGCCCTTTGTCTTTCTGGGGAATGTATCTTCCCCTCTAGAGTTCTAAATAGCTTCCCCAATATTAGTCTAAAGTATTTCCATATGATTTTGCTATAAGTTGTCATTACTGCTCTTGGGGGGAAAGATGAAAGGAAAAGAGATATCTCTTCCCTTCCTATATTTCAGAAGCCTGGAGAGAAAAGGTGAAGGTGTCTAAATGGTGAGTCAAGAAAGGTCAACTAATTTGCTTTTATAGGCCAGGAGGAGAGTTAACAGATCCTCAATTAACCAATCATTAAGAATTCCCTATATTCTATGAGAGTTAACAGATCCTCAATTAACCAATCATTAAGAATTCCCTATATTCTATCAAGTGCTTCCCCTGATATCTCATCCAGTTGACTTAAAACTCACAATTGATTGGAGACTTCCCAGATCTACCATTTCTCCTCATTGGAGAAATGTCCATGTCCATTTCAACCATACCACTCCATTTTTCCTTTACTTCCAAATCTCTATAACCTTGTTCTTGCCTTTCTTTTCTCCTTTCCTTTTTATTGCAATTATAATTTTCATTATAATTAATCAATTCAACCTGAAGCTATAGTTCTAATCTGTGACTCTCTTGCTGCTTTATTTCATTGTTTATATTCTTTTATTTCCCAAATATTAACCTTGGATTATCCTTACCTGTTGTTGTAGTTCATTTGTTCAGTTATGTCAGACTCTATGTGAACCTGTGGACTTTTTCCCATGGGATTTTTCTGGCAAAGAATCCATTTCCTTTTCCATCTTATACCCATTTTACAGATGAGGAACTGAGACAAAAATTAAGTGACTGTCCCAGAGCCACAGCTGACAAATGTCTAAGGTCAGATTGGAACTCAAATCTTCCTGACTCCAATACTGATGCTCTTTCTACTGTATTGCCTAGTTCTCCCTATCTTGCGACTACCTTCTGCTTTTTTTTTTTTTGATCATACTTCATGCACAACTGAATGTATGTTGGAAAAAGTCATACAACAGTGCTGCCAGGCTGCTACAAAGTTAGGTTATTTAATCTCAATGAACCCTTACTACTGAAGAGCAGTCCTTTTTCTCTTCCTATTATACTCTCTAAACTATGTGCTAGTAAATATTTATCATCTGGCTCTCTTAGGGAAAAATGCATAGATGACACACTTTATAAAGTTTAATCTATTTTAACAGTTTCCCCATCCTTTTCCTAGTCTTTGCAATCAATAGAACAATAAATCAAGACCTGATTTATATTATTTGCTGATTTCTAGAGGGCAAGTATTTAAACTGAAACTTTAACAACAAACTCTTGAAAAATTGGATTGAGCTAAGTCTACAATACTTCAGCTTATGCTGCTCCTCCCCCTGTCATCTTATATGTTATTGAGAAAATTGAAAACATCTGTTACACCTCTCTCCTCTCCCTAAATTTGTACTTCAAGTCCACTTATCATCATTCTTCATTAACTTTTCCTTTGATCCATCTTTGGAGAACAAGGTGTTCCTTTTTCTTTTAGGAACCATCTCTCTTCTACCCACAGCCCTCACCACTTATGATTGTGTAATTCTTTCTAATTATCAATCCTGGTATTCTCTTAGTCATTTTTCTGATATCTACAAACAATCCCCAGCTTAAAAAAAAAAAAACAAAAACAAACTATACTTTATCTAAACCTGCTCATTTCAAATTGTCCTTCTACTTCCTTCTCCCTTTCATTGTAAAATCTCTAGAAAAAGTTAACTATTGTTGCTTCAGTTTTCTCATATGTTCAATCGATTCTTTGACCCTTTTGTCAGGACTCGACCTTTTGATTAAAACTGCAACTTTTAATGCTATAACAATCTCTTTATGACTAAATTCAATGATTGTTCTATAAAAATGATGAACAGGCTGATTTCAGAAAATCTTGGAAAGACTTTCATGAACTGATGCTGAATAAAGTGAGTAGATCCAAGAGAATATTGTACAAAATAACTAATAGATTATGTGATCAACTGTGATGGACTTGGCTTTTTTCATCAATGAGGTGATTCAAGACAATTCCAAGAGACTTGAATTGGAAGGTGCCATCCACATCTAGATAGAGAACTTTGGAGACTGAATGTTGATCAAAGTATAGTATTTTCACTTTGTTTTTGTTATTTGCTTGTTTTTTCTTTTTTTGTGTGTTTTTTTTCCTTTGGGTTTATTTTTCTTGTGCAATATGACAAATATAAAAATATGTTTAGAATAATTACATATTTAACTTGCTGTCTTGGGAAGGGGCAGAGAGGAATCAAGGGAGAAAAATTTTGAATATAAGGTTTTGCAAAGATGAATGTTGAAAACTATTTTTGCATATATTTGAAAAAAATAAAATACTATTGGGAAAATTAATTTGTTTTTTTGTAATACTCATGGAAACAAAAAATAAGATCAAATTTAATGGCTTTTTTTCAGCTTGCATTTTGGGTCACTCTACCCTACTAACCAAATTCTGCTCCTGGATATTCTTTACTGGGTGAATTTCCATGACACTGATTCCTATTGGCTTTTCTACAATTTGGCTACTCCTTGGTCTTCTTTGCTATGTCATCATTCATATCCTACCTCCATCCATGGATGTATCTTAGAATTCATTTAGTCTTTCTCTCATTTACAGATTCTTTCATTTATCTCACTAATTTTAAGTATAATCTGTATGCAAAAAAATCCCCAAATTTCATATCTAGCCTTCAGCTTTCTATTAAACTGTCATGCTTCATAACTGCTTATGGAATCTACACTTTAATAAATATTTTAAATTCAACACATCCCAAATGGAGCTCATCTTAACTCCTTGTCCCAAACCATTCCTTTTCCTAACTTCCCTATTTCTATCAAGGATATTACCGTATTTATCATCTTTTATTCCTCCCTGATACTCCATAATCAGCCCTAACTTTTGCCCAATCCAACTTTATAGCCTTTCTCCCATCAGTCTTCTCTTTATTCATGTAGCTTTTGCTCTAATTCAAGCCTTCATCACCTTTTGCCTGAACTGTTATAATAACCACCCTTAATTCATCTTCTCCTTTCTCACAGGTTTAGACCATCTCCCATGCCTGAAATGTTCTTCCTTCTCTATGCCTTTTGGAACAATTGCAGCAGCAGCAGCAATAAGAGATATTGTTTATATAATGTTTATATAAAGGTTTAAGAAATCCTTTATATATGTTATCTAATTTGGTAGTCAAATCAATCCCACAAGGTAGATGCTATTAATATCACCATTTTACAGATGATGAAACTGAGTCTGAGAGATGTTAATTAAGTGAGTTGCCTGGAGTCACACAAATAAAAAATATCTGAGATAGAATTTGAATTCATCTGTCATCAATTCAGTGCTCTATCCACTGTTAGTAGGCCACCTACTAACACAGTTAGTTACTAACATTAACCTAACACAGTTGCTTACTGTGCCACTTACTTCCTTTCATAACTCTGTTTAAAGCCTGTAGAAAATCTTCTTGGTCTCCCCAGTCTTCTAGCCCCATAACTAATGTTACTCTGCCTTAACTTTGCATATTCCTATTCCTTTCATGTTGTCCCCCCACCTCACCCTGCAGAATATAAACTTCTTGAAGAAGACAATTTTCTTTTTTCTTTTTCTTTTCTTTTCTTTAATTTTTTGTTTTTGTTTTTGTATCCTCAGCACCTGGCGCAATGCCTGAAACACAGTTGGTTGAACTATCATTATGAGAGTAAATGACAGATCTGTGATTTTTATCAGTATTGGAAACTCCTATGTGGACTTCCTACACTACATGTTTTGAATTCTGACTATGATTTAGTATATATGTCCTAAGGAGTTGCTTTAGGCTCCTAAATAATAAATTTTTGAAATGGGATTTGAACTCCAATTTGCTTGACTTCAAGCCATGAATTCTGTCTTCCATGCCAAGCTGTTACTGTTTTTGTTAGTAATATTTAGAAGTACAATGCAGAAAAACAATTTGTCTCACTTCATAGATCATGGTACTCTTTCCTTTCCTCATTAAAGAACTAAAGCCCCCTAGTGGCACATATCATAATCTTTCCCTGGGAAGGTAAAGCTGTGCACTCTTTTTCCTTTTTGGATTCTCTAACTTCTGCTGCAAAATTTCTTTTTCTAGTTCAGGCGGTTCTTCACCTGGGATCTATTTTTCACATTTTAATATCTTTTTAAAATTGCAATATTTTAATTAACATATATATTGTGTATGTGTAATGTATGTACATTGTAACATGTGATATGTATAAGAATGATGTATTAATATGAAATGTTAAGTATTTTAATACGATTGGTCTCTTTTGCAATCTTACTTATTTTATTCATTCAAAAACATTGTTCTGAGAAGGAGTCCATAGGCTTCCCCGATTATCCACAGGGTCATAAAAAGGTTCTGGTTTAACCTGTTATACTTTTTTTTTACATGCCACTAGTTCTTGGAACTCTTAGCAGAATAGTTCCAAAGACCACCTAAAACATGGACACAATTCCTTAGGATCTATGACTTATTTCCCATAGCTCTACAGCATGTGCCCAATCTCATCCCCATGGCAAAATTCATATGTGGCACAAATCCTCTTCCATTTCTTTTTCTTAGCCAGTATTTTTCTCAGCCTGTAATAATTGCCTTGATTTTCTGGATTAGATAACAATAAGTAGAATTTGTTCCTGGAAAGCTGTAATTAAAATGAATTAAGCCTTCTACACCTTTCTACCTTAAGGCATTAATACCATTGGGTTATCAAATTTTTCACTTTGCTTCTGATGGAGATGGGGAACTATGAAAATCAAATTCATAAAAGATGATAGTACTGAGAAACATGCTTATGGGAAAAAATAAGATAAAAAAGATGGAGGAAAAGAGTGAGGAGGTGGAATTAGTGGTAAAGCCTAAATATAAATTTTTGCTTATATCACAACATTTCTTAGGACAGATATTCATTTCTAATTTGGAATTAGCTCCAAGTATAGTCAGTCAGTCCTCTGAACTGCTAGGCAGATTCATGTACCTGTTAGGAACTCCTCTTTTCTCTTTTGACTTATAGATCCCATGGTTCAAGATTCAATCATCTTTCATTTTACTTAATTTTATTTAGTTAATTCTTGGGTCAAAATTTTTTTAAACTCTTCAGTCCTTTGACTTATTACATATAGACAAGTATGGGTTTATTGGCACAGAGCAGACCAAATAGCAGAGCAAGAGAGAGAAGAGAGAAGAGAAAAATCCATCTTGTCCCACCGTTATCTCTGTATTACTTTCTTGTTGCATTTGTCCAGTTTGCTGCTCAAAGAAGTTCTTGTCCTTGAGCAGTATTTAAAATGTAAGACCTTCAAAGTTCTCTGCATACTTCAGTTGACATCCTCCAAAGTCATCACGCTGTCTTCTATTCCTATACACTTTTGTCCACCTGTACTCCTTTCCTTCCTTCGTTCTCATTATTACCCAGGGACAGAGTTTATTTGACCTTTCTGCTTTGTAAAAAATAGATTTTACCTATGACTCTTTTAACTTATGGGATTCTACTTTTATCTAGTTGTCTTCTTCTTGATCCTGGTCCCAGTTTTGGCTCAGATTTTTCACAGGGTCATATTCCTAGTTTTCCTCTTGACCTTTTTGACGTGGATACTGCTACCTTGAGCCCCACTCAAAGCTCTGATACTCCTTCTGGTGCTAATCCTATAGGAAGTTCTCTAGTTCTGCTATTTCATCATCTTCAAAATAAGAGGAAAAAGATTCCAAGTGAAAAGGTGAAGATTGTTACCTTGACCATACAGGTAGTGTCTCTATAAAGGAGACTAGGATGGAATTTGCTCTTGAAGCAAGAGGCAAGAATGAAAGCTCCTATTACTTGCTGGAGTATAATAGGATCACATTGTTTGTATAGATCAATAGTGTAATGCCAGAGAAACTGAGGCAAGATAGAGATTAGAGAGCTTTTAATATTTTATTAATTGGAGAGTATAATTGACTGGACAGGATTCTTATCTCAAAGTATCCAGTGGTGAATGTACGTTCTCAGTGACATATATAGCCACATGGCTCAGCTACAGGGGTAGACCAAGGCAGGAGCGGAGTTAGAACATTGAGAATGGGAAGTTTTAGGACCATAAATTTTGTTCTAGCAGGATGGGGGGAAACTGGAAGCCAGAGTTAGGTCTGAATAAAGAGAAATAAAGATGTCAATGAGGTATCCCAGATAGTCTTATCTTTTGGAATATTTTAGAGGGGGTAGTCTCATAAGTTCTTGAGGACAGAAAGAGTTAGGAGCCAGGAAGTCTGATCTCCCCTTCATCTTGAGTCTCACATTGACAATTTATAATCTTAGAGCAAATGGTACTCACTTTTAATGAGCCAGAGGGGGATTGACACAGAACAGTTAAGGAGACTGAGGCAGAACAAATAGGGAAACTCAGGACAATTAGGGAAACTAGTGCAGGGAAACTGAGATAGAACAGTTCAAGGAGACCGCGAGATTAACTTGGGCAAAAGAGTGTGAGATCAGTTAGTTAGAAGGGAAAATGGATGTGTCCCATTTTGATTTGTCAACCTTGAGGCTTGTATCCAACCTAGCCACACCTACTTTTATTCCCTATTATTCTCCCAGTCTTCCTTCTCACTCACTTTGGCAAGATCCCAAATTTCCATCTTCTGATCTGACTCCTCAGTATAGTTAATCATACCTCACTGGGAAAATGCCATACTTTTCCCCAACCTCTCCCCATTATTCCATTAGTTCTTCTCAGAGGGTGTTTCTATACTCCAGGGCAGAAACTTGTAAGATCCTCCTCCCTCTTTTCAATGGGTATAATAGTATTCCTCCAAGAATGGGCTGGCAGGAATGGCTTATGATCTCTTCTGTAGACCTCAGGACATATGGTTTTCTCTAAGCTGATCCCATTTCCAAAGTTCCTTACTTCTCTTTTTGGAACCCCTATTTTTTCCAGACACCCAGGTTCACAATCTCTATACTTTTTCATCTCTTTTGATCCAATGGTGAGAACTGTCTGCCACAAAGATCACAGGGAGGCAAATTTTAGCTATGTGGAAGAGCTAAAAATCAATAATTATAATCCTTTATCTGCAAATGGAATAATTGAGGTAGCGAGCCCCATGTAGTTGAAGTTTTTCAAGTAAAAGTTGAATAATTTTTGCAAGATGTCCCTGGATTGAATAAGAGGAAGGACTGAATGATCTTCAAGACTCCTTCCCTTGAGGGAAGATTGATAGGGTAGCAAATTAGACTTCTTTATACAAGTAATATCATAGAATTTGAGGCAGCTGTATTAAATGGGTAATATTCCTTACTAGTCTTGTAAATAACATCTTTTTATGTTAAATTGCATGCTAACATTCTCTCCTTCTTTATCTCTGATTCTTTCCATTCCCAATTTCTCCTCCCTTTCACTCCTCTATCTCCATGGCAAGGACGACAGGGTAATAAAAATTTATGGCATAAATACTTCAACTGTTTTTTTTTTAATCACAAGCAGTGTGTGTTTGTGTGTTTGTGTATCTCTCTGTGTGTATGTCTCTGTGTATATGAGCCTATCATAAAAAGTAAGAGGTAGTATGAAATAATTAAAGCAAGAGAATAAGCATGCTCATAAATGTCTCTATTATTAGGATTTTAGATGCCATTTTAATCTCATTTTCCCTTAATTCAGTGATCTTGGACAGAATTTCATTAATATTAAACAGAAATGAGGCTTCAATGAATCCTCTGAGAATAGAAAGTTAACCAAGCAAAGAGCTAGATGTCTCTAAATAGTGGATAGAGCATCAGAGGACCTGAGTTCAAGCCTGGTCTCAGATTCTGACTAGGTCTGTGATCCTGGGCAAGTTATTTGTCCTGATTGCCTCCCCCCTAATCCCACTACCCCAAAAGAAAAGTTGAAAAAAATAAGCAAAGAATGACATGGGGAGCTAAAAAGATTAGAACCTCAGAAAAAAGAGTGGTATCCATCTTGTCCTTAGATCCTCAATTTATATCTCTCACAATCTACAGCTTCACATTTGTTTTAGCTGCCCACATAAATGTTCATACCATAGGTTTTGCTTGCTTATCTATAAATGGGATACCTACATGATTTTGGAACTATAAAATTTTCCTTTCTAATCAAAATCTACTGCCCATCTTTCTATCCATTTCATCTATCCCGTTTGCATTCTGCCTTACTATTTATTTTTTTCCTTTTCCTTACTTTAATCTTAACTTTCTATATTTTTTCACATCTCTATCATGTCAACTATAGGCTTTCTTCCCTTATTTACACATATAACATACATATATAAATATACACATGTATATATTATGTATATATGTGCATATGTGTATGTAGTCCTTCATTGAAGATGCCCTTAATTCCTTCAGATCCCCCACATCTGTCTTTAAATCCTGCTAAACACCACAGAAGGAAGTCACACTATCATTCTTTTGGGGTCAACTACATATTCATGTAATTTAATCTCAACTAAATCCTCAGTGCTATGTAACAATTCTTTTTATGCTTCTCTTATTTGACTTTCTAGTCTTCTCCAAGGGGCTCTTTGAACCTTTTCCTTTCTCCTAAAGCCCTGACTTCCACCCCTAGTCCCTTCTTAGCAGATATCCTTGCCTATTTACTGAGAAAACTAAAGTCATTCTTCCTGATCTCACTTATTTATTCTATACCTTGGAACTCTTCTATACTTTTTATCTCATGCATTCTTTCTTTCCTCTCATCTGTTAGGAAAAGGTGGTTTACTTCTTTGCAAAGGCAAACCTTGCTATTTGTACTCTTGAATTTCCTCCTTTATACATTCCAGCACTGTATCTGGTTGATCATTAATTCTCTCTTGGCCTTCTTCCATATATGTATACTAACATCATTCACTCAGTGGGATAGTATACTGGGCCTAGAGTTAGCTAGCACATACTAGCTGTGACCCTGGGCAAGTTTTCTCAATTGTAAAATGGGAGTAATGACAGCATGTGTTTCACAGACTAGTCATAAGGATCATATGAGGTAACATTTATAAAGTGCTTAGTACAATGTCTAACACATAGTAAATGCTTAATAAATTCTTCCTTCTTTCTTTCCTTCTTGTCTTACATTAATACAGCAATGCTATTAAAAACATTAATGAAGAGTTCAGTTTTAGACATTTGGAATTTCAGAAGAACATCAATAGAATCTAGACCTAGAAAGGAACTTAAAAGATTTTGAGATTATCATCATGGTACAGTAGAAATATTGCTGGGTCTAGAGTCAGAGGTCTTTGCTTTTTACTGAAAAAAAATGTCTTTCTTTCACAACTTATCCTCTTCCAATCTTTCCAGTCTTCTTAACATTTTTTTCTTCTTCCTGTCCTGAATTCTAGATTCTTTACACACTGTATGATTTAGTTATACTAACTAGTCTAACAAACTGCTATCCTTTGTACATGAAACTCCAGATCTCAACTCTGTGACTTAGTACTGGATGTTTCCTTGCCTAGAATACTTTTCTTCCTCAATTCTGTCTCTCAATTTACTGGGTTTCTTTCTTTTCCCCAAATCAGATCCCACCACCTATATGAAGTCTTTCTCAATATTGTTATTTTCCTTCTCCCTCATATCTTCTCTTTTCAATTACTTTCTATCTCTTCTTTTTTAGAGTTTGGCACATAGTAGAAATTTCATAAATGCTTGTGGTTTTGACCTGACTGTATATATCTTGTAGGACCTTAGTTATTTATGTATCTCTCCCATTAGAAAGTAAGTTCCTTGGAGACAGGGGCTATTTTTCCTTTCTTTTATGGCAGCATATTAAACTTTAATCTCACATAGAAATATTAAAAAATAAATATTTCTCTAGTCTAAGAACCCCTTCCAAACTTGTCCTTTTGGGAATTTGAGTTAGGTTAGGAACAAAAAGACTTTTCTTAAGAAAACTAGAAGACAGAAATTGGAGAAAGAGTACTCCTTGTTTTTCTAAAATTATTACCTTCTTTATCTCTCCCCTAAGGGGAAAAAAAAGTGCCCTCTTTTCTATTTAGAGGGAAGTGGCCTATTTCTCTTTTTGGGAAGGATTATTATATTGATTCCAAGAATTCCTTTAGTCTTTGAGGGGAGTGGTCAAGGAAGGAACTGAATAATATAATATAATATAATAATTTATATTTGTTAAAATTTATTGTAAACCCTGGATTGCATTTTGGTCTATGATGCTTTTATTTTTCAAGATTCCTTCTTTTTCTTTGGGGAGAGAAATACAGGAATATGTCATTAGGGACATTTTCTTGCTAAGCTAGAAATTCATGAATGTCCATTATTTAATTAATGATGGTAAAGTAATTAGATGGCAGAAGGGAAAATTTTGTAAATGCTACATCTTAAATCAAAAGTAAAATAAGTTTTCCTAGCTTTATATCTCCTCTTTTAGTAAGATAATGTCTGACTCTTAGAAAAGAGATATTTAACAGAATAAGATCATATATTAACAAAGAGAGATTATTCAGAAAGATACCCCTGAAAATTTCACATATTTTGAAATGACTAAAAAAGAACTTAGCCAATTGTGGCAACACTCCTAATTCTTTTCTTGTTGGGGAGGGAAGGTAGGATATCTTTTTTTTTCTTTTCTTGCCTCCTTTTCCAAAGCAGATTATTATTTATACCAGGACACCATAGCCTCATGTTTCTACTATGCTTTTTTATTTTGTTTTGTTTTGTTCATTTGGAGGCAATTCTCTTTGGACTAGCTCTCTATGTATAAATTTCTGGGGCTCCATTGTGATGTACTTATTCATTAAGTACTGGTATTTTAAAAGAGATGTTTTTGACAATAAATGAGGGGTATGGAGGAGATATTAAAAAATGTGGAGATGTTCTGGGAAGATATTGTAATAGGTTAGAAAAGTTTCAGCTCTCCACATTTCTTGTACAAAAAAAGAAAGAACATATGTCAGAGTAACAGAAATAAATGCAGGGCAGGGCAGTTGTCCCCCTAAAAAAAAAACTTGAGAAAACCTCAGGAATCCTGCAGAGGCAGGTTTGGCCTGAGTGAAATGCAACACCTCTAAGGACAGCTGAGTTCAGACAGTTTAGTTTAGAGAACAGCCCAACTTTAGAAACTTTCATTTTCCAATCAATATAGGTTAAGGAATAGGAAGGCAAAGTAGTGGGTGGAAGTAAAGCAGAGGAGTCAGGGAGGATAGGGTAAATAGGGTGAAGACACTGAGGAAAAATAGGATGGAGGAAAACACACAATAAGTAATTGTAGCTTATAATGTGAATGGGATTAATCTACCCATAAAATGGAAATGAATAGCAGATGAAAAAAGAAACAATATATTGATTTCAGAAAAAAATTGAGACATGGAGATATAAAAAGTAAGAGCAGAATTTAGCGTGTAAAAAGCTAAGGATAGTAATCATGATCTTAGACAAAGTTAAAGTTAAAATAGATTTAATCAAAAGTGATACCTTTACAAAATAATGAAGAGTAAAAAGAGAAGGCAGTAATAGCAGTATTGCTGTTAGAACAACTTTGAGCAACCAAGCCATTCTATTTAAAATTTTAAATACCTAAATTAACCTTAAAGATCCCATGAAAGAAAATATTGTTTGAATCCAGAAATCAATTTTCTACTTCTCAGGCATAAGAACTGATGACCTGGTTGATTTAGAAAAAAATATGAAACACTTGAACTTATGAAAGAAAATGATATTCACCTTCAGAAAAAACAGATAATAGGAGAAAATAAGCAGAGTACCATTTTACATATGTGTGTATGAGTATATATGTGTAGGTTTAGAGATATCTACTATCTATCTATCCATCTGTCTGTCTGTCTGTCTGTCTATCTATACATCTCCATCCTTAATTGTAGACTTCTTGGGGATGAGGGAAAAAAGGAAAAATAAAGTAAAAAGTATACAAAAGAGAACAAAAGAAAATCAGCAATGAAGCAAAGAAAATAGGGGCAGATTTAAACACAATGTCTAGCATTTATTATTTAGGATTTTTTGAAATGAAAAGTTATTGTTTTATATTGAATCCTCTCCTATGGTCAGCTATGTACATGCCAATGTTCTTTACTCATTTTGTATTTAAGTGTGAAATTTAAAAAAATACAAAAAACATTTAAGAAAAATGAGTGTTTGTTTGTAGATGATAGATGGAAAGAAAGAAATTGAGGATGAGAGAGATATGGGGCTGATTTAGCCTTGGTTATATTGACAGCTAGTATATACAAATCATCCACATTAATTTAAGCCTTTGAAGGTCCAAGATGAATTTTTGATGGAGTAAATCTAAAAGTAGAAGAAATACTAAGTGATTATGTGTGATGGAGGTTCTATAAATAATCATGATGGAAAAATAAAACTTTTCTTCCTTTAGATCCAGTGCGATGGAACATGAATGAAGGACTTCCTCTTATTAAAGGGTAGTTAGAGATTCAATGTCTTTCACAAGGAATGAAGTTTCCAAAAGCAAAAAATGGTAGAAAAAATGAGTGAGAGTTCTAGAAGGTAAGATAATGATAGATTGGAAATTTCAGAGTGTTCAAAGGGGGAAAGAACAGAGGAGCGGGACTAAAATCTATAGGCAAAGAAAAGATATTTTTAACTTGGCTAACAGTGACATTGAATCACAAGAATTAGGGAAAGAGATTGTAGGATATTACTAGTCACAGTATGGAGGAAATAGCAGTTAACCAGGGCCTCTAATTTCATGGTGACACAAAGTAGCAGGTATCTTTAACAATCAAGTGAATAACTGCTAAGGTGAGCCTATTTAGAAAATATGTATCTCCTCTCTCTCTCTCTCTCTCTCTCTCTCTCTCTCTCTCTCTCTCTCTCTCTCTCTCTCTCTCTTATTTAAAGCCTTATATTTATCTTGGTGACTTTTACAAGTCCTATTGGTTTAGCATGCTGAATAAATGCCATGTTTCCTGTTTCTTAGAGTTAGTGAGTAGTCTTCTATTACTCAGCTCTGACTGATTTAATGCCAAAACACTGTAAACAAGTATGTATTTGGGGATTTACTAAATCAGTAATTGGTTCTGCATTTGAACCTATTCGCCAACCATATTGAACTAGCTGAATTTCATTGACTCATAATGTTGTTCACCTTTCTTTTTTGAAGAGGATTCAGTGACAACATGGGGATATATCTTGACTTGCATGTGAATTGGATTTAAATGGGCCAGAGAGACAAACTTGCTAGCATTTCTCTTTCTTTCCGAGTTCAGTGTTATGACAAATGTTAAGATGACTGATAATGGCTCAATATGCAGTGGATGACATTGACATTGTTCTCATCTTCCCATTCGGCTGGGAGAAGTCTTTATATGCTTAGGGTAGACATCCCCGTTTTACAAGAATGTGGCTGATGTACATGCTATAGTTTCTTGGATCCACAAATGAGAGTTGGGTGAAAGATGAACACCAATGGTGGATGAGTAACCCTGAAAAGGGCTCATCAAGCCCTATACTGGAGATGTTAGTCCTCTAAGAACATTACATACACCCATACACAAAAGGGAGAAGAAAATGGTGTGAAGAGCAGAGAAATGAAGGTACACTGGAAAGTTGTCTTTTAAAATCTTGAAGCCAAGAAATGGGCTGAGAGGGAAAAGATGACCATTTTGGACTCCTCCGTGATATAAAGAACCCAGAACAAACTTTTCAGTGAGAGAAAGGGACAGGCAATATAAAGGGATATTTAAGGTTGAGAAAGCCACTGGATGATGGATGCTTGGGAAAAGGAGGTCCTGGGCACTGAAGGAAGATCCAGAATGAAATAGTGAAAGAGATATATAATTTCAAAATCTGATATCAAGGAACAGGGTTGGTAGGGAATGTAAGCTCATTTGGTCTAGGCTCACTGAAAGTATCTTTAGAATAACTCCAATAGCAGATAAGACAATGGAGATCAAATGTACTTCATTCTAACCTGCATTATTTATATTTTATATTATTTATATTTTGAAAGCTTTTTGGGGAAGCAGAGCCAAAAGGATGCAACAGCATCCAAAACCTTTTACAAATAGTTAGAAAATGCATTCTACTAAATCCTGATGGGGAAATCCAATAAAAAAATCAGTCAGTTATTTTCATAAAATCAGAGGACAAAGTAGAAATAGAAAGAAGTCCCAAAATAAAAACTCCTAGGAACATTATAATCAAAATCCAGAGCTTCATGAGGGTTAAAGAAAAAGTAATACAAACAGCCAGAAAGATTTTAAGTACCTAGAGCCATAGGTCAAGATCATATCTGCTTTATCAGCCATAAATAAAAAAGAACAGAAAACTTAGGACTTAATATTCCAGAAGGCAAAGGATATAGGGCTATAACCAAGAATAATTTACCCAGGAAAAGTGAATATATGTCTAGTCCTACAGGGAAAAAATGACTCTAGTGAAATTTTGATATTCAAACACAACTGTTAATGAGTAAACAATTATAAAGGATCAAAGATAAATTGCTTATCTTCTAATATAGGGAAATAATATACACGTGTCCCCTTTGAACCCTATCATTATTAGGAGTTATAGAGAAACTGACTGTTACATCTTGATGATCTTAAGAGAAGAATAGAAAGAAATGGAATATGCTAGGATTGAGGGAGGGGAAGGAATCTTAGGGAAAATTATCTTATGTGAATCCTAATGAAATATTAACATAAAGGATAAAGGATTCAGTCCTTCACAGGAGCAGACTAACATGCTTACATACCACATGTTTTTTTTTTTAAATCCTTATTCTAGAAACAAAAGCCATAACTACTAAAGGGATTGCTAAAAGCTAAAGGCCTACAAAATCCCATGGCCCAGATATCTTTAGCCAAAGGATCATACAGATCCAGCATTTCTAGGAAATGCCGACATCATGAGAGGGAAACTGAAGATGATAAGAGATTGAACTTTATACCTTTGAAAGTTAAATCAAGAAATGTTTAAAGGAATTCAAAGGTTACTGTTAGCAAGAATGAAAAGGTTTAGAAAAATTAGTTTGAAGGGTAATGGCAGAAGAATAATTTGAAACTGTCTGTAGAAAGTGAGGAATGACATAATTCTGTGTGTGTGTGTGTGTGTGTGTGTGTGTGTGTGTGTGTGAGAGAGAGAGAGAGAGAGAGAGAGAGAGAGAGAGAGAGAGAGAGAAACTGAGACAGAGACAAAGATACAGAAACAGAGAGACAAAGAGAACAGAGACACAAAAAAGAAACACAGAGACACAGAGACCAAGAGAGATAAAGAGACAGAGAGAGACTAAGATAGAGACAGAGACAGAGACAGATGGATTTCACTAGAGAAATCCATTTGACATGATGTCCTCAAGGAAGAGCTATATTTCAGGATGAGTGAGGAGGTAGAGAGAATGTTAGAAAATTTGAATTGATATGGGTAAAAAAATATTAGGAACTCCTTAAGGGCACAATGGAGAAATAGGTAAAAATGTTCAAAATAGGACTTTAGATTGAAAATGGTCCCCTAAAAGTTATACTGCCATTAAACTCTTGTATTTAAAAAGAAAACAAACTTCAGTTATCTAAATTTAAAACAAATTAAATGAACATGCCTATATTTAACAGAATTTTACTGATATATCACATCATATAATAATTAGCATAGTGTTTTCATTTTTCTCAGTATTTCTCTACTTTTTGTTTTTAAATATTCCTAAAGTATTTCATCATGATCAGTTTATCAAATAGCACCATTTGTTCAAAAACTACAATCAGTATTCCATGTTACTTTTATTTTTTGAAGCCATATGATGGCTCTATTTTCACATTTATCTACTTTATTTATCCAAAGGCTAAAATAAACACTCCATGATAGTCTTTTAACACAAGATGGCTCCACTTGCACAGCTTAAAACAAGAATTTTATGATACTACAAAAATCTTTATAATCCAATGAAAACTCTTGGCACTCATATATGACTCTTCTAAATCAGATAGATTGTTTTTGGTCATTTCTTTATATTGTCTTGCACATAAGAGCTAATTGAATAAATATCTGCTGAATTGAAATATCAGGCAGATGTTGTTGATTTATTAAAAGTAAGGGGTAAATTTAGAGATATCAGAGAGTGAGCATATATTTTCAGTTTTTCTTTTTATTAAGAATTAATAAACAAAAGAATTTTAATATACAAAGAACAATAAAGAAGTTTGCATTTGAAAGTGTACTTTTGTTTCCATATAGTTTATCATTATACTTATTAAATTTAGCACATGAATAATAAAAGTTATTTCTAGAAATGACTAATATAAAAACAAAGCATTTCTTAAAACTTCTAAAAAAATCTGTCATACATCAATGAAATAACCAAAAAATTTTAAACCTGAAGGAACACTGGAGGTAATATCGTCCTGTCTCCTTTTACAGATATGGTTACTGAGTCCAGAAAGGCCATATATATAGTAGAATAAGATTTCATACTGGATCATTGGATTCTATGTCAGTATTATTCTATCACACCAGGTTTGTTCTTAACCATTAGCAAGATAATTATGGATTGGTTATATGGTGAGAGGGAAGAAAGTGATAACTAATACAGTTTGCTTAATTCATTGGTATCTTCATGAAAAAAGAAAGTGCAGGAAATCTTTGCATTGGATATAACCATGTGGAAAACTAATGGGAGGAAACGGACAGGTTAAAATGGGAAAGAGCAGGAATGAATGGGTTTCAATCTATTTCACTGTAAGGAATATGAATGGTCATGGAGTCATTTGATGTTGAGTTAACTGATACATTGCTTGACTAGGAGTTTCCCTTATCACTGAAATCACTGATCTGGTTTAAGAAAAAATCCTGTATACCAAGTAATAAAACTTGTCATGAACAAAATTGTAATACTTCCCAAATAAAAAAAAAATTAGAGAACATACTTTAATTAAGAAGACTTTTTTTTTTAAAAAAAGGAGTTTTATAATTCTAATAAGCACAGTATTATTGAAGGAGACAGTTATTTTGGACTATAGATAGACAAATTAATACATGGTAAGGATTTTAAAAATCATTTTTTTAAAGTATCAAAGTACTGAAGTAGAGAGGAAAATCTTTAGCTCTTCTTGAACAATGTTGTGATGTTTGAGCAGATGGGTGAGAAAAATTCCAGCCTAGAAGGCAGAAGCATTCTAAGTCTAAGAAATAAATGTGTGGGCAGTGTTCAAACAAAGTAAGAAAACCTCCAAATTGCACTCAAGGCAATGAACCATCCTAATTAAAGAAGCAAGAGTAAAGCTAGGGAAAAAGAAACTTATCAATTTGTATATGACCAAGGTGAAAAAGAAAATGAAATCTTGCAGCCAAAAGAACAGAATCAAATTGATATCTTCACAGGTTACTACTTACAGAAGCTTAATGTTCCAAAGAGAGTGAAATAATGGAAACTGAGAGAAGCTGGCAAATGAGAATTCAATTCATTCTGGTACATTATTCAGCTGGAGGAAATTGGCCAGCTTGGAAGGTGAAGTCCTGGGTGACCTTTAGCAAGTCACTGAAACCAAATTCTATATACATAAGATCTCATCTCTGATATAAAAGGAAATATTAAAATTAGATCATTTTAGAGCAAGAAGAGAACTTGGAAACCACTAAGTCTAACCTATTCCTTTTAAAAATGAGAATACTTTAGTCCAGGGAAGTCAAATAGCTTGCCCAATATCACTCACATAGGGTGGGACAACTGGGACAAGAATACAGGTTTCCTAAATTCCAAATCAGTGTCCTTTCTTTTATTCTATAAGTCTCTTAACTTTTTCTCCTGAAAACTGACTTTGGTATCTTGTATAACTTACAGCTTCTATTTTTCCTTTTATTTGTTTTAAAGATAATGAGTAAACAAATGTGCATCACAAATAACAAACCATAAAGATGTGTACATATAGACAGTGTAGAGTTTGAAATAAAAAAATAATTTATAACTAAGAAGTTAATCTTATTTAAATATGATAAAACAGTCAATGTGTGTGGAAGTGGTTGTGGGAAGACATATATATATATATAATATTTATAGCATTTTATAGTAAAAAATAGTAAATCAAAGTGTTCATTTGCTGGGAAATGGTTAAATAAACCGTGGAACACTTTTATAAAGGAATGTAGAAATAATGACTATGAAGTCAGATAAAGATGGGAAGATTCATGTGCATGAATGTATTGTTACTGAATTTTTTCCTTTATGTGATATACCTAGTTAAGTTATAATTAAGCAAAAATAGTTAGCAACAAAGAATCTCTTTGTTAAAGACTTGCCTGTTATTCCTTGTCTACTTTTATTGTCCCCAGAAAAATACACATTTATATACACATCTATCATACTAAGGGTTATAGTCTACTTGGAATGTTCAATTTAAATATTAAGCAAAAGCTTGATGAATAATATTGAAAACATAGGCTGTAATATGTCATGCCACTTCTTTCAGTCTTAGTTGGCAAAGGGCACCATCTGATAGGTGAGTGAATAGAGATGAGAAAATATGATGAGAGCAAACGATAAAAGATAAAAATTCCCATGAATCACCAGTATCTACACAAGATTATGAAAAATAGAAGTCTTTCTGTGGAGGATTTATAAGAGGACATAAACATATGTTACATAGGAGGAGAATGCATGGATGAACCATATTTTTCATCTTTGGAAGAGGTAGAAGAGACATCAATAAAATCAGATTTATTTTATTTTATTTTTAAAAACATTTTAAAAATGCTTTATTTTAGAAATGTGAACAAATTTCATTTATATCAGTGATTGTGGCACTGTATTAGGCATAGTATTGATGATGCTTTATATACCTTGTAGGCAAATGTAGACTCATGGGATATCAGAGTTAGCAGGGATCTTAGAATCACTCAATTCGTCTTTTGATTTAATGCCTAAAATTATTATATGTCCAACAAGTCAATCACTGAACATTTATAAAGTGCTTATTATGTGTCAAGCACTGTGCTGAGCTTTGAGGATATAGAGAAGGGTAAAAATGAGGACCCAGTCGCCATTCATATTGTAGTGGGGAGACAACATACAAACAAATGTAAATATAAGAATTATAAAGTTCAAATAGGAGATAGTAGCAGGGGGAGGAAACTGGGGGTGGGGATCAATGTGGAGATTCTTCATGCAGAAGGTGAATTAGTGACAAGTTTTGAAGGAAGCATGAAGTTGGAGGTAAGGAGAAAGAGCATTTCAACTAATACTTGGAGCAGCCAGTGAAAAGATTGAGAATCAGAAGGTGGAAATAGTCTTTGGAAGCATATATTGCTATACAAATTCCTTCAATAGTTGATGTACAATTGTTACCACTGATGAATGAACATTGTGTTCTTGATACCAGTATCAATGAATTTTATGAAGGAATAGTTGAAGTTGTTTTTTCCCCCAGGAATGATGGCATTATTGGCCACAAAAATGTTCTTTTAGAAGAAAGTTGATAAGTATATATATTGGCATAAAATATTTAGATTATCCCAATTGTAAGGATCCTTAGAACAGAGAATTGGCCATTTGGACACTTAATTAGTTATGTATCCTTGAGTGAGCTGACTTAGTTTCTTTGAGTCCAGATTTCTTTACCTATGAAATAGGTTATATTACAATTAGATTATAAATTTATTGAATTAATTGAAGGAAAATTATAGCATAACTATTACTTAAATGTAGTCTGTAATCACCTAAATTTAGAGAAAGACTGATGTGTTTACAATCAGTTCAGGAATATAACTGAGAAGAAAGGGTAGAGCTATTAAATTTAATTGGGTTGTTTCTGATCTGCATTTTTTTCCTTGAATAACAAAATTCTCTATCTTCCCTTACAACTTCATTGTGGATCTTGGTACAACTTTGCATAAAACCAAGAAGCCACCAGAGGGAGACATAATACTTTGTAACTGTCTTCCTATGGCTTTGCTTATTAGTCCCCGTTGTCCTTAATAGAGTACTTTACTCTCATCTAAGCTTCTGACCCCTCAAGCTGTGCTCAGTTTGAAACACTAATAACAAAAATGCCAAATGAATCTCTGAGAAATATGGCAGGATCATCAGACTCATGGTGTACCTTGTGGCATATGGAAAATAGACTCACACACGTTCTTTGAAGAGACAGAAGTTGATTTCTCCCCTTTTAAATGGTTTCTTAAGAATTTTCATTTCCAAAGATGCAATCATAACCAAAATGCAGTAGAAATATGCAGAGTATAAATAATGTAATCAGCTTTTTTTCTGAGGCCAATCCTTGGGCTTTGAAATAAAAGAATTAAGTAGATTTTGATTCTTTTTTTTGTGCATAAAACAAATTTTACTAAGCTAAACTTCAAGGATGTGAAGACTTTGTTCCTTTAACTTCTCTCTGTCAGTTTTTGCTGACAATTTTGCCTAGATGTACCTTTTGGGTAATAGATTGGGTGTAGATTTGCTGCTGATGGTGCTGTCAAAATGTTCTAGAAAGGAGAATGAAAGGGAATTGGCAAATATAAAGCACTTTCTAAGATCCCTTCCAACTCTGATATTCCATGAGTCTGCATCTGCCTACAAAGCTATCAATACTATGCCTGCATATCAAACCCATAATTACTTTGATATAAATTAAATTTGCTCATATTTCTAAAATAAATTACAGGATTTTTCATTGGGATGACTGTCAAATAAGGATGAAAGTTCTTGGAAGAAAATATGGCCATACAAATGCATGGTAACATTGTTAAAAGGTAAATACAACTTTTTCATAAAATGTAACATATAATCATCATTATCTATCCAAATATAGATTATGTTGCAAAATCACTGATACTTTTTGCTGATCAAGTGAGAAATGACTATGCCAGTAGCTGATGACCCTACTATCTAAAACCAGAAAATGGTTTGGTTTTAATGTCAGAATAAGTACATTATTGAATAGGAATATACTTTGAATACCATGGTTTATCATCCTGGTGCTTCTGCTTTTTACATATAAGGGCCACTTAAATAAGTATCACAGTTCTTGGGGAGATTCAGCAAGGTCTATGTTGTTGTTGTTCAGTTGTGCCTGAGTCTTTGTGACTTAATTTGGAGTTTTCTTGGGAAAGATATTTGAATGACTTGTCATTTCCTTTTCCAGCTCATTTAATAGATGAAGAAACTGAGGCAAACAGGGTTAAGTGATTTCTATTAGATCACACAGCTCTTAAGGTTTTTTCAGTCAGATTTGAACTCTGACTCCAAGCCCAGTCCTTTATCCACTGTGCTACCCAGATGCCCCAGCAACATTTTGGCTGCTAGCTTATTCCCACTATCATCCACTGGAAAGTGTATGGAAGAAGTAAGCACGTGAATTAGCTGGATTCAAATCAAGCTAATTCATAAGGGCTAATTGTTAAATTTTTAGTGTGAGCACTTATACCTCAGAAATGAGCAAACTACAAATAAAGGATTAATTTGTTGTTCTGGTGATAGTTTAGATTTAATGGAAAATGTATTAGGCAGATTTTAAAGTTAATAATATGTCATGAATCCACTTCCTGGCTCCCTCTTGTAATCCAATTGTTAAACGTTTACCTCTGTACTGCTGGGTAGCTGCACAGGTTGGCTGAGTGAGACTTATCATCTTCACACTATATCTAACAAATAATCAGTGATCCAGGTTGTTTGAAGCTTTTCAGTGAGGGAGGTAACCTTATTTACAGCAGTAACCCATCTCATTTTTTCCTATACTTTTAATTGCTAGGTAGTCTTTTTCTATATCAATCCTAAATTCATCTCTTGTAAATTCTTGTTTTGGGGGGAGAGAGGAGAAAATAGGGAGACATTCAGGGTTAAATGACTTGCCCAGGGTGACATACCTAGCAAGTTTGTAAGGCTGGATTTGAACTCAAATATTGCTGACTTCAAAGTGGATTTTCTATCTATTTCACTCCCAAGTGCTTCCTTCTCTTTGAAAATTCTATGTACCACTCTTCTTTCTTTTTGCTGAATCAAGCAGAATTTCAAATCTCTTTTCCATAAGGAATTCCTTCAAATAATTGAAGATAGCAATTATGTTCTTTCCCTGAATCTATTCTTTTCTAAACTATATATGACACAGCCTTGATGACCTCCTGCTCAATTCTGGGTTCTCTTCTTCTTATCAAAGTCCTTTTTCAAATGTGGTATCCAGGACTTTCCCTGGAGCTCAGGATGTGGTGGACCCCCAGCAGAGAAGACAATGCTGATGCTTTCTTATTCCTTGAGGCTGAGCCTCTCAAGTAGCTCTATATTGCTTTAGGCTTTTGGTTGACACATTGTATCATAGACCTGTATTGAGCTTGCAGTCCACTAAAGCTCCTAGGTAATTTTCAGATAAACTGTTCTTTAAACTATGCCTTATCTTTATTGTCCTTGTAAAGCTGATTTCATTTTTAGTCCATTTATGAAACTTATATTTATTTTTCTGAGATGTTTTATTTCACCTCAGAGAGTAGAACTTGGAGCAGTTGGTCAAAGTTGCAGAAAAACAGATTTGTTGTTTGTTGTGTTGTTGAGTTGTTTCAAACTCTTCGTGACCTTATTTTGGGATTTTTTGGCATAGATACTTGAATGAGTGCTTTGCCATTTCCTTCTCCAGCCTATTTTACAGATGAAGAATTGAGGCAAACGGAGCTCAGTGACTTGCCACATCACACAGCTAATATTTGTCTGAACCCAAATTTGAATTTACAAATACCAGTCTCCTTGACTCCAATCTGCTCTATATCCATTGTGTCACCTAAATGCTTTCAGAGAAGCAGATTCAGACCACAGGGGAAGAAAAACTTCTTTATCATCAGAATTGTCCCAAAGGCAAAAGAGCTGCCTTAGGAAGTAATGAGTTCTTTGTCTCTCCCTTTTTCTCATTAACACCTTATACGGAAAAAAAAAGTTTTCTAGTTTCTAATATTTAATAAAATATGAGGACAGGTCCTGCCTCTAACACAAACTATATGTGTGACCATGGGCAAGTCATCTACTTCTTGATAACGTATTCATTTCTTGTAGACGTTAATTTATTTGTTTCATTGGAAGGAGTTTACACAACAGATGTTTAGTACCCTGATTAGATTATAAGTCTTGAATCTTTCCCCCCTTTATTAAAGATATACTTAAGTTAATTTTAATTATTAACTATTATATTATTGTTAACACTAATGAACAAGACAGAGTGAATGATTATTTAGGAAAGGGAGAATGGGGGAACAAAACAAGAATAATTCATATTAGTCACTAAATGCCTTCTCTCAGTTGGTTTTCTCCAATGTATCCTGGATGTGTCTTCTTTGTACCTTGTTGTTTGCATGTGATCTCCGTATTAAACTGTGAATTTTTTTTTGAGATCAGGGGCTGTCTTTTGACTTTCTTTCTATCACCAGCTCATAGTACATAATTGCATGTAGGAGATGCTTAAGAAATACAAGTAACTTGATTATGTATCTCTATCCATCTATCTATCTATCCTTCTCTCTCCCCTCTCCCTTCTGTCCCCTCTCCTCTGCCCTTTCCTCATTCCTCTCTTCCTTCTTCCCTCTCCCTTCTCTCCTCATTGCCTTCCCCCTTCTGCCTACGTAGTCATTTGCATAATATTTCCCCCACTAGATTGTCAGCTTCTTGCTTCTGTGAAAAGAGACTGGGTTTTTTGTCTTTCTTTACGTCCCCAGCACTTAGCACAGTGCTTGACACATTGTAAGTACTTAATAAATATGAAATATGAAATAAAAGTCTAGAAATATGATGGGATGTAGTGTCCGGACTAGCTTCTAGAGGATCTCTAGATGAGCCTTGGTCATAGATGAAGGAGTGATGAAGGGAGGAGAGCCATCACGAGATTGGTCAAAGATAGAGTCCCTTTATTTCAAGTCCTCTCAGCCCTTAAATACTTTAGGAGGATTGCGTCACTACAGCACACTGAGCATGTGCCAACTGTAGAACCATTACAACACCACATCACCATAGCACATTGTGCAAACAGCACACTGCACATGTGTTAACTATAAGCACTCTTCTATTGATATGTATCCTTGTTTCAAGTATACCTTTCCCAGAGTTCTCCCACTATCTGTGGTCCTCTACAATGGGAAATATATCACAAGGATTAAATATTGATGCAAACCATGGTATGTATTTAATGATGCCCTAAAATATATGTTTTAAATTCTATGACTTGTTCATATAATTTTTTTTTTTGAGAAATGGGTTAACGATTAAAAAGAAAATTTCTACTTGGGGAAATCAGTGATGGCGGGGGAAAATTACAGAGATTGTATCAAATTAGCTCATTATTAGCTATATTTAGTCAAATGGAAGGAACACAGGTCTGGGAGTCAAAGGATCTGAATGTGGGTCTTTCCCTCACTTTTACATAGTAAAGATCTTTATATATAAAGACATTTTTTAACATTCATTTTTTTTATTTAAAATTTTGAGTTGCAAATTTTTCTCTTCATTCCTCCCCATCCCTTCCCTATGATAGCAATCAATTTGATATTGGTTTTATATATATATATATATATATATATATATATATATATATATATATATATATGTAATCATGTAAAATTATTTGTACATTAATCATGTTGTTAGCTTGGGTTTAAACCCCAAGCTTATTAACTGTTTGACATTGGGGTAAGTCATCATCTTGAAAAACATGGTGCTGGGGACACTGTGCCAGGCCTGGAGTCAGGAAGACTCATCTTTCTGAGTTCAAATATAGATATTTATTAGCTATGTGAGCCTGAACAAGACACTTAAAACTATTTACCTCATTTTCCACATTTGAAAAAGGAGCTGGATCAGAAAATGGCTCACCACTCTAATTTTTTTTTTTTTTTTTTTTTGCCAAGAAAACCTCATAAGGAACCAGGAAGAGAAGGACACAAATGAAAAACAAATGAACAAAAAATCATGGCTGGATGTAGTTAGAGGCAGAGATGTAATTCACACAAGATAAATGGGTCTTTGTCTTTTGGTCTTGAAATCTAGGGAGGGGAAAGAAATAAGTTTTCTCCCTATGGTGATAAAAAAATCTCCATACTTTATCTGTTACTTCTCCATTAGTGCCATTGGTACTCTTAGGGATCTATTTCCATGGTACTCTTCTCCCTACCTAGGGTACCTTCACCAAAGGGTAAGGCAGTGGTATGTTAGCGAATGTTTAATAACCAACTCTTTGAAAAAATATTTGCAGGATTCACTCTTAAATTTAATGTGCAATATTAACATTTTCTCTATCATATAACTCTAGATAAATAACAAAACAATTAAACAAGCTTTGAGTTGTAGTGTTTTCTGATTTCCAAGGTGTAAATGTTCTCACTGTTAAATTAACAATTGTCCCGAACTCATTCCCGTTGTATTCCTCTCTTCCAACAGTTTTTCCCCTATGTGAAAAAATGTGTCTCATCAGCTCTAAAGATATGGTCACTGAACTTCTCTGTATAGCCACAGGGTGCCTTGCTTTTAGAAGTGAAAGTACATCCCAGAGAAATGGAATAGGTACTTAAACAACAAGAGGGAAACGATTAACAAGAAAGATCAAAAGATAGAAAGAATGCATAGTCAGCTAGGTAGGAAGCAACGAGGGATCAGTAGCAATTTCCGAAATGCTTTACAGGTGAAAATGCCAAGGAGGAAGAGGAATGATGTAGCTGGTAATAAGTCAAGGTAATGGGATAAAAATAAATAGGAAATCAACTTGGTGGTCATGTGCTTCTGATCTCTTGCTAATAGAAGGCTGTGTGATTTATTGCACGTGGAGAATGCACAGTTCTGCTTTGTTTAGGCAATGATTATTGCAGACAGTGTTCCCTGTTCATCTACTTCCTACATTGTAGCCTGTCTTTGAAGTCCTTTTTTCCTGGCATGATTTGACTGGCTTTATTTCCTACACATTGACTCTTTTGTAAATTTGGCATGGCCAGGCTTAGTGGGATTGTTGTGTCCTATATATGTAGATATATGTTCTTTAGAGGATTGTCTTTACAAGATATCAGATCTGAGTTTCATTGAGGAATATAGTTATAGTGCAAAAGGTAGCTAAGAAATTGATTCTCATTGGAAACTGGTGAATATAGTCATTGTGGTAGGTATGAAAAATAATTTAGTTAGCTATTATATTAGCAGAGATTGAATTGTATGATTAACCTAGCACAGGGTTCTTAGTTATCTGTGAACTTTAAAAATATATTTTGTTACAATATTTCATTATTCTGTGTATTTTATGTATTTAAAAACATTATTCTGAGTATGTGTTCATAGGTATATGACAAGTTGTTGAATGTGGCCCCCATATCTGAAAAGTTTTCCCCTCTCATTTCTGCCTCTAGGCTTCTTTCAAGACCTAGCTTAAACCCCAGCTTCTTTAGGAAGCCTTTCCTGATCTTTTATACTAGTACCTTCCCTTTGTAGGTTATCTCTTATTTCTCCTGTTAGCTTGTTTGTACATAATTGTTTGCATATTGTCTCTCTCATTAGACTATGGCTCTTGGAGAACAGAGGTTGTCTTTTACTTTTTTGTGTGTCACTATCAGTTAGTAAAATACCTGGCACAAAGTGGGTGATGGGTGTGAGATAGAACGACATTGTTATTGTTATATATATATATATATATATATATATATATATATATATATATATATAGAGAGAGAGAGAGAGAGAGAGAGAGAGAGAGAGAGAGAGAGAGAGAGAGACAGAGAGAAGAGAGAGAGAGACAGAGAGAGAGACATAGAGAGAGAGAAAGAGAGAGAGAGATACACAGAGAGAGAGAGACAGAGAGAGAGACAGAGAGAAAGAGAGAGACAGAGAGAGAGAAAGAGAGAGAGACAGAGAGAGACAGAGAGAGAGAGAGAGAGAGAGAGAGACAGAAACAGAGAGAGACAGAGAGAGAGAGAGAAAAAGAGAGAGAGACAGAGAGAGACAGAGAGAGAGACAGAGAGAGAGAGAGACAGAGAGAGAGAGACAGACAGAGAGAGAGAGACAGAGAGAGAGAGAGAGCACGCTCTTGTTTTTGCATAGTGTCACAGTCTTTTCTATGACAGCTTGGTAGCACAGTGGGAGCTAGGTCTGGAGTCAGGAAAATTCATCTTTCTGAGTTCAAATCTGACCTCAGACACTAGCTGTGTAGGCTTGGGCAAGTCACTTAATACTATTTGCCTCAGTTTCCTCATCTGTAAAGTTAATTGGAGAGGGAAATGGAAGACCATTCCAGTATCTTTGCTGAGAAAAGCCAAAATAGTGTCATGAAGAGTTGGACATTAATTTTTCAACATTTTTTATATTAGATCTTGATCAGAGAAATTAGCCCTATATCCTCCCCCCCAATTGTTTCCTGATTCTGATTGCATTTATTTGTTTGTTTATCAAGCAGAACAAAGTAAGTCTTTTAAATCATGTATAGTTCTTACATATAGTTTTTAGTTTCCCTATAACATGTCTCTTATGTCTTTATAGGACTAACAGAACTAATGTTTTCTAACCAGTGCAAATTATGTAACTTATCTGTGAAAAGCTCTGTATATGAAGCATGTGTGTTAAGAAAGGAATGGTTATACCATATGAATCAAGAGGAAGATTTAAAAATTCTTATGTAAAAAAGAAAAGCAGAGGGTGAAATTCCAAATCAATCTGACTACAATCTAAATAGCTTCAAATGACTTGCTATAAACCTCAGGGAGGATAAAGTAGCATCAGTAGAACAATAGGTACAATTTGCTCTGCTGGAACATAACAATGTCAGGTATTTATAACAAGTGTAGTGAGCAATGGAGCAATGGGAATCATGAAAAGCCTCAAATGCAAACTGAAAAATGATGGCTGTTCTTTTCTCCACTCTTGACTCTCCTCAAAGGAATCTATATGACATATGAAATCATCTTTTATGATACCATGAGGTAATGCTGGTGAAACAGAAACACACATAGATCAAGGTAATGGACGACTGGCCAAATAGACTTAATGGTTTCCATTTCTAATTTCTTGGATGAAGCTACCTTTCCTGAATAGGTTCTGATTTCTTCAAAGTCCTCATGTTATGAAAAACAGGTTAAAATATCTTTTTCTCCCCTCCTTTGAGGAAGAAAAGGGGAAAAAATTTCTCCGCAAGGTTTTTCTTATTCCTGGTTGCCTTCCTTGTGAGTATGATGGTCTAAGAAAAATTGTATGATAGGAACATGTCATTCACTTTTTAATATTTATAATGTGCTTTTGACCACTAAGCATTATATTTTACACAAGACATGTCCTTGATGATTTATTTACTCTAATTTTATGTTAAAATGTGTAGCTTTTTATAGGCAACACATCTCCTTAATTTCCAGGACTTGGGGCAGAGGATGACTATATAAAGCCTATTTAATATTAGGTATCTTGGATAAATGAATTTTAATGCAAAAAATGATCCATAGGTTTTTAAAAGATCTGCTTAGTATGAATAGACATATTTTCTTGATGATTTGAAATGATGTGGTTTTTGACATATATTTGCACATAGAATGTTTCTTAAGCTATCTACATAGTATTTAGGCTAAGTAAACCAATTATATACGTCAAGATGTTTAACATACATTATAATCAAATATGATCTCAGTGGTTATATGTAATGTGAGCAGAGATTAACAAACATTAAATCTAAAAGTCATTCAGACATAAATATAATTCAGTCTTTAAAATACACACAATTGGTTTCTTGATCTCATGTATAGCAGCTGACATATAACAAGTCAGTAAATGTACATTTATTAAGCACCATGTGCCAGGCACCATGGATCAGAATCTGAAAAAAAAAACAGTCCTTGAACTGAAGGAGTTTACAGTGTAATGGGAAAGACAAATCATAAAAAGAAGCTGACAATGTGGGAAGGAGGGAGGATGAGAAGGTACTCAATGTGGGGACGTGATGGAGGAGTCAGTCAGTCAGAGAAGTCTCAAAGTAATAAAGCTAGATGTGAAACAAGATGTCTGAGCTGAGCTCTCTTCTCAGATAGAGGTTTAGAATTCATGACTCTATTATTCAATCAGAAAGGAAAACATAGTGATGAGGTAGACAACTAAGACTGATAAAATCTTATAGAATGATATGATTGTTCAATTGTGTCCAATTCCTTATGACCCCATTTGAGCTTTTCTTGGCAAAGGTATTGGAATGTTTTGCCATTTCTTTCTCCAGCTTATTTTATAGATAAGAAAACTGAGGCAAATAGGATTAAATGACTTGTTCAGGATCACACAGGTTGTAAGTGTCTGAGGCTGGATTTGAACCCAGGAAAATGAGTCCTCTTGACTCCATGTCTGGCATTCTATATATTATGCCACCTAGTTGTGCTACAGAATGACAAAGTTATCTTAATAATGAATTTCCTAAGGTAATGGTGGAATATGTTAGTTAGAAAAGTCCCAACTTAGAACATTCAGGTAAATGAAGAGCCTATCTAGCATTCTAAGGTTAAAATATGCTTTGTATATATTATCTTATCTATTCCTTATGAGAATTTCAAGAAACAGATACTTCACTTATCATTAGCCCCATTTTACTGAGGAAAAAGAAAGAAAAGATTTACCCTGGGTCACACAACTAATGTGTCAAGTTTAAACTCAGATCTCTCCAGGTAGGCCTTTCCACCGAGCCATAGTGGTTCTCTAAATATCTGCTGTGTGCAGACAGTTATTGATGGAAGTTCATACAAAGGAAGTAGAAGACATAATTTCTGCCATTAATAATTTAACATTTAATGGAAGAAACAAGATCAGTGTATGATGAGGTAAAAGTAAGTAGAGATTTGTCTGTCCATGCTAAGAAACTGCTATATAGTGATTGAAGTGATCAGTTAGGTAAGATTAAGCTTGGATAGTTTTATAAACAAATTTGGAGAAAGAGAACCATATGAATTTATTTAGGTTTATCCACAGAAGTTGTATTTTTTCTTTCCTTTTTTGCCACTGCAATTCATGAAACTATTTGCTAAGGTAAAGAGGTGTTGTATTCTGCATCAGTCTAGGGAATACTGACACAAATTAAATAATAGAACTTTTGAAGCATGGAAGTAATAAGTATTAAAGAATATTGTTTATAGAATCAAAGGGACCACTGAGGGCAATGGGTCCAATTCCCCTACCTAATATTGGTCTCTTTCATAACAATCATAGCAAGTAGTCATGTGGCCTCTGGTTTAATGCCTCTAGTCATGTAAAACTCATTAACTCATAAAGTACCCATTCTGTTTTTGGACAGTTCTAATTGTTAAAAAGTAATTTTTCATATTGAGCTGAAATCTGTCTCCCTAGAATAGGTACCCTGTAATTCCAGCCTTATCTAGTCTCTCTTGGACATAATAAACCTTTAAATATATGTAGACAGTGATCAGTGTGTAAGTTATCCAAAAACATTTTCAAAAACATGCCATGTTCCATTCCATCAATTCTTCATAGGACATCTTTTCTCGCTCTGAATCGTCATCCTTTCTCTTATTTAGAAGTTTTTTTTAAAAAAAGTTCTTTAAAATGTGGCTTCCTGAACAGAATGTAATATTCTTAACATGGTGGCATGCATCACCAGAACTCCTGTTTTTCTTGCTCTGGACACTGGAGAGCAGTTAAATAGTCCAAGACTGCATTAGATTTCTTTTTTGAGGTATGTGGGGGGATTGCTTCATGTTATTGGCTTCTACTGAACCTGCTTTCAGTTTTAGCTACTAATTCTTTTTTTCATATGAATTGCTATTAAACCAGATCTCCTGTGTCCAATACAGACTCACTAATCTAGTCTGTCAAGATCTTTTTCCTACTTTGGTTCTTTTACCTAGCATTATAGCTATCATTTCTAGATTTATGCCATTTGGATCTTTGTTGAACGTGTTCTTTCTACATCCTTATCCAAGTAAGAGATACAAATGTTGAATGAGACAGGACATGTCTCTAATGACCTTTCTTCAATTTGGGATCAGTCCCTTAGTCAATATTTTTTGGGTATAGTCAACAAGCTATGGAAACTGCCAAATTTTATCCATTCATTTTCATTAGTTTTGTCCACCAGGATATCAGAATGACTTAACTCAAAAATATTTATTAATTTCCTATAATATGTTACTCAAGACAAAGACTATTTAATTTTTGCTTTTGGGTCTGGGGATTAAAATGCAAAAATGAAATAGTCTTTGTCTTGAGCAACATAATTTTCTACTAGAGAGAAAAGATGCATTAAACGACTCTCTGAAAATCAGATCTACTTTTTTCAAGCTGTTCATTTAGTAGTCTAATAATTCTGACCCAAAAGAAGAAATGTGCTTTATTTGACATGATTAGTTAACCTATCCTGTCTTCTCTTTCAAATACTTTAATAATTAAACTAGTTAATAATCCATATAGAATTGGAAGTTGATAACAAGCTTGCTAAGCTTGGAAACTACCTTAAGCTTTTTTGAAAACTGTTCAATCTGTTCAACTCCTAGTAGAATGTAAACCACTTTAGGGTAGGGAACTAATTTTTATTCTGTCCTTGTATTCTTTATAAACAGCCAATGCCTAATAAATGCCTGTCAGATTGTATGGGAAAGCATGAAGATAAACATGATCAAAGTTATCTAGTGTTATCAAAGCTAGTAGTGGAAGCCATTCCTTACCCCTCTCCCTTACCTCATAGGTCACAAACAAAGAAACAAATGTTTCTAGGATGGATTGTTTCTCCACTGAGGTCATTCTAATACTCTCTTTGGTTTTGAAACTATTTTACTGAAGCTTTCAGGTGGGAAAATGGATTCATTCAAACATATCATAATAGTTACCTGCATCAGCATCACACTGAAGCAAACAAAGACTCACAGATTGTCTGACATACCCTTTGATCATATAGATATCCACCTCCAGAATGCTTACAGGGAGGGGGACACACTTTGTTTCTAGATCCTAAGGAGCAGTTCTAGAAAGAGTTGGACCCAAATTTTCTTGGAAGGCATAGCCTCCATCCAGGTAGATTCTTTGTTAAATACATAAATAAAACCAATAACAGAAATGCTAAAGCAATAAAAGACAGACTTCAAACAAGAGGAGCAGAGAAGAGAGGAAGTGGGAGAAAATGTTCTCCCAGATGACTTTTTTTTGGGAGGGGAGAGAATAAACAATTCTGGAAATATGGTCTCCATGTTCCCTCTGGTAAGCCTGTTTGGAGCTGAAAAAGGGAGCACAGCTAAACCTCCTGAGGTAGGGAAGCAAATTAACACAACCACAATAGAAAACTGGGCAGGCATACTGGAGGGTAAAAGACATATGGAACTCAGAAGCCTAGGAACAAATAAAACAGGCAGTTGCAGTCATCTGAGAGTACCCTAAAGGAAATGTTCTATGGGGTTTTGCTGATACTTGGTCTGAAAACCTGTAAATGAGGAATGCAGGAGTAGCTGCAGCATAGGAAAGTGTTTTTCTTCTTTTGAATGGAAGCCTTTTCTGTAACTAACATTGAATAAAGGAATCTCTAATGGCTTTTTAAAGAGCGATGTCTCTGCTACCTATTAGTTGCCCAGAGGAAAGCTTTGCTATATATAGAAAGAGCTGGGATTTTGAACCCCCAAAGCTCCTATATCATGAGTCAAAAAAAGGACGATTGCTCCCCAATCCCATCCAAAAATAAAGAGGAAAATAATTTAAAGCTCGAACATTCTGAGAATACTAAGGACATTTCCCTTCCTTGCTTATTGGTTCATCATTGCATTACAGGAATTGAGGAATTATTGTGTACAGAATCTGTCTATAAAAGGACACATCACAATCTTATTAGCCTCAGAAAGGGAAATTTACTCTTGAAAATGTAGAGAAGTTTCACAGAAAAGATTAGGAAAAAATCCATAAGACAAAAGATAAAATCATAAAAGACTAAAACTAGAGAAGAGAGCAGAAGGAAGAAAACAAATATTATGAATGTGAAGCAGTAGGAATAGGCAGGTCTTTCATGAATGGTTTGCATTCCCCGAGAGTCAGTCAGATATGAAAAATCAATTGTAAGATTGAAAGGTAAGGAGGACTATATGAAAGTATCTAGGGAACTTATTTACTATATAAAAAGAATCAAGGCTTACTTCTCCTTTCTTTACCTCTTTTCTCATGTTTTAGTTTTTAAGAGAATAATCAAAATTTTTTTTGTGAAGAAAAAAGGTCTTTTTTTAAACTCTCAAATTTTGTGATTCATATTTTATTTTATTTTTTACTATTTTGTCTTTTTTCCCCCTCAATCTCTTTATATTCTGTAGAAATGATGCTTGAAATAGTGGGACAAAGGCCAGTCTTGGAGTTAGAAAGAGTTGGCAAAATTTGAAATCCGTCTTCAAGCACTGCTTCAAATCCCTCTAAAGTGATAATCCTACAAGTCACTTACCTTTCAATGTCCTGGGCAACTCTCTGACAATAAATTACAGAGGAGCTGTCCAATGGACCAATAAAAGGTATTTCCATGTTAAGAATTCCTTACCTGTGAAACTAACATGCTCCATATATGACTGCTGATGGAGAAGCTATAAGTTCAAAGTAAGGTTGTAGAGACAATGAATGAAATAAGATGAGTATTTTTATAGAACATTTGTATTGTGGTTATTATTTATTCATATCATAAAATCCTAGATTTAGAGCTATAAGGGAGATCATTGTATCCAACCCCTGCATTTGATGAAAAAAAAAATGAACCCAGACAGTTGACTTTCCAATGATCACATAGGTAGCAAGGAACAGAGACAGAATTCAAGCTTAGGGCCTTTAACTACAAATGATAATTTTCATGATTGCAAAATGCTGATGATTATACAAGGTCATGAAACTAATACAGACTATAAATTAGTTATGAAGTCAAAGAAGAGAAAAGTCAAGGACATATAGTATGTATTCATGTGATACCTTAATTGTCAAAAAGATAGGTCTGGATAAATAATTATATATGAGATTTTTCTCTGAAATGATGAATTTCCAGGCTATTTGACATTTGACAGACATTCATAGTTCTTTTTTGGAAGGCAGTATGATTATACTGCTTACAAAATTATGCAAATGTCCTAGATTTTCCTTCCCTGAAACCATCTTTTTCCCTCTTATGGACTGAATAATGACACACAATAAGACAGTTTCCCCCCTTTCCCACACCTGTTCTAGAAATCTGGCCTCTCTTGGTTTGGCCTCAATCCGTTGATATAAGCCAGGGTAGCAAGGGCATAAGGTGACAGGACAGAGTCATTCTGCAGAACTGAGACCCTCAAGCTAAAAACCCCACATGATATGAACTCACCAGGTTGGACACACAGGAGGGTGAATCCAAACACAACAAAAATCTCCTCTGGCTCATGCTGCTTCAAAGCCCGTTGCCGAATAAATTAAAATCTTTGACCCACTTCCCTCAGGTAGTGCTCCAGTTGCGATGTACACAGAAGGCTGGGCATTTTATTCAAGCATTGACTCTTTGTAAATTAAAAAAAATTATCAGGAAGACTATAAATATTTTTATTTCATAATTAGATGGCATAGTACAAAAATCATTCCAATTCTCTCTTTTTTGGAACAGGGGAATTGCAAAAGAGTAGGTTAATAAAGTGTGTTGAATTTAAAATATTGGTAGCTTATTACAAAACAGATAAAAAAGATTAAGATGTTATTATTTATCTAATTGTGGAAAAATGTTATGGCTCCTTAAATGTCCCTAGGACTCTAACTTGCTTGCCTGAGGATGTTTCGCTATTTGAATATGGTATTCATTGTCAAAAGCTTTAGGCATTGGGACATGCAGTCATTATTTTTATAAAGAACAAGGGCACATTCTCAGTTATAAAATTACTAAGTCCAGTGGTTCTCAAACTTTTGTTTTCAATATATATCCTATTAAAAATTATTGAGGATCTCTCCAAAGTGTTTTTGTTTATCTGGATTATATTTATAGACATTTACCATATTGGAAATAAAAACTATTTTTGAATTTGTAGACCCTCTAAAAGGGCTTTAGAGATCCCCAGGATTCTCTAGACCATACTTTGAGAACCACTGACTAAGTCATAATGATTGGTTGTTGAATTATTAGTAAGAAGCAATGTGGTATTTTTGGAAGGAATGCTAGACCTTAGTTCAAATCCTTCCTCTGATACTAGCTGTGTGATTGAGGAAGTTACTTAATCTCTCTCAATCTTTCAATGTTCTCATCTGTATAATGGGAATAATAATATAAAGTACTTACTTCAAAGGTTTATTGTGACAGTTCAATGAAATAAGCTATATAAAAGTATTCATATACTCTGAAGCCTTTTATAAATGTCAATTCTTATTATCCAAAACAACCAAATGGTAGCTTGAACACATGTGAAATATGTCAATTTCCTATAAGGAATAAATTCTGATGCTAAGGGTAGTAAGTTTTTCATTTAGTTGAACTTCTGCTCAAATCATTTAGTTTTTCTTCTATTAAATGTCCAAAATGAGATCAATGCTTGGGGAAAATACTCCTTATTCTAATGTTTTCTACATGAACATGGGTCATTAGTTAGTATCTTCAAGGGAATTCCTTGAAACTAGGTACACAATAAAATAGGTAGGCTCTGAAGTCAATTATTAGACAATGCAATGTCTTATTCTCACTTTAAACTGAATAATATATTCATTAGTGTAGAAATAAATAAATTGATTTTATTCACCAAAAATTTACTAAGAATCTATTATTAGCCAGCTACTATTATTAGCCAGCTACTGTGACAAGGGCTGGAAATATAATGATGATGATGATGATAAAAACAGTTCTTGTCTTCAAGAAACTTAATTTCTACTAAAGAGTAGTACACATTTGCAAATCATTAAACAATGCAAAAGGGAGAAGAGTATTAGATTCTGGGAAGAATAGGGAAGGCTTTAAGTAGGAAGCAAAGCTTAAATTGAATCTTTGGTTAAGGAGAGAGTCCCTTAGTGGAAGATATGGATAATGTACAAAAATGGGACATGACACTTTGAGTTTGGCAACTCCTAGTGATCCAATTTGGACTATACACAATTACAGTGTGAAGGGGATTGGTATAAAATAAAGCTGGTGAGATAAGTTAGAATCAGATTGTGGATAGCCTTAAAAGTTTATACTTTATTCTAGATTTAACAGGAAGCCAAAAAAGATTTTTGATCATTCTATGCTCAAACCTATGCCTTAAAAAAGATTATTTTGGCAACTGGTGAGGGATAGATTTTAAGTTGTGAGAAGCTGCCATTAGGGAAATCAGCGAGGGAACTATTACAGTACTCCAGGGAAAAAGTGATGAATGCTTGAACCAGGGTGATGGCAGTGTGAATATAAACAATGGATGACTATAGGATATGTCCTTACAGGATTTAGCAATAGCATATGGGGTTTGTAAAAAGAGGAAGACTAAATGATTGCACTTGTGAACCTCGTTGATCAGGAAGATGGTTATTCTTTCTTTTTTTTTATAGCTTTTTATTTACAATATATATGCATAGGTAATTTTTCAGCATTGACAGTTGCAAATCCTTTTGTTCCAACTTTTTTCCTCCTTCCCCCCACCCCTTCCTCCAGATGGCTGGTTGACCAATACATGTTAAATATGTTAAATACAATATATGTATACATATCCAAACAGTTATTTTGCTGTATAAAAAGAGTTGGACTTTGAAATAGTGTACAATTAGCCTGTGAAGGAAATAAAAAATGCAGGCAGACAAAAATAGAGGGATTGGGAAGTCTATCTAGTGGTCCATAGTAAGATGGTTATTCTTTCAAGTGAAGTAAGGAAATGTGGAAGAGGTGAGTTTTGAAAATAGATTTTTATAAAGCATTTATATAGTGTTTTAAGGTTTGCAAAATGTGTTAATAATTTGTCCATTTGGTCCTTACAGCAATCTTTGGAAGTAGGTGTTAAGTGCTATTATTATCCTCATATGACAGGTGAGGAAACAGACTAGGAAGTTAAATAAGTTAGGGATTGAATAGCAAGGTTATAAGTGTCTGACACAAGAGTTGAACTGAGGTTTTCTTCCAGTCTCCACATCTAGTGTTCTATTCACTTACCAGAGTGTTGGCATGCTAATTTTCAATAAAAGAATGAATAAAAACTTTATCCCCATGTAGAAAGCATGGGGATAAAAATAGTAAATAAGACAATATTTGCTTTTAAAGGACTCATTTGGAAGAAATAACACATAATATGTTTACCTTCAGGGAAGAGGAAAAGGTCCAGTGGTAGTTAGGGTATAGCAGTAAGCCAGATTATATTATGTTTTCTTTCAAACTGTTCCTACTGATAAAATTATATAAACTTCTCATGTTGAAACATGGTGATATGAACTCTATTTTATGGCACTTTGCTTTCTGTGATTGCTGAAGAGGCACATTTAGGTGGAGCTGTCCAGTAGGTTGTGGTCTGGTATGGGAGAACAGGCTCTCTCTAGATAGGTACAAATTAAAAAAAAAAAAAACAAACTTGTAAAGTGTGGTCCTGTCAAACTTCTCTTAGAGTATATATACCATACATGCAATGAACATATGGTATTCTTTGGTTGGGCTGAGTCCATGCCTTAATTGTTTTTGTGGCTTACTGAGCACCAGGAGCAATACTTTGCATATGGAAGAAATTAAATAATTTTTGTTGAGTAACAAATATGTTGTTGAATGTCTGATAATGAATGAGTGAACTTGGACACTGTCAAACATAGTGAATACGTTTCATAAAGATTAAGTTAATTATCTTGTATAACTCTTGTTTTTTAAAGTAGAAATGATCTCTGAATGACTTCACCATTAGATAAACATGACCCAGTCAGTATAGGCTAAAATCCCAGCCAAAGGAGCAAATGTTAATGGTATATAATTAGAAGAGATGTTAGCAGTCATTTAGTCCATCTTATAATTCAGAAGATGAGGAAACTGAGGCTCAAAAGAAGTGAATTGATCTACATGTTTAATAAAGAGCTAAAATATGGCCATATACAAGTCTTCTGGCTTTAGATGCATCATTTTACATGTGTTACTAAGAAAAAATAGAAAATAAGTTTAAATTAAATGTTTTTTCACCCCTTTATTGCTTTCCTTTTTTGAGACAATCAAGGTTGAGTGACTTGTCCAAGGTCACATAGCTAGCAAGTATCTGACATTGAATTTGAACTCTGGTCCTCCCACTTCCAGGACCGCTGCTCTCTCCACTATATCACCTAACTGCATCTTCATTTCATATTTATCATCTTTGTTAGCCATTTACCTGAAAGGATTGTTATCAGGGTCAAATGAGATAATGTTTGTAAAGCATGTGGTACAGGACTTGAAATATAGTAGGTGGTTAATAAATGCTTATTATCTCTCCCTTTTCCTTAGGTTTTCATATTACCTGGTAGAATAAGTTTAGCAATAGGGATTCTTTAGGCTGGCAGTTATAAAGAGAATTTATTGATTATAAGGTCCTAAGGGATGTTAAGAGTTGTGTCCTCATTTGATAGATAAAAAAACTGATGTTTGTAAAGATTAAATGAGATTAAGATCAAAGAGGTAGCGAGTAGTAGGGTTATGATTTGAATCCAGGTGCTTTAAATCCACATCCAGTACTCTTTGTACTTGTCCTGAATGCTTGTCAAATAGCAGATTTGAAAAGGAAAGCCTATTCACTCAGTAGGGCAGGTGAGCCCTATTCAAATTGTATTATCTACGAAATTAAAGATCGCCACTCATATCTGACCTGTATAGATAATTAGCACATCTATGTCAGAGGCAGATTTTTCAACCTAGACCTCTCTGACTTCAGAGTCAGCTGCTACCACTCTAGACAGCCTCTTTTTGTATCAGTAATGCATTGCTAATATCATAACTGCCCATCTACCTTAATGGGAAAGGGAAATGAATGCTTGTCTCACTATCTGCCCCTTTAAAAATATTAAGAACAAAAATGAAATTATAAAAATAGATTGCCTCTCTTGCTCAAATACCATTGTATACTTCATGTACAAATACCTATGTAATCCTCTTTAGAATGATGTTTGCATTTGAATATGGCACTTAGCACAAATCTTGTCAGAATCACTCACCTTAAAAATGATTTCATCTTTTCTTTGTAGGAAAGAACAAGATAGCTAACATTTTATTGATCCCTTTGTTTTGTCTTGCTCTTTTGACAAGCCCAGAAGCCCTAAGCATGGAGCTGTAACATGGCTAACAAATCAAGTACTGACAGCTAAAGAAGAGGAAAAAATGAAAAGATTATAATTATTTGGTTAATAATGAAATCTCATACAGAGTTGTCTTCAGGCTATGGTTGATCAGGGCCTGAACTTTGTATCTTACCTCCTTTGACACTCTCTCATTTTACTGGGTGCAGAGTCGAAGGAGGGAAGAAGGGAGAGTCAGGAAAAAAAAATAACCCTATCTTTATATATTTCTATACATACATGTCTATCCATATATGTACATATATGTCCATACATATGGTGTGTATATAGACATATATGTATGTATACACATATGTATATACTCACATATACATATGTGTATGTTTGTATTTGTATATATATTTATATCTATATCTTTATATATCACAGTGGTATACCTGCAGCTAGGTGGTATAGTGGGTATAGTATCAGGCCCAGGGCCAGGAAGATTCATCTTTCTAAGTTCAAATCTGGTCTCAGACACTTACAAACTGTGTGATTCTAAGCAAGTCACTTAACACCATCATCTTAGTTTCCTCATCTGTAAAATGAGCTGGAGAAGGAAATGACAGACCACTCTAGCATTTTTTAATATAAAAAATAGCTTATGTGGTTTTATCACAAAGGGAAGCAGGAGAATAGGAGGAATAGAAAGTAGGCAGAACCAAGATATTTATGTAAGTTTTGTTCATTTGGAGTCAGTATGAATCAGTTTGAATTGGCCCTGTGGTTATTGACACAGAAGTATTCTGGGTTCACTCATGGCATTATCAACAAAGGATCACTGGTATGTCAAATTTGAGCAACACTCATTCCAAAAACTGATTGGCTGAGTTTTACTCCCAGGTTATTTCAGCCTCTCCTGGATGATAAGGGAGCTCAAGCAAATCAAGGTGATAAATAAACTCATTATTCATTTCATTTCTACATTTCCTACTAGATATCATATCCACAATAACTATACATAGCAAAGTTTAAAAAATATCCAAGTAAATACACATACAATCCAGTAAAAATACGTACAAGAACAAATAACAATACATATTGAAAGAACTTTCTCAGTAGGAACAACCTATATCTATTCAATTAAAAGAATTCCAGATCTCATCCAAGAAAAAAATAAAATTCCCCAAAGTCCTTGGTACAACAAGCTGAGAATAGAGTCAGGACAGGGATTGTTAGCTCCTTTATACTAGCTTCTTTCCAGAGTCTTTCTCTCTTTTCAGTATCCTGAAGAGAAGTTGGCATAATGGATATTTTTTTCTCAAAATTTAAGCTAGACAAACCAAAGATCTCTCTCTTGTCTCTTCCTTACTAACTTTGATTGATCTCCACCAAATAAGAGAGTTCCCTACCAACGGCTTTGAGCTTAGTCTACATTTATAGAGTAGTTCTTAGCACAAGCATCTACTTAATAAATGTTTATTTCCTTTCTTTACAAGCCGCCTATGGAAAATGTAAGTATTCTTGTATCCAGCCTATATATAAGTAAATTTAAGCTTATATATATTAAACCATCCTAGTATTTTGCCAAGAAAATTCCAAAAGCGGCCATGAAGATATGAGTACAATCGGAAAAAATGATTAAGAGACTGGAGAAAATTGAAAACAAAAGGTGTGATGTTACCTTTCAAAGCATCATAGACTTAGGGCAGAGAGTTATATTTTAAATCATTTTACCCAGTAATCCTTAACCTGAAATCTATATTCTTTTTAAGTGGAGAAAAAATGCATCTTTTAATTTCATTAACATCTAACTCTAATTGAATATATTTTCAGTTATTTTAAGACATGATTCTAAGAAGGGACCACTAGACTGCAAAAGGAATCCATGACTCAAAAGTTTCAGAACTCTGATCTAGTTCAATCTTTTCCTTTTCTAGGTGAGCAAACAGCACTAGAAATATGAAATGGCCTGTTGAATGTCATTCAGGTTTGTATATGACAGAACTAGGATGCGAATTGAGGTCCTTGAATTTCAAATACCATGTTCTTTCCACTGGCCCTCATCTAATTTACTCCGTATTACTTCTTGCAAAGCTGATGCCTGCAGTGCCCCTCTCCAGTTATGTGGATGCAGCAGGAGCACGGGTTTCTGTTATGGTTTACTATCATCTGGGGGACCATTGTTTCTGAAATACAGTTTCTAGCTTTAAATATTCAATCTATAGTCACCATTTGTGCTTAGTACTTTCAAAAGCAAGGAGAGGAGTAACTGAAAAAGATTCAGATACAATTACAGAAAAAAGGGACTATCTGTTACTATGTTGCATTTCACTGACTATCAGGCAAGCTATCTGGGTTGGGAAAATTGTGGTTGTGTTTTATATGTACTTTGCTTAACTCTATAATCCCAATTATGGGAAAGTCTATGGGTATTGCTTTGTTTGTAGTCCCAAACAAGAATCAGGTTTCAGATTTAAAATCTTTTGAGCATTTTATAAGATATTTGTATAAAGTGTTGTGAACACTGGAAATGGAGTCTGGAAAGCTTAGGTTCAAATATGACCTCCAACACTTACAATGTGTGACTGTGGATAAGTCACTCTCTTTGTAGTCCACTTTCCTCTATAAAATGAAGGAATTGGATTTGAATGGTTTTGTGGTTTGAGGGTTTAGTGATATTGAGATCTTATTGTATCCATTTGAAATTTGTCTTTATTATGGTAAGATAATTTTATCATGTGTTCAGGGATTGAGGTCCTCTGATTTTTGGTTCACAGCCTTCAGAACCCAGTGATACAATTTAGAATTTTATGATTTAGACACTAGAGGGAAGCACTTGATTGAGCTAAATTCATCTTTAGCCTAGAAATAAAGAAATTCCAAATGCAGGCTTTCTCACAGACTTTTTGAAAGAAGGACTAAAATGGGAATAGATTCATAAGGGAAAATGAACAATGAGTTTTGTTCTCCTTGTAATGGATATAGTTACGGTTCAGAGCACATGTTATGATTTGTGGTGTTGTTTGGTGGTTTCAGTCATGTCTGAATCTTCATGACCCCTTTTGGGATTTTCTTGGCAAAGATACGAGGAGTGGTTTACCGTTTCCTTCTCAAGTTCATTTTATAGATGAGAAAACTAAGGTAAATGGGGTTAAGTGACTTGCTTACAGTCACACAGCTATTAAGCATATGAAGCTGGATTTGAACTCACCAAGATGAATCTTTCTGACTCCAGACCCCACATGCTGTACCATCTATATGGCATATGGCATATGGCTTATGAACAGCTGGTATAGTATCTCTTAAAGAAATTCTTTTAGGCACATTTTCCTCCATATGATATCCATTCAGCTAAATCTGCCTTGTCTATACTGTGAAATCATAGAGGTATGAAATGGCACATCCCTCTAGTCTTGGAATCCTGGTCCCATTGACTCTAATTCTAGAACTCAGGTTCTCAGGGAGCAAGAACTGTTTGCTTGCCATACTTCTTGGTAAATTAGGAATGCTAAATGCATTTGTGTGTTTTTAGCTATTTTACAAATCATCTACAGAATTATAAAAAATGTTCTATCTATTTAAATGTCTGGCAAAGTTGTATTGCAGCCTAGGATGATAATAAGATAAATAAGAAAAACCTGCTACTATTTAAAATATGGCCTCTACATGTCCAGATGACCTGTTTTTTGGTTTATCTAATTTTTGCTTGTGTTTTTTATCTCATATGGAAAAATCCACTATTGCAACATTACTTATTGAAATAATATGAGGTAGCGCCAGTCAGAGAATTTATACCTTCTAGATAAGGTAAAATAATGCTTTTCAAACTTTGTCAATAAATAACAATTACTAAGGTAGGGGGCGGTAAATGATGCATTTACCTAATTTCTACAGTACAAGGAAGCCTACTCAGTGGCTTCCCTTCAATTTTATGCATCTATTGGTTGGGATAACCCTTTTCAGAAATGTAACAGATAAATCCTGCTTTTTTCTGTTGCCTCCTTCTAAAGAAATTATGAATTTTAATCTGAGTTACCAATAAATCCCATTAAATTTCTACAAAGAGGAGCATCTGATTCTATTTGCAAGATTTCTTCCATTTCTGCTTCACTGTGGAGTTTATGTCAGTATAGGATGGGTACCCCAAGGACACCTTTTTTCACATTTTGTCCTATTTGTTCAGATGATAATTCATTGAGATCTATGCCTTTGACCAATTTAGATTCTTTTATATTACAATGTAATTAAAGGATATCATGATAATTTTTCTGTAATACCTGTAATACCTGTAAATGAACTTTTCTAATATAGGTGAAAAATTCAATTTTAAGAAATCTCAGTAATAAGGAATCAGACTTAATAATACGTAACATTATTGATTCTTTCTTTTACATTCCATTTTAATTTGGTTAATGTTTTATGTTGCTGTCAACTTTTTAAAGATCATAAGTTGTTTGTAATTTTTACCTATAGATCCTTGTCTTTTCCATTGGTTAAGCTTCTCTCTCCATTAGTTTAGTATGCTAATACAATTTAGTCTATGTATCTTATTATATTTCTTCTAAATATAATAAGATGAATACATAGACTATATTTTGCAGAAGGGGAAGGAAAATTTGTAAGCATTTCCTGAGAGTTAAGTACTATACCATTATTATTACAAATGTTAACTTATTTGATCCTCACAACATCCCTGGGAAATAGGTGCTCTTATTATCCTCATTTAATTATTGAGGAAATTGAGGCAGAAAGGGAATTAAATGACTTGCCCAAGGTTACTCAATTAGTATCTGAAACCAGATTTCAACTCATGCCTTCCTGATGTTAGAAATACACTCAGATATTGAGGAAAATTTGTTAAAGAAGAATCTGAAGGAATCATCTTAATCTTTCTGACCAGAAATGGGCTCTGCTCTTCTTCGGGAAGAGCAAGCACTGAACACAGAAGTGGGAGAAGCTTTCTGTTTGCTAATTTGATACAGTTCTGCCCTTCAAAGACTGGATTGGTCCATTCCTTTCTGGGTTACAGGCTTTCTGATATGACCACTGCATGTTTCCCCTAAATAAATATAAACATGTTCTCCCTCCCTCATCATATATCCCATGTTCAAAAATGGTAGAAAACTCTTCCTACAGAGTGTGTTGTTTAATATTCAATTAGCCTAATAAGCAGGCACAATAGTGATTTGGTCAAGGAAGATCACTAACTCCAACTAGTTTGGGCTGGATTAACTGACTATTATCTCAAGTTTGTGGTTTTTTTCCAAAACATAAGATTCTTTCTGATTGACTGAATCCACCTGTGCCTTCCTAGCTCCTCAATTGCTTGTTTGTTCAAGGCTTTTATTGATCACTTAATTGTCCTGTGGAATCTTAACTTTCCTTAACCTCTCATACTCTGAAAACTTCTGGGTCTGTGTTAACCATTATCCTACATTACCTCAAAACTTGTGACATTTTGTGGAAACCCAACTTTCAGTATTTCTCACACTGACTCCAGGACCAGTGTTACCTATTGTATCACCTCGCTACCTCTTTAATGGGAAGCATTTTTACAATAAATCTTGTATGAAGTACACTTAAAAAAATTCAAAGTAGTTGCTTACATTTTTTAAAAGGAAAAAAAGTTTAATTTTCTTATGTATATTGAAAGCTTTTTTTTTCTGTTGAGGGGGATTTAGAATCTTTTGCCATAGTATCATTGTCTTTTTTTTTTTTTTTGTATATGACATAATTAATTTCAGTACCATGTACATATATGAACATATATATACACAGGTTGCCCTACCAAGTAGTTTGTGAGTATGCAAATCTCTCAAATTACAAATGAACTTTAAAGCTATTATTTCTATTATTTGATCACCTTTATTGTAGCAGGGCTGGTTTACCTTTTTTATTTTTATTTTTTTAATAAGGAGAGGATGTATTAAATATTAGTTGGTCAATATTAATCATGCAAAATGATCTGAGCAAATGACTCAGTCATGCTGTGATTTAGATACTTAGAAATATACAGTATGGGTTTTATAGAAGTAAATGGTCCACTTTCAGTGTAGTATATGGAAAAGGCATGAGCTTGGGGAGAGAAGACCTGGCTCCAGTCTTGTCAACTTGTATAACCTTCACATGTTACTTACCTTCTTGGGATCTCAGTTTCCTTATCTTTAAAAGAAGGAATTGGATGAGTTAGGAGTTCTTATCAGAGTCTCTATCAACTAGAACTAGTTGTTTTTGCTGGCTTCTAACTGAAATATGATGTCTCCTTTAAGGAGTATAGGCAACAGACATTATTTATGTTTATATGGATGTAGGCAATAAACATTCTGAGAAGGGGCTGATAATTTTTTTAGACTGTCAAAGGAATTATGACACAAAAGACTTCTTGGACTTAGATACCTCTAATATCCCTCAAAATGCTATCACTTGTGCTTCTAAGAACTTTTTGGCCTTCTACTCATGGCTAGAACAAAAGGGTTCAATGTTATAGAAGGACTTAAGCAATATTCAACCTAGTAGAAAGATTATTAAATAGTAAACATTTAATAAACATATGTTGAATGAATAATTGAATGTTTGCAAGAAGGGATTAATATTCATGAACCAGCCTATCATGACAAGCTACAGACTTCTACATGGAGAGATTAATTTCTTATTCTTGCATTGATCATTTTTTGGTAGTATCCTAAATACACTAATATACCATTTGCTTCAATCCCTGAAAAGATACTTTTTTTTTTTTTTGCCTGTGCTTGAGTTCTTTTCTGACAGTGAAGAATGAGGTGATGATTTGGGATTTGCTAACAGTGGAATCTTTTGCTAAGTTACAACTAGAAACTTCGCTCTGGGATTCCTCTTTAGCATGTATGTTAGTTATTCATATTCTAGTCCATTCATACAGAAAGATCATATTATCTCTCTTATGAGAAATTAAGTAAGAATATTCTGTCCAAAAACCAGAAACTTACTGAGATCATAGGGCTATTGCCCTTTGCACTTCAGGGAAATAACATGGAATGAATATAAAAGGAGAGTACTAGAAATCAGAAAATTTGTTTTCTGAAAATTTCTTTCTCTTACTTGACGGGTGGGGCAACTCTTTCTATGTCCTGAGGTTTTTACTACAAGAACAGTGTACCTTTCTTATCTCACTCACAAGGCTGTTGTGAGGATCAAAACATAAAGTGCTGTAGAAATAGAAGGCATCATTTTATTAGAATGAAATAGGATATTAGAATGGAGGGGCGGGGCTCATAGGATTTATCCAGATCGACTTCCTCATTTATTATATGGGAAAAATGAGACTCAAGGAAGAAAATGGTTTGCATAAGATCATACCAATGATGTGAGTCAGAGCTTGACCTAGAATCCAACTATTTTGATTTTTGTTCAGTGATATTTCTGCTAAATATCTCTAGGTGTCAATTGCTCAGAATGAAGTCTGAATGGATTATATTGGATCAAAACTTAGAAATTCAACATCTCCACATTTACTATAAACAAGAAGTACTTAACATGGTATTTGGGATGGCCCTGATACCAACACACTAGGAGTTCAAGTTCAGTCTCAGAACAAAATGAGACAATCACAAATCATTGAACCATTGACAAAAAGTGGGGTTTACTTTGTTCTTAAATAACAAGTATATACAACAAGGAGGGGTGTACATTCAGCTTCTATAGAGGAACTTCCTCCTCCTGTCTCTCAATTGAAATGTGTCAGGTCAGCAGGCAATGTGTAGTAACTCACGTGGTCTTTAGACATCTACCAAGTATTCAGACATCTCCACAAGGAGTAGTTTTTTCCCAAAAGATAACAAAGTTGTGCCTGGGATCTGACTGATCGCTTTCTTTCCTGAAGCATCCTGCCTCTGTGTGGGTGAATTTTGTTTGGTTTTAGGTGGCCAGAAGGCTGCTTCAGGGGAGAAAAGGATCAGTCAGATCCCAGGAACAACTTTGTTACCTTTTGGAAAAAAAATACTCCTTGTGGAGAACTTTGATCATTTTCCAATTGGGGTCCATAAATTAAAAAAAATATATATTTCTAATTGGGATTTGATGGGATTAGTTTGTTTTGTCATTCTATCAATTATATATTTATATATGTATGTATATATACATATGTGTGTGTATGTATGTGTTTTATACACATTATTCTGGGAAGAGATTCATTGGTTTCACCAGAACTACTATAAGGGTCCTTGACACAGAAAAAGGTTAAGAACCCTTGCTCTAAGTTATGTGTGGATAGGTTATAAAAATCTAGGAAATGCCAACAGAAGATAACAAATGGCCTGCCTTTCTCCAGTCTTTCAATAGCTGGCCATCCTCCCTCGGCTCTAAAGTGTGGGAGTTACACATCCCTTTCATCTCTCAGGCAGAGAAATATAAGCATTATCAGCTTAAAGCAATTTAAAATAACATTGGAAAAAATAAGACCTCTGATTGGCTTTGAATCAAATTTAATAGTATCAATTAATAAATCATTTACTACCAATTTCTGGCTGAATTTGATTTTCTGGGTTTATCATTTTTTAAAGTTTCATTCTTTAGCCAGTCAATTTTAGCTGACTTCAGTGTGCTAATTAATGTCAGCAAATGAATTAAAGTTCTAATTTAATTCTTCAGTCTTGAACACAGTCATTCCCTGAAGAAGTCTACAATACATTGCAAAATTCATATGTTTCAATGAGGCTTTCCCTTTTATTTCACATATCATAGTTAGAGGTTAGTTAATAGTATTTCTCAAGAGAATATGGGAAATGGGTATATACTCAAATGAATCTGGGATTTTTTGATTTGGACATTCCCTCCAATAATGCAGATTGTAATCTATTCATATCCTTCTTGTAAATCCCATTCTTGTTCTTATAAAAATGTACCAGGGTGGTGCTAGAGCAGGATTGGGGGCAAAGGACTAACTTTACATTTCCTCATCTTGGATACCAGGAGTATGTTCTCATCATCTCCCTGTTATCTCTCACTCTTGACACTTGACATCTTCCTTTCTTGCCATACAATTCCTTGATTCCATCTTCTGGAGGGAGAGAATTTTAGCTGTGACTTGAAGGAAATTATAGAAATATGGAGGCAAGAGGAAGAGGAAGAGCAAGTCCCTTGTGGAGCTATCATTGAAAATGCCTGGAGTGGGAGACGGAGAGTCTTGTGTGAAGAAGAGCAAGAAGGCTACTGTTAATAGATTGAAAGTACATGCCTAGGAGCCAAGATAGCAGAGGATTGATAGCAATCCAGTTGAATTCTCTCAACATTTCCCTTCAGATAACTTCAAAATATTGCCTCAAATCAAATTTTGGAGTGGAGAGCCAACAAAAGATTGGGGTGAATGCTTTTCCAGCCTTAGACAACTTAGGAGATGAGCAAGAGAGATCTACACTAGTGTAGAGGTCTGTTTGGAATGAACACATACATGGTTTTCTTTATTTCCTTCTTTTAGGAGGTTTCATACACACCTCCACCTGCCTACTAGATAGCTTGAATTAGATATCTTGTAGACATCTGAAACTCAACATAACCACAACTGAACCTCATTATCCTTGACTGTAAACCCTCCCCACTTTCAAACTTCTCTTTTACTGTCAAGGACATCAAGAACAATTATAATTCTAGGCTCATAACCAGGCAGGGTTCCCCTGCTCCTCGCTTTCATTTCTTTTCTCCAATTTGTTGCCAAGGCCTGTTGATTTTTACATTTATAATATTTTTTGCATATATCCCCGTTTCTCTTTTGATACTATACCACCACCCTTGTACAGCTTCAACCAAAGGGATATAAAACTATATACACTCTTTGACCCATCAGCACCACTACTAGATATGTATCCCAAAGAAATCAAAGGAAAAAAAAAAAAAGGACCTATGTTCAAAAAAATATTTATATCAATTCCTTTGGTTGTTGTAAAGAATTGAAAATTGAGGAGATGCTCATCAATTGGAGAATGGCTGAATATGTTACAGCATAAGATTGATGGAATACCATTGTGTTATAAAAATGACAAAGGTGGTGGTTTCAGGAAAAAAATGATAAGGTTTATGTGATGTGATGCAAAGTGAAGTGAGAAGAACTGGCAAATTGAAGTATAACTTTCTCACTTTATGTTTTAGATTATTTTCTTTGCTATGTCTACTATGGAATTGCATTTTCCATGAGTTCACATGTATAATTAATATAATTTTGCTTTCTTTCTTAGAAAGGGAGAGAGTCTGATTAAAAAAAATTAAAATAAATCAAAAATAATTTTGTTTTCTAAGATTTTTAAAAAGCACATGGAACCTCAATGGATTAAAAATCATGATGAGTTGTGATTTGCACTAATAGAAGGAATATCTACCTTAATATCTTAACACCAGTACCATTTTGAAACATTAAAGACTTATGAAGCTTTCATCTAAATTGATTCATAGTAACTTCCTGAGGGAACTTTTATTTCCATTATACCAATATGGAAATGGAGATTTAGAGAGTTTCAGTGACATGCTACTCTTGAAAGGGGGATGAGAATGGACCCTTTGAAACTTCTAGCCTTAGTGGGTCTGTTATGATAAATGAAAGAATAAGCTGAAGTTTTCTGTGCCATTCACAAAAACAGAGAAGAACAAAACTTATCTCTGCTTTCTTGTTCAACAGCATGGAAAAGGGAACTAAAGCATTTATGTCTTTGAGGTCTATCTACCATTGCTCAGGTCACACGTTCCTAGATATGTTTCTTTTTGTCTGCTTCTTAGTACTAATGTACTGAGAATGAGAAACTATACTTCATTTTCTATGGCATCAAGATCTTTCAGTGCTAATCCAAACCCTTTTTAAGGAAGGAGCCAGTTTTAAAATAAGGGGTCTTGTATTATGAAAAATTGGAAACCACTTCCATACTCTATTCAATTTGATTCACTGGGATTAACATTTGGAGTGAGGATGATTCTATCCTAATAAAAAGAAACTAACACCTATAATTTTTCACACTGAAATATTGGTAAAACTTTTTCATGGGAGTTATTAGATTTTGGCTGAAGCACGATGGCAGTAGTGAGATTGGTGGAGAAATGACTTAGCACTCTTATATTGTAGCTAGTTGTTTGAATTCTGGGAACTCTTTGAGAGCAGGGCCTTTTTGTGTTTTTATCTGCATCCTCAATACTTAGCAGAGTTCCTGTCATAAGTACTTAATAAATGTTTGACTTGACTTACTGTTTCAACTGCTTTAAACCTTGATATTTTTCTTTTATAAAATGTGGAAAATGTATTAAATGATCTATTAGAGTCCTTTCAATTTTAAATTTATGATTTTCTGAACCTTACCTCCCAGTTCCAAAAATCTAGAAAATAGATATTGCCAAAGATGGCTGAGCATGGAAGAGCCTCACAGCCTTTTTGTATATAAAACAAACAAAAAAATTTTAAAAAGCTACTTTAGCTAAAAGATAGATTAACAGGATGGGGAATATATGTGATTTTCTGCATTATTAAGAGACCTACTGAGGAGAATATTGGGAAGAATATATAAGGTCAGCAGCTGCATCAAGGCACACATGGCCTTTGAAGTCCTTGGGAAATCATGATTTATGAAACTGGTTTGACATTACACTTCTCTTAGACCAAAAAGGGATCCAGGCCCATTCATGGTGTTGTCATTTGGTTGGCAGATTTTTACCACATAGAAATTCGCAGCATATGCTACTTTAATCATTGTTCCTTGTTCTCATCTTAGCAAAAGATTGAGAGAAAATGCACATGAGATATTAGAATTTTTATTTTATGGGAAACTGTGTCTAAATGACTTTTGATTACTTCTATTCGCCTTCCCCTTATTATGTTTACAATATACAAGAGCAGGCTTTAGATAGTGTTTGTGATTTTTTTTTTTCAGTTACCATAGATTTGTTCTTGTTTTTCCCAATCTGTCTTCAAAGGAATAGAAAGTTCTGATTTATTTCTAGAGTTGTGGGGTTTTTTTAAGCTCTGAAAAGCAAATACTATTTGCAGTGTGACAGGCAATTAGCAAAGCATTTAGATTTATTATAAAGTCCTGGGAATTGTAGGGCTTTATTTTTTTGTTCACAGGAGACTTATAAACTCACTTAAAGGTAATGGGATCAGATTGTCTTTTCCCTACAGCCAAATCCCTAGGCCAGGGATTTGAAATCCCACAGTCCTGTTGCTATAATCCATCAGTATGACTGCTTGCTTTTCCATCTTTCAGCCATCCCTCCAATCTTTTAAAAATATAGTCAATAAAGTATTTTTTTCTATCCATTTTGACCCTATTATTTCCTCTTGTTAAGCCTTCCAATGTATTCAAGTATTTCAGTTGAAGTCTTAAGATCCTCCCTATTCAATCTCAGGATGAATAACTTCACACTTCTGTGTATATTTCTCAGGTTGCTTTTTTTTTCACATCAAGCACAGTGTCATTTTGTTTAATTTTCTCTAATACATTTTCACACTTTTTTCTCTAACATATTGGACACCTAGAATAATCTTCTACTTCTACATTCTTTATGTCACCAGGCCAACAATCTCACTGATGGTTAGACATTTCAACCTTCCATAGTCTTCTTCGATTTTTTCTGCAACCAGCTCCTAGTCTTAGTTGTCATTTACTAATGTTTGAGACAGAGTGACTGGAAAAATAGGTTTTTTCTACTCTTGTTTTCCGTCTCAACCCTTCTTCTTCATTCCCACATTTTATCAGTTTTCAAGTCTCATTGTTACTTCTCAGTTTCTCTTATATCTATTTTACCTCTTCTAACAGAAGTTAGACTGATAAGGAGAAAGAGAATACTTCTTAATTTCCCTGAAAATTAATTCTTCTCTACTGAATGTTTATATTCAAGTAGGAAAACAGAATTTTAAAAAGTTAAAATGAAGATGTGTGTGTGTGTGTGTGTGTGTGTGTGTGTGCACATGCATCTATGTAGTATCGTGCATAAAACACTGTATTGGTAGTCAGGATTTGAGCTCATGCAAATCACTTAATCTCTCTAACCTCAATTTCTTCAACTGTAAAATAATAGTGCCTAGATAATGTATGGCTTACTTTCATTTTCTACTAAGTTATACTCCTCTGGAATTCTCCACTATGCTGCAGCAACAGCTGAAGATTGGAAGATCACTTCAGCTGGGAAATTCACTCCCTGGAAGCATACTTTATTCCTAGTGTGTCCTTGCCTCTTATAGGCTGACTCCTTCCAAAATCTTCATTTTAGGAGATCACCTAGACCATCAGTTTCTTCATTTTCCGTCAACCTGCAGACCTCTCCTACTTCCAAGCCAACCATCTTCTCTATACCCAACCCACTTCCTTTCCAGTATTCTTTTATGTGTTGTCTTGCTCATTAAAATGTAAACTCTTTGAGGGATGAGATTGTCTTTTTTTTTTTTTTTTTTTGACTTGTAGTTATATCCTCAAAGTTAGCAGAGAGTGATACTTAGTGCTTAATGAATATTTATTAATTGATAAATACTTTGCAGTCATTAAAATATTATATGAAATGCTAGTTATCAATATCTCTCTAGTACAGCAGATGACCTTGCTTCCTACTTTTCTAATGATTTGGCATAACATTACGACTTTTATTTCATTTTTTTTCACACTTCAGAATCCAATTCTTCACTCATCTCCTTTTTTGAGCCAATCTCAGAAAAGGAAAAATCCTTTATTCAGCCTCTTTCACTTATATGCTTGAATTCATCTACTCCTTCTCCTTGGGTCATGTGGTCCATTAATGTGCTCTCTACATTATTCAATAGTAACTACTGTGTCTTTCCTTTCTCTCTGCTAATATATTAAATACACCTCCCATCTTAATTTTTTTTCACTTGATCCTGCCACACATTCAAGTTGTTACTCTGTCTGTTTTATCTCTTCATTGCTAAGCTTTGAAAAAGAATGATCTCCACCAATTATTTCTACTTTCTCTTCTTTATTTCCTCCTTTTACGAGGTCTCATATACTCTCACGACTGAAAGTATCACCTTCTACGCAGCCAATTCTCAAATCTGTATTTCTAACTCCATTTATTTCTCTGAGGACCAATCCTACATTTTGAACTGTTTGCAAGGAGTTGACATTTGAAGGTCTCTCTGGTAATTCAAATTCACTGTGTCCAAAACTGAAAACATCTTTCCTCCAAAGCCTCCTTTCTGTCCAACTTTCTCACATTTATTTATGTAAATTTCAACCTCCCAGTCAAAATAGAAGTAATTTTTACTCCTCCCCATCTTTTCTACCTTCTCTGCATCCAATCAATTGCTAGATCCTATCTACTCTACCTCCATAATATTTCTCCTATCTATTTATTATTTTTTGTTTGGCTTTCATTGCTCTATACCTTTGCTACTGTAATATACTTCTATCCAGTCTTGCTGGCTCTGTTTCTTACCCTCTCCAAAGTATATATTGCAGATTTAAATTCTATGCCCTATTTGACTTCCAAAGCCCTATGCTCAGGTCAGCCTTACTTGTACAGACCAAAAAAAAGAGTTGGAAAGACTGAGGGAGATATGATATACTATTTGGTAATAAGATGTTGAACTGATTGTCAGAGAGAAAATTAGAAGTGGCAAGCTCTTCTTGCTCCATACCCTTCCTCCTCCGCATGATGAGCCTGATCCATAAGTAATGGTCTAGCCATCACAAAATTCCTTATTATGACAGGACACCAAATGGAAGAGCGTTGGGAGATGGAGATACCTGTTCACTTCTGATGCTTGAAGGATTGTATAGACACAAATTCGAAGTTCCTGAAAAATTGAACACTACCTGGAAACTTTGTTGTACTTCTATCACCCTAATTTGATCCAACAACACCAACTTTAGAACTATATCTTGCATGCTTCTTGAGAAAGTCATCCACAATAAATGGCTCCTGCTTATTTCCTCTCACTCTCCTAATTTTCTATAATTTGGTTTGTGACCTCATCATTCAGCGGAAACTCTTAATTCTCTATTGGGAATATTCTCAATTTTCATTCTTCTTGATTTCCATGCACTCTTTGATATTGTTGATTACTTTCTTCTTGATGATATCTTTTCTCTAGGTTTTCATGACACTAACTCTCCTGGTTCTTCTCCCACCTATTTAGCTGCTCTTTCTCAAATTCCTTTGCTGGGTCTTCATCCAGGTTATACCTGCTAACTGTGGTATCCCATATGACTGTTCTGAGCCCTCTTGTCTATTCCCTCTATATTATTTCCCTTGGTGAGCTCATTGTGATAGAATGTCATGTTTAAGGAACAATAAGGAATCATATCTCCCGATTCTGGAATTTTTCACTGGCTATTCTCCATACTTAGAGTGCTCCCTCTTTTTAATTCTGCCTCCTGGCTTCACTCCTTTCAAGTTCCATATAAAACTTGACATTCTCAGGAAGCCTCTTTCTTTGAGTTTTAATTCTAGGTGCTTAATTTTAGATAACTCTATTGATTTTTCCCAGTTTATTCTGGGTATATAGCTTATTTGTATGTAGTTAGTTGCATGTTGTCTCTGCCACTTTATTATGCGTTCCTTGTCAATTTTCTTTATTTTTTTATCTCTTAGCCCAGTGCCTACCAATTAGTGGTAGTTCATGCTCATAGTATCATTCATAGATTGTTCATAGTTCATAGTAAATGTTCATAGATTGACTGATTGTCAGTACTTTGCTGGCTCCCAGAAGAATTGGCTAAAGGAGATTAAATACACAGAACTATATTTCTAGGAACTCATGGGATTGGAATATACCTATATAGAATGTGGAGATAGCCTATAGGTCTAGGAGAAACTGTATATATGCAACCACATGATAGATGTAATATTATATACTGTTCATGCATTTTGTTGACTTGATACCAGTGTGTGTGTGTGTGTGTGTGTGTGTGTGTGTGTGTGTGTAAAATCAAAACTTTCCTGTTTGTGTGGGTTATTTGTAGATAAGTTTCCTTAAGCCAGGATCAGCTGACTAGGCTCCAATAAAATATAGTCAATTAATTCCAGGATAATGTGGGTTTCATTGTAGGTGATTGGGCAAATCTGTCATATTCATTCTCTCTCTCTGTCTGTCTGTCTCTGTCTCCCCCTGTCTCTCTCTCTCTCTCAGATGAAAAAGGTAAATATAGTCATCCAGAAAGTGTCAGGATTAGGATATAGGAGATCATTCATTTGCTTAAAAACTTAGAGATCCAAGGCCAGTCCTAGTATTCACTTCAAAAGGGTGAAGTAAAAATCAAAGTTATGATGGATTTGACCAATGCCTCATGTTTCTTGTTGAAAGAGGAACAGGACAGTGATTAACAATAGTACTTGATGGTTAGACAACCTTAATGCAATTGCCAAAATAATCTTTTCAATATACATTCCTAACAATATCACTGTCCTCAAATGTCCAGTGGTTCTCTATTACCAATGGAATTAACAAAAACAAAACAGATCCCCACATTGGTTCTTAAGGCCCGCCAGAAATCTGTTGTCAACAAACTTTTACAGCTTTATTTAATATTTCTTCTTTTCATGCTCTTTAGCTTTAACTAAATTGGATTACCTATCAGATGATCAGATTAATTTCATCCTTCCACGTCCCACTTCTATTTGTCCCTTATAAACTGTGGGTTCAGAATATACTCTCCAATTGTTCTTTTTCCTTTGAAAATGAACTCAGGTGCTATTGTCTTCAGGCAGCTTGATCAACAATGTTCATTTGTGGATGTATCTTGAATAAATTAAAATCAAGTTGAACATTGCTTTATAAACTTAAGAAATTAGGGGAAATGCTTTGTGATGAGGGGGATATGGTTTTCTTCATCTTTTTCTGTTCATTGTATTGACTTCTACCTAAGGTAGTAGGTTGAATACAATAGAAGTTTTAAGGGAAATACTATATTTGTGCTATTGTCCTGATGGTTTTGTGGAAGGAGCTAAGAAGTTAAAATTAAGGCAATTGTTGATTACTAAGTAAAGTTTAGGGGACTGACATATGAAGAAGAATGATTAAGTGTGATAGTAAAAACCTCTTTTATGTTGACATACCTTCCTTAAAAAGTTCTAGATAAGACTGATGAAGAGTGTCTTTGATCTGTCACAGAAACTCTCATTTTCATTCTTTTATTTATTTCTTAAATATATTATTAAAATGACATTGAACAGTAATATAAACAACTGAAATTGTTTGGTCATAATTTACATTTAAATGAATTAATTTCAATTCATAAAGTATCACATTACTATTCCCTGCCTCCTAGTGTCCATCCATAATTCTTTATCCATTCATTTTCATATAATTTTCCTAATGTGACCATAGTATCTACTTCATTTTTTTAGTTCTGCTTTTTTTGCCTTGAATTATTTTATGACACCTTTTAGATTTCTTTTTCTTTTTCACATTTGTCAGTCATAATTTCATTAAAGTTTTCCATTATATTGATGTACCATAATTTATTTAACTAATCACCATGCTTGAAAATTTTGTTTGACCTCAAAATAAAGACTGACCTTTTCTTTCCCTAGAAAGGAAATTTGCAACAAATGGTTTTTTTTTAGGTGCTTTCTCATAAATATTAATTTTTTTCTGGCCCCCATTTTTTTCCTTTATTTCAGAAAATTTTATTTTTTCTTAAGGATGCTTAGGGCCATAATGTGTTCCTATCCTAAATTTATTTTCCTCTAGACTCTTATTTAAATTTAGATTATAACCTCATAAAAATTTTGAGAATGTAATAAGTAGCCATATGTTCAAAAATCATTCTAATTTCCATTTAATTCACTCATAAAATCATCCTCCCATTCAGTCAGACTGCTGTAAGGTGGTTTAGATGAGCGATGTGCTGAATGCTTGCAAATGGCTAGCTCATAAGAAGGCCTTGATCTTGCTAGCACTATTAATCTTTCTCCTTTTCACATGTCAGGTCCCCTCACACACAAAGAAGGAAACAAAACCATAAAAAGGAGAGGACCATTAGAAGTACATAAAAGAAGAGCTATGAGATTTTAAATTTTATTTTTATTTTGCATGAAATTTACAGAAAAAGGAGTTGGGAAGACAGTGGTGATTTCACAGGCCACATCCTGATTCAACGTCAGGGCCCTTGACTGCATCTTTGTACGTTCAAATTTCATCCTGAAAGAACTGAGTTTGACTTTTCTCTCCAGTGTCCAACAACCATAAACCTGCCCCTCACAAAAGTTCCAGTGTTTTTCACATCTAATGCCTATTGTCATTAGAGTTAATAACTCTTTATATGATTCATCCAGGTCAGTTAAATGAATGCTTCATTGCTGGTTAGATGATTATGAGTTGCAAATCATTTAACATACCCAATGATTCATGTTTAAACTATTATATCATGTTCAGGCTTGGTGTAACCTATGCATGGCAGTGTGGTACTTTTTTAAAGCCTACTGCAGAATATGTGATTATTTTGAAAAAAGATCAGTATTACCATGTGTTCGAGTTTCAAAAACCATGTTATTTTTATATTGCTACCTAATTTAGTATTGTTTTCATTAATGAGTCTCATGGGATTGCTTGGCTTCCAGTGACTGGCTTTCTGGCTCTTTTCTGGACAGTAGGCTGGGCCAAGGTGAGGATTGTGCGATTTAGGTCATAAGGGCAGCAGTCAGGAAATAAGAAATTTGTATTTTACTGTCTTTTCCTAATACAAAAGGAAGCAAGCAAAGCATGCCTTGTTTACCTCCAGGGGCATGAATTATGCATAATTATTTTCTGATAAGTCAAGCAGCATTTGCAGTTGGCTATTAAATATGTTGGGTATGATAGGAAAACAGGCTGGATGACAAATTATCAGAGGCTTTAAAATACATAATACTGCAATATGTTTGGCAAAGAAAGAAGGTTTTACTCTATTCGATTTCTTATTCTAACTTTGGTTATTAAATCCCCACTAAAAATGACTTCATAAACTTACAAATCTTTGCAAATTTTACAAATTGTAAAGATTGTTTTGCCCCCAAGAAATTATGCTTCAGCTTCTATTTTAATTTCCAGTTAACAAATAAACTCTCGATCCCCAAAGAGCAATGGTAATTCCATACTCAGATCTATATAACTTGTTCTAAATTATACCCTGTAGTGAATTTGAAAATGCTGAAGTGCAAAATATTCTGGTTGGTTGCCAGCCTTGCAAACCACATATTCAAATCAACACTTGTTTGAAAACTACAAAAATGCACTCATCTTTAAGTTGTTTATTGTGTAAGTTTTATTTCTTGAGTACCATGATCAAAATAATTAACTCTAATGTGCTATTGTCGTTCTTATTGTTGTCTCTGTGTATTATCTCTGTGTATTACATATCTGTGTATTTAAATAGAGTCTAGACTGCAAAGTCAGACTCAAGCACTAGTGGAGATGACAATTAAAAATAACAATATCTAACATTTAAATTTCATTCATATGTGGCAGGCTTTATGCAGCTGTTATAACATTGTATCATTTGATCCTTACAACAGTCCTACAAGTCAGGTGCTATTAATATTATTATCTCCATTTAATAGAGGAGGAAACTGAGGAAAACATAAATTAAGTGACTTGCTCAGGGTCATCATAGCTAGTGAGTATCTGAAGCTTCATTGAACTCATATCTTTTTGACTGCAGGCATAATGCTCTTTCCATTGCACAACACAGGAAGAAAAAAAGAGATGATTTGCAAATATAAGGAGCAGAATATAAAGGTTAACTGGCTATAGATGGAGTCACAGACTCTGGAATTGAATTCTTCAGGTTGTAGGATGATGAAAAAATTGTTCACCCAATTTCTCACCTGAACTTAGACCTACTATTAGAATCCTAGGTGTTTTGGTGGGAATATTTTTTCTCATGGTGGCTTCCATTATTTCTTTCAGGACACTTACCTAATAAATATCAACTCTACTAAACATATAGCTCTGAACCCCTGGCTTCCTTTTTTCCCACTTTGTCTGAAGTAAAATTTCATCTTTTTTTTCCCTCTGAGGCAATTAGGGTTAAGTGACTTGTTCAGGGTCACACAACTAGGAAGTATTAACTGCTGCATTCACATTTGAACTCAGGTCCTCCTGACTTCAGGGCTGGTATTCTGTCCATTGCACCACCTAACTGCCTCTAATACTTGATCTTTCTTTCTTTCTAATCTCATGAAATGAATAGTATTGAATTTAAGTCAGGAAGACTTGAATTCAGATGCAATCTCAGATTCTTATTCGTTAAGTGACTCTTTGAATGTTAGACTCATTTTCTTCTTTAAAATGAGGACAATCTAGAGGGGTTTAAAGGACTATGTAAAGTGCTTTATGAAACTTAAAGCATTATATAAATGCTAGCTATTACAGCATTGATATTATTGTTTTTTATCTGTATAGATCTGAGTCTAGTAAAAATCCAACATGTAGTTTGGGATTTATTCAGTTTTTAAAAAAATATTTACTGACAAGAGGAAAATTACTCATTTAGAAAAATGATAAATCCAGAGAGAATCAAAAGTGAATAGATAGTCTACAATCTATCCAGCTCTCTCCTTGGAGGGAGGGAAAGATGATGTCATTATCAATCTTGCTGGCTAGTTTTCAATCAGTGGCATAGATTGAGTTGAGGGCATAGCCTGTCCTTAGATTATCCCATCAGCCCCAAGTAGGAAACATTCTAATTACTTGTGTAGGCTTATCCCCACTGCTGGTCTCTCTCCAAGAGTCCTCCTCCTCTCTGCTATTTTGCAAAGGCTTCTACCTGGAAATTCCTTTAAATCCCATGATCAATGATAAGACTCTAGGAACTTTGTGGATCCTGTGTGAAAACTTACCCTACTCAACAAGACTAGCACCTAGATTTATGTATTTTTTTGTCTTGTTGAATCAAGCTAGGAGAGGGCCATATTCATTTATCCCTTTATATATATTGTGTCTTTTGATCTTCATGTTATTTGTGAGGAAGATATTTTATCACCCCCATTTCTGTGGTTATTTGGTCATTTTAGTACAGCCTAACACTTCCTGACCCCATATGAGGTTTTCTTGACAAAGTTACTGGAGTCGTTTACCATTTCCTTATTCTAGCTTATTTTTTACAGATGAGGAAACTGAGGCAAACAAGATTAGGTGACTTGACCATTGTCACACAACTAATAAGTGGCTGAGGCCAGATTTGAACTCTGAAAAATAAGTCTTCCTGACTCCAGGACCAGTGTTCTACCCACTGCACCATCTTGCTGCTGTGTCTCCATTTTAATATGAGGAAACTGAGGCTTAGAAAGGATGAATGACTTGTTCCTAGTCATACTTCAAATCTAAATTTTCTTGACATCAAAGTCAGTATCATTTTGATTCTACTAAACTTGTTTTCAGCAGAAATGGAATTTGAATGAGATCCTGACTCCATATTCAAGTTATCCCATTTAAATGGCATATGTGGGGACACCTCTCCCATCATCACCTTATCTGTTGAGGTGGTCAGGTTGTGCAGTGTATAGATTGAGCTTAGAGTTCAAATCCAGCTCTAGACACTTACTAGCTTTACCTAAGTTTGCTTCAATTTTCTCATCTGTAAACTGGAGATAATAATAGTCTCTACCTTGTAGGGTCCTGATGATCACATGAAACAATAATTTTAAATCCTGAGCATAGTGTCTAACACATAGTAAGTGCTACATAAATACCATTATTTCACCTCCTCCTTCTCCTCCTCCTCCTTTTCTTCTTTTTTCTCCTCTTCATTTGTGTCTCTTTCACATCATTTTCCTTGTTGTTCTTCCTCCTCCTCCTCCTCCTCCTCCTCTTTCTTCTTCTTTTCTTCTTCCTCCTTCTCCTCTTTCCCTCCTCCTCATTTTTATTTTCATTCTTGTTCTTCTTCCTCTTTCTTCTTTTCCTTCTCCTCTTCTTTCTCCTCTTCCTTCCTTCCTCCTCCTCCTCCTCCTTTTCCTTTTCCTTCTTATGCTGCTGTAGCTTCTACTAGTCTCATCCCTCCTCTTCCTTCTGCTCATAGGACAATGAGTTTAGATTCAGTGCTGACACAATCTTGGTTATCACATCCTGAGTGAATCTCTTCCCTGTCTTTTATAGTATCCAGGTCATTTCTATGTCTATAAATTTGCATTCTGCTTTAGTGGAAGGAGTTTCCTTATAATGAAGAAACCACAGGTTCAGACCAGACAGCAAAATAAAGAAGAAACATGATAACAAAGGTCATTCTGCTGCTACAATTCTAAATATAAGGTCTTCTCAATCAATAGCAATGTTTTTATGTTATCTTCTGTTTAGAGTTTTCCTGATGAGTATTTTGGTTGTCGTTCAGAGAGAGGTCTCCCCAGTGGTTTGAATCTATCCAGCCAATGGCAGTGGAAAATAAATTATCAAAAAATTAGTTGTGGGAAGCAATGTTAGTAGCTGCATCAATGAGGAGTAGTCCCAAGGAGAAGCTATATTCAAAAGTATGCTGTAGAGGAAGATCCCTGGTCTGGGAACCAGAAAAGCCATATTGGAATCTTGCCTCTACTTCCTGCAGTTTGTGACCAATTTGTATGGAGTTAGTTTAGATCAGAGATTCTTAACATGGAATTTCTGAACTTAATTTTTAAAATGAAAGCTTTTTATTTTCAAAATATATACATGGATAATTTTCAACATTCACCCTTACAAAAGCTTGTGTTCTATTTTGTCCCTCTTTTCCCTCTATCCCTCCCCTAGATGGCAAGTAATACAATATATGTTAAATATGCATTTCTTCTATATGTATTTCCACAAATATTCTGCACAAGAAAAATCAGATCAAAAAGGAAAGAAATAAGAAAGAAAACAAAATGTAAACAAACAGCAACAAAAAGAATGAAAATACTATTGAACTTTATTTTTTGATAATGATATTTTAATATCATTAGCTTATGCTTTGCAAGCTTATGTATTTTGCTCTGTGTCTTTAAAAACATTATTCTGAGAAAAGGTCTATCCCTCAGCTTCTCTAAGACTTCACAAAGGGTCCCTGACACAAAAAGTTTAAGAACTACTGTAACATATGGCTTCTAAGTTCCTCTATTATATGCTAACATTAAAAGTCAAGAAAAGAAGGAGTCAAGGTTGGCTTCTCAATGCAGTCAAAGCAAACCTATCCATGGTACAAGAATTCTTAGTTAATCTGGGGTGGCATGGGGATACAGGGTGCAAATGAGCTCTGCTAGATGGAAAAGAGTGATAATATTTGATAATTCCTCTTCTTTCCTCAAAGCATCCAACTTTGTCTAATTAGAGGGGAAACCGTTAAGCCAGAGGGTAGTACTCAATTTCATTCACCTCATTAAAGAAATTTGATTTCACAAACTTCAGAAAAATTTCAGTCTCTGTGGCATTCCCATTGATTTAATAACTTCTTTCATACATAACATAAACAGTCACCTTTCCAATAAAAAATAAAAATGTCAGTTCATTTTTTTTTGGGGGGGGGAATGGAGCGCTGCTTATTTGTCTTGTATATACTATCCTTTGCTCTAGTCTACCTGCACATATTGGTAATGGGAATATTGTTTTAATTTCAGCTTCATTAAAATAAACGAAGATAAACTTTTGAGCTTTTAAGAATTTATCATTCTTTTAAAAATTATGAAGGAATAAAATGGTTTTATTACCATTAAACCATATATTTTTTTTACCATTTATTACCATAAATCAAAACAATGGTTTAATACCAGATAAAATATTAGCCAGACCTGAGTATAAATCTTGCTTCTGACATTTAGTTTTCTGTGAATCTCAAATAACTCTTCAAATCCATGCTCTAGATGGGTTATGATTTCCTTTGTTAGAAGGAATTCTCTCCTTGTAATTTTCCATGCTAAATGAAACAAAATCTCTGACAATAACATCTGTGTAGCTTTAATTGTGAAATCACAAGATTTTGCTTGAATTATTAAATGCATAAACTTAGGCACAGGGTCCAAATTTATAAAGTCATTATTTATTTGTATGACTTTTAAAATTTTGTTTAGTGATTCCTTTTTTTCCCTATATCTTTCCCCTATAATTCCTCTTCTTCACAATTTTTCTCAATGTAATGAAGAAAAACAGGAAGGCAAAAGTGACCAATACAGTGATCATTTTGTGATAGGTACCATGGTATGGGGAAAAGAGTGTTGACAACAGAGAAAGAGAACCCGCATCAAATCTTGGGTCTTCTGTGTGTTAAACCTATGATCTTATTTGAGTCCCTTTAACTCTCATGGTGTCCATTTCTTACTGGGTAAGATGAAGAAGTTGAGTTATATAACCTCTAAGCTCCTTTTCAGGTCAATGTTTATTACCTTTGGTACCTACGATCATTGTCCCACTCTTTCTCTCAACATCTTCTTCGCTTTGTTTCTAGTGCTTAGTCTTAACATTAAAACCAAAATTTACTTCCCATTTCTGTTTACTCATTAAATGCTACCTGCAAAGACATGAAGGAAAAACTAAGATGTTGCTCTCATTTCAAGATCCCTAGAAGATTAGCATCAGGTTCAGGGTGTATAAGCAAGTGTTCTCATTTTAGCATTCTGAACAAAATAAAATAAATGTGCAGATGAAAACACCAGGATAATGTCTTCAGACCCCCAGCTGGCTTTGGCTTGCTTTTTAGTAACACACTTCTCTAATGCTCAATAGGCATTTTTGTTGCTGCCTAATGCTTTGCTAATATTTAGAAACGCTTTCACAGTGGGAGTTTGCAAATGTCTCCATAGCACTCGGACAAACCAAATTAATATAATTCCAGACCTGATAGCTTTTGTGTAGTAAGTGAGAAAAAAGTGGTTTTGCTTTTTTCCAGTCATAATAAGTTTGAGTAGGAAAAATGAGTAACCCTGGGAAAACTCTTAAAGATTAAAAAAAACAGCATAGTTTGTCTTTACTGCATAATTTGGAACAATATTTCATAGGATATTATTGTCTAACATTTTTCTAAGACTCCACTTTATTTTTAAGCATTCTTTCTTCTTTGCTTTCTTAAAAGAAAGAAACTGATATCTCAACCTGTCCTCTGGAGCCTTTTAGGTCATTGCTCCATCAGTCTCCCCTTTCTCTTTGTCCTTCTCTTTTCCTTACCTCTCTCTTTTTCCTTTCTCCCCTTCTTTTCCTTCTACTCTTTTCTTCCCTTTATGTTTCTTCTCTCCTCCTTTTCTCCTTGATTTTTTTATATCATTTAGGATTAATGCATACCACTCCCAATTTAGCTTTCCCTTCTTTGGTTTCAAAATACTGTGCAAACTAACCCAGTATTTCTACTTCTCAGGCTAATGTTTCCCTGTCATTTTGTTATCTTTACTTTTTATTTTTTGGAAGAAATAGGGTATAAGTGACTTGTCTTAGTTCACACAGCTAATGAGTCTGAGAATGAATTTGAATTTAGGTCTTCCTGACTTCAGGGTTAGTGGTCTATCCACTCTACCAACTACCTAGTTTCCTTTATTATCTTCATTTTTTTCTCTCATTCCCTAAGTGAGCACATACCTTTTTATTCTTATTCAATACTGTCCCTCAAAAATCTCATCTAGATGGAGATACAAAAATTTATATGTTTTCATAGACCTCAACTCTATTTTGATCTTAAAATGTCACATCTTCTATGTCCTGCTGCGGCTTCCACATCTAGAAGTTCTATGCAAAAGTTACAGTTCATGTATAGAATGAAATCATTTCTTTGTACTTGATTTCTGTCAGTTATTCTCCTAGATATTCAGGCATTAAACATTGTCAACTTTCATTCTTCTCTCTCTTACACAGTGAGTCATTAAGTGTGTAAATTTGTTGTCCCTTTCACAGTAATTCACTAAGACCATTCTTGTCAACACTTTCCACATCCACAGTGTTCTATGTGATCCTTCTCTAGAAGATGGAAGAATTGCTTGGGCTTGCATAGACTTATGGAATTTGTAGTTCTTTGCTCATCTTCTGAGTTGAGAAAATATCATATAGTTTGGAGTGAGGCAGGCTGGGTTAAAAAAAAGAGATATTGGCCAGGGAAGATGGAAGAGAAGAAGAGGATAGAGAACACAGACAACACATTAATTTAAAGGAACATCAGTGATTAAGATGTCATGTCTCTCCTCAAATACATATCTCAAAGAAAACATCTTAAAGAACATGAGATACTAAGTGAAATGAGCAGAACCAGGAGATCATTATATACCTCAACAATGATACTGTTTGAGGATGTATTCTGATGGAAGTGGATCTCTTCGATAAAGAGAGCTAATTCAGTTTCAATTGATCAAGGATGGACAGAAGCAGCTACACCCAAAGAAAGAACACTGGGAGATGAATATAAACTGCTTGCATTTTTGTTTTTCTTCCAGGGTTATTTATACCTCTGAATCCAATTCTCCCTGTGCAACAAGAAAACTGTTCGGTTCTGCATACATATATTGTGTCTAGGATATACTGTAACCTATTCAACATGTAAAGGATTGCTTGCCATCTGGGGGAGGGGGTGGAGGGAGGGAGGGGAAAAATCGGAACAGAAGTGAGTGCAAGGGATAATGCTGTTAAAAAATTACCCTGGCATGAGTTCTGTCAATAAAAAATTATTTAAAGAATAAAAAAAAGGAATATGAGAGGAGCACTAGGTGACACAGTGGATAGAGCATAAGCCCTGAAGTCAGGAGGACCTGAGTTCAAATCTGATCTCAGACACTTAACACCTCCTAGCTGTGTGACATTGTGCAAGTCACTTAACCCCAATTGCCTCAGCCAAAACATATGAGTAAGATAAGACTTTTTTTTAGTTAGGGATTCTTACTCTGATATTTGGAATGTTTAAGAATTAAACAGAAATATTGTGGGGAATTGGGAGATATTTGTCCTTTCTCCTGCCTTACTTCAGCTGGGTACAACTAGCACCCAATTTGAATCATATTTTTTTAGTGTATTTTTACTTAATATAAAACACCTGTGGTTGACCTTAGCTTGTTCATTTCCTCAGGTTCATTGATTTATGGCACATAGTCCTAGGACAGCTTCAGATGCTACACAAGACTGACCTTTGGGATTGCCATTGTTATCGCTGGAGGTGGAATCCTAGTTCATTGTTTAAGTTTTCACTCTAACTGAGGTCATAATCATGAGCATTGTCAGGGAGTTTTCACTCTAACTGGGGATATAATTAATATGTTTGGTATCTATACTTTTCAGGGCAGAATTATTATAAATTCAATCCTTTCAATCTGTCCTAAAAGACCATGAATACAGTTAGTTATGACATCTAGTGGAACACATAGTTAGAATTGGAAAGATAGTAGGGATGACTGAATCCAACATTCTAATCTTATAACTGAGGAACCAAAGAAATAAAGTAACTTGTCCAACTGCTAATTATTTGTATAGATAATAGATAGGTTTGGAAAACAGGTCTCTAGATTTCTGATTCAGCACTATTTTAATTACTTGCTGTTCTTGTCATTGCCACTGACTAGATTTATCTCATTTCTAAATTCCTCTTCATCACATCATCCCTTGACAATTATACTTGTTTCTTAATTATAAGCTTTTCTTCTTTCCTTGATTCCAGACTTTTGTTCTTCCAACACATCTTCTATATCACTGCCAAGTTAATAGTTCCCAAACTTAGCCTTGTTCAATTTACTTTTGAAAAGCTTTAACTGGCTCCCTATTGCTATGGGATAAAGTTGAAGGGTCTCTACTAACTTGTTAATTTTTACTTTTTCATATTCCATGTGTGACATACTGGTACAAGATACTGCACTAGATGGTAGAGAGATATGGTAGAGAGGCATAATGTATATGGTTCCTGCTCTCAGGAAGGTTATGGTCTAGCTGGGGTGATATGTCACTTATGTTAAAAACAGATAATAATGTAATATCTTCCACAACTTCGTCTCAACGTGTCTTTGTCTTTCTCCCACTGTTCCCCAACCAAAACATTTCATTGTCGCCAAAATAGCATACTCACTCTTCTCTGAACCCATGCTATTTACATTCTATCCCATTAGACTTTACTTGCACTCCTATTCTTCCTGATTGATCTGCTCTTTCAGAACCTTTTCATGCCCAACTTTCATTCTACTTTTTTCAAAAATCCTTTCCCAACCATCCATAGAACTGATCTATACCACTCATTTAGAACTTGATATATAGCATTTTATACTACTGATCTTCCTTTCTCCACTCCTACTTCTTATTTTCCTAATTAGATTTAAAGGTTCTCCTATCTTCAGTGTAGTACAGAGTCCTATTTATCCTTGATCATGAAATGTTTGTTGTTGATAGTAATTATGCCTTCAGAATGTTTATTGGGAAATATTCACTTCAGTCTCTAGTGAATACAAAGTATTGTCGAAATTGGAGAGGTGGAAGTAATAGAATGTTTATTTTAAGTTATTATAAGAATATTGCAGCCCACTGGGAATGGAATAGAGACTTTGGCATGGGATTGTTTCAAACATTTCTCATGTATTCAGTTCTTCCTTCTTGTTATTCAAATATATTATTCAAATATTTATTATCTAATATGTTGAAAACCCCAAACTAGGAAGTATGTAGAATAGATGAATAAGACTAGACTGTGATCCTGAAGCAGTTTATGATCCCAAGTTACTTGTATATGGGAATATTTAAAAGTCTCGGAACACACACACACACACACACACACACACACACACACATACACACATGAAGATGCTGGTTTAGCTGTTGGCAAAAATTTGAGAAGAAGAAAATTTAAATTGTTAATTTGGAATGCAGGTGATACATATTAGTGACTTTAGATTCCAAAATGACACTTTGTCTTATTCTTGGATTTGAATCTTGTTTTAAAAAGTCAAATTAAAAGCTATTCTCTAAAATTGCCAATCTAATTTATAAATCAACTTCACACCAAACTGAAGATATTTATTGGTGCAACTGATGGTCAAGTATTCAGTTTATGTTATTCCAGTTGGTTGGCAAGAAGCTTGCCACTTAAAAAAATGAATGCACCTAGCAATATGTAATTAAAGATAAGAATCTTATTTGTAGTCATAATTACAAAACTGTAAGTATAAAATCATTGATGTTATTCATCAGAATGAAAAAGTTGCCAAGGAAACTTTTGCTTGCCTCACAGTTTTGTTTTCTTCGCTGTTGTCCTTAGAATTGACCATGTTACCAATTTTTCCAGCACATGTCCTAATATATTAGACTAGTTTTGAATTGTCATGCTTTGTTCTGAGCACCACATCTTAGGAAATACATTGATAAGTAGGAGGAAGACACAGAAAACTGGCAAATGGCAAAGAAACTTGACCATATCTTATCAGGATTAGTTGATAAAACTAAGGGTATTTAGCCTGGAGAAAAGAAGGCTTAGATGTGATATATTAAAACTCTCTTCAAATATTTGGAGACCAGTCATCTGAAGAATGAGTCAATTTTATCTTGCTTGGACCTACAGGCAAGAATTAGATGCAATAGATAAGTTATATAAAAGTAGATGCAGAAAAATGTATTAGTGGTCAATGCTGTCCCAAACTGAAAAGTGATGCTTCTGAAAGTTTTAAGACCCCATATCACTATTAGTTTTCAAGTAGAGATTATTTGACCCTTTGTTAATACTATAGAATGGATTTTTAGTCAGGTGCACATAGAATTAAAGACCTTTTAACCTTCCAACTTTGAAATCCAGTGATTCCACATTGGATATGAACCTACTTATGCTAATACTAGTCACAATTTAAATTTTAGCTGTGGTACTGTTTCCTTCCAGAACAAAAGAGCTCCTACTCTCTTCCTCTTGAATTCTACTTGCCATTGATTGTTGCCAACTAGCAGTATGATCATTCTCATTTACCCAAAAGTAATCTCTCCCAACTATCAATATAATTGTCTACCAGATGGTATTAATTCTTTCTTTGAAAGACACTTGAAATCTGGAACAGTTCTGTTATTTTCATTTAATTTTTAAGCTAGGAAGATTTGCTTTCAGTTTTCCCATGTTCTATTCTGTACACCCCTCCCCCTTACACCCTCCTAAATAAACAACCCTTGCAGCAGCAAGAAAGGAACACAGGGACAGATCGCTTAGGGCTCTCAGGGTGAGGAAGTCAGAAGTGCAATGGTCTGATTGATACCATCATTAGCCACAAACTAGAAACTTTAAATAAACTTAGCAGGGGACTTGCTATTATTCAGTTTGGGACTACAGAGACCTAACCTTTAGACTGTATGCTCTAAAACTCTGACTCACTGCAGCTAACAACCAGGAAATCTATGCTTCCGATTAGAGAGCCTATAACCAAATAAAAATGGGACAGTGCTGGCTGCCCATTCCTGCCCTCCTCTACATCAAAGTATCCCAATAGGGAAGAGGGTAAGACAGATTTTTTTTTTTTGGATGTGTGAAGAGATTCTGCAAGTCTTATCAAGGCTAGTTGTTAATAGGAAGGAGTGGGGAGAATAGGAGGAATTGAGGGAAAGCAACGATAGAAAAGAGGAGATAAAGATAGAAGGGGAAAAGGGAGAGCTGTGAATCTACACAGTTTCCTGCCCAACAGAAAGTAAATTATGTTTTTTGATTATGTTCCTTATTTTCTTTACTCTTTTTCTAGTTTAGTTGGATTAGATGTAAGAGCAACAAAATAACTTGCCCTTTGCTAGTATTTTCTGTAGACTGTTCCCCTTTTTGTTGGATTTATCTATATATATATGCCTTCTATTTGACAAGCTCTATCCTAGCTTAATAATCTGGTGATTATTAGGGATACTGTTTCCTTACAGGAAATGGGCCAGTTCTGAAGTAAAAGTATTTATCTTATTCTTTTGAAATAAGAGACATGAATCAATCAACTCAAAAGATCCATCATTACCCCCTTTCCCATCAAACAACATGTATTAAGTACCTACTATGTACCAGTCACTGTGCTAAATACTCCTAATAGTTAGAAAGTAATGATGTATTGATAGATAATTATGATATGGGGAGCTTCTTAACAAAGTGCTATCTGAGAAGCACTAGTCCACAAAGATAAGTTAATACTTTTTTCTTTTTCTTTTTCTTTCTTTCTTTCTTTCTTTTTTTTGCTACACATTGTTTTATGAATCATATTGATAGAATGAAACCAGAGCAAAAAAACTATGGGAGAGATAAAAAAAAAAAAACAACAAAAAAAGAAGTGAACATAGCATATGTTGATTTACATTAAGTTTCCTTAGTTCTTTCTCTGCATGCAGAAGGCATTTTCTGTGTAAAGTCTACTGTGATTCCTTTGGATCACTGAACTACTGAGAAGAACCAAGGTTTTCATAGTTGATCATTACACATTCTTGCTGTTATTGTGTACAATGTATTCCTAGTTCAGCTTGTTTTGCTTAGCATCAGTTTATGTATAAAGTCAGCTTGTTCATCATTTTTTATAGAACAATAATATTTCATTACCTTCATAAACTACAACTTGTTCAGCCATTCCAAGACTGATGGCCATCTACTCATTTTCTAATTCTTTGCTACCACAAAAAAAAAAAATGTTGCTACAAACATTTTTGCATGTATGGGTCCTTTCCCCTCCTTTACGATTTTCTTGGGGTACAGACTCAATAATGGCACTTTTGGGTCAAAGAGTATGCACAGTTTTATAAGCTTTTGGAGACAGAATGCTTGGATCATTTCACAATTCCATCAACAATGCATGTGTTGCAGTTTTCCCACATCCTCTCCAACATTTATCATTATCTTTTCCTTTCTTCTTAGCTAATCTGATAGATTTGAGGTGGTACTTCAGAGTTGTTTTAATTTGCATTTCTTTAATCAATAGTGATTTAGGGATTTCCCTATAATTTATGATGGCTTTAATTTCATCATCTGAAAATTGTCTGTTCATATCGTTTGATTATTGAAGATAGACTAATACTATTTAGAGACTATAGCCAGAGGCTTTTTAAAATAGGAACAATGCATTTGATACTACCACGAACACTTGCATGATAATCAATTTTTCAGGTTTTTTTTTCTCACAGAAGGCTAAGCAGAAAGATAGTATTGGGTGCCTGGACACAAGGACAATACATGTCCCAGAAGAAGACGTCCATAAAGGAGTGATGGAAAAGAGATAACCTTTTCTTTTTCAACCTTAACCATAGTCATCTACCACTTAGGAATCTGGATGGGAGGAATAACATTGTTCAATGATCTTTTGGATATCAAGATCAAAAAATGCATAAAATAGGAAAACATTTACTGAAATTGATTTTTTATTTTATTTTATTTTGCCAGTTACATTATAAATTCTGTCCAAAATCTAGATAGAGAATCCCTGGCCACAGAAAGGTTATACAGATATGGATGACGTTTTGCTTGTGGCACAAGTCTTTGAACATTATAGAGCTTCTTTAATACAATCCATAGCCAGTCAGACATATTGACCAGCCATGTACACAAGAAAGAAAAAAATGAGTGGAAAATATTTTATATTGCTGAGATGATAATATGTTAAATGAATAACCTATTGAGGTTGTCGACTAGTTACAATAAAATTCAGATGGAGGACAGATGGACAAGGAACTAGCCCAGAATTAAGTAGAATAGAGCATCTTGGGATGTATTTAATTTGGAAAATTATATATTTCTTTCAATAATCCTAAACTGCTCACCACAACAATAGAAATTTGAACTTGTAAAAATGTATCTTTTTATACACATTTTCCTGTTGTTATTTGACTATCAATTATAAAAGTCCATAATATAAAAAGAATCAAAATTACAGTTCAAAAATTGCAATGAAATTTCAATTGCATTATAGATATAAGTAATTTATAGCACATTGAAAGTTATGACTTGGACCTTGAAGTACTATTAAAAAACAGGCTGGGAGGTAGTATAATACAAATTGTATTGGACTCAGAGTCAGGTTCAGAACCCAACTGTGCTGCACTATGCCTGGATTTTCAGGGACATCTGGTCTCAAGTATCTTTTTTTGTAAGTTGTAAAAATCAAGAGAATGGATTAGATGTCTGAAGGTCTCTTTTAGCTGTAAATTTATGATCTTGTAAATGTGTGTTAGTGGAAAAGAAGTTTGCTTATAAAGATAATTAAAGGGCAAGCAGCTTCATTCATTTACATATTTTGAATATATTCAGACATATTTTTTGGAGAGGAAAGGAAAGGTGTTTAGCCATTTAAAAACCATCAATACTGAAGGGAAACAATTTTATGTTCCAGTTTAACAGAATTGGTTGAATTGCCTCCCCACTTCTTTCAGCTTGGAAAAATGGGGCATTATTTATTTCAGAATACACTGAAGTTTTCAACACTAAAGGATTTATAGGGCAGCTCTGTCCACTTATATTAATTCCTGTCTCTTGCTCTCCCATCTGTCTTGGTCTTGGTCTGTTCCTGTCTCTCTGTATATTTCTCTCTCTTTGTCCCTATTTCTGTGTCTCTTTTCTAGTTCTGAGAATAAATGAAAAAGAAAAGATGGCATAGTTAAGGCCCAAAAACAAAGGCTAAACATAGATCTTAAACTCTCATTTCCTTAAGCATTGAATAGTTTGGTCATTAGTGTGCATGGATGACCCCTACTTCTAAAGAGTGGAAAACTTCCTGAGGGGGTTAAGTGGAAGCAGAACAGGCAGAGGTCAAAAAGCCTCTTATAATCCATATTTAAAAAAAATACAATAGAAGCCCTCCAGTGCATTTTCTGTGAGGTAGAAAAATGATTTAGAGACAGTATGGATAGCTCTCTCTGTGTCTCTGTCTCTTTCTGCACACATACACACACATGCATATTTCTATATGTTTTTGGAAAACACCATGATGATTCAGGCTTATTCAGTTTTAAATGTAGATAATACATAAAAATAAAGGAAAAACACAAATAACAAGGCTAGCAAAACTGTTGGGTAGCAAATATATAGTAGGAGTTAATAAAAAACAAGAAAGAAATAACTATGTTCTTTTTTTAAAAAAAAACTATATTATTTCTAGACTTAGACTGAAAATCAGAAACATATTGTCTTTCTAGGATACTAAATAGTACAATTAGTCAACATATAATAATGTCTAATTATTTGTATATTGTACTATGTTAGAAGTGAAAATACAAAAATGAAATAATCCTCGATCTTAAATAATTCAACTTTTCTTAGTAGACATTGTAAATATAGAAAAATATTGATTAAAATTTTACATTGATTGTATATAAAGTAACTTTTCAAGGAAGAACACCAGCAGCAGGGAGGAAGATGACAGGAAAAACTTTATTAGAAGGTAGTACTTGATTTTAGTTGTGAAATAACCAATAGTTTCTTAGAGATAGAGATATGAAGGACTATATTTCTGGCATGGAATTTAGCTGTGAAAAAGCAAAATGGGAAACGGAGTGTGGTATGTATAATGACAAGGCCATTTTGATAGATCTTTATAATGGGAAAAGAGCAGTGATGAATAAACAATCTGGAAAGATTAAGTTGGGGTCAGGTTTTATAAGACTAAAAAACAAATAAAAAAATTTATACTCATTTCTCCAGGTAACAGGGAGCCAATGGAATCTTTTGCGTAAGAGAGTGACATGGTCATGTCTGTGTTTTAATAACTAAATATAGGATCAAAATAGAAAGAAGGGAAACAAGTGAAGGAAGAAAATTATTTTGCTATTACAGTGACATAAGAGGTTTCAATTATGTCAGGGGGCATATTTGTAGAGAGGAGGCAATGGACTCTGAGATGTTATGGAGAAAGAAAAAAAAAGATTTGGCAAATGATTGAATATGGGAATATTCATAACATTCAATTAATATGAATATGTGGTAGTATCCTTCTCAGATAAAGCTGTTGCTGGTCATTCGTTTTTTAAGAGTACCTTGACACCAGGGAGGAGCTGCCAAAGTATGCATATGAATTGGATTTAAGTGAGGAAGGGTTGTGTGAAGTCACCAATTTCACTTTCTCCTCTAGAGTCATCAGATTCTGCAGGCAAGATATAGATGATGATGACTGGATATAATCTTGGATGCAGTGGGAGATCTTGGCTTTTTTAAGCTAAAATCTTTAACAGATTTCAGTTTGACTGAGGCAATGGTCCAGTCAGTGAGAACAAGTGAAATGAGGCAGGAGATGGCTTCTTTTACCTAATCAAAAGTATTATCTGAAAGGGGAAGGTGCCAAGGGTTACAGATAAAGCAGATTCAGTAGGATGACTTTTTGGGGAAAATATTAGTTCTATTTTGATAGTTTTAGTTTGAAGTACCTAAGAAAATCATTTACATAGAGATGATACTTTAGTGCATTTAAACTGATGAAATCAGTATAGAAGAGAATATAGAGAGAAGAGAATAGAGCTTTGGCCATACATCCACAGTAGGAGAAAGTTAAAAAAAAAAAAAAAAAGCAAAAAACAAACCAAAAAAAAAACAAACAAAAAAAAACCAAAAACATAATATGGATGAGGAACAAGCAAAAGAGTCTAAGGTGAAAACTGGTCAGATAGGTCCAAAAGAAGAACCAAGAGTTCTTCAAGTTCTTCAAGAAGCAGTGCTGAGAAAACAGAGATTAAGGAGCCTTATTTGTCATTTTTTTTCACCACTTTCTTATCTCCAATAAATAATAAGACAATTTTATAATCCTTGATTTATAGACTTTGCTGATTTCTGAGGTATAAATGTACACTTTGAAGATTTAATCATCAACTCTCTCAAAATAGTTTGAGCTTGCTCCAGCACCTACCTGAGAAAGCTTATTTTTTAAGATCTAGAAGGCATTCTTATATTTTTACCAACAGGCATACATATTTATACAATTATCTTGCAGCACAAGAAAAATCAGATCAAAAAGGGAAAAAATGAGAAAGAAAATAAAATTCAAGCAAACAACAACAAAAGAAGTGAAAATGTTATGTTGTGATCTTCACTCAGTTCTCACAGACCTCTCTCTGGTTGTAGATGGTTCTCATCATCATCTGCTCATTGGAACTGGCCTGAATCATCTCATTGTTGAGAAGAGTCACATCCATCAGAATCGATCATTGTATAATCTTGCTGTTGCTGTGTACAATGATCTCCTGGTTCTGCACATTTCACATTTCATCAGTTCATGTAAATCTCCTGAGAAAGCTAATTGAGGAGACATAGTCAATAGTATCGAATGCTGAAAAAAGGTCAGGAAAGATGAAGATTGAGAATAAGATCATATCATTCTTGGTATCATTCATTGATAACTTTGGAGGGGACAATTTCAGTTGAATCATGAATTTAAGAGTCAGATTATAAAATATTGAAGACCAAGAGAGAGAAAAGAAATTGTAGCAAGTTCCACTTCCCCACCCAGGAGTTAGTTGTGAAAGGCAGGGGTGATAGAGTATGACTTTTTAAAGAATGGCTGACATTTAGTTATATTTGTAATTATCAAGGAAGAAACTAGAAAGTAAAATGCTGAAGATAAAAGGAGGGTATTAGTTGTATATATGTTGCAATTTATAGGAGAAAATAGTATGACATGGGGATGACATATAGTGGGATTAAACTTGGAAAGTAGGAGTCATCTTATGATGAGAGAAAATGGGATGGTATCATTAGATTTTGAGATGTGTAGAAAAAAGAGAAGGAAGGAAATAAATATTTATTAAGTACCCACGACACTGTGGTCAGACACGGTGCTAAACACTTTATAAATATTTTCTCTTTTGATCTGTGGAGGGTATAAGCTATTATTATTCCAATTTTATAACTGTGGAAAATGAGGCAAATAGAATTTCAGTGACTTGTCCAGAGTCATACAGTTGTGCATATATATATATATGTGTGTGTGTGTGTGTGTGTGTGTGTGTGTGTGTGTGTTTTGTGTGTGTGTATATATAGAGAGATATTTATATCTCTATATATGTGTTAATATATATAAAGCAAATAAACACTAAAATTCAGAGAGTATTCAGAATTGTTTAATTTTAAACATAAGCAAATATAAAAATAAAGGGAAACATGATTAATTAAAAATTAGTAAAAGTTATGTACCACTAAGATGCTAGTTACAAACAAGAAGAAAAACAACTAGATTTTGTCTAGATTGATAGCTAGTAAGTATCTGGCGTTGGATTGGAATTGAGGTGTTCCCACCTTTAGATTTTGCCACTGACCCATATGAATTATAAAGGGAAGATATAATTCATTATTAACAATCTATTTTATCTGTAAGGTAAGTGTAAAGTAAAGTATGGATGAGTACCTTACTGTCCTAATACTCTAAGCAATTCTCCAGGTCTCAAAATTATATGAGAGAAGTTGCTAAATAGCTTGGTAGAAGGAGTTCCCTGCAGAGAAAGAATAGATAAAACTAGATTGAGATAAGAGCATAGGTAAAACATGTCTTTGATACATCCTTCCTTCTCAGCAGTCTCTATCCTCTTCTTGGAGATTTTTTCTGGGTACTTACCTATGTCCCATTATCTCTTGGTTATCTGAGCCTCCTTTCTTCAATGTTCTATTTAGGAATGCCATTCCTAGCAGTGGGACTTGTACTGGATTTTTCCTATATGTCTATCCCTATTTCCATTAAAAACTCTTTATCTTTTCTTTCTCACATTGTCTCAGGATCTAGTCCATCAGATAATGAGTGATACAGGGTAAATAAGATCACAGATTCAGAACTACAGGGAACCTTAATTAAAATTATTTAGTCTAACTTCTTTAGTTTAAAGATAAGGAGAAAAAACAGATACATAGGTGAATAGAAATGTTTTGCTCAGGATCACATAGGTACTAAGTGACTTAACCAAAATTAAAACTCATGACCTCAACTATAAATCCAATACCATTTTCACTATATTTTGCCACCTCTCTAGTTGGAAGAAATACACAGATTCAAATTTCATCTTTGATACTCCATATTCTTTCTAGGTAAGAAATTTATATGTTAACAGGAGTTTTGCTGAGACTCAATGAAATAACTAATGTTGGATATTTTTTACCTCTCTAGGAAGCTGATTGAGTTGTTATTTGCGTATTAGGTGAAATTTTTACTTTTATTCCTAATATATCTAGTCATAAGATCAACCATTATATAGACAAATATATTTTAGTCCTAAACGATTTTTAATGTGATGATAAGGAAAAAAGACAAGGAAGGAAAGGAGAATTTTCTAAAATGAAAATATTATATAGCCTTGGATTGAAACTACTGGATTTAATGAAGAAAGACTTCCTTTGGTTGTTAGAATTTTACCTATTTTTGATCTTCATTTATTCAAAGACCTAGATTTAAATTGCATCTCTACTAGTTATTATCTGTGTGACTTTGGACAAGTCACCTAATTACTTTAATTTCCTAATTTTCTCATCTGTCCAATGAGGGAATTAGTCTCGATAATTTCTAGGATCTTTTCTAGCTTTAAATCCAAGAAGATGAGTTTTATAAAAAGATTCATATGGATTGTAGCAACCATTTTCCAGAAATTAAATATCTATAAAGATATTTATATTTATATTTATATTTATCTATAAAGATAGCTTTTCTACTGACATTTTTGATGATCTCAGGGTCTTACATTATATTCTCCTCTCCCTCTAAATTCTCAAGCAACTTTTAGCAACCTAAACCCTGCAAGATGTCACTTTGATTTCATGCTAGCTAACTTTTCCTTTCCTTTCCTGATATACAATAGCCCAGGGTCCTTTGCTGTTCCTCACCATCCTCCCAACCTCCCTTGGGGTGCTTTGATCATGCTGAGGAGGAGGGAAGGAGCAATCAAATTCACAATTAGCCAGCAATTCACATTATGTAAAAGATTCATCATGCCAATTGATGTGAAATGACATGCGATCACACTTGACGGTGATTACTGAATCCTTCAGTTTTGCTGCATGCTGAATCCTATACTTTCAATAGTTCAGTTGTAATCACTGTTAGGCAAATGCCTTTTCAATGTCATTGTGGAAAGCCTGACAAGTTGTTTTTTTTTGGGGGGGGGTGAGGGGGGGTGGGGGGAATAGTGGTATGACAGCAGTTAGATTCATCAGTGTGCTGATTTCACTAACAGAAAATCTGCCTGCCTTGTACCTACTTGATTAATTTCAGGGAGAGTTGAGAGATTTGCCTCAAGTTCTAATGCTAACCCTCAGAAGCATGACAAGGCTGGATGACAGTATGGTAATTGAGGCGTTATCATGGTTCATTCAAGGGTCTTTTCACCTTTTCTATTTGTCCTCCTCTGTTTTCTTCTGACTTGATGTCACTGTGGCCAGTACTCTTTGAGTCATGCTCAGGTGGGAGATGAATAGAGTTTATGGTCGATTGTCACTGTCGAACCTTGCTCTTGGCTCTGCAGAGAAGATTGTGTATCTTGCTGCTAAAAATCAGCTCCTTCATTCCAATCACAAAGCTGCTTGATTCTCATCTCAAATATTGACCTAGTCTGACAGTACTTCCAATGGTTTCCACTTATGGGGTTTTAGACAATAGGTGATTTAAAAAAATATATTATTAAAAGAGATATTTTCTAGAATATTTCATGTTGGAAGTTAGAGTCCAGATATTGTCCTGTTAGGTTCATTCACTTGGATAACAAGATGGAAAAATTGAGTAAATTTCATTTGTGAAGAAAAAAATTCCTATTTTCTATGTAAATAAATAAGACAATCATAATTTTAAAAAAATAATTACAACTTTTTATTGACAGAACCCATGTCTGGGTAATTTTTTACAACATTATCCCTTGCACTCACTTCTGTTCCGACTTTTTCCCTCCTCCCTTCACCCCCTCCCCCAGATGACAATCAATCCTATACATTTTAAATGTCACAGTCTTTCCTAGATACAATATATGTGTGCAGAACCGAACAGTTCTCTTGTTGTACAGGAAGAGTTGGATTCAGAAGATAAAAATAACTCGTGAAGAAAAACAAAAATGCAAACAGTTCACATTTATTTCCCAGTGTTCTTTCTTTGGGCGTAGCTGCTTCTGTCCATCATTGATCAATTGAAACTAAGTTAGACCTTCTCTTTGTCGAAGAAATCCACTTCCGTCAGAATACATCCTCATATGATACTGTCTGAGGTATATAATTATCTCCTGGTTCTGCTCATTTCACTCAGCATCAGTTCATGTAAGTCTCGCCAGTCCTCTCTGTATTCACCCTGCTGGTCATTCCTTACAGAACAATAACATTCCATAACATTCATATACCATCATTTACTCAGCCATTCTCCAATTGATGGGCATACATTCATTTTCTGATTTCTAGCCACTACAAACAGAGTTCCCACAAACATTTTGGCACATACAGGTCCCTTTCCCTTCTTTAGTATCTCTCTGGGATATAAGCCCGGTAATAGCACTGCTGGATCAAAGAGGATACAGTCTGATAACTTTTTGGGAATAATTCCAGATTGCTCTCGATAATGACAACCATAGTTTTTTTTAAGAGTCTAGTTTCTTAAACTGTGGTTCACAACCCCATATGGGGTCTTGTAACTGAATATGGGGATCACAATATACCTATATGCTCAGGATCATGTAAAAATTTCTTGGGCAAAAAAAGGTGTGTTGGAATCTTTACAAACTGTTATATCATTAGAGTTGAGATGTTTTGGGCCAGAACCTGAAACAAGGTACTAAGTAGAACTAATTGATACAATGCTTGTGTTTACACCTTTACTCATTAGAATTCACAAGTATGGGAGATTCACAAAGTAAACTGTGTAACTTTGTGAATTCACACCTTCCTTGAAACTCTTAGGGCCAGAGAGCACTCTGGGAGGAAACCTATAATCTCTCTCTCTACCATCCCATAATCCCTCTCTCTCGAAGCAGCATAAACAGAGCTTCAGTGAGCCCAGTCAGGAGAGTTCAGCTGAATTTAGATTGAGAGGGGAGCATCAAGTGAGTTCAGGGGTAGAGTCAAGAGAGCCAGAAGCCTTCTCTGAGTGAGGAGTTTTACTTTGGAACACTGACTGGGGTCGGAGAGGAACACTCTGGGAGATTGAGAGCCAGAAGCCCCCTCTCAGAGGCAAGACAGATTCAACTTGGAACTGAATTGGAGGCTGAAGAAAGCAGAGGCAGAAGCAAAGGACAAAGCTGTAGGAGCTCTTAGAACCAAGCAGAGAGATAGGCCTCAACTAACCGGGCTATTTTGGAAGGAGAAAATAAACGTTTGCATTTTTTACCAGCTAGCTGCATTTTGGGTGATTATTACTTTTAACTGAACCTAAGGCTGCCTCCAGAAAACCTCCCCAAGAAACCTGCTTTCTCCCAGAGAGAACTATTATTTTATAAAAGAAAAACACCACAAAGGTGGCTAGTGGAAAAAGTTTAAGATGTTTTAGAAATAAAGGAATAAGATTAACAGCATATCTTGAAGAGGCAACATGGCTGGATAAGCTTCTAGAAAGCAGGAAATGTTTTATTTTGGTCTCCACAGTACCATTACCTAACAATATCTTAAACATAGTAAATGTTTGATAAAAATGTTTATTGGATGATTGATTAGATGTCCTAGACAAAACCATAACTAAAGTGGAACAGTTTTTGTCTTAGAACACAAATTTAAGAAAGTGTAAGACAAACTCATTTCAACAACATAGAAGCTACAGTAGTAATTGCTAATCCCACTCAACTGTTTTTTAGGAAGGATTTTACCAGTTCATATTTATGTTACTTAAATATTTTGCTATATTTGATCACTTTAATAATAATAGCAATAAAGAAATTGAGAATTGAGTGAATGTCCATCAGCTGGGGAATGATTGAATAATGTATGTGAATATAATTGAATATTATTGTTCTATAAGAAATGACAAGTGGGCTGATTTCAGAAAAGCCCATAAAGACTTACATGAACTGATGCTAAGTGAAGTGAGCAGAACCGAGAGAATATTGTTCATAGTAACAATAAGATTATCTGATGATCAATTCTTTTCAACAATGAAGTGCTTCAGGATAATTTCAATAGACTTAGGATGGAAAGTGTCATTCAATAGACTTAGGATGGAAAGTGTCATTCACGTTCAAAGAGAGGACTAAGGAGACTGAATGTGAATCATAGAATAGCATTTTCCCCTTTTTGTTGCTGTTTGCTTGCTTTTTTTTTCTTTCTTATAGTTTTTTCCCCTTTAATCTTATTTTTCTTGTGCAGCATGATGAATATGGAAATATGTTTAGAAGGATTGCCCATATTTAACCCATATCAGATTTTTTAAAAAATAACTTTTTATTGACAGAACCCATGCCAGGGTAATTTTTTACAACATTATCCCTTGCACTCACTTCTGTTCCGATTTTTCCCCTCCCTCTCTCCACCCCCTCCCCCAGATTAACCCATATCAGATTATTGCAGTATTGGGGATGAATGAGGAAGGAGAAAAGGAAAAAAAAATCTGAAAAACAAGGTTTTGCAAAGGTGAATCTATCGTTGCATGTATTTGGATAAATAAAATACTATTGAAAAAAATAATAATAACAAAGTTTCAATTTGAATGATCATTGAGATCTCTTTGGAATTATATTTTACAAAACAATATTGCCAGGCTTCTAAGTTTCAATTTAAGAATAAGATTTTTATAGCAAAGTTGTAATCCTTTGAAAATATCAATTTATTAAAAAAAAAAAACAAAAAGAATGGGTTTCTTAGTTTACGTGTGTGTGTGTGTGTGTGTGTGTGTGTGTGTGTGTGTGTGTGTGCTTTTCTTAGTGTTATTTTGGAGTTGAGCTGGTTCCAATTTCTTTTAAGATTTAATTTCTTTTACTCAGGTCTTTTCTTTTGTCGCAACCTCTGTTTCACAGTGTAGAATCTTATTAGATACACTGTTGGATGAAATATGGCTCATCACATTGTATTTATGCTCTTTAGTATTCTTTTATTTCAAGCAATGAGATTTGTACATTTTTAAACCGTATTTGAATTTATATTATCTCCATTTCTGCTTGGAAAGCATTCTTTATTCAAAGTTTCTTGTAATTTTTAAGATTTTGCAATTACATCAAATTTTATTGAGTTAAGACATGACTGTGCTTGACTTTCTTTCCAAGTTTCTTTCATAACTTCTCATTTTCAGTTTCCTAAGGAATCCAGAAATGATCAAGCATCACTAAAGTATTCTTCCACTGGGGAAGGAAGAAGGGTTTTTACTAATTTTCTCTAGACTATCTAGTATTAAAACATAAAATCTTCAAATATAAACAGATTTTTTAACTTTTTAAAGATAAACACTCCCCCCCAAAATATGATTGATTCTTTGTAATAATAGTTTAACAAAGTTATTGTGAGATCTTACAGAAAGTGGATCATGCAAGGTATTTTTTTCTTTTTTCTTTTTTTCTTTCTTTCTTTTTTTTTAATTTTTATTTTCTTTCATTATTTATTTATTTATTTTAAATAACTTTTATTTACAGAACCCATGCCAGGGTAATTTTTTACAACATTATCCCTTGCACTTAGTTCTGTTCCGATTTTTCCCCTCCCTCCCTTTACCCCCTCCCCCAGATGGCAAGCAGTCCTATACATGTTAAATAGGTTACAGTATATCCCAGATATAATATATGTGTGCAGAACCGAACAGTTCTCTTGTTGCACAGGGAGAATTGGATTCAGAAGGCATAAATAACCCGGGAAGAAAAACAAAAATGCAAGCAGTTTATATTCATTTCCCAGTGTTCTTTCTTTGGGTATAGCTGCTTCTGTCCATAAAGGTATTTTTTTCACTTTGAACTTTGGAATGAATTTTCTTTACTGTAAAAGGCTGAAGCTCTGAGTAGGTGCACTGGAATCAGACAACCGAGCACTTAAGGCTAATTACCTATTGGACAATATTCTATTAGCATATGCTTGGAAAATGGCCATTCCCACTATTCTGTGCTGGCTCCATCTTTTGGTGTGTACAGATAATTGTAGGAGGGATTAGGGGGTGGGTGGAGTAAGACAAGCCAGGGTCACTTTGGCTGTGGACAAGGAGGAGAGAGGAGGTTGTGGAGAGCTCATGGAGTTTTCATCCATCTCCTTTACTTCTCCCCCTAAAGACCAAGGACTTTTGCTTATCCCTACTCTGGCTGATTCTAAGGCATCCAAGGTACTAACCCGGACATCACATTTTATTTTGTCAGCTTTAAATTCAATCTTTTGAAGAGATTTTTCTTGAGATGATGTTTTAGAAAATTATCTTTTTCCATTTAACAAAGATCTCTTTTTTTTCCTCCCTTCTATTTCTCCCATAATGAAAAACCTAATAAAAAAAAACAAGGTAGAAATCCTGAAAAAGCAAAAAATTAAAAAATTTGAAAACAACCCCCCCCACCCACCCCCGGTTTTATAGTTCATTTTAAATTGTGTAGACAATTAATTTGTTGATTTGTTGGGTCTCCCTTTTATCAATTAAAGTTATCCAAGATACTATATATTTTTTCCTTAAAAACTGTTTTGATAACATCCTTTGGCATGTTTTCTCATTCTCATTATCTTTGATAAGATTATTCACTGCTTATTTGATTTGTTCTCTGACATTAAGTTATTTAGACTCCAATTAATTTTACTCATTTCTTCAATGGCCCATTACCAAAGGACCAAAATCATTCTCATTCATATGGATCACTAAAAGATGTGTTTAATATTACTGTTTTTCTGAATTTATTTGTGAGGCTTTTATGACTTAAGACATAGATGGTTTTCATAAAGGTCCCCTGTACAATAGAGAATATATATATTTGTTCCTTTCTAGTCCCATTATATAATTGTCAGAGATCTATCATATATAATGTTTTTAAAATTCTATTGAAATTCTCTTTTTGTTTGTTTATTTTCTTGTTGTATTTGTCTAGTTGTAAAGACTTTAATCAAGGTCCTGGATAATTACATATATATATATATATATAATTTCTCCTCTTAATTCCTGTAGCTTTTTCTTTAAATATTTAAATACTATACTATTCAGTGCATTTATGTTAAGTATTGATGTTAATTGTATGTGGTTCCTTTCAGGATAATATAGGACCCATCTTTATCTTTTAATTAAGTCTATTTTTGCTGTTGTCGTGTTTGAGACCATTTTTTGCGATTCCTGCCTTTCTTTTTTACTTTATCTTAAGTATAATAAATTTTGCTTCATCTTTTTAAATTGTTTGAATTGTCTCAATTTTTTTTATTTACTACATAGTACTGAATTGTTTTATAATTCATTTTGCTATCTTCTTACATGTTATGACTAAGTTCATCCCATTCACATTTATGATTAATAACTGTATTATTTGCTTTCATCCTGTTCTTTTACACTTATTCCCCTCTTTGTTTCAGCCATATTGAAAATCTATATATGGTACCCTCCAGTATTGACCCTATCCTTAATATCTGCAGATCCTTGTCTTTTATGCTAAGTTGGAGTGGGAAAATGTCTCACTGATTTTTTTTCTTGGATTACATAACCAGGACTTAGTCTACTTATCTTTTTAGGTGTTTGTTTTAGTAGTTGTAGGGAAGAATGGGGTTGTGTTGTTTCTTCTGACTTTCCTATCTTGGGTGATTGTTCTCTGGTTGTTTTTGGCTGATATATTTTACTACTGACTTTCTCATTGCAAGAGATGAGGCTATTGTGGGCACTTGCTTTGTTGGTATGGCAGCTGCCTGAGTACTTTTTACATGAAATTATATGGCTATCCTTACTTTGTTGGAGTATTGTTCTCAAGTTAGCCGGTTGTACTGCTTTCACAATGATCATTCACTTGATCAAAATATATATATTTTTGATTCAGGCTTCATTGAGTTCTATGGAAGAGGTATAAGAAAATGTAGAGGATTACATCTGTAAAACCCTAGTCTAAAAACTTATAGTTTGGCTCTCTCCTTTTTTTAGTTTTTGAAAGCTGACTTAAGCTACTGGCATTTGACTTTGAGTTGATATTGCTCCTTTTCAGAATAATGTTTAGAAAATGTCTCCTATCATTGAGGAAGAATTCTTAAGGTAGGAATGTTTGCATTTATAAAACTAGAAGCGTGATTTTCTTCATATTCTTATATTTGTTTTCCTTCTATAATAAAGAATGGGTAATTCTTCAGGTACAACATATCAGGGAATTGTACTCTTGTATTTCACAATTTATAAGGAATGCTGCTGAAATCTCTACACGTAATGTATGTTGGAGTGCTTATGGTAGACAAACTGAAGGAAAGCCCAATCAACACAATCCCCTTCCCATATTTTTCTTTCCATTTTTGACTACTATAAGTAAAAAAAAAAAAAAAAAAAAAAAAAAGGCCCTTTGACAGTCTGGTAAAACTAATGAATCCTTTTTTTAGAATAATTAAAAAAATTATAACCTAAGATGAATGAAAATAGAGATGTAATTTTTTGCTTCCAAGTTTATAGGTCCCTTGGAGGTCTGTATTCCCCAGATTAAGAACATTTGACTTCCAATATTGATTTTGTAGTGCATCTAGGAGTTTATGACTGAGTGGAATACTCACTCGCCCTCTTTTCTATCTTGACATAGCTTAAAACTCTGTGTTCCAGTGGTGGCAAGGAAGGGTAAGATGATTCTTTGCTTTCTTTGTTACTTTGGCTTCATGATCTATCTTCTAAACTGAGCCCTGAGTGAATCCAAGATCTCTAGGACTGCTCTGCCTTTTCCTCAAATGTTTTGCATATTTAATGCATAATAAAATATTTAATACTCTAAATTTATTATGTACTTTATATATACATATACATATATGTTTATATGGTGAGAAAAACAGAGACAGAAAATGAAGGAGAGACACATAATATATAGAAAGATAAAGAGAAAGGGAAGAGAGAAAAGGAGAGGGAGAGGAAGATGAAAAGGAAAAGAAGGAAGGAGGCAAAGAAAGAACAAAATAGAGAAGTTGCAGAAATAAATTTGTCATCACAGACATTGAAATATAAATTAAACTTTTTTTTTAAGAGGGTTTTTCTTCTCATGTATTAAAGAGAAGCAGGTTATCCATGGGAGACAGAGAGAGAATAACATCTTTAAGGAGTTGTCTTATCTACCCAGATATAGTTAGCCATATCACCTCCAAACTACAATCAGCATCTCTGTAGTCACTTGTCTTTATAGTTCCCTTAGATTTGGATATTGAGGGACATGTCTGAGGCAAGATCTACCTATTTCCCTTCTCAAAATGAGTCTGCCATTTCAATTTTATACTTCTCTATCCTTTTCTTTCCTTGTTCCCAGAAATCTCTATGAATCAGTCATAATCACTCATATACTTGTATAGTCTCCATTCTCCCCTCCCCCCCAAATCTGCTATTGTACAATGGAGATTGTTTGCATACTTTTTTTGGAGCAGCTTTGGTTCTAATCACTGAACTTTGCTTCAGGACTGGAATTCTTTTGTATTGATTAGGACTCATAAAAACCAAATTGTAAGAAAAATACTTGGGAAAACTATTTTAAAAAACAAACAAACAAACCATTGTTTTCCCTGGGAAAATTAAATAAACACTGCATTTTTCTTAATAACTTGTTATATTTTCTTCATATTATAGATGTCAAGGTTGATTTGAGGATGTCTTCCATATGTATGATTTATGCTTCTTATAAGAAAACAGTGAGTTATAAGCCTGGAGCCACATTATAATAAAACTTTTTTGGTACTCTTTCAGTTTTGGGATAATGTCATGGATATAAGTATGGGTTTTGATTTTTGTTCAACTATGATGCATATATTGCTTCTTGGGCTTTAAAATGAATGGTGGGCCAAAATTAATAATTCAAGAAAGGTAAGAGGAGCATGAATCACTGTATTTAAATGAAACAGATTCTCAGTTACACCACATGTATCAAGAGTGGTCATAGAACTCATTCTTAAATGTCATTCAATGAGTTTTTTTGGACAGGATTATAGAGATAAAATAAAGATCAAAATGATGAGAGAAACATATTTAATTTATTTACAAGAAGGCATTTAAAAATTCTCTTGTAAAAGGAGCAGACTTAGAAATAGTCAATGAATATTTACCCTCTCCTGTTCTTTTCATGATTTCATTTTACAACTGCTTCACATTTATATGTCTTTGGCTACTGAGCTGGCTTAAAAGGTGATGGATGCTGAGATGGAAAAATACTTTTAAAAAATTGTAATTCTACATTATTTCTTCAGACACGATAGCCTGATTCATAATACTTTAAAGAGAACTAGAGGCAGTATCAATTTCTTGCTTTTAAAAGATCAAGTATCAATTATTCATGTATAAGCATATAGACATATACAGATTTATAAACACATCATATATATGTATATATATACATACATACACATACAAAATATCTGTATATTCACCCACCCTCTACACACATAGATACATATAAGTATTCCTTGGTTGACTTGTAGTGGAAGTATTGGCTGCCAATATCTAATACAGATGAACAACCTAATCAGAATATAACAACATAGGACATTGGAAAAAGCATTGGTTTATGCACAAATCACTTAATCTCCCCAGATTTGTTTCCTCATCTTTAAATGCAGTTTACAGTGAATGATCTTTCAATGCCTTCAATCCCTGTATCTATGACCTTTTGATAAAGATCTATGATTTTATCAGTATAGAAACTCACTTTACTTTGGAAGATTGCCAACCACTTAAAATTTACTCTTGGAGGTTTGTTTCTTTTGTGGATTTGTATTTTTTGTATACACACAAACACAAACATATATAGAGACACACATATATGCATATAAGAATTGACATGACATTTCATCTGTTTAGGGATCTCCCTCCATTTTGGAAACCAGCAATTTATAAATCTTAGAAAATTGTTCAGATTCTGAGGAGTTAAATGAATTGTATGGGATTATGCATCCAGTATATATCAGAGACATGCAAATGATCAGTCTCTGATGGAACTATAATATAATTAGCTAGCAGGGCAACATGATGTTAGCCAGGTAAAATTTTATATATATATATGTGTGTGTGTGTGTGCGTGTGTGTGGGTGTATGTGTGTCTGTGTGTGTATGTACACACATAATATAAATGCAATATGCACACACACATATAGATATAATAAACCTAACAAAACAAACATTTCAAGATACAATGAAAAAGAAAGAAGTTTTAAACTTCCATTCTGTTTTTTTAAAAAACAAATGCACATTACATTTATTTATTTATTCATTCATCTATTTATTTATTTATTTGTTTGTTAATTAACTAATTATATTTGCTGAAGCAATTGGGATTAAGTGACTTGCCCAGGGTCACACAGCTAGGAAGTGTTGTGTCTGAGACCAGATTCGAACTCAGGTCCTCCTGACTTCAGGGTTGGTGCTCTATCCACTATGCTATCAAGTTGCTCCTGTACATTCCATTTAACAGAGAAGTCATGCAGCTGTTCTAATTGTATTCCCTTCTATGCTTTGTCTACTTTTGTGCTTTCTTGTTTTTGGTTTCTTGATTCTCTTTTATTTATATATTCAGCACTATCGTCTAACTTACCACATCTTCGGTTTCCCCCAGACGTCCTTTCTTTAAGAAATGTGTGTGTGTGTGTGTGTGTGTGTGTGTGTGTGTGTATGTACAATTGTAATAATTCTTAAAGATCCCAGTACTCAAAATAGTCACCTGCCAGATCTTTGAACTAGAGCATATGGTAGAGGTCACAATGAGATACAGAGATGGGCAAAAAGCAGAAGCGATTAAAAAAATATTCATTTTACTGGGGTATACTTAGAGATTTCCATATAATATTAATAGGCTTATAACTGGAAGTGACCTTACAGAATATCTTGCTGACTTTCTCACATCATAGAAAAAGCAAGTAAAAAAGAAGTTAAATGACTAGTCCAAGACTGTTCAGTGGGGAATTACCAGAGACAAAGTATCAATGAACTTGCTGTGACTCCGATCCATCTCCGACAGTTTGCTATTGCAGCTTGACTTAATTCTTGAGAATGTGCATTGCTATAAATGAAGTGTTATTTTACTGTTTGTAACATAGCAGCACTAAGAATAGTAGTGTACACAATTAAGCAGAATAAAAGCCATTAAATGATGACAATGCTAAGGAGAGCTCTACAAGAATGGAAAAAAATCAACAATTGTTTTTCTCAGTCCAGAGCACTCAGGTTAAGACATTGGACTGGGAATTAGTATAGCTTTAGGTCCTAGTTTGAATACTGTGGCTGATCAACTATATAAGATTGAGAAATGGTACTTAAAATTCTACACTTCCATTTCTTTCTAATTTATTTCATGTTTCTCATTCTGAAATAACAGCAGCAACAATAATAATAGCAACTAACATTTATATGGCTATATATATGCTGGGAACTCTACTAAGGATTTTATAATTACTATCTTATTTGATCATAACAATCCTGGGAGGTAGGTGTTATTATTATTATTCCTATCATCATCATCATCATCATCATCATCATCATCATCATCATCATCATCATCATCATCTCCTTTCCCCAGAGTTGCACAATTAGGAAATGTTAGAGATTGGATTTGAATTCATGTCTTCTTGGCTTTATGTCTGGATTCTATCTAATGTACCACCTAGCTACTTGCCCCTCTTTATGCTTTAAGGGTTTTATGGGGATAGTTAATGTAATAAATTTAATTCTTCCTCCTTATGTACAGGAGAGTGTGATTCTTTAAGATTGCCTAAAGAAGCATGGGTATCTATGATCCCTCTTCCTCTTTAAATTATGGCCTGATGACTCTGAAATCTAGTCTTCCTCCTTTGTCTTTTTTCAGAATTAGCCAGCATTTTTTAGACTAGAACAGTAGAATTGTAAATATAGTCCAAATGGCACCTATTCTTTTAAAGGCCATTTATAGATATAGAAATACCAACTATAACACCACCACCAACAAATCCTTTAAACCTACTTGCTGTTTGACTTTGATAGATGTAAATTTATTCTCAATGAGCCTGACACTCATTAAATTGGAAACATATGTTGGTGGCAGTGGCATGCAGAGCCATGTGCCAGATCTCTTTTGTTGTTCCCCACTGGACATCAGTGCCCTGACTATGCTTGTACTGTTTCCAGCTAAGATGCCAGATGTTGATTCTTCTACACTGTGAAGACCACATTTTAATGTGCTTACCAATTCTTCTGCTGATTTTTAAAAACCAAGGTAAATCTACATATAGGAATAAAGCTCCAATGCTAATCTTCCGAGACAAGGGGGAAGCAGGTAAAAAATATTACTTGCTTTTCCCATCTGGGCTTATAGACAAAATACATCCTATTATGTGGCTCAGACTAGTTGTCATGGAATTGTCTTTTTGTCCTGAGCAATGATAATCTGCAATGGATATTACTACTGCTTGGATTGTTCTCTGAAGTAACTTTTGTGAATGCAGCTGTGTCATCAGCACATTAGAATTATGTTTGGAAAAGTACAAGGTACATTAACCAACATCACCAAAAAAACCCATAAATTCTGAATGAGTCTTTCTATTTATCCTGAGTATTTCTGTCCATGGGGGAAAAAATCATAAGTGGGTGGGGGAAAATGGTCTCAAATGCAGCTATAATTTTCCCTGAGGATTTTATTTTTTATATTCTACTTTTCTTGGCCATTTTCTTCTAGTTTATTACTTATGTAGTATCTTGTGAGTCTTAGAGAACTGCATTGCTTATTATCTTGTTAGAATGAACTGGTTCTTCTGCTGGCGCTTTACATATATGCAGTAATCCAGAGGCTGCTGGAAACTGTAGCACAGGAGTCAGACATATCAGCAGTGGTTTGAAGAAAAAAGGCAACTAATCCCTGATACCAAATAAAAATAGAAAAAGCAGATATTTTTGGATGCCAGCTTTGTCTAGTGTTTTCTTCTGATCTCTATCCTTCTAGGAAAGATCTTAGAACTCCCTTCTCACTCACACCATCAGAACCTCTTCTCCCTTTATGAATGGGATGGCAATCTGAGCTTCTGTGAGTTTCTTCCTACCCCAAATCTCTGAAATGATTATAGTTGCTCAAACTACCTGATAAGCAGGAACATCACTAAATACAGTCCTAATAAAATAAGGAATCATCAGGCCTTTCCATCTTCTCAGCTACTGCAACCTAAGACATCTGTTCTTACACTATCATCCAGTCATGTATGTCCAATGGGCCACAGCAAGCTAGGCCCTTCTATCCTCCACTAACTCCCAAAGTGTGTCCAAGTTCATGTTAGTTATCTCCACGACACTATCTATACATCTCATCCTCTGCCATCACCTTTTCATCTTGCTTTCAATCTTTTCCAACAGCAGCAACTTTTCCTACCTGATAAGCTAATGTTTCTTAAAGTCTCTTGGGTCATGTCATCTGTCTGTACCTTGAGGAAGTCAGAATTTTTCTATTTGCCTTGTAGTTGACCCCTTCTATATGGACTATCTCGTCCTATGGCAATAGTAGATCCTTGAAAGTGGGAGTTTAGAACAATTTTTAATACACTGTAAGAGCTTAATAAATATCTTTTAATTCATTTATGTCCATTTAATCTGTATATGTCACAGCTGGGATATTTACGTGAAGAGTGAAGCTATGTGGTTGTATACACACAATCTATTATTTCTGAACCCATTTTTCAGAATGAATCATTAGCCAGATTCCCTGGTCAGTGGTTAGATTTCTTTAAATGAATGGGTTCAAAGATGAAATATTATGTCTGAATTAAACGTTCTGAATTTGTTCAGGTGAAGTCAGCAAACATTTCTTAAATACCTATTGTGTGGCAGGTACTTTTCTAAGAGTTAGAGATACAAAAAAGGCAAAAACTGTTGGTGCTTTCAAGATGCTCACAGTCAAATAAGGGAGACATTATGTAAAAATAAATCATGGATAAACAAGATGTTTACAGGATTAATGGATGATTGTCTCAGAATAAAGGAACTAATATTCAGGAGGACTTAGAAAGTCATGTTGCAGAAGGTGGGATTTTAAGTGGCATTGAAGAAAGCCAGACTGATGAGAGACAAGAGGGAATTCTAGGGGTAAGGACAGCTAATAAAAGTTCCTGGGAGATAGATCATACCTTGTGTGAGGAACAGCAAAATCATCATCACTGGATTGAAGGCAGAATTCTTGAAGGGGAATAAGATGGAGAGGATAAAAATGTGAAAAGGTGGAGAGGGACCATTTATTAAGGGCCTTAAAAACAGAATAGAGGATTTTATATTAGATGCTGGATTTTATTGAAGGAAGGGAAAGGGGTAACTACATTTTTTGGAGATCATTTTGACAGCTGAATGGAGCAAGCATTAGAGTGGGAAGGGGGAAAAGGCCAATTAGGAGGCAATGATATAATCAAAATAGGAGATGATAATGGCTTGATCCAGTATGTGGACAGTGTCACAGGATAGAAAGGGACATATACAAGAGATATTGCAAAGTTAAAATGACCTGAAAACCTAGCTAGATGAGAGTAGCAAGGAGAACAAGGTTATTAATATTGTCAAGGGCTGCAGAAAGATTGAGAAAGATGAGGATTGAGCAAAGGCCATCAGATTAGGCAATTAAGAATTCATTGGTGACTTTGGAGAGAGTAGTGACAATGGAAGGATGAAATCCGAGGCCAGACTGAAGAGAGTGAAGAAGAGAATGAGAGGAAAAGATGTGGATGCACTGATTATAGATGACCTTCTTAAGGACTTTAGCCATTAAAGGAAGGAGAGATATAGGATGATAGTGGAGATGGATGAATCAAGTAACTCCCGAGGTGAAAGAGTATACAGTAATGAATTGATTTATGAATTGTGATGAAAAAATCAAAAAGAAGAGAGAAATTACCCTTTGCCAGTTGCTTCAATTTCCCCCTCAATAAAACAGGAGTTGGAGGTTTCAGCTCAGTGTCAGGTGAGGGTGAGCCAGATAAAACTGATTGGAAAAGCTGCTTTGGTGAGATAGTAATTCAAATGGGAAAATGTAAATGGATTGCTTAGCCATAGAGAGGACCAATTGAGATTCTGTAACATAATTTGAAGTGAATCTAGTTTTGTGATTCTCTCCAACTTCATTTAGTAACCTGTGAATAGGAGGAAAGACAGCAGATAATGGGAATAATCTAAGGCTGGAGTTTAAAAAGGCAAGATCTTTGAAAGCGTAAAGGGCCAAGAATGGAAAGAAGACAATACGGAGTTGAACTGTTTCACCAAGGTGTCAAGATGGGGATGGGATGGGAGAAGAATGTAGTCAATAGAAGGGTGACTGCCTAGAACTATACTGAGGAGTGAAGAGATTGGAGGTCACTGTTAGGAAAATTAACAGTTTTAGAATTGCAAGGCCACTGGAGAACTGGAATGACAATTTATTATGATGAAATAAAGAGATTTCAGAGTTCATGGAAGTGGAACACTTGTGGATATTGGGAAGCTAAATGATATAATCATTTTATGTATGGTTAATAAAAGTAATAATAGCTAATTATTCATATAGAAATTTAAAGTTTACAAAAATGCTTTACAAATATATCTCATTTTATTTCATAATAACCTTGGGGGATGAGTGCTTTATTATTCCCGTTTTACCTATAGATAAATTGAGGCTTAGGGAAGTTTAATGATTGGCTCAGGATCACCTAGCAACTAGGTGTTTGCCATATATATATATATATATATGGCTCTATAATCCCTGCACCTATGGCTCTATAATCCCTGCACCTTCTTCCTAACTGAGATACAGGCAAAGAGTAGGTCTTGGCAAAAATAAAATTGTTTTTGAGGAAGTACCAGTATGTGTATTGAAGTTCTCTATTATGAAGATTGGCATTGGGGAAGAATGAGAAACTACAAGTTGGACACTTAACTCATTAAGGAAGAAGGAGAGAATCCTGGAAGACAAGAGACAATAGCTACCAGAATCTTGATTAGGGGATAAAAATGAATGGAATTAACTTCAAAAGAGAGGTTCCTAAGTGAAGATAGTAGAGGGAGAATATGGAAGTGGGGAGCAAATAGTGTTCCAACTCTTCCACCTTGAATAGTGAGTTATAAAAGTATAACTATCACTCCAAAGAGTAGCTAGGGAACCTTTGTTATTTGGAGGGTGCCAAATCCCTGTGAGTGAATGAAGACAGAAGAAGAAAGACAGGAAAATGTTTAAGATGGAAGCTATATCTCCAAACACTTCCTTGGAGATAAGTTGTAGACAGAGAGAATTTGAAAAGATAAACTAAGCTATTCTTAGAACTGAAAAAAGACTTAACAAGCCAACTGGTCTAAACCATTCCTTTCTGTAGATGAAGAAATCAAGAAATTGAGTACTTTAATTGTTCAAGGACACAGGGTTAATAAGCATTAGAAATAATGTTTAAATCCATATTCTCTGGCTCTAGCGTCTTCAAGATTCTACATTTTAACTTGCTGTGATACTGCATAACCTCATACTGATCTACAAGTCCCATGCCAGACTTCTGTTCTTATTACATTGTCTTTTCAATTGGCTAGAAAAAGAAAGTGATAAGAAATTAGTTTGCTCCAAATGAGTTGTTGAAAGTATAACTTACAGGAGAAAGATTGTACACTTTTTACCTATAGAGAGTATTAAAGCTTTTATTATGTGCTCTTTAATTGTAGATTCGAAAAGAACCTTCTTTGGATTGATGGGAAGGGGAAGGAAACTCTTAGGTCTTGACAAAGAGTTGAGAAAATTAGTTTTACTTATCTACTGTCCCTACCAGTAACAGGAATAAACTTACTTTTTCTCTTACAAGATTATAAAAAGTTTTTTTGTTATCCCCTACAGAATTGAAAGAGGAAATTTAAGCTGTAATCTTATTTATTGGAGATTAATTTCATTATGAATAGATACATGTTGAGTAAAGGAGCGTGTATAGATCAGTTAAGGAACATGTACAGATTTATTGTAAGATATAGTGTCTAAATTCTGTTTTCCTTAATATTATGTAAAAATAAAAAGATTTAATATTATAATATCTACACACAAGTGAAAGTATCTTTTTTATTTTTTTGGTTTTCTTTTTTCTTCCTTGTGATTTAAAAAAATTTATTAGTTTTCAACATATACTTTCATAATATTTTGATTTCAATGTTTTCTCCCTTTTCCCCTCCCTATTCCATTACCAAAATGGCAACCAATTTGCACATGTATAATTTATGTCAGTCATGTTCTTAAAGAAAAATCAGAATAAAAAGGAAAAAAAACACAAAAAAGAAAAACAACAAAAAAGCGAAAATAATATGCTTCAATCTGAGTTCAGATTCCACAGTTCTGTGGATATAGATAGCATTTTCTGTCATGAATCTTTTGGAATTGTTTTAGATCATTGTATTGCTGAGAAGATCAAAGTCTATTAAAGTTGATCATCTCTGTAATGTTGCTCTTATTGTGCACAATGGTCTTCTGGTTCTGCTCATTTCTTTCTTTCTTTTTTTTTTTTTAAGCTTCTTTTTCCTCCCATTTTTATTTATTTTTAAATGCACATTGTTTTATGAATTATATTGAAAGTGAAAAATCTGAAGAAAAGGTAAAAACCATGGAAAAGAGAAAAAATAGCAAAAAAGAAGCGAAACTTAGCATGTGTTGATTTATATTCAGTCTCCTTAATTCTTTTTCTGGATACACATGGCATTTTCTATCTATCCAAAGACTATTGGGATTACCTTGGATCACTGAACCACTGAGAAGAACCAAGTCTTTCATAATTGATCATCACACATTCTTGCTGATATTGTGTACAACATATTTCTTGTTCTTATTTTGCTCAGCATCAGTTCATGTTAATCTTTCCAGTTCTTTCTAAAATCAGCTTATTCCATTACCATCATATACCACAACTATTCAACCATTACCGAGTGGTGGTATCAATTCATTTTCCAATTCTTTGCTACCAAAAAGAGCTGCTACAAACATTTTTGAACATGTGGGTCCTTTTCCCTCCTTTATGATTTCCTTGGGATACAGACCAGGAGTGTCATTGCTGGGTCAAAGAGGTTCTATTGATTTCACTCAGCATCAGTTCATCTATGTCTTTTCAGGTTTTTCTGAACTCTTCCTACTCATCATTTCTTATAGAACAATAGTATTCCAATTGATAGACATCCTCTCGATTTCCAATTCTTTGGAGAGAGCCGCTATAAATATTTTTGTACATGTAATCTTTGAAAATATCTTGCTAAAATAATAAGGTAGGTGGGTTGAATCATATAAGGGGTAGTACTTATATCTCAATAAAGTTCATCTTATTGAATTTTAGTTTGTTGTTAAGACTCCTAATAGAACTACAGAAATAACTTGATTATTTGTTTGGCATTTTCTTTCCCTTGTACCACATATGCTATTGACCAATCTTTGGAGAAAAGATTACAGCTACATCTTTTCAAACTCCTTTGGATTTTTTCTATTTTTACATAATATTTACTCATTGGAAATAAATCCTAGAGATGACTCACTGCACACGTTACTAGTTGGCCGATGTTCAGGTTTCTGAGTCTAAGTTGGCTGATTCTAGGATGCAAATAATGCATTATTAACAAATGTGTCTTCATGCTTAACAATAGATCTTTGGTTAACTAGAAAACCTATTACTGGGGATACAACCATAAACAAAAATGATATTTTAATCATGTTATACATGACCCAATTTTCTCCTGAAAGTTGAGTCAGTAAAGGGAATCTTCTGGACTTAATGAAAACAGGTTGCCTACAAATGCAAACTGGAAATTGTCAAAATGAAGCAATTACCTGAAAAGTTCAGGCCTCCAAGATCCCCCTTGCCAAATGTCTATTTTAATTATCTGAATATTTCAGGCAAAATATCCAAAGTTCAACTCTGTGAATTTGCACATGGAATTAGTCACCCATGTTTGCAGTAAACTTGTTTGTCAATAATACTTGCTAGGATTTTTAGCTTACTTCAAACTTCCTTTAGAGTGCCAAGATCTTTCTTGATTCCCTCATTTTATTACTTTCTATTTGTTTGTATATACTTTTTGTTAGCTTTAGAGCACAAGACTGTTTCCTTTTCATCGTATTTTCAGTGCCTAACAGTAATTTACACTTGGTACAAGTTTAATATACATTTGTTGATTGAAAATATTTTCTATGACTGAATTATCTAAATAAATACTTCTCTTTCATTTCCCTTTCATAAGGTATTCATTGGGATAGATAATAAACAGAAAGAAAGCAAACCTAGTTCTCATTATTTTTACTATTTTAAAGTATCTTTCTCACTTCAGCTTTTATTTATTTATTTATTGAGGTAGAGGAGAATAGTGATTAGGAGATTTTGAAGTTGACACTTTTTCAAGATTTCCTTGGTTCCCAGAAATAATCAAGAATTGACTACATAGAGTTTAGAGATCTAAATGCATTTCCCTCATAATAAAGATCCTATCACATCAAATAGATTAGGAATGCAAATTAGACTTGTAATTCCACTGGTAGAGAAAACTCCCAGATAAGGAAGCTGCTCTACCAATGCAAGTAAATATTTATTTGTTTTTTGTTGCATCTTTGCTGCCTACGGTTCTGAGAAGTAAGTAAATTGTTGAGGGGGGGATGTCACAGAATCAATGCTTCAGAGACTTGAATCCGGTTCTTTCTGACTGAGGCTAGCTTTCTGTGCGCTATAAGCATTGGTTCTTATTTCTCAAATTCATGTTTAACAAATATTAAAAACAATGTTAATAAGAATTCTTTCCCTTTAAAATCTTTTATTTTCAAAACATATGCAAAGATAGTTTAACATTCATCCTTGCAAAACTTTGTGTTCCCAATTTTTTTCTCCCTCTCTTCTCCTCAGCCCTCCCCTAGATGGCAAGTCATACAACATATGTGAAACATATTCTTCTATACATATTTCTACAATTATCTTGTTGCAAAAGAAAAATCAGTTCAAAAAGAAAAAATGAGAAAGAAAACAAAATGTAAGCCAACAACAAAAAGAGTAAAGTGCTATGTTGTGATCCACATTCAGTTCCCACAGTCCTCTCTCTGGATGCAGATGGCTCTCTTCATCACAAGATCATTGGAACTGATCTGAATCACCTCACCGTAGAAAAGAGCCACGTCCATCAGAGTTGATTATCACATAATCTTCTTGTTGCTTTGTACAATTTTCTCTTGGTTCTACTAAGCATCACTTCGTGTAAGTCTCTCCAGAACTTTCTGTAAACATTTTCTTTATTATTCTTATAAATCAATAATATTCCATAACATTCATATACCATAACTTATAATACACTGAAAATCTAGGTCATTTCTGCATTTTTTTTCTTTCACATTACTCTCCCTCTTTCCCAGGTAGTGAAAATGGCATAGGTTAATTGTCTGAATGCACACTACTCATGTATAACTAGGTACTGAGGGTCAGAATACTTCAAGTCACAGCTAAGATCTGAAGTTTTAAAGCAGTCACTGACAGTGTCACAGCCTCTAGGAGTCAATGCAAGCATCACGTCAGCTACTTTCAAAAGTACTAAAATGATTGCAATTGACTTATTTTAATTTGAACTTTTATTGCCTCTTTGAAGGTATAGGATATGGTTATCTATCACTTTAATATTTATTCTCCATGGTATAGCTTGGCTCTACTAGAACATGACATACACCTTCGTGAGAATTCTGAAAAATGACATTCATCACAACTTTTCATTCATTATAAGTTTTGAATATTGTAATAGGAACAAACCTATTACAAAACCTTTAGTAGTAGGGCTACTAAAGAAAGTAGCCCTTTCTTTAGTGCCCTACTATATGAAAGTCACTTTATTATATCCTTTATAGCTGAGGGAAAAAATAAACACAAGAGCAGGTCTTTTCCCACAAGGAGTTTCCATTCTATTTAGGGAGACATAGTTTACTACATATGTAAAAATAAATTACATAATTCTTTTAATGGTTGGGCAAAGTAGAAAGTGGCAGAAACATTAAATATCTTAATATTTTCATGACAGGAAAGACCATTTTGGTGCTGGGATAGTCTTGGAGATCTTCATGGACAAAGAATTTGTGCTGGTACTTAAAGGATAGATTACCATTAGAAAAGCAAAAAAGAAAGAACTAGGTATTCTGGATATAATATGGACACGAGTGAGCATGTGATTATATCTCTTATGTTGCTAAAGTTCTGAGGGTGATTTCACCATGACTATAACTCTATTTCCCATGATACCAAGGGCTTGTGATATAGGGCAGTTGTCACAGAAGGCACAGATTCTGAATACTATATATATATATATAGGTTGTTGTTCCTTCACCTTGGTTTTTCAATATTGAATCATTTTGCTTAAGATTTTGTGGTTTAGAGAAAGGGTGGCTTGGAAAATTGACAATACTAATAAGTTCATTAATTCAAGGGAAGTACCCCTATGAAAAAAACAGGACTGTTAAAACAGTTTGATGGACTTTTCCATCTCAGATTTTTTAATTTAATTTAATTTTATTTTAAAATTAGATTAAATATATTTTCAAATCATCCTTACCTTAAAGTTAAATTGATGCCATGCTTTTTACCTCCCCAAACAGTTTCAGAATAGAAGAATAAAGCTAGTCCCCTGTGATTCTTATGGAAGGTAGGATTTTAACTGGAACTTGAAGAAAGGCAGACCTGTGCTTAGGAAAATTACTTTGCAAGCTAAGTGGGAAAACTGGAAGTGGGGAGGTTTTATCTAGGGAATCTAGAAGCAGAAAACTATTGTAATACTCCATGTTTGAAGTGTTGAGGGTCTATACTAGGCTAGTGGCAAGGTCAGAGAAGAGAAATGGGGTATACATGAGAGATGCCAAAAGGGTAGAAGTGATAAAATTTGACAACAGATTGGATATGGAGTTGAAAGATGAAGACTTGAGGAGGACCAAAATTATGAGTCTGGGTGACTGATAGGATGATATGGTACTCTTTCAGTTGTTCTAGCCTGAAGTGCGCATAGCTTTTACATTACAGATTTGATGAATTTTAGATAACTTTGCTCTAGAAATATTTATTATTTTAAATATTATTTATGTCAAATTATATTATATAATATAACTTATAATATTATATAATAAATATTTATCATTTTACAATAGGATTTTAAAGAAGTGTATCATACATTTAGAGCTGAAGAAATTTCAAGGCTAATGAGTTTAACTCTCTTATTTTGTACACAAGGAAACAAGGTCAGATCATCCCAGGGTCATCTAGATAGTGAATATCTGAGGCAGGATTCAACTGCATGTTTCTGACTCAGCCCTTCTGTGACCATTATATCATTCTGCCTCATAACAAGGGACTTCAAAGACAGGCATCTCTACTGTTGGTGAGGCAAGAGAATAAGGAAAATATTGTGAGACAGGTCCTCCTAGAATATCTTAAATCACATCTGTTACAGGACTGTTTCTTATAAAATGGATTCTGTTCAGTAATAGCATTCTATCACCCAAATTCCCTAATTTTTATCACAAAAAAAGAGTTCTCTTTGTCTTTTGATCCATTACCTTGGGGAAAAAAACCAAACTGGTATAGATATTCATGGATGTTAATCTCTTCAAGGTACAGTTGGGAACATGTAGTATCCAAAGGTTGTCATCATGCATCTTTATAGTGGTTTTCCATTCTTTATTAATTTTTTTCCTGCAGAATTCTGACAACACGTCATTTTGTTACTTATTCCCATTTTGGCTTGTCAATAAAAGTCCTATTTTTTAGCATCTAAGAGTCTATCATTTAGATCTGCTTTATCCTTTTCTTAAACAAAATAGTTAACAGCTCTTCTATTATGGGCTTTTTTCCTTTCTACTGTCTCCCTAACTGAGGGGAATAATGATCTAATACCTCTGAGGAAATTGTGGATGAAGTACCAAAAAGGGACATAAGCACTCAGAATATAATGTCAAGCAATTTGTCGCTCCTAAGCATGTGAGCATGTGGCTCCCTAGCCCTACAGTTTTTCTCCCCCATTCTACCTAATTAATCCTAAAGGCATTGTATTTAAGGAAGTCTGCTAACGTAGTATATACATAGATTAGAGAATTTCACTAAACTAAAAGTTTGCTAATATTACATTACTTGCATAAATGTAGCTGTCAGAATGTTGTCAATTTATATCGTACATGTTGTCAATTAATGGTTAAATATCAAATCACTTCTATTAGCCATGGCTTAGTAATAAGACAGTTTTCTCTTAGAGAGTTCATAAAATTCAATGGTCTGCCCTTCTGTTGCAGGGGCGCTTTTTCCTTGAGCACATTATTATATGTTCTCCTTCTATATAAGTTAGTGTTTCATTTAAAGCCTTCCTGTCTCCTTCTATCAGTAACATTTCAGGGGAGACTTGGAAATGTTCACCACTTTTTTGTACACTTTCTCAGAATAGATCTGAGGAAAAAAATCTTTCTTATGAATTATAACTTTTCTTTTGATCTTGTCTTAGCTTGTTCAGTTTTCTCCTTCAAAGCCATAACATGATGCCCTTTTTTCCATTTCCTGGTACATTCTAGTATGTTTAAAGGTAATGTTACATTTACTATCAATTTTTCCCTTTTTCTTTCATAGATCACATAGTTTTGAAGTCATAAGGTCTTATAGAATCCAACACCCATATCTTCTAGATAAGGAAACAGAATCCCATAGAGATTTAGGTGTTTTGTCAAAGTCCTATAGCAAGTTAGTGACAGCATTGGGACTAGAACTCAGATCTCCTATTAGATATATGATATTTGGGATGATTTCAGCAGCTCAACTGTTTTTTTCTCCACCATTAAATGATTTTCAGTTATCATACCATTTTAGAGTTGAAAAGGAACTTATTTCCATTTCAAACAATTGTGAAGAAACAGATCCAAATTAAGGAAGGAATTTATCCAATGCTCCCAAACTTCTGCTTTCTATCTACATTTATCATGTATATTTAAAGTCTGTTATTGCTGTGATTTACTCTTACTTTTCCTCAAAGGCAATCTTATTCTTAAAGGCAATCCTGTCTATAGTTTGCTGTACTTGTTTCACAAGTTTATGGACTGAAGCTGTTCCCTTTGTATCATCATTGCTTTTTGTTGATTTCTCAGCATTAATCTCATCTTCTGACTCCTCAAGATAATGTATTGTCTTCTAAAATGTAATAAGCATTTAGTTGACAATTTATGTAGCTCTCCATTAAGGAGCTAGCCTATACTAGAAACTCTTATGTGTTATAGATATTTATGTTTTTTATCATACAAAACATAAATGATTTTTGCTCAGTAGGAGGCAATGTGGCAAAAGGGGAAATTTGCTGACTTTGGAGGAAGAAGAGTCCCACTTAAAATGTGAAGAACTTGTGTAATCTTGAGCAAGTCCCTTATTCTCCTTTCATTTCAATGCCCTCATATGTAAAACAAGAACTTGATAGTTTCTGAGGTCTTTCCAAGCTCCAAAGTATGGATCCTATGACTTTGGCTTCTTCTGAATAGGGCATTTTCATTGCAATTTTCAAAGGGAATAATGAAAGATACTAGAGTGGTTTCCTTCTCTAGGGGTTCACCTTTTGTCAGAACTCTTTAACCTTTTCATTTAAGGTAATCCGGTATGGCATAACTCATAGTTTCATTGAGCTATGCAAACTCTTCTGCCACCGATAGGAATATAAAAGGAGTTATATGACAATTCACTAACAGTGTTTCACCAATTACATCTGCTAGTACTTTTATATCAATAGATAAAGTTTGTCCTGGTCTGATGATTTGAACCACTTTAGAGAAGTGAGATACCTTCTTGCCATCTCACTTATCATTTATGCTTTGTATACAACTTAATGTAATGTCTTGGGACAATGGAAAATCTGTCTATCTATCTATCTATCTATCTATCTATCTATCTATCTATCTATCCATCTATCATCTATCCAATCAATTGGCCAAAATATTTTAGCTATAATTCTACTCTTTTTTAAAAAGCCATAATTCTCTATCATAAAACAGAATATGACAATTGCCCATGTTATAGATACTGTTGTTGGTAGTTTTTCAATCAAGTCTGAGTCTTCATGATCTCATTTGAGGTTTTTTTGGAAAGATTCTCAAATATCTGGCTGTTTCTTTCTCCAGTTTATTTTATAGATGAGGAAACTTAATCAGGGTTTAGTGACTTGTCTAGGGTCACACAGCTACTAAGTAGCTGAGGTTGGATTTGAAGTCAGGAAAATGAGTCTTTCTAACTCCAGGTCCAGCACTCTATCCATTGTGCCAACTAGCTGCCCAAATTGTTCATGACTGGTGAAAAAATTCATGTTCATATGTAACTTTTATAGCTTGTTATTTTCTAATTGAATAATCAATATATTGAGAATTTTCTTTTTAATTGATGAGCTAAATTGGCATATCTCAGATTAGTGAGTGGATCTAGTTTTTAAATTTACCCTAAATTCATAGATGCTTTGTGGGAATTCTCATATTCCCATATATTTTTCTCTAATATACCATAATATATAATATATTATCTTTTTAAGGTATTTGAGTTTTTCCTTTTTTCTCTTCAGCAATTTTTCGAAATACCTTTGGGATCTTTTTTGCTGTTGTATATATTATCCCTTTATTTTTTCAATGTGATGCCATTTTAATTTCCTTTCTTTTCCCTTCTCAAATTGGAAGTTAGTTTCTCTCTACCAATTGAAATCTCCCTGAGTCCCTGTCTCATTCTGATTGTACTATCTTCATTTCTATAGCCTCGGTATAATGAGGTAACCATAAATGGACCCAGTGTTCCAAGTGAAATCTCATACACAACAGGAATGATTTTCTCTAGCTAATTTGTGTGATCTCCATTTATGCTTGACAGGAAGGCATTTTATTCTCTATTTTCAAGATGCACCTCAGCAGTACACCAAAGCATCTGGAATTTCTTCTTCTCTTTTTGCCCCCTTCAACACTTAAAATATATCATTTTCTACTGAGGAAAATGCATATCAATTTTTATGTGAATATAGAAATAATGCTTTGTATGCCAATATACAGAAATTGAACCAACACATTCATTTTGACCAAATACTGCCCTTTAAGAATTGGACCCTCTTAAAGATATTTCATATTTTAAGAAGCAAACCCCATATGAGATTGCATTTAAATCAATGAGCCACCGCAACATAAAAGAAAGAAGCCTGAACAAAAGGGTTTCACAGCTGGAAATCTATGCCAGTAAATACCAATTCAGATCCCTAAACTACTGTCAATTGCTTCCTGGAGAACACTAGGCAGGCCATTTAAACGGACCTTGCACATGTACATGTGTAATTAATCCATTGTTCAACATTATTGAAATGCATCCTAGTGACTTTTTCTCTGGCAAACATTTCCATTGAGGGGGCAGATGGGGGTGCTTTTTAAAATTTCTTGTCAGTTTCTCTACTATAATTGTGTTAGGCTAATTTTATTTTGAGGGTGCTTGGAAGTATAGAGGGATTCAGGAACTAAATTTAATTCAATGTTTCTAAAATGTGAAACTTAGATTTATTCTGATGGGACTGCATCAGTCTCTATTTCCTTAAAAAACAACCAATGAAAACATTCTTAGGTTAAATCATAGCTCCAAAACAAACAAAAAAGAAATAAATTGCTTTACCTAGATGACCAATAAATGTCTTTTATTAGTCATACTGAAAGAATTCTAAAAATGAAATTTGCTTGTCACCATTTATGTTCTTTGCAGTTTTTTCTGAGCTTCTATCTTTCCTCAGCTGGGAGAATGGGAGAGTATTGATGGTAGTTGATTTTATGTCCTGATTTGTATGCTGTTATTGTACATTAGACTTAGGGCTTCAAAGACCTCAAGGACAATTCTGATACAATGCAAAATTATTTTAATTTTGTGGAGCCCTTCCTTCAATTTAGCTATGATCCTCATTATTAATTTGAGTTATCATGTATTCATTCTACAGACCTAGATTAAAGTGTTAGCCTATGAGACCTGAACTGGCTAAAAGAACATTTGTTTGGTTTTATGTATTAGCTTTAGGAAAGAAAAAAAAATAAAGCCTCTTGTCTCTACAATGCAGTTTAGAGATTTTTTTTTTGAGGGGAAAAACATCCTCCCTGCTGTTAGATCAAACCCTTCTATGTATCTGTAACAAGGACATTCCATTACTCAGGGTTTCTTAACCATTGGTGTGTTGAGGATCATTTTGTCAGTGTGGTGAAACCTATGGACCAATAATCAGAAGAATATTTTAATTGCATAAAATAACCTCCTCCCAACTTAAGAACTCATGAACAGAGAAATAACAGTTGTTCTTGCAGTTTCTAGTCAACTTTGTAGGATCTTTAGGATATTTGACTCCTTCTTGAGGACTTTGTAGTATGAACTGTTGAAGAGTACCGTAATATACTGTTGAGCTAGAGTACATTATTGGTTTAGGGGATGAACAAATGGAATTGATCTGTACAGTTTTCCTTTCCAGTCACAAATTGTATAGATTCCCAAACAGGTCTCCATGTGGCCATGAGCACACGGCAGGTAAATCCTTTTGTGCCCAGGCAAATTTGAGCAGGGATTTAAACTACCTCTGTTATATTTTCTTTTTTCAGTAAGTGAAAGAGCTATAATATCCATGTAGATACACCCAGGTCTGGGAGTGACCTCATGAGTTTCTAAGGTCCAGAGATCTACATGCTCAGTGGTTATGGTGTCCACTGGAGCAGTTGATTGTGGTAATAGCAGGAGTGGTTGGTTGTCTATGGATGTGGCAGAGTATCAGATTTAACCAAGGTTTAACTTTGGAGTGGAGTGATAGGGCAGAAACATGATAGAAGGTAAAAATACTTAATTAGCTTGTCTGCTAATTGCTTAATTTTCTGATAAAACATGAGAACTAGCTTACTAACACATTTTAATAATAGTTGGATTAGTGATTCCTATTTGAAGTAGGTGTTCTGTTAATATGCATATGTGTATGTTCTGTCTTTGGTTTTTCTTAGGTGTGTAGGTATAAACTGCTTGCACTACACCTGATTTCATGCTGTATCTTTGAGTATCTCTCTTGTTTCCCTCTTTAAGGAGATTTAGAAAAAGCCATAACCTAAAGCACAAGCAATTTTTCTTTGAGCTACTGGAGTGGGGAATTAATGAACCAGGGAATATAAGAAAAGGGAACTCCCTCTCACCAGAAATTAGATTCCTTAACAGTGAATCTCATCAAATAGCATCCTTGAGGACAAAAAAAAGAAGACTGGATGCAGGAAGTGAGTGAGCCCTGTGGGAAAGAAATATGATCAAACAAAAACACATGCTACCATATCTATATCTGAGAGTACATGCAGTATTCTGCCTTAGTAGAACCCCACTTTTCTTCTAAGAAAAAGAAGCTAGATCCTTAGCTGTTTTCTTGGAAGTTATGTCTTTTCTTAAACTGTCATTTGCTTTACCATTGCAAATAGGTTATTTTAGTGCAATGTCATATATAACTTCTAAATACCAGTTCCTATAGGGACTGTTTTCTCTAGATATGACTTTTAAGGTTATTGCTTCCGTGACAGAGATCAAATAACTTGATTATTCTTTGAGTTAAATTTTGGTGTTGGTTTTCTTGAGAACTTTGTAATTCAAAGATTTTTCTTTCTTTCTTTTTTGATTTTCATATTTATACAGTGTTTATTATTTAGATGTGATTTTGATAGCCTACCTAGCAGCTTATGTTGATGTTTACCTGTTGATTGCCCAACTTTGCTGAAAAATTACCTCAAGATCATGTTCATGGTTAAGATATATTATTCTCTTATTCCTATTTTATGGAACTTCCATTTTGAACAGATTTTTCACTTTTGAATTCTGAACAAAGCCACTATTTCAATATTCTTTTCCTTAGATTTAAAGAACCCTTTTAATGGATCAGGTGCCTATAAAATAATGAGAGCTTTAACTTATAAATCTGAAGTTCACATGGTTGCAGCATGGTGTCATGGATATAATCCTGGACCTAGAATCAGGAAATCTGGATTCATAGCCTAGTTTTCATTATTTACTGCACTGTTTTGCTACTTAACTTCTTTGGGCTCTAGTTTTTTTCTCTAAATATTAAGCTTCCTACTAGTGATAAAACTTCTGAGCCTATTGGAAGATTATGGTTTTATGACTAGACTTTAGAAGTCATCCAGTTTAACCTCCTCATTTTGTACATGAGCAAATATTTCACTTTAAGACACATACTCCTCTAATGTCCCAGCTCTTTATCAGTTCATGAATTCATGTACTGGGAATACCCTTGTTTTCTGTATCCCTGCTTTCTGATTGGATGGTACCTCCCAGAACCTTCATTTAGGGAGGGGTGCCCAGGTTATCTGTGGCTCGTTCTTCTTCAGTTTGCCTTCCTGACTGAATTTCTCCACTTTGTACATTTGTTTGCTCTTGGTATCTTTATCTTTCTTCTCAACTTCCCACTGCTCTCCATCTTTTCAGCCTTGAGGGAAAAGACTAAGTTTCTTTCTATTTGTATTTATAGTCTCAGGTCTAAGAATCTTTTCATCTCTCTAAGTCTGACATCATAGCAAACACTTAAAAATGCTTGTTCTATCAATAACAGATCTTAAATTGTATTACAAAGTAGTAACTATCAAAACATTCTGCCACTGACTAAGAAATCGAGTGCTAAATCAATAGATTACGTACACAATACATTATAATAAATGACCAGAATAAGAGCCAAGCCTTTGGAACAAAAACTCATTATTTGACAAAAGGCTGGGAAAACTGTAAAACAGTATAGCATAAATTAGACATAGATCTGCTGTGTATACCAAGATTATGTCAAAATAGCTCTATTATTTATACATGAAAGGTGATAACATAAGCAAATTAGGAGAACATGGAGTAGTTTTTTTGCAAGATCTATGGATAAAGGAAGAATTTAGGACCAAACAAAATACAGAGAGCATTATGATGTGTAAAATATATAATTTTGACTATGTAAAATTTAAAAGTCTTTGTACAGACAAAATCAATGCAACTAAAATTAGAAGGAAAGCAGAAAACTGGGAAGAAATTTGCATAAGTATCTCTGATAAAGGCCTTCTTTCTCAAATATATAGAAAACTGAGTCAAATTTATGAGAATACAAGTCATTCTCCAATTGTTAAATCATCAAAGGACATGAACAGGTAGTTTTCAGATGAAGAGATAAAAAATATCTATAATCATATAAAGAATGCTCTAAATCACTATTAATTAAATACAAATTAAAACAACTCTGAGGTACCATCTCACATCTATCAGATTGCCTAACATGACAAAAAAATTGATAAATGTTAGATATGGGGGAAAATAGACATTAAAGCATAGCTGTAAAGTTGTGAACCAATTTAATGATTTTGGAAACCAATTTGGAACTACCCACAATGGGCTATAAAATTTATAAAATTTGCATACCCTTTTATCTATTAATACCACTGCTAGGTCTGTATCCCAAAAAGAATGTAAAAGGAAAAAGGACCTATTATGCAAAAATATTTATGGCAGAGCTTTATTTTTCATTGGCAAAGAATTGGAAATTAAGAGGATGTCTATTAATTGGGGAATGCTGAACAATCTGTGATATATAATTATGATAAAATATTATTGTGTTATAAGAAATAAGAAGCAGGATGATTTAAGAAAATACAGAAAAGACTTACATGAACTTATGCAGAACAGAATAAGTAGAACCAGGAGAACATTATACACAATGAAGAACTATCTTAGTTTTCCTCTGCAAAAAAATGATCTTAGGTATTGTCTAATGATGAAACATTTCTATTTTCCTCCAGAAAAAGAACTGCCACAATACAGATGGAAATGTGCTATTTTCACTTTCTTTTTAAATTTTGTATCTTCTTGTATTAATTGAATAATATGGTAATGTTTTCCTTGGTTGCATATATGCAATCTATATTGGATTGCACACTATCTTGCAGAAGAGGGTAGGGTGGGAGCAATAAAATTGGGAACTTAATACTTTTTAATGAAATGCTAAAATTATTTTTACTTGTAATTGGGGAAAAATAAAATGTTATTTTTTAAAAAATGCTTGTTCAACAATTGAGGAAACTAAATCCCAGGATATTTAAGTTAACCTGCTCAACTTCACACAATCAGAAACAGTAGAGCAAAGATCTGATGCCATTTTCTCTAGTTCCAAAGTCAGCACCTGAACATACATTTTCATTGTCTGCAGATGCTGAAATATATTGGCCTGTTAAATTGTTCTTACTGGATCCAATGTATAAACTCATTATTAATTTGTAAATTTATATTTTCTGTACAAATACTCTCGACATATAAATTCTTAAGATTCTTACATTCTTTTTTTCCATAGTGGTCAGGCCTATCATCACATAGTTGTTAGGCAGTCAGGCCCATTAGCATATTACTGTTAGGAAAATTGAAGAAATTCTAGAGAATTGTTGCAACATATCCTCCTGTTCCACTATGTCTTATCAAACTGGGATGCTTAATATTTGGACTTTGAAAGTGACTCCTTTCAGAGGTTGAGTATTAGCATAGTATCTTTTTAAGAAACATTGAGAACTGAGATTCTGTCCTGCCCAGGCAGACGCCATTGAACTGTTATTTGGGGATGGTGATTAGCCACTGATGAAGAGGATCTGAAACAGAGAGAATGAATCTAACTCAGTAACTGTTTATAATTGATTGGTGTGCTGTGACAGAACAAATAACACCCACCAACCACTTTTGTTTTCTGCACCTGTGCAATTAGAAAAATCTTTAAATACAGTCAGTGCAAATTACTGCAGGAACAGAGGAGCTCTTGTGAGAGCTGAACTCTTTCTTCTGAAAGCCCTAGTTTTAATTGAGACTGTGAGACAAAATGTCATGGAATACAACTTTCAGAAGGAAAAGAGGAATTGGGAGGTAGGCCATGTTTAAGGATTCATCTTCACTTTCAACTAGTGCAGAGCATTGAACTATAGACTTTGGATTCATGAAACTAGCATATCAGTTGAAAAGCAAAACAAAACATACCCAAACAAACAACTCCCCCCAAAAACTCTAAAACAATTTATAGGGCACTAATGTATCCACTTTCACTTGCTTCACCACTAAAGTATGATTCAATGGGAATAGTTATATTCCTTTTATACATAGAATTAATTTTATTTCCAATATCAATCACAAAAATATAGATTAGTATCTATTTCAGGTATTATTACCTGAATACGTATCAAGACCTTAAGTGGAATGTAAGTTGCCTTAGGGCATGTATTATTTCATTTTTTTCTTTGTACCTTTAATAACTAGCACAATTCCTGGCAGAAAGTATGCATTCAATAGTAGATAGGATACACATCACTAGAATTCTTATACCTAGAAGGATCTTCTCAACAACAATGGTATCCACATAGTGAACAAGATGTGACAAAAAGTGAATGTGGGGAAAATATTTTCTGTAAATGTCTTCTTTGACCTAATGTAAGTCCTTTCATAAACTTATATAAATAGCCTATGAGTTCTTAAAATTTTTTTTTGTTTTTTCCCAAATAAACATTTAATTTCATTTTCTCCTACCTATTCCCAATATAAAAGGAAATCTCACTTGCAACTATTGTAACCGATTCATAGAATAAAAGCAATTCATATTTTCCATGTCAAAAATATTTCTGATTTTGCATCTATTTTGTATCTGTGAGGAAGTAGGTAGTACAAATAAATATTAGTCCTCTTATGATTGGTCGTTGCATTGATCAGACATCTTAAATCTTTCAGAAATGTTTGTCTTTACAATCTTATTTGTTCTTCTGGTTCTGCTCACTTCTCTTTGCATAAGTTCATGCAAGTCTTTCAAGAGCTCTCCAAATCCATCCCTTTTGTCATTTTTTTATTGCACATTTTTATTCCATTACATTCATTACATATTTACATTCATTATTTCCTCAGCCATTTGAACTACCTTTATTTTTCATTTGCAAGGACCAAAAAACAAAAATAAAAACAAAAAACACTTTGATACAAATAGTTTTGTACATAGGACTTTGTTTTCTTTCTCTCTCTTTTTTTTTTTTTTTTTTTGAGGGAGAGAGGAGATGGACACAGGACTAATTTCACTGGGTTAAAGAGTATGCATAGTTTAATAACTTTGGGGCCATAGTTCTGAATTACTTAGTAGAGGTAAAAGTTATACTCGATTTAATAAATTTTGGGGCATAATTCCAAACTGATATCTAGTATGGCTGAAACAACTCACAACAGTGCCTTAATACTCCTTTTTTTTCCCTGTAGTCCTTTCATTATTTATGTTTTTCATTTTTTTTTGTCATCTGCCAACCTAAGTGACTTATTTTTCTCATGTTTGGGGGCTATAGTAGACTTCACATTTCCCTAGTGCTTTAAGAGTGCAACCAAAGTCCCAGAAAAGTAATAGAATTATAAATCTAAAGCACCTAGAGAGGTCATCTGGTCTAGCTTCCCTTGCCTTGAGGTAGTAGACAAATATCTCAAATGTTGAAGAAGTGGCAAGGACAACTCTTTTTAAAGAATAATCCTTACCAAATATTGTAGATGCCTGTGCCTTGTTAGTGAGAGTTCGACTATTCTCATCTTAATAACATTAAGATGTAAAATTCTTTTTAAATGATCTGTCAATTAGCAGTGAAGGTTAATTCACAAGTGCTTCATGAGTCAAGGAGAAACGGAAAAGAAGTGAGGGCCAATCTGTTTCAACAATTTATACATTTACATCTTAAGAGTTGCCATGATTAAAGCTAATCTTCTGAGAACTTTCATATTCAGAAAACCTCTTGAGATTCTGTAATTTTGACCTATACTGCCATTGGGTTTTAATGATTCATAATTTCTCAGCTAACAAACAAATCAGCTAAGTCTTGATAATTAAAAGTTGGCAACTTTCCCCCTTCTTTTTCTTCACAAATCAAAATGATTTGGTTTTAGAGAGAAGAGAGAATTTCACTTTATTATGGGAGGCAGCCATGCCATCACATTGATTAGCTTACTTCATCTATATGGAAAGCTAGTGGATTGATGAGGTATATAGACTTGTTCTACTTGGCTCCAGGAAGGGGAAAAATATGGTAGCAGGGGGTGAAAGAGGAGCAACTGTAAACTTCATGGAAAGAAAATGTCTTCAAAATTAGAACTCTCCTAAAGTGGAACTACTGACTTATGAAATATGAATTTTCCCTTCATTTGAGGTCTTTAATTTTGGTTAGATGACCAGTGTTAGGTACTGGGTAGAGCAATAAATATTAGGGCACTCCTAGGGTATTTGTGCTTAATTTCCTTACTGACAACAACTAAACTTACTGTTTCTCTCTGTACTCTCTCAGTAGCCATTCTCCTAACTCTAAATGTATGTTCCATTCCAATGTAACACTAATGTGAAACTTGTCAAGATTTTTCAAAACCAGTATTGTGTCAAAGCATTTCCTATGCTTTCTCTGCAATCTCCTAACTTTGGGAACAAAAGTCTTGTTATACACAATATTTCCATAAGAGGGTGCTCAGCACATGCTTACAGATCAGACTAATTCTATAGCCTGAAGCTATAAGACCCTGGCCAGGGGGTGATAGGAGGGGGCTATGTGTATGGAGAAAAGGAGATATCATTTTTTCTTTGAGATTCTTTACTTTGTTTTCCTCTCCCCATTATAATCACTGGTTGAGCGCTTCTCTAAGGAAAGCTGTATTTTTTAAAGATGCTTTCTGGTTTTTAAAACTTTTCCTTGGTTTGTATTTTGCCAACATGAAAGGAAAGATTATCTTTTAGATACAGTATTTTGTTCATTTGAAATGCCATGGCAAAAGTAACAGGTGCACAGTTTTAGCCAATTCAATGATTTCTTAGTCTATGCTAGATGTATCTATAGTAAGTAGAAGTGAGGAGGTAAACAGGGGAATTTTAAATCATATTTCTATTTCATCCTTGTTACAGATTGAGAAACTCAAGATTGAATTAATGGCTTGCTGATCGGAACTAGCTTTCTTTATCATTATATTATACCTTCAGCCACCAAATGGTTCCCTCACATCTCTTGAGTGGTGTGTTGCTGAAATTTATGTGCTAGACTATTTGGATTTTTAAATTTCATTCATATTCGGATTCTTAATACTGAAAATCATTATGATTTTGTCTATCACATATGCATTTTCATCTGAATATCTACTTTTTTCCATTAGGCAAATGATGGAATAATTTATTAGGGAAAATCAAGGGTCAGTTTTCCATATTATACACATTCAATATATTTGACCCAAGTTTGGAGAAGGTTTGGAGAGTTCAGAATGAAGGGACAAAAGATGAATTAATTATACTTGAGCAGGAGTGCTCAGAAATAATGGAAGAGAGAACTGCCCACTGTACATTACCTCAGAAAGTTTTGGGCCAAAACACACTGCCATACATATAGCTAGCTACTGTGGATGATATTTACTCCTGATGGAGAGACCAGCATGTTTGTGAATTGGCTAATTCCAGTGCACTAAGGGGACAAGGGCCATGAGATATATAAGGGTCACTGCCAGGACTAGTGGAGGTAGTTAGACTGTTCTGATTCTAACTGTCAGGAGCTAAAGAGACTGAAGGAAGAGCAGCTAGAGACTAGGATGTAAAAGATATGTTGTCATTCTGTACCATTTTGATGAGGAGCTTCTGTGTACCGTCTTCAAGGTCTGACTGACTGAAGCTGGGGAACTTAGAAAACAATAACAACAAACAAAGAAATAACAAAATATTTGGAGGTGTACCATCTTCTGAAGATCACTTTCATAGCTGGTATAGGGTATCAAATGGAATATAAATGCTAAAGTATACCCCTTAGTGAGTTGAATAATATCCCCTATCTGTATTGGGTTGCCAATCTCAGCCCTGAGCAGATATGTTAATGCTATCTATTTTGTCTTTTACTTTGCAGGTCCCCATTTCCATTGCTTATCTTGGTCACTAAGTCTGTTTCTAATAAAATGAAAATATGATCCAAGTTATCAGGTCTTGGCTTTGAATATTTCACTAATATGAAGAATTCTTGTTAAGGAAATTCTCTCTACCAGTGTACAATTGCAGTGTCATACAATTAATGTTTTAGCTGTTTGGTGGCAGTAAAAGGTCCAGGGACCTTGCCCATGGTCATACACCCAATATATTCTAGAGATGGAACTTGTACCTGAATCATTCTGACCCCGAGACTTTATTCATTACTTCATATTGCCTTTCATTACATACAACAGTATACTTAAAATGATTAGATAGGAAGAGGGCATGTTTGACTTATTAATTGCATATAACTGTAAGAACTTTGAAGTACCTTATATTTTTTGATTATATGGCAGTCATTGCATGGGGTATGAAAGTATCATATAATATAATACTGGTTTCAAGAAGCTTATGATTTTTTTTGTGGATAGAGAATAATTAACCACAAAAAGAGATCGATATTAGATCATGTGGGATAAAGGGCAAAAATTGTGTTGTAGAGACTCAGGAATGTTGCCAGTATTCTGTGGTCAGTGGAAGAACCCCGTGTGTTCTAGTTTAGCTAGAAGAAAGGCCAGAAGGGAAGACTGGAATTGGAGCTTGAAAAATAGGCAAAGCAGAAGGATGACACAATTTTTTGGGAAAAGGGTTCAATATGAGCAAAAGCAAAAATCTTTTAATTTATTATAAAAATAGCTACAAAACAATAACAAAACCAGGGATTTGGTGACATATTATTTGGAAGGTATTTCCAAAAAATCCTCAGTGGATATTTTAATGTAGTTCTTAACCTCTTTATGGGATTTGAAGGAGCTGAATTTCCAAAAGAGAGGTTCTTTGTACCATGTAATCTATCAACTTCAAAGCAGCATTTTTAAGATGTGCACTTTACCATCTGAAAAGAGTAGAAGATAACAAAGAACAGTTGGACTGAAAAGTGCTTATAACAAACAATGTGGAGTTTGATAACTGTAATTCAGAATAAAAAGAAAAGTTTTTTTTTGTTATGTAGTAAGAGGCTAGAGCATTGTACCATCAATCAAAATAGAATAAGAGAAACAACTGAATGCACTGGCAGCCAGGAGAGATTTCAGTTCTACACATAGCAGAGAGGCAGTAACCCATAGACCATTTCACTGTTTACTATATACCAACATGTTCCTCTAAAGTTCCCTTAGAAAGATAAGCTTTTTATGCACATTTTAGAATCATTTCATTTTTAAAAATTTTCTTTGGAGTATAAGTCACTATCCTTAATGTACAATTTTCCTATTTTGAATGGGAAGAGGGCAACAGTGAAATTTTAACTTACGAGGTTAGATTCAGTAAGGTTGGACAAAGGACTTGGAATTTCCAAAAGCATTCTCTATTTGGTGTTACTACCTTGAGACGCTCTTTAGAGAATTATATAATAATTCTGAAGATATGCAATTTTGTTGCTTTTTTTCTATAAATGATTTTCTCATGGTAAATTTATTAGAAGTTTCTTTTTGTTGTTCTTCTCCCTTTTCTTTCTCCGTCTTTGCCCTATAAACTTTGGCTAAAGTATATGAAAACTGTTTTCACTAGCACAGAGAGAAGTAAATAATTGAATAGATTTATAATTATTTTAAAGGAAAGATTTGTTTTCCTACATTCCTTTAATAAAGATGCTTATATCCAGAACTAAGGAAGCCAAGATGATTTTTACCATTATTAGAAATATAGATGTATCATTAGAACAAACCTGTGAAACTGCCAGGAATGAAAAGATAAGAAAAGCATTCCTATCAACAAAGAAAAATATGAATATTATTTTTTATCCAATAATACAATGGTAGGATAACTTTATTTCATCTAGAAGCTCTTTAACTAAAATCCCTTAAGACATGTTCATTTGTATGCATGACAAAATGTGCAAGTTTTGTATTTCCCTGGCAGTATAACTATTTCTATTAGTTGCTTACTTTGCTAACCTATTGGAAAATGTTTCTTCTAAATATCTATTTTTGTATTATACTATTTGTTAATTACGATTTTTTTAACTTCTGACTGGACCTGCATACTTAGGGATATAATATCATCCAGTTTTTTTTTTTTCTTCCTGTTTTATTCTAAGCATTTTAATAGCTTCTTCAGGATAAGAACTTTATTGACCAAACCTACTGCAGGATAAGATCTCAGTGAAAATTCACAGCACATTTGGCCTTCACTATTCCATTTCAGCCATCCAAAAGTTCATATGTTTCTTATCAAAACGTGTTCAGGTCAGTTCCTGGAAATATTGCTGCAGTCAAATAAATGCTTTGGAAGGGAAAATGCTTAATTTCTTAGGGTTTTCCCTTCCAATGGCAATAGAGAAAATATTCACTACTTGTTTCCCTTACTGGTTGAGGATATATATTCTTTTTCAGCTGCCCATGTCCACTCCCAAAATATAACCTGCATGGAAAAAAAGCTTAGCATTTTCCCTTCTTGTAGTCCTGCTATTGTTTTTTGTTAAGGAGATAATGGTAGGGTATTTGAGTTAGTATAACAATAATGCTGTCTTTTGCACCTGAACATGAAACTATCTACTCATTGTCATTAGAGTTAATGCTTTGGAATTTTCAGTAGCTGCAAATAGATTTATCATGAGCTGTGCATATATTATCACTCAGTCCTCCTAACGATCACCATCCAATGTTCCTAGATCTGCTTGAGAACTGACGGATGGAATTGGGAGTGTTGGCCTGGAAAAGGGAAAATTTTGTTGGCTCCCTTCAAATATTTGAAGGTTTCACTTGTAGACTTGTTCTCTTTGACTTAAAGAGTACTGACCTAGGAGTAATGGATAGAAAAAAGTTGCAGAGGTAAATATAGGTTAGACATAAAAAAAAAACCAAAAAAAAAACTTGCTTTCAAGTTAGAGCTGTCTAAAAGTCAAATGGGCTGAACCAAGAGGTGATACTTCTCACATCCCCTCCACCCAGAAGTCTTTAAGCAAAAACTGGGAAATTATTTGTTGAAGATAATATAGAGGTCAGGCATGAGTTAGACTAGATGGACTCTCAGTTTTTTTATTCTATAGTTAGTCAAGAGTCTTCATTTTATATCTTTTAAAAATAAATATAGCAGGGATTACATCTTTTCCTCCTCCCAATAACCAGGGATTGTTATGCTATGAATTGTCATGCCCTGAAGAAAATTATTATAGCTCCCCTCTCCTTTTTCCTTGCCATTAGGACTGGGAGAATTGAGTTGGGAAAAACCTTGAAGCTCTGGCCACTTTACATTCCATTGTATCATAAAATCCAGGCGCATTATCTCAATCTTTGCTAGGATATTTCCCCCTTCATTGAGTATTGCCCCTTGACTTGCTGTCTCCTGCCCTTGACCTTCTTATCTTGACCCTTATCCTGTCAGGACTAAATTATGATTCTTTTCGGGAATTATGGCTTGTCTGCTCACCCAGTGTCCTCACCCCCTCACCTGCCTTTGTTTCCCCTATAAGATTGTATACTCGGTTATTCTGTTTGCAAACTCTGGTAATCTATACAAGTACCCTGCCTCAGTTCCTCAGGGGCAAATGATTTTTGAGTCTCATTCATCTGGCTAGCTTAAAAGTCTCAAAAACCAATCTATGTCTTGCCTCAGTTTCTTTGGCATTACAGGATCATACTAGGAGGAGCTGGTGCTATTTTCCCCACTATCCTCTTTTTATTAGATGCTTCTATAAACATATTTAATGTGAATAACCTAAGTCAGAGTCAATAATAGATGTTCCACCACCCACAAAAGTTAATAGAAATTAGTAACTGAGAAAAAGGTTCCACTTCAGTGTTGTGGGAGAGAGATGGCAGGCAGCAATGATTCAATTCAATTCAATAAACATTTATTAAGTGCTTACTATGTGCCAAACACTGTGTTAAGGGCTGAAGAAACAAAGAAGCAAAAGGAGTTCACATCGAATAGGAAAGACAACCTAGAAACAAATAAACACAAAGCAAGTCATATACAGAATATTCCAGCAGTAGAAAAAAGAGGGTTTTTGCCAACTCTCTAGAAGCCTATTATATGATTTTTAGGACTACCAACACATAAACATAGGGATATCAGCATTCTCACTCATCCCTTTATGGTTCAGTGTTAGAGAACTGGTCCCCAGGGGATATCGATAAGTGCTCTCTGTTGAATGAGAGTGAGCCTCATGGATCACTCTGCAAGACAGTGTTAATGATGAACACCTTCTGGGAATAGAGGAGAACTGTAATAGAATGATAGCAGGCAGTAATGGGGAACACAGACAGGGAGTAGCAACCAGCAATATCTACTGAGAGTAGCAGGCAAGAGCTGTTATCAACAAATACTCCCATGTAGAAGGAGGAGCTACGCAAGCAGCTTTGATGCTCGGGATTATAGTCCAGCCTCTCTCGACTCCAACCAGTCCTAGGATGCTACTGAAATTCATGGAGACTACAAAAATTTCTAGGGGAGAATTGCTCACTGGAGTCTGGAAGGAAGTTTTCCCTATTGTCTCACATGTGAGACATAGTTTTGATAAAATGATGATGTTTTGAATATTTTGAATCTATATGCTTATAACAGAGTTGGTGACAGATTACCCTACTGTTAGTTTCATATATGAAGTTCCTAGATTAACTGAGTAAAGGCAATGCACCAGAGAAGCGCCAAAGTGGGTGTAAGCCCATGATGTCAAGAAAATACCTCTAGGGGCAGCGAGAGAGAGAGAGAGAGACTCTGGGCAAGTCATTTAACCCCAATTGCCTCAGCAAAATAAAAAAAAATCAAAATAAATAAAAGAAAATACCTCTGACACAGGCAGAGTTAAGAAAAGTATAGTTTTATCACATTCAGTATATAGAATAATTTATTTATTTTATTATTATTTTTAAAATGCTTATTACATGTATGGGTAGTTTTTCAACATTGACCCTTGCAAAACCTTCTGTTCCAAATTTTCCCCTCCTTCCCCCCACCTCCTCCCCTAGATGGCAGGTAGTCAATACATGTTAAAGATGTTAAAGTATATGTTAAATACAATAACATAGAATAATTTAAAGAAGACTTCCAAGTTATACCCATCAGGAGTTATTAGGAATATGATTATAATAAATAGATGGCATTGATTTATGTTGAGTTTATCAATTGTGTTCAGTTCAGTTTTTTCCTTTGCCATGAGCAAAAATTGTAGGGATGCTTAAAAAGTCTGTCCCTCTTAACTGCCTTAGATTTCTTCTTCAACATGCATTTATACTAGAGTTTTGCTATAGCAAGGCAAACTTCAGTCCAAGATCCTTTGAATTGCCATCATTTTCAAATCAATGGAGTATGAAAGGATGAGGTTTTGCTGTACTTCCCCTTCCCAAATAAATAAGGTCACCAACTTTAAGCGAGTGAGATAACTCCCAGAAATGGAATATGATTGAATGTCCTTATAGTAATAAAAACCAGAATATGTGATTTTTAATCTGATGTACAGCAGATATGAAGATAGAAAAAGCAAGAAATTCTGCTTTCTCAGAGGACTGATTATTTAATCTTGGCTGCATAGATCCTTTCTTGTCCATCTTTTCAATATCAGGCCTCTGGCTACCAGAGCTTTTCTTTCCAAACTATATTATCCTCAAAATATTAACATAGTCATTTCTTCTAAAATATTAATTCATAAAATGCATAACCTTCTCTTAAGAAATTATGGTAAACATGATACAATTGTTAGTAGTAGCTAACACTTTTGATTTCATAGTATTTTGTTAGTAAAAAGAACCATCATAAAAAATATTTAGTTGAGTTCAGTATAATAATCATACACATATTATGTATTCCATACCATTGGTGATATAACAAACTAGCATGATCCCTACTCTCAAGGAGTTTATGGGAATAATGGAAGGGGACAGTAGAGTTATTGTTTGTCCAGAGGTAAACATACAATGCCTAGTGTACTAAGAGCAGAGAAGAGCTCACTTTAAAAAGCTCGGTGAGATTTTAAGGATGAAGAGATCATTTTTAGCCTGCAGGATCAGTGAAGGTTTTATAGAGGAAGTGTCATCTGAGCTGGACCTTAGAACGTGTGAAAGGTTATGAAATGTGGAATTGAAGAGGGATTGGCTTCTTTGCATTAAGGATGATTAGCATGAATATGAGGAGGTATTGCTCAGTTCAGGAATATGGTGTAATATGGTGGTAAGATCAGAGTAAATAAAGTTTTCAGTAGGATTTTTGAAAACTGTTAACAGAAGACAATACATTTTAAGAGGGAGTTTTCTCATTGAGAGAAATAATTTTCTCACTAAATTTCTCATTTCTCCTTTAATCAATTAAACCACAGGTCCAGTTATTGTTTTGAGCTATTTTATTTTACTTTTATTTTTGAGAGTAGAAACCAGAGAGAAGGAATGAGAAAAGATGGCTAAAATCACAATGAACTGCCTCACAAATGTACATTTATGTTTGCTCTGTGCCTTATGTGTAACTTGGCCTGAAGTTCCCTCATAAACAGGGGAAGATCCAAGGAAGGTAAAGAGAAGGCGTATTTGTTCTCACATACTACCAGACCAGAATAACCTAACAGACTCAGTATTCTGGGATATGATACTCTGAATAATACTATTGGGGGTTTGATGCACTAGATCCTGGAGGTCTCTGTTCTGGTTGTGGAGAAGGTCCATAAGTAATTGGCTGAGTAATATGTGATTATTGCTCTGAAGTGGTAGAATCAGCAGATGGAGGGGGTTTCCTTTGTATACAATCACCGCCATTTTGGCTGGGTTCTCATGGTTCAGATTCTGGGACATCCTTGTATAGTCCCCATGTTAAGTAAGCTGTTAAATAAGGGGTTAGAATTTAGAACAGCTTTGGAATCAATCTTTCTCCATTAGACAGAAGTCAGCTATTCTCTTTTGCCTTCTTGGTGTCTTCCAGGTCTACTAGTCAATGAGTTCCTCAGCCTAGATGTGCATCTCATTGGCGCAGTAACCAGATGTGGGATTCAGAGAGACCCAGATCTGGGTGGTGGTACACCTTCCTATGTGAGATGGCAGTGATAACAAAAGAGCTGCATAGTGACCATAGGAAACTAGAACTCCTCCTACACTATATCTTGAATCACTAAATCTGATTTCAACTTCCAAAGTCACCTTCATTTTACAGGTGATGAAACAAGATCAGAGAAGATAATGACTGCCAAGATCTAGAATATGAACTAAGGCTTTGACTATAAGGTCAGTTCATTAGCAATGTAGGATAATTCCAGATCATGGTAGAAAGAAAAGGCAGATGAGTCTAGGTACGAGAGAAATTGCTTTCACCATTAATTATCTTATTTGGTCAGCATTGATACAAGACAGAACAAACAAAATACAAATAAATGTGACTGTTTTTGGTAATTATATTTCCTGGGTTAACAAAACTATAGTTCAAGTTGGTGGTAAGAGAATGTTTTAGAATAGTAGTATCAAACTCAAATAGAAAAAGGGGCCATTAAATCATACATAAACATCCTTGCAGGCTGTATATTGACAATGTTTTAAAAGTATTGTTATTTATATTTTATTTTGAAAACTTATTTTGTCAAATATTCCTCAACTACATTTTAATCTGGTTCAAGCCTTGGAAGTGTTATAGGCGACCTGTGGGCCACACTTAATAAATATGTGATCATGGTCAAATTACAAAAATGTTTTGTACATCACTTTTTGTATCTGTAAAATGAGAGCATTGAACTAGATAGTCCCAAAGGTCTCTATCAGCTCCATCCAGACATATGATACTATGGATCACAAAGTAACATCATTTTAATATTTTTAGCTGTGATTAGAGATTTAAAAAGCAGAGGAAGTAATCTCTAATCAATCAACAGTCAGATCACATTTGGAATGAATATTAGTGTCACGGTCCTCACTTTATTTTTAAAATTTTATAAATTTTATCTTTATCCATATTAATATGGATCCCATGATACTCTCCTTCTCTCAAATCCTTCAATAGCTCCCTATGTTCATAGGAAAATGTATTAACATCCAAGACTGGCACTTAATGCCCTCTATAACCTGGATGTATGTCACTTTTCTGATCTCAAGTTCCTTATCTATAAAACAAGAGAGCTGAACTCAATAATATTTAATTTAGGTCATAATAGTAAATATTTCAATGTTTCAAAAGCACTTGAACTCTTTGTAGGAAGAGTGTCATGTAACAAGAAAAATGTAATATTATTAAGATATACAGTGGCTTGTAAATTTTACATTGTCAGTTGAGTCATTTCTGCCTAGGATAGAATCTCATAAATTTGTCGTTTCCCAGTAAATGTTGTTTCAGGATATGATTTGTGAATTGATGCAGAATGTATCAAAAGGCATCATAAATCAAAGAAAAAATTGCAATGACAAAGAGAAGTATTCAGAGCACATTTAGGCTAGCTTATTCGGATGGCTATTTACATCAAAAATACTGGAAAACTGTGTCTCATCACCTTTCTCGATTTAAAGACTTTGTAGGACAAATGATGGCAAATGTGCACAGTTGCTTTTTTTTCACAATGAGTGAAATCAGAACATGTATGCATTGACACTTCTGTTTTCAATCTGATGATTTCCTTAATGTCATCTGACTTCAATGTGTTTTGAAAAAATCCTACCAGTTTCAAAGAGGAAAGAACAAGCACAAGTAATGTTTATCTCATTATGTCATTTTGATGAACATGATAGAAATTTGGGCTTTGAGTCAGGAAAACATGAGTTCATCAGACCTCTAACCTATGCTGACTGTTTGACCATAAGCAATTGTCACTTATAGTCTTAGATAGGACAATTTTTGTTTTTAACGATTCTATTTTGAAGATGAGTTGCTGAGGTTTTAATGAAGGAATTCTTTGCACTTATAAAATCATAATTCAACTTTTCCCAAAACCAGTGAGCACAAGTATTATTTTAATTATAGAATTTTAAAACAAAAATCGAATGTTCAGTATATGGTGGAAGTACTCCATTAATGAATAAATAAATAAATAAGTCAAGAACATATATATAGCCTCTTATTATACATGTACCTTATTTTTTAAAAATACACATTTTTTTAAATGAAACATATTGGGAGAGAAAAATCAGAAAAGGGAAAAACAATGAAAAAAAAGAGAAAAAAGAACATATTTACATTCATTTTCTATAGTTCTCTCTCTATATAGGTAATGTTTTCTATCCAAAGTTTATTGGGATTGCCTTAGATCTTTGAACCATTGAGAAGAAATAAGACTTTCATAGTTGATCATCACACATTCTAGCTATTACTGTGTACACTGTATTCCTGGTTCTACTTCTTTGACTCAGCATCAGTTTATGTAAATCTTTCTAGGCCTTTCTAAAATCAGTTTGTTCACCATTTTTTATAGAACAACAATATTTCATTACTTTCATATGCCATCACTTATATAGCCATCCTCCAATTATCGGATGTATACTCACTTTTGAATTCTTTGCCACCACAAAAAAGTCATTATAAGCATTTTTGCACTCCTTTTCCATCCTTTATGATTTCCTTGGGATATAAATTCAGTAGTAGCACTGCTGGATCAAAGGGTATGCACAATTTTATAGCTCTTTGCACATAGTGTCAAATTGTTCTCCAGATTTCACAACTCCACTAGCAATGCATTTTTCCACATCCCCTCTACCCTTTATCAATATCTTTTTCTGTAATTTTTGCCAATCTGAAAGATAGGAGGTGGTACTCCAGAGTTGTTTTAATTTTCATTTCTCTAATCAATAGTGATTTAGCGCATCTTTTCATATGACTATAGATGGCTTTAATTTCATTATCTGAAAATTGTCTGTTTATAACCTTTAACCATTTATCCATTTGGGAATGACTTGTATTCTTATAAATTGGATACCATTCTTTACATGTTTTAGAAATGAGCTTTTATCAGAAATATTAGATGTAATTTCCTCCTCAGCTTTGTACTTCTCTTTTAATCTTGTTTGTGCAGAAACTTTTTAATTTAACACAATCAAGGTTGTCCATTTTGCATTTCATAATGTTCTCTAGTTCTTCTTTGTTCATAAATTCCTCTCTTCTCTAAAGATCTGATAGACAAACTATCCCTTTTTCTCCTAATTTGCTTATTTGCTTAGTATCATCCTTTATGCCCAAATCATGTACCCATTTTGACCTTATTTTGGTATGGGATGTGAAATGTGGTTCTATACCAAATATCTGACTTATTAGAATATATTTTCTTAATTATATGTGGAACTCACGAATAGTATAAACATTAGAGAACTTATGATGGAACAGGTCATAGTTTTTTGCTCAAAATCTGCTTAAAATGTGGGGTATAGATGCAGCAAGAATAGTTTTTAGAGGGCATATCTTAAAATCAGAAAGAACTAAATTCAGCTATTGCCTTTAATAGAATCAGTTATGTTACTATAGGAAAATCACCTAACTTTTCAATGCCCACAGATAACTCTTTAAGACTATAAGTTATAAATACTTTTCAAATGCAGAATTGGGGAGACATGATGGAACAATAATTTGAATAATATTATGAGTTTTAAAAGACTGAAAGCTCAATATGAGTCAGTAGTTTGCCACATACATACAGACAAACATACAAACATGCAGGCAGACATATATTTATATGTTCCATTCTGATATTAGGCTATATCATTTAGTGGTTTCCAGGAATAAGCAAACAATAGTCCCATTGCATTTTCTCCTGCTTATATCAACAGTATTATATTCAGGGGCAGCAATGTTGCACAACATAGAGAGCCCTGGGACTGGATTTAGGGAAACTAAGCTTAAATACAATCTTAGACACTAATCCTGACCTTAAACCTAAATGCAGTAACTAGGTGACCTTGGGAAAGTCAATTAATTTCTGCCTTTTGTTATTAGACAATTAATTTACTTTAATTGCTGTCTACCTCAATTTTCTCATCTGCAAAATGGGGATAATCACCCTAATGAAAATCAAATGAGATACCATTTGTAAAATGCTTAGCACAGTGCCTGGCACATGATAGGCACTGGATACATGCTTGTTCTTTTCCCTTTGGGAAAGTTTAGATGGATGTAAATTAGTTTAAGATGGACATAAATAAGTTATAAAGTGTCTGGAGGTGAGCAACCAGGATGGCAAGGACCCTGCATCTATGTAATATGAGGATGATTGAAGGAAATAGAGATGATTAGCCAGGTAACAGAAGACTCAGATATGATAAATGTCTTCCCATATCTGAAGAACTGTTACTTACCAGAGGGATAGGGCATGTTATATTTGGTTCTAAAGGGTTTAACTAAGAGTAACAGGTAGAATTGGATGCAAAGAAAGCAATTTATGTTTTATGTCAGGAAAGACTCTCTCACAATGAGCTGTCTAAAAGTAGAATTGGCTGCTTTGGGAAATATAGATTCATCCCCATTGAAGGTCTTCAAGCAGAGATGAGATGTTCAATTGGGTATGTAAAAAAAAAGTATACCTTTAAGATATGATTGGGATAGATTGCATCAGATATCCCTTTTAGTTTTAAATTCTTCAGTTTTCAATTTAATTCAATACTCTTAAGTGACAGAAATATTGCTAATTTTCATTAGTGGAAGGAATTTTCAGAGACAGAGTTCCCCATGCAAATAAATCACTTGTTCAAATGCTAGAATAATTTTTTTTTCTTTAAAGGAATTAAATTGTATTGAAAGGAAAAAAAAGACCAATCTTAATTTTGAATATATCACAAGCTTCTTAGTCTTCAAATAAGAAAAAGGAAGTTTTCATAAAAAATAAAAATTGTCTTTTTATACTGTTGTGTGTATTAACTATAGCTCACTATTAGAACTGAAGTTCTCCCTTTTTTGCTTTGCAATCTGTGTGTGTGTGTGTGTGTGTGTGTGTGTGTGTGTGTGTAGCATCACCATATCATCATATAAATAATACAAGCCTCACTAAAAGCTGAGAGTCGGATGCTTCTGTGTTGCATGTCTTCCTAAATTCAACCACATGACAGCCTTCTGCAGAGCCTAATCTCTAGTCAAAAAGAAAAACAGGATCACAATGGCCAAGATGATTTTTTTTTATTTTCTGGATGTGTACTCAATGCAGGTAAAGTTCAGACATCATGGAGCTTCAAATGGAGTCTTTCAAAGGCAAAAAGAAAAGCAAGGCAAAAAAGGAAAACATATTGGACTATTACAAAGACATTTTAACCAAGGCATATTTATTAAGCTTACTTTATTTTCTCCCACATATTCAAAGGCATCTGATTAAATCATCCTTGGGAAATTGACAAAGCTTTCTTCTGCCTGTTCTATGTAGATAAACATTTTCTCGGCAGATTTTTATCATCTTCTAGGCTCTGTATCAGGGACTTGGTAAGCGTATTATGTGACATGAATGTGCCCCCACAAAAGAATTTCAACTCAAGATGTATCTTTGTGGTATCAAGCCCATTACCGAGATGGAGTTCAGATTTGTGTCATATAAGGTAGAAAAATTTCAGAATATTCATTCATTTAACAAATGTAGGTTTAGTGAACTGTGACATATATTTACTGAGTGAGTACAAAGTAGAATGAATATTTATTTTGAAACTGTGATCTGTGTTCCTGTTCTATAGGATGAGAAATGACATTTGGAGGTCCATCTTCCATTCTATAGAAATTGTTATTCAGTATGACATCTTGAATGCTTCACTTTTTATGCTGATTTCTTTAGTCAATAAACACTTATTAAATGTTAAACTAGATTACCAAAAATATTTTGATCAATCAGAAATGATAAATGAAACATTTTAAGAGGCTCTTTGTTTACCAGTTCAAGTACAACATTTCTTCTTCTTCCATTCAAGACTTACCACAGTCTGATGCTACCATACCCTTCCAGATTCTCCTCCTATTAATCCTCTTCCTATGCTTAACATTTTAATGAAACCAAACAGTGGGTCTCCTTCTAAACATGCTGTGGCTTTCATCTTCTTTCTTTAGATTGTTCCCTAAGGATGGGATATGTTTCCTTCCCCTTTTTACATCTTCTATTCCTTTCTGCCCTTTAAATTCCAATTCAAATGCCATGTTTTCCATGAAGTCATACAGCATTGTTCCATAAGAAGATGGCATTTCCTAATTATATTTCATGTAACAATTTACGTTATTTCTCTCTGGTGCCTTTATCATGTATTATTTTATATTGTCATTGTATGTACATCCAATACATCCCTACATAAAACTCTCAGCTCTGTAAAAGTAAGGACTATATCTTTATTAAACTGCCTCTACTCTAGAGTTCTGCACATAATAGGAACCTAATATATTCTTTTTAATCCTTAATTGTATTATTTTCTATTTAAATGTAAAGATAGTTTTCAAAATAATTTTTTTGTAAGACTGAGTTCCAGTTTTCCTCTCTCTTATTTCCCTTCTTGTTTTCCAAGACAGCAAGCAATCTGATGTACATTATACATGTACAATCACATTAAACACATTTCCTCATCAGTCATGTTGTGAAAGAAGAATCAGAACAAAAAAGAAAAAACATGAGAAAGAAAAAACAAACAAAAAACCCCTACAAAAGCACAAACAGTATACTATGATTTGTATTTAGACTCCATAGAACTTTCTCTGGATGTGGATAGCATTTTCCATCACAAATCTTTTGGAATTGTTTTGGATCATTGTATTGTTGAGAAGAGTTAAGTCTGTCATAGTTGATCATCACACAATGTTGCTGCTAAGTGTATACCTAATCTATTCTAGCTGAATTCTCTGTAATAGGATTTTATCATGTGCTTTTGGCCTAAAAATGTTCCCCTTACATTCTAATGATAATATATGTTTTTTTCATAGATTAAAGCATGTATCTTCCTGATGTTTTTAAACTAAAAAAACAGATTTTGAAGAAACTGACAAATAATGATTTTTTAAATGAAAAGAAAATATCTTGTTAACAAAACTTCATGTTACTGAGCCATTCATCACCTAATTTTTCAAAGATACCATATGTTCACAATTCCTGATAGAGTCATACTTAAGATATGAAGCATGGTCTAAGATTGTTTAGATATACTGAGGGAATTGAGGATACCTTCATTAATTCACCAATCAGGATAGGTAAGTACAGGCTTATAGTGCAGCATGCTTGGAGATGGAGCTGATTGTTAAATTTTTATCGTGAGTATTTATGTCTCAAAAATGGATAAATACTCCAAATCAGGGCTTGATTTAGTGTTTTGTTGATTTTTAAACTCAAGAAATAGAAAAAAAGGTTAAAAATGCATATTCAATTTAAACTTTTTGTCTTAATGTCTTTTCTTTTCTCCCTCTTGTTTATAATCTGATGCCCATTTTATTTCCTAATTTTCTCTACAAAAGATTTTCTCTTCTTTCCTTAAATGTTTTTGATTTCTTTTTGATTTTGGTATATGTATATGTGTATACACACACACACACACACACACACACACACACACACATAAATAAATAAATTAAAATTATAGTCCCCCTTTTTTTAAGGACAGTAACTAGTTAGACCATCTTTAAGGAAATTATTTTAATTCCCCTATTTACATGTTCTAATTAGGCCCCTTTCTTGAGCACCTAATTCTCTTCCAGATATCTTACAAGCACTATAGGGCTACAGAGAGATTCCTGCCCTCATTAACTTTATACTATTACTAAAGTGATGAATTACTCAATTGTAAAAATTAAAACAAACAGGGCAGCTAGGTGGCACAGTGGATAGAGCACCAGCCCTGAAGTCAGGAAGATGTGAATTCAAATCTGGTCTCAGACACTTAACACTTCCTGGCTGTGTGGACCCTGTGCAAGTCACTTAACCCTAATTGCCTCAGCCAAAAAAAAAAATTAAAACAAACAATAGTAATGAAAGATATTTAGAGCAATAAGATGAGGAAACTGAGGCAGATAGAAGTGATTTGACCAAGTCATGCATCTGATAAGCATCTGAGACCAGATTTGAGCTCATCTTCCTGCCTCCAGAACAGTACTCTGCCCAGTGTACTAATGAGCTTTTTTCTTCTATTTTCTACTATATTTTCTACTATTAGTGAAACAGTCGCGACAATGAGAAGTCAGAGGACCTTTATTCCATCTCTGCTGTTTAATATCTTCTGTGCTTTTAGACAAGTCATTTACCTACATTGTCCTTAATATATATATGGATCAAACTAGATATTTTCTAAGGTTCCTTCTGGATACGTTTTTTAAATATATGTGTCCTAAAATGTACTATGGCTTAAACATATACATAACCCCTGCAGCTTAGAGCTGCAGGGGACCTTAGACATTATCTTGTACAATTACTTATTGTAAAGATATACAGCATCTATGATGTGCTAGGTACCAGGGATTCAAATATAAAAGGGAGATAGTTTTTGTCCTCAAGGAACTTTGGACAGCATAGCATAGAGAAATGGAGATAAAATAAACAAATTTGGATCTAGGCCATCACAAGGAGTACTGAGTGCTACTTAAGGCAGTAGATTGTTTCATCCTTTCCAGTATCAATGGTAATATTGATTTGCCTGCTCCATAGAAAAAGCCATAGGGAGGGAAGGTATGAGCATGGCAGCAAGATGGATGACAAGATATATAGGTGTCCTGATGCAAGACTGATTGGGATGGGAAGCATGGTCTGGGAGGGGTTGAAGTGAGGATTCATTCAATTACTCAATAATAAAGGTGGTTCAGTGTAGGAATATGCTAATAGTAGCTTATAATTGCAGATGATACTTAAATTTTCATTGTGGGCATTTATACCTCAGAAATATGTAAATATTACAAATCAGGGTTTGATTTATTGTTTTGTTGATTGAATAGACTGAAGAAAATGATGGAGAAAATGATAATAAAAATTAAACTTAAAAGTGTTTCCTGTTTGGAGAGCTGATTATTAAACATTTAGCTATACTTACCTGGTTCATTTCCAGGATAGAATATTAATGCTTTGTGAATGAAAAGTGGGAGAGGTACGTGATCACTGGAGATCTATGTCTGGAAGATTACTGTTTTTACTGAAGAGGAGGGAATGATAGGTGGACACCCACATTGGGTTGAGAAGAGGAAACTTAACCCTAAGGAGGTAAGGACTTAATAAAGATAATATAGTTAAATAAATTACAGAACTATAGTTTAAACTCAAATCTTTTGACTCCAGGTACAGTTCATTTCCCCTTATATTTTACTTTCACTATATTTATCCTTTTTCTCTTCCCAGTCTTAGTCCTGCCCACAAACTGGGAAAAAGAGAAACCAATTTTCCTTAAAACAGGTGAGTATTGTCTAGCAGAATACACTCATTTATTGGCTGTGTACAAAAATCTATATTTTATGCTGTCCTTATAATGAATGAATGAATGATTTTCTATAAAGTGGTGGGGAGAAACTTTATCATAAATCCTCTGGAATGATAGCTGGCTATTACATTGACTAGGGCTCTTAAGTTGTTCAAAATTGTTTTTCTTTATATTTTTGTATTTATAAAGCAAATTGTCTACTTAGTTCTGCTCCTTGTATGTTCCATCGGTCCAATATTTTTCTTTAGATTTAGATCTTTAGATGTTCTCATTTAATGTTGCATCAGTTTATCTTCACATTTTTCTCTAAAACCAGCCTCTGTCATTTCTTATAGCTAAATAATATATTGCATCAATTTATCATACTTTGTTCAGAATAGTGTAATTGATAAGAAAGAGTATGATCTTATTTTCTAATTCTTAGCTGCAACAAAATGTTGCCATGAATATTTTCATAAAAATAGTTATGTTCCTTTTTTCATCTGTTTGGAAATACATAACTTATAGTAATATCATTGGGTCAAAAATACGGTTTTGTGAGTTTCAGATTCATTTTCAGAATGGCTGTAAAGTCTTCAAAAACATTGAATTAGATGCTTAATGCATTTTCCTCTCACATTTCTCTAACAGTAATTTTCACTTTCCCTTCCTTCCCCCCTGCCTCCTTTTCTCCCTCCTTCCCTCCCTCCTTCCCTGCCTCCTTCTCTTCCTCCCTTCCTCTCTCCCTCCTTCCCTGCCTCCTTCTCTTTCTCCCTCCCTCCCTTTCTTTCTTTCTCTTTGCTTCTCTCCCTCCATCCCTTTCATATCTCCCTTCCTTCCTTCCTTCCTTCCTTCCTTCCTTCCTTCCTTCCTTCCTTCCTTCCTTCCTTCCTTTCTCCCTCACTCCTTCCCTCCCTTCCTTCCTTCCTTCCTTCCTTCCTTCCTTCCTTCCTTCCTCCCTTCCTCCCTTCCTCCTTTCTTCCCTCCTTCCCTTCCTCTTTCTCTCTCTCCTTTTCTTTGTTTTTTTTTTTTTTGGGGGGGGGTTATCTTTGCGGTATTCATACAGATGGATGTGATGGAATATCATAATTGTTTTAATTTGTAAAATCACTTTTGAGATCTAACATTGATAGATTTTTCTTTCATCCCTTTCTTCAATATCTTACATAGGATTGTGAAATTTGATTGAATTGAACTCTCTTTACTCTAGATACTATTTCTTAGAATATTGTAGAAACTAGTGGATTTTAGAAATGAACAGTAGGATTTAGGTGAAACCAGGGAGAAAATACAGTGAAGATAACAATTTCAAATGGAGAACACACAGTTTTCATTTTTAGATGCCAGGGAATCCTTAAAGGAACTTTGTGTAATGTGAAATTCAGATGATATGTCTGCTATATCCTTACTTCAGAAATATGCTGTCTTCCTCTCTTTGAACAGATTCATCATCAACAAAATTGTCAAACAAGTAAGTAGAAATGGCAGGGAGTTAAATACAGGTTTTCACTAGATAGCATCATTTTTTGATTGAGCAGAGCTATGAGATACAAAAGGGAAACTGGAGAAGACTTCCTGTATTAGTAATTTAGGCCAACAAGTCTCACCAAATCAAAACCTTCACACGCTCTGGTTCCAATTATGAAGAGTTTCTATGATAATTTACCAACCATCAATTGAACTTGTCTCTACGCAGTTCAAATATTACAAAATATGGCCTTGACTAAGTTTTGATATTTATTTCCCCATCACATCAAGAGACCAGGGCAAGAAACACTACTGAAATAAAACATAATCAAGATAAAAATGAATAGTAAAACAAGATAAAATCATCTAAACACATATAACCAGTGAAATGCTAAATTAAATCCAGTCACTGAAAAAATTGGAATGAAGGTTTTCTGAATTTGGGGAGTTTAAAATAGGAAGAAAATTTGATTAGTTTTTCCCACCCATTTCAACCACCTCATTTGGCAGCAAATACTCCTCCAAATAAGTCCCTACATGGTAACTTAGTGTCCATAGTAGAAAGAAAAAAAATGAAGTCTATGTACAAGATTTATGTATCTAAGATGAATTTTTACACAATAATCTTTAAAACTGTCTGAAAGTGGAACTGGTACATCAGTACCAAATCTTCATTAATATTAAGGCAATGATGTAGCAACTCCCCAGCTTGGTTGGAGTGATGGCAAATACATATGCATTTGTTGTTAAGTCATTCAGTCATGTCCAACTCCTTGTTGGAATATGTCACACCAATACTGTCCATGGGGTTTTCTTGGTAAGGAAACTGGAGTGGTTTGTCATTTCTTTCTCTGGAAGCAAACAGACTAAATAACTTGCTCAGGATCAAATTTGAACTCCATGGCTTCCTAAGGCTAGGCCTAGAATTTTATTCTCTCTAACTGCCACATATATATACATCCATTTATCCAAAAATGACTTCTCAATGGTGATTTTTTTTTTAAGGAAAATTTCAGTCTTTGTTGTGTTAAAGAGATATCCACTCCTTTTCAAGGATTCCAGGTAGTGACTGATAGATATGAAATTCCCTTAGTATGAAATATACTTTGGGATATTTGAGTTCTGGAATTTACTACAAGGATATGGAAAGTCTTATTCATGATATCAATATTACTGGGATGCTAAGGCCCAGATGGACATTCTTATGGAGTTATAATTGTGAAAAGAAAACTTTTTATCTGAAAACAAGAAAACATTCCTACAGAATACTTGTTAAATTAGAGAAATATGGATCCTCTATAGGAGTTTTTCCTGTTAGCCAACTTTGGTATTGTAACCTTGCTCTATTTCCTTAGAATGAGAATCAAAGACTTTCCTCTCTTCCCTCAATGCAGATGCTCATATATTTCTCTTCCCCCTTACCCCTTGCTCAGCATTGCATTCTTGAAATATTACTTCATACCCTTAGATGAAGAGAAAATTTCACTTGATACAATTTGATTAAGTACCTACTCTGTTCTCTCTGTATAAAAAGAGAGTTCCTTCCCTCATGAGCTCACAATCTAATTTTTACATAATTCTGTTAATGTAGAAAATTGTGATAGATGTTCATAAAGGAAGATTGGCATATGTATTAGCAAAAATCCTGAATAGCAAATGCTTCCTTATATACATTATTATCAAAACATTAAATTGCTGGGATCATTTCTTATGGAAAGCATTTTAGCAGTTTTGCTGGCTCTTCCATGAATCTGATTTCATCCTTTTTTCCCCAAGAGCAGTTTGGGAAATAAGTCCCTTTAAGATTGCCATCACTTAGACAAAGTCACATTTCTTTCTCTGCAACCAGAAAGAGGGAGTTGAAGCCTTCAGTGCAAGCACTGCTTGTTTTCTAATTCTTATAAATGCCAGTAGTTTACCAGCTAGGTAGTGTAGTGGTTGGAGTGCCAGCCTGGAGTCAGGAAGAACTGAGTTCAAATCTGGCCTCAGATACCTACTGGCTGTGTGCCCTGGGCAAAACTGTTTGCATCAGTTTCCTTATCTGTAAAATGAGAGGGAGAAGAAAGCAGCAAACACATCAGTATCTTAGCCAAGAAAACTCCAAATGAAGTCATGAAGAGCCAGACATGCTTGAACACCAGCTACAGTCTCAAATACAGCTCCTAGCCTGGCTTTCTGTGACCCTGTTTAGTACTTTTGGTTATAATCCTCTCCATACATACTTTTATTATTATTATATAGTTTTGTTATCCACAGAGACCTTTATTACTCTTTAATCTTGTGACTGTCCTCCATCCATACCATTGAAACAATCTTTCTATGCAATAGGCATATAAGACTCCTTAGGAATATTGAACTCTTTGTAGGAATTCTCTGATAATCTTAGAAATGTAATCTCTCTATCTTACCTCGACCATGCCTTTAAATATCTAGATGGTATAGTATGTTTATTAAGTGATGGGGAAATCAATCTAATAGATACATGATATTGGGGAATTGAAAATTATGTAGAATGACATCTTGCATTCTCTATATTGAATGATTTCCCTAACTTATATAACACAAATTCAAATTTCTTGACATTGACATATTATATATATATATATATATGTATATATATATATATATATATATATATATGTATATATATATGTATAAATAATCATGCCTCTATATGTTGAATTATATGATGGAGTTTCTAAAATTTGCACTCGATAGGAATCAAATAATTTTAGACATGGAAAAAGTCTTTGATATCAGATAAGTCATTATTTTATGAACAAGGCAATTGAAACCAATACAGATTAAAATATTGCTAGAGAGCTAGCTTGAAGTAGTCAAGATTAGTTCCCCAGTCTACTGACTCCTACTTTAGTGATTTTTCCATTATGCCATATTATTCTTTCTATTTCTAGGATTTAGAAAGGTAATCTATGTATGTCATTGCAATGCACTCAAACAAAAGTATTCCACCAGGTTTTCTCTAATGGTATAGAAATGATCCAGATGCTGAATCAGGGGAATCAGACTTTCGCTTTCTACCTCTAAATGGGGTCAAATTTTTTTTCTTTACTGATTTGGCATATAAATGACATAATAATGCTGTTTATTTTTTTAATTTTATGAGCAGAGAAGCATACAAGATCTTGAATAGATTCTCTGTAGGGAACTTGTGTCATGAGGTACAAGTGCATGTGCCTTAGGCGTCTGCCTTAGGCAGTTTGGAAGAAGAAGGAACCTTTAGGAAAGAATAGTATCTATGTAGTCACTGTTTGCCTGGCCCTCAACCTGGCTATTCTGTCTAAATAGAACTTAATGGGAAAATAGATCTATTCATACTTTTCCAATGAGTATCAATAGAGAGTGCTCAAGCAGAGGCCTAGACCAGAGCAAATCTGGAGGAATGCATATTGTCTCCTTTCCCTACTTGTAGATGATGATAATTGTGCCTATTGCTATATGTTTAGTTAAAATATTTTACTGAGCTTTGTGTTTATAAATCTGCTTAAAGAATTGAAGAATGTTAATAGTTAAAAAAAAAAAAAACTTCAAAGCTCATCTACTCTAATCTTTATGACATTCTTGGCAAGTGATTATTCAGCCATTGCTTGAATTATAATGGACTGAATCTCACCACCTATCAAGGTAGGCTTTTATATTTTTCTATAATTGTAATTCTTAAATCTGTGATTTTTACCACTATTGTTCACTACTTGTTAAGTAAATTCCCTCCATGAATGCAGGTCAGCACCCTCTCTGCAACTGATAATTTTAGTTTCCTAAAGCACTGAGAGGTTAAGTGATTTGTTCAGAGTCACACAGCTGGACATGAATCCACATCTTCCCGATCCTAAAGCCAGCCATCTTTCCCCAAGGCCACATTGCATTTATCTTTAATTGAGGACAATTTTCTCTCCTCAGTTTTCCTCATTCCTCCTAGTTTAGCTTGTGAGGTCAAACAGAAAAGTTGAATCCTTCCACACAGCCTTACTTTAAGTTCTTCAGTTACTTTAAGACAGCTTTCTTGACTTTTCTAAATATTCTCTTCTGCAGGCTTTGCATCCGTAATTCTTTCAATCAGTTGCCTTGTGTTATGAGAATTGGGTGACGGTGGACACTAAATAGCACAGTAAGCTGTCACATGGGAGGTGCTAGTCTTCCTTAAGATTCACCTGTAGCTCCAAGAAATTGCAGTGGCCAAACTACAACTGTGACTCTGAGAAATTGTAAAGGCCACTATCACTATTACCTCAGTAAACTATCTCCACCGAGGGGTTGAATCAGATTGAGGGTAACCGACAGGGATAAAACCTATCCATGGGTTAGGGGAATGTCTACCCAAAGCATATGACAACTTACAGGTAATGAGAAGATGAGAATGATTTGATTCGATGGCCACAAAGGTGGTTGAAGCAGGTATGCTTATAGCTTGGTTAGACATTGAGACACCAAGGTTATCCACTGCATTCCAGGCTATTGCCAGTCACCCTCACTTTTGTCTTACCACTGGATTTCCATGTCTCTGGAAGAGAGATTGAGACTGATGACTTTGTGAAACTCTGTTGTACTTAAATCCAATTCATGTGCAAGATATTACTAAATGTCATTGATCCTTTTCAAAAAAAAGGAGAAACAACAATAACTTATAACAAATTAGAAGCCTTCACTCATTTTGGATTTTGGTAAAGAAGTCTAACCTCCTTCTTTGGAGATCTTTACTATCAGTAATTTTTCAATATATAAAACATTGGATCATAGATTTAGGGGTGAAAGAAACCTGATGTGTCATCTTGTTAAGTTCTTTCTCTTTATTCTTCTAAGACCAAATGACTCAAAGTTATAACAGACAGAAAACAGTTAAATTTGAAACAAATTTTTCTGATTCCAAATCTAGTCTTCTTTACAGAATACCATTGTACCTATCATTGGAGGATTTCCTGTATCTGATTATCTTATCCTCTGCCAGTGTCTTTTACCACTTCAGAGGCTCCTTCAAACTTTCCCTCTTTTTTGAATCACAGTATATTATGGAAAGATGCTGGAACTCAGGATTAAAGACTACCTGTGAGATTTACTTGGTAGGCAGATCATTTGAATTTTCTAGCATCTCATTTCTTCATCTACATCATTCTCAGTGTCAGTGGACATCCCCATAACTTTGTCCTGGACCACTTTCTCTTTTTCTTTTATATTCTCTCATTTGGGGAATGTCATTAGTTTCCATCTACTCAGTGATGGTCACCTCTGTGAAGTTGATTCCTAGATTTATATAACCAGATCAAGTCACTCACCTGAGTACCAGTTCTGCATCATAAATTGCCTTTTAGACATCTCATAGTAGATGAATAACACTATCTTCCTGGTCACCTTGGTTCACACCCTTGAGGATATTTTAGACTTCTCACTCAAACACATGTATGAAATCTATTTTCCAATCTTGTCATTTCTACCTTCACAACTTCTTTTATTAACATTCTCTTGGTCAATACTCCAATTCAGGCCCTCATTATCTCTTGTCTGGAAGATTCTAGCAATCTTCTAATTGATTCATCTGTCTCAGGTCTCCCCCCCAAAAAAAATCTTCAATTCAGTCATCCAAATTTTTTTTCTAAAGCACAAGTCTGATCATGTTATCTCCTTATGCAATAATCTCCAGGAGATCCCTATTATCTCAAGATCAATATCATCTCCTCCTTTTAGCACTCAAAATACTTCATATTTTTTCCTCTTCCTATTTTTCCAGTTTTCTTTCACTTTATTATCCCCTTCATACTCGTGGTCTAATAACATTGACCTATTTAATTCTTCTCATTTACAACATTCTGGTTTCCCGTTCCTTGTAAATGAGCTGGCTGTCTTCCATTCCTGGAATGCTCTCCCTAATCACTTCTACTACCTGTCTTCTTTGGATTTCAAGAATCTATTTAAATCTCAGCTTCTCTTAGGAGAGCTTCTCCAGTATAATTTCACTTTATGACTTTTCTCTGAGATTATTTTCCATTTATGCTATGTATACTTGTATATATCTATACTTATATAGATGTAGACAGATATAGATATAGGTTATTGATATTTATTTCTCCCCTTAGAATGAACTCTTCAAGCTCAAAGGCAGGGACAGAAATTTTGCTTTTTTTTGCACTCCTAGTACGTAGCAGAGTAATTGGTATATAACAAGTGCTTAATAAATGCTTGTTAACCAACCGACGTAGTCATCATAAGAATTGGGATAATAACACCCTGACCTCCTACTTTATAAGGTTTCTGTGAGACAAACAAGGCATTATACACAAGTGACATTATTATAGATGGTAGCTCTATTTAACTGATACACTAGCCAACCTGTGCTCTGGTTAGAATTAAGAGGCAGAAGGAACAACATGAGCCACTTACTGTTACAGAATGAGATGATGTTTATTGTAGTTTACAAAGGAACTAGTAGGTATACTGACAGTGCCTTCATTAGTGAACATTTGGGACTTTGCTTTGGGAGCTCAACAGTTATGCTGTACTATGGCTCCCAAGTTTCCAATTATTCAGGTCATGGTGGGTTCTATCAATATATAACTGGGAATTTGTAGTGGCAGTCAGGACCAATACTTTAAGTGCTGAATGACTAAAGATCTCCTTCAGGGAAGAGCATTTTATATTCCTGAGAGACTAAATAGAAAAGAACTGAAACAGCTCTCAGTACTTCTCCTCCCTCCTACCCTCAGCTTAAGATCCACTGAGGCTAATTCCTACAGGTTGGAAGGAAATAACCAAGGTTTATGACTCTAGTTGGAGGATTTAATCTCTATTTCATGGTAAAATCTTCCCTCACTGACCTTGTACAAGACACATGTATAAAGGGAGAAACAAAGGAAATAGGATTTGGGAGACATTGATTCCTGGAGGCTAAAACCTTAAGGAGAAAAGGAAAAAAAAAGAAATAACTGTCTTTTCTCTATTGCAGTGGAGCAGGAAAGGATTAATGGTATATACCTGTCATACTGGTGGCTATGGAGTCAATGGGACAGTCTTTTTGTCTTCCTCAGAATCCATCTTGTTTTAAATCATGTATCATCATGAAGTATGAAAGAGTCATTATTGCTATTTCATTGAGTCATTGAGAAAATCAGGACAAGAAACCCTTGTCAAAGTTTCCAAAATTCAAGTATAAAAAACAGCTTATTACTTCTCAAAGGATGCACGTGCACACACACACACACACACACACACACACAGATTTGACATTCAGACATACATGCATGTTCAGTAGTTCTCTTTAACAATCCCTAACTTGTAGTTTGTGTCCCTTGAAAGTATATACTTCAAGTTCAAGGTATTATATAGTATTATTCCACTAAAACTGTAGTTTGAGACCCAGTACTATATTTACCTTTAATAATATGCCATAGGACATGTTTAGTTTTTTTTTAAGGCTTTAATGAAATAGTGTAGTAAGACAAATAGCAACCAGTTTCTCCCCAAATATTCCCCAGTATACTTTCTTAGAAATACCCATAGTATTAGTGGAAAGAGATAAAATATGTATGAGTTACATGGAAGAAGCACATATGTAGGGAACATGTGTGGCGAGGTCCAGTGTGGAGAGCCACTTAATACTTCCCTGGACTCTAATGTCTTTCAGTGAGTCCATAGAGTTGTTCCCATTGGAATGACTTCTTATTAGTTTCTATAGTCTATGCTATAAACATCTCAAAAGTTCAGGATTTCCTAGTTTTTAAATCCACACTTTCTTCTAGTTTCTTAGGTTGATGAATAAGTATGACAACATTTAGGGAGACAACACTAAATATGGAGGAAAGGTCATTTTCTCAGCTCTATCCTATTCCTAGGCTTTTTTTTTTTTTTTATAAAGAAATAGATCCAACCTAAAGTTCTGAGCATCTCTGAGACACTCCCTTACACGCATATATATTTTTTGTTAGATAGGATCTTTGGATTACAAATCTAGTTCTAGAAAGAACTTTAGAGATCATCTAATCCAATCCCCTACTTTTGCAGGTGAGGAAAATAAGCTTTAGGTCAGAAAGTGACTTGTCTGAAGTCAAAGTGGATTAAATAACATAGCAGAGATTTGGACACAGGTATTTTAACTTCAAATTCAGTGAAATTTTCACTAAAGCAGTGAAAATTTTGTTCTAACCCAATTCCTTACTTTTTCACTATTAATAGTCATCTAGCCAGAAATTTCTATTCTAAATATAAAATCTTTTTTGCTTTTTATTGTAGAAGGTAGGAAGTACTCCTCCTCTTTGTTTATTCATCCATTTATCCTGTCATCCATCCATTCATCTATCCATCCATCCATCCATCCACTAAGCTCATATGTTATCTTTGACTAGAGAAGATAGTACCCCAATGACACAAGTAAATAATTAGTAAAAATTATCTGCAGATGTCACAGGCCAGTTATTTGGAAAGAATATAAATAGTGGAGCTTGATTTTGGATAATGATGAAATTTGAGGAAGGAAGACACTGTGAATAATCACCAATTTTTTGTTTATTTCTAAGTTGGCCTTTGTGATCGTGTGTGTGTGTGTGTGTGTGTGTGTGTGTGTGTGTTTTAAGCACAGTGATGAAATATATCTCTCTTTGATCAAAGGAGTGAATCTTTATCTGCATAATATGCTATAGAAAAATTAAGAGGTATTTCAAGTTTTCTTAGGACAAAAAACAAAATTGAATACTTCATGAATACAAAGCACTATGGAATCATTAAATAATGTGGACTTGACAGTATAATAATGAAGTCCTCATATGATAACTATGTCTGTCTGTTTGTACAAATACCTATTCTATTTGCTAGTCTGTTAAGTGACACAAAGTCATTATTGATTGTTTGAGTTGAAGCTATAACAACATTGCTAGAGAATAAATTCTTTGTTATTGAGTCATTTTTCAGTTGTGTCTGACTCTTCATGATCCCATGTGGGATTTTCTTGGAAAATATACTGGATTAGTTTATCTTTTCCTTTTCCAGTTTACTTAATAGATGAGGAAACTGAGGCAAGTGGAATTAAGACTTGCCCAGAGTCACATAGTTAATAAGTTTATGTGAGGCTAGATTTGAATTCAGTAATATGAAGCTTCCTGACTTCAGGACCAACATTCTATCCACTGTGCTACCTAGCTGTCCATACACATTCTAGTTAAATACCAAGCAATAATAATTAGATCTTCAAAATCAGGGTCATAATTTAATAATTAAAGAAATATCTTAAAGAATAAAACTACATAAAATTTCTAATAGTAGAAGTAATAAAATATTTATAGAATTTAAAAATGTATAGTTTCATATATCATTTTTCCTTCCTGACCTCCTATGATATGTATTGTGTCAACCAGTCATTTCACACTTATCAAATATTATCCTTTGTTTTTCTTTATCTCTTTAGATAATTACTCTTCCCTCATCTTCCACTCCCATTGGATTGTAAATCTCTTGAGGGCAGGGAATGTGTCTTTTACAAGGAAAGATTGGTTAGCGATCTCTGATGGACTTTACAGATTCCTCCATTCATGAGATACAGATTTGTCATTTTCATGAGATTCATGAGATTTGTCTGAAGAGGATAAAGACATATTTGTGCCCCTAGTTCTTCTAGAAAACTTCTAGAACTCTTTTCATTGGTTATAAGTTGTTGGAACTGTCTCTCAGATTATTGGCAATTCAGAGTCAAGGGAAACTTGTCAGAAGTTATTCTTTCTTCAGTTGTACAATAATTTATTAAGACATCAGACAAAATTTAGTGAAGTAAGACTTTCATTTTATGGGAGGAGGGAGAATTCCCTTCTCTTTCTTTCCTATAATAGTTATGAGGCTGTACAGTAGAAGCTATGGAGATGGGAGACAATGCTTAGGAGCATTCAAGATAAATATTCTGAACTACTAATCTTCTGTAAATAGAATGATGGAGATATTTTGATATTAAGAACATTGTTCTGGACTAATTTCCTATGAAGTAAAGGGTTTTTAATTTTTTAATTTCCTTTGGCGGTATGGTTTTAAAATCTAGTCTTTCTAGAGAAAGCAGTTTTTGGGGAAGTTAGAGCACTGGCTCTGGAATCAGGAAGACTTGAGTTCAAATGTGACCTCAGGCACTTCATACTTATTAGCTGTGTGATCCTGGATAAGTCTCTTTACCTGAATTGCTTCTCAAAAAACAACAACAAAAACAAGCAACAGAGAAGGGAAGTTTCCTGAGCAGTACTAGTGTGGGTAACCTCAAGTTCAAGAGTTTCTGATTTTACCTGTTTAGTCACAAGTCTCCAGAGGAAGATTTCCTTAACAGCTTGCTTTTGAGAGAAGGAAAGCTGTTTCTAACAGATTACATTAAACCAAAATCCTTGGGCCACATCATTAGGATAATGTAAGGAAATCTGAATCTTGTCCACTCTTCTGCTTTTGCTATAAGTTGTTTGGACAGTGCAGGTTGGATGTGAAGGAAAATGTGTCTTTAGAAACCCCTAAATATGGATTATTCTCTTCTGGAGAAACTTAAATGGTTTCTATAAATGTTTTATTTTTGACATATTGACTTATAGATTCTTATGGATCTTTATGGATTATTTGTGGATAACATAATGGCTATCCCTAATCCAATATCCAATATATGAATTATATATATATGAAAATATATGAATATGTGAATATATATACATATATATAATGTTTATATGGAATTGGGGACATAGTTATCCAAATTTGGAGGAAACCTAAACATATCTTGTTTCCCTTGTGAGGAAATTGGAATAGTATATAAAGGTAACACTAAGGTATTAAATTTAGACATTTCTAGGGTATTTGATTTTTAATAAAAAAAACTTCTATTAAGAAACACATTTTTAATAGTGGAAGTTATGGCACTGGTACAAATAGTGGTGAAGACATTTTTGGACAAGCTTTATTGTCATGCTTTAAGTGATTCTATAGGGAGAAAAGAGACATGAAATGTGGTACATTATGTTTTGAATAGAGGGCAAGGGAAGAAGTCATCTATGTAGAGTCATTTCTGGCTCTGTCAGGATATAATAGAAAGTACACTGTGTTGAAACTTGAGGCTTGAGTCCTGGCATTTGTAATGTTCTGATTAGCTTTCTGGAGGTCTTGGGACCAGCCTTGATTTCAACAGAGTAATCACCATGAGAATAGTCAGGAATAAAGTCCAAAGTCTTTATTTTCTCCTTCACATTCTGTCTCCTTTGCCTGGGGCTGGGCTAGCTTTCTGAGGGATCTTCAAATGGGCCTTAGTCTCAGTGGAGAAGTGAAGGAGGACAGGCCAGCCACCAAGAGGATCTCTGTCTTTAAGTCTCTTTGAGTCCTCCTTTAGATTTGACTCTGACCTCTTAAATACTCTATTACAATTAAACCTATTCATCACACTGAGTATAAGCCAATCATTATATCACTAGGAAGCCATTATTTGTTGTGAGATTAAATCAATCATACTGAACTAGAGAACTATTAATCACCATGCTAAACTAGATAAGCATTGTCTTATCAATTCCATTGAGTTAACACCTTGTTGTAAGAATCCTTGCCTTAAGTATATTTATTTATTTTTATTTTTTTATTTTATTTAATAATAACTTTATATTGACAGAATCCATGTCAGGGTAATTTTTTTACAACATTATCCCTTGCACTCGTTTCTGTTCCGATTTTTCCCCTCCCTACCTCCACCCCCTCCCCTAGATGGCAAGCAGTCCTATATATGTTAGATATGTTGCAGTATATCCTAGATACAATATATATTTGCAGAACCGAACAGTTCTCCTGTTACACAGGGAGAATTGGATTCAGAAGGTAAAAATAACCTGGGAAGAAAAACAAAGATGCAGATAGTTCACATTCGTTTCCCAGTGTTCTTTCTTTGGGTGTAGCTGCTTCTGTCCATCATTTATCAATTGAAACTCAGTTAGGTCTCTGTCAAAGAAATCCACTTCCATCAGAATATATCCTCATACAATATTGTTGTCGAAGTGTATAATGATCTCCTGGTTCTGCTCATTTCACTTAGCATCAGTTCATGTAAGTCTCTCCAAGCTTCTCTGTATTCATCCTGCTGGTCATTCCTTACAGAGCAATAATATTCCATAACATTCATATACCACAATTTACCCAGCCATTCTCCAATTGATGGGCATCCATTCAATTTCCAGTTTCTAGCCACTACAAACAGGGCTGCCACAAACATTTTGGCACATACAGGTCCCTTTCCCTTCTTTAGTATTTCTTTGGGATGTAAACCCAGTAGTAACACTGCTGAATCAAAGGGTATGCACAGTTTGATGACTTTTTGGGCATAATTCCAGATTATTCTCCAGAATGGTTGGATTCGTTTACAACTCCACCAACAATGCATCAGTGTCCCAGTTTTCCCGCATCCCCTCCGCCTTAAGTATATTTCTCCAGAGTTCTGGCCCATTACAGGCATGCCAAAAAATTAACGTTGTGACATGGATTATCTACTTAGTTTCCCTTGGTGGGTACCACAGTAGAAATGCCCTGGTCATTTAGGAAATAGCATGTAGGCTCTGGGTCTGAGAGATCAAGGATTAAGTTTAAAAATGGCAGTGAGCAATCAGGAAAAGATTTGACTTAAGAAAATGAGAGTTGTCTTTCAGAATTTGAAATGTTGGTTCCTGGAAGGACTAGATTCATTTCGCTGAGCCCCACAGGGAAGAAGGAGGAATAATTGGTGGACATGTAGTAAATGAAGCAAAATTAAGCTTCAAAATTAAGAAACAATTTTCTAACATTTAGGTTTTTTTAATTGGAATGTGCTGCCTCTGGAAGTAGTGAGTTATTCCCATCTGGAGGTCTTGGTACAAAAATTGGATAACTATTTCTTGGGTACATTATAGAGGTGATTTTTGTTCAGGCATGGATTAGCCTAGATAATCACTTTTAAGTCTTTGAACCTATTAATTTGTATCTCTTGAAAAGTGTGGTGGAGATTTCCCAAAGCTACTTTGTTCTGTCATATTTTTTCCTTCAACCATTTCTTTTGCTAGGTTCTTCTAGTGTTTGGTTCTGGATCCTGAGGCAGGAGTGTCAAAAGTGAATTGTGACTATCCACGAGGACAGAAGAAAGGCCTACAAACTTTGAGACCAGGATGAAGTAGTGCATCTCAATAATACTAGAGTGAAAATTGATAACATATTTATAGCATAGAGGTTATTGAGATCAACTGTGCTCAGAAAATAATTTAAGAGTAAAGAAAACAAGGTACATTTCCAATTTGGTGAATTTCAAAAGTTGAATTCCAGGTATTAATAACTATTCATTGCTTAATACGTTATTCATTTCAGAGTGTTTAAATTTTAGTGGGAGCATCCTAAAAGTCAGAGGGAATTCACTAATCATAGCTGTCAGAGTCAATGATTTCATACTCTCTTTTTGCTAGGATATATATTTATCCAGAATACAAGTCCTTAACCTTTATGTGGACTCCTTTGGGATTGTAGTAAAACCTTTGGAGCACTTCTGAGAAGAATATCTTTATAACATATAAAATAAAATGAAATTTGTAAGATTACAAAAAAAATCACTCACATTGAAATAGTCATCCAGAATTTTTTTTAAAGATCCCAGATCCCAGGTTAAGAATCTCTATGTTATAGTGTTTGTCACCATATTGCCTTCTCCTCTCTTCCCTTCTCTCATAACTCTCTGTAGCTGGATTCTGATTCAAAATATCATGTCATTTCATATGGGTTTGTCTAACACCATAGTGTTAGACAAGCTTCTAGGAGAAAAAAGTGACTAATGTCATGACATGACTAAATCAGAAAGATATAGAGGAAAAAAGTTGCTGATGAATAAAGTATAAAGCGAGTCTTTTTTATGGCAAGTTTCATTATTTTTCTTTTGAAATTGTGATGAAGGAAGGGGTTACCTATCCTAAATACTCCTTCAGTAAAATAATTCACATGTAGGCACTGAAACAAGCATCTCTTTCCCTATCTGAAATTCTGCCTATGGTCAAAAAGCCAGACAAAATCTAGGAAAGGTGCAAAGAGAGTTTAGAGCCCACAACTACTTAATAGCATTCTCCACATCACTGCCAGAATCATCTTCTTAAAGCTATGACCAACTTATCATTCCATCATCAAGAATCATCTCTTTTGCAAACTCCTCAGTTAGAAATAAAATCTTTGCAATCTGGATCTGGCCAAGATTATTTCATATTACTGTCAATTTCACATGCTCTATATTCCAATCAATCTGGCTGACTTGCTATTCACTGGACTTCTTTATTCCATGTAGGAGCCATTAAATAAGTAGTACTCATTTCTACAATGAACAATTTTCCATAACTGTCTCTTTGGATAATTTTGCCTCCTTAAAGAAACAACTCAGGTGCCACTAATTAAGGGAAATTTTTTAATGATCTCCTTAGTTTTTCTCTGCCTTCTCAACTATCTTGTAGCTTTTCTTTGAGGCAGGTAGGTAGTGTAGTGAATAGAACACTGGCCATAGTCAAGAAGACTGGCCTGAGTTAAATCCAGTGTCAGATATTTACTGACTCTGTGATCCTGAGGAAGTCATTAAACTTCTGTCTGCCTTAGTTTCTTCTGTATAATGGGGATACCTATGAGGTTAAAATGAGACAAGATTTGTGAGTGCTTTATAAACTTTAAAGTATTTTATAATATATATGTATTTATAAAATTGATAATATTAATTATATAGACACAATATGATTATAATGGTAATTTTAATTATAATGACACAATATAATTAATACTATAAATAAAATAATTAATAATAAGATTATATCCTCTTAGGAAGAATAAAAGTTCCTCAAGGATAGAGACTTTTTTTGGTTTTTGTGTCCCCTAGCCCTTCACAAAGTTTGCAGACAATACTTAATAAGGCAGACATACTTAACAGATGTTGAATTGAATATGAAACTGACCATGATATATAAACAGACTGAGACCCTGACTGCAATTGTGAATTGTTTATGAACCCAAATCCTTCAATTATGGGCAAAATGAAAGGAAAAAGTGATTTCTAGAAATATGCACTTTTATAGATAGAAAACAATAGTAGTAGATAGATCACTCTGATGTGCAGCAGTCAGTAGAAGGATGATAGACTTTAATCCAAAGTAATGTGCCACGTGGGTAGTTAAAAGAAAGGTCTGCAGTGAAAGGTCCTGTAAATAGGAGCTGTCATTTACTGAAGGAAAAACAGCATGGAAGGGATAGAATAATTCTATTGCACAAGGATGGAGGTTTTTCTTCTATTGCACAATGGCGATGGTTTTTCTTCTCATCATCGATGACTAATAGATTCAGAAAAAAAGAATGAAATTTTCAGTTTAGTCACATAGGACCTAACATATAAACCTACCTAATGTATATTAAGGCAACAAGAAGTGATGCAAATTGCAAGGCGATTCTTCCAAGTGCCAATTGGGAGTGCTACCAGACAAGCAATTAGCTTATCATTTTATGCTTATCACAGAATCTTAAATTTAGAAGAAATTCTTGACAATATCTAATCCAATCTCCTTATGATTGCCTATGATCCCTAGTATTCTGCCTTGATAAATGTATGTTACTCAATAATGCTACTTGCTAATGGATTCAGTGTTATCACAGATTCTTCTCTCTTTATTCTCTTGTTTTCTTTATAAATCTTTGAATCTTGAAGCAAAAAAAAAAAAAAGATTTGGAGACATAACATTTGGCAAATATGCTAATCTATGTGATGCAATCTGTCATTAGAATGTACAACTTATAAGATAATATTCTAGTAATTACACAAATGGATAAAATCTTTCTCACCATGTTCAGGGAATGACATTGATAAATCTGTTTCTTTTGAATCCAATATAATTATACATATTTTCAAAATAGGCACCATCATAACATGACTCTGTTGCTTATACAAATGGATAGAAAAATATAAATATTTTTAAAAGTTATAATATATATATGCACACATGTAATATTTCAAAATGATATATTGTAGTACTATAAGACACTGCTTTTGGAGTTGGAAGAGGTATCTTTATCTGTCTCCTTTGGATTTAGGATCAGATGAAATTATGAAGAAAGGAAAGGAAAATATATGATGGACAGAAGTGGGAGACATTGTAGGTGCTGGCAATTCTAAGTGGGGATGTCAATATTGGGGCTGAGTTCTATTTTCTTAGGAGCAGGAATAAAAACTCAGAAAATCAGCTTGTTCTGGAATGAATTCTTCATGACTATCTTTAACAAATTATTGCTTATTAGTCCTCAATAGAAGGGTAATGAGAGTCATAAACAAAAAAAAATGTCCAGTTGTTAGAGCTATGGGTTCTTGAAGCCAAACCCAAGAAGCACTAAATTGAACCGAAAAGCAGGAAGTAGGTGTGAACTTTATGAGCTGTGTAAATATTTCTGCTTCAGATATGTTCTCTATAGACAAAATATTATTTTATAGTGTCTTAATATTTTCAATAGTTCTTCAATGTTTTATGGGATAATACAATCCATTTACATTAAAAGTTACAAATATTTACTCCTGAGAAATTTTTATCCAGAAACACAGGCAGACAGACAGTATTTATATGTAAATGCACATATACATATATATGCACATATGTATATACATATATTTTGCATATACATATGTGATTGATATAGTATTTGTTGTTAGCTATTTTTCAGTCTTATTAAGCTCTTTGTGACCACATTTGGCATTTTCTTAACAAAGACATTAGATTGGTTCTGTCATGTATAGATGACAAACTAAGGCAAATAGGGGTAAGTGATTTTCCCGGGATCATAAATTACATTTGGGTCTGATTTAAACTTAAAAAGTTGTGTCTTTATAATTTCAGATCAGATATTTTATCCATTCCGTCTTAACCACCCTTTAATTCAACAGGTTTGGAATATTAATAATACTCACATTTTCCCTTCAAATTCCACCTCATTTATTCTATTGTTTGCAAGGCAGTATTGTAATTTCCAGTGCCTATGTTTCTGTTTACTTCATGGTTTCTGCTATTCTGTGTTGTAGGAGAAAAAAATAGTTTGCAATGATTGTTTGTTATTTCCAATACTTTAATGAATAATGTCTTGTTCTTGTTTTTCTATTCCTCTATGATCTCCAGTATTCTAGCCTTAAAAAAAAAAAAAAAAAACAAACAAAAAAACCTGTCTTTATTAAAACTATTGATTTATTAATTTTTATGGCTATTTCTAAACTATTGATTTTATCACCATCTTGATCTAATTTTTTATTAATTTTTTCATTTAATTTATTCAGCATTGCCATGGTTTACTTTATTGTAAGTTTAGAAAATTCTATTTTTTTTTCCTGGCCCTACTGTTTTACCATATTTTTTCTTCTGGTTACTTTTCTTTAGCTTCTTCAATATAAATTTGTGTGTGTATATGAACTTTACTTTCATCACTTTTTGATTATCTAACAATGTTTTAAAATAATTTCTTTCATAGATTTCAGATAGTTTTGCTTTTTTGTGGGACCCCTTGCTGTTTTTAGGGAGATAATGGACTCTCTTGTGAGATTTCTCTATCACTATCCTGCCATGGATCTGCATGTTTAACTTTTAGAAACTGAAAAAAAAATTTAGATAGATAAGAAGAATTTGCTAACAAAAGAAATCCTTTTGTAAGTCTTTTGTAAAGAAAATTAAAAATTAAAAAATGTGTAATTATAGATTTTATAGAATGGATTTTCTTTGAAGTAAAATATGTCCAAATCAATATCTTTTTCATTTTGTGACTAGAAGAAAATATTTTGTTTTCATTTTCCAATAAGGTTTGAAACAATATAAATAGTTTGTGAGCTTATTATACAAACTGAGCATTTTGTTTTACAGTGAAAAGAAAACTAATCTGGGAGTCTGGACACTTAGCTTTTAATCCAGATACTGCCAATGGTTACATACATTGAGCAAATTATTCAATCTCTTTGGTAATAATAATCATCTCTGAAAATAAGAGAATAGAACTAAAAAAATAATTCTCTCACATTTCTAAAATTTGATATTTTACAAGTTGTAATAGGAGGCAAATTTAGCCTTTGCTTAGGAAGCATTTAATGATTGCTTAACTGTTTTGTCACAATATAGATATAGGAGAAAGATACTTGTAATTTGTCAGAAGACACTGATTCTCATGGGAAATTTGTGATTAACTATTATGTGACCTTGATTCAGTAGCTATTTTGTTTCTTCTGAGCTTCAGTTTCCTTACCTTAAAAATTATGATAATTATGAATTTTAAATATATTGTTGGCTATTTTAGTTATAAGTTATGGGACTCCAATATGGAGTCACTTAGAATAAATGGACCTAATGATCATAAATATATAAGCTGTACTTTGCTTTTGTCTTGATTCATTTTGACCCTTTATCAAAAGTGTAATTGATTATAGCTCTTAATTGGGCAAAGCTCCCAGTTGGCTGCAGAGTTAGGCACTGACACTCATTTCTATGCACTCAGATTATGAATTCAGACCCACATCTATTTTATGTGCCAGTTAGGAAACTCCCTCACCTGACTCTGGAATCAGTAACCAATTTGGGGAATTTCTCTACCACACTTGTGTTTGATTAGAAATGTTCCTTCCTATATCTGGCATTAATTATATATATTTTAACTAAGTCCATATTTAAGGTATTCATACTCTACTCTGAGTGTACAGTTTTACTGAAATCTCTATCTTTGTTGCCATATTGTGTGTGTGTAGTGTGCTGTTGTTTTTGATATTTTTTTGTAGCGTTCATGGTTTCACTAGCGTTCTGTAGATCAACTCTTTCTTTTTTATTTTATTTGTTTTTAGTTAAAATTTTAATATATTTAAAAATTTTAATAATAGCTTTTAAGTTTCAAAATACATGCAAAAATAGTTTACAACATTCACCCCTGTAAAACCTTGTGTTCCAAGTTTTCTCCCTTCCTTCTCTTTACCTTCTCCCCTATATGACAAACAATACAATATATGTTAAACATATACAATTCTTCTATACATAGTTCTACATTTAACATGCTGCACAAAACAAATATCAAAAAAGGAAAAATGAGAAAGAAAGAAAAAAAGTAAGCAGACAACAACAAAAAGGTACAAATTCTGTGTCATGATTCATGTTCAGTTTTCATAGTCTTCTTTCTGTTTGGAGATGGCTCTCTCTATCACAAATCTATGGAATTGGCCTAAATCACCTCATTTAGCATCAGTTCATGTAAGTCTCTGCAGACTTTTCTGAAATCATCCTACTCATCATTTCTTATAAAACAATAAAAACATTCCATAACATTCACATACCATAATTTATTAAGCCATTTCTCAACTAATGGACATCCACTCAGTTTCCAGGCTGCTACAAACATTTTTGACTGTGAGTACCTTTTCCTTTTTTAATAGAGAGCAATTCTTTGTAAATTTTCCAGTCTGGGTCTTAGCTCTTATCCCAAACATGAGGTCAAATGAAGCAAAATAAAATAGTTTTTATCAGATCACATCTCAGTTTTCTTCTAGGTATAATATAAATCTGAATAATTTGTATTTTTCCATTGCAAGTATTACATTATTTACATATATATTTTGCCTTCTCTTTAGGATGTAAATATACTTCCCTCTAGGAAGTGCTGTATTTTTCAGTTCTATTTTTATGCCTCTGACAGTGATCAGCAGATGCTATCCACATGGTGAATGTTTATAAAATATTGATTAATGACTGATTGAAGTTACTAAAGAAACAAAAAAAAATCTTTAATGTACAATGGATAAAAATGTGCCCTTAGCTGTGTGTTCCAGGCCCTGAACAAGTTTGTTTTCTTTAAATAGAGTTTTCTCAAGCTTTAACAATTATAATCATAATCATAGATGCTATTTGTAGAGGCCAGTAGCATAGTGAATTAATAGTTGGTCTTGCTTGGAATCAGATGCCTGGGCTTAGGTCTCACCTGTCATATATTATCTCTGTGTCTCTGGAGAAATCACTTAATTTTTGTTTTCTTGACAGTTCCCTAAGCCTTGAAGTTGAAGAGAAGGTGCTATCCTGCATTGAGAGAGGGAGTTTTCTGTCACTGAGATCATGGATCCAGGCCCTACCCTTATCTTAATTATTTATGAAATTTATGTAGTAATTTCATTTTTGCCAAGTTATTTTTATGTATGTTATATGGAGTATTTTGGAATATAGCTGTGGTATTGTGGATTGGAATATTGCTGTAGGCCATTGTTATCTTTATTTTCTACATGTAGAAACTAGCATTCACAGAGTTTTCTATGATCAAAGCAGCAAGAAGTATTAGTGGTCGAATAGGAGTGCAGGATATCCTAAAATTGGTTCACTGCTCTATCTACCATTCTATTTCCAATGGCTGTTCACATAATACTTTCAAAAATTTAAAAGGCCCTTATTATTTTGAATTCTCTAGAAAAAGATAACACAATTAATATATATATTCCCTGCATATTTGGGATGCCTGGGGTCCATTTTAGAGTGGAGTTAGCAATCTATTGTCTTATTTATATGGGATTGTTAGTGAAAATAAGGTAATTTATATAACAACTTTTTGAGAATGCCCTGGAACATGGTATATAATTATTAAATCTAAAAGTATAGGGGATGATGGTTGCTAGAAATTTTACTTCTCTGTGATAGTTTTAAAACCTCCAAAGTAGGAGCAGCTAGGTGGCACAGTGGATAGAGCATCCTCCCTGAAGTCAGGAGGACTTGAGTTAAAATCTGGTCTCAGACACTTAACACTTCCTAGTTCTATGACCCTGGGTAAGTCACTACCCTCCCCCCAAAAAAAACCCTCCAAAGTAGATTTTATATACTCAATATTAAATACCTTCTTATTACATATTATTTAGGGTTATGATAAGGCAGTGGTGCAGGTGAAAGATTGCTGGACCTGAAATCAGGAAGACCTGAATTTAAATCTGCCCTTGGATATTAGTTATATGATTCTGGGTAAGTCATTTAGCCATCTTTTTAACTCAGTTTCTTCATCTGCAAAATGAGAATAATAAAAACAACCGCACTGAAGAATTGTTGTGAGGATAAAATTTTTAAAAAATGCAAAATACTTAGCTCAGCAATTTGGAACTATGCCCTAAAGGCTATAAAACTGTGTATATCCTTTGATCTAACAGTGCTACTACTAGTCTGTATCCCAAAGAGATGATAAAAGAGGAAAAAAGATCCATGTGTGCAAGGGGCACATTTTGTAGGGAAAGGAACTGGAAATTGAATGGATGCCCATCAGTTGAGGAATGGCTGAATAAGTTATGGCATGCAAATGTAATAGAATATTATTGTTGTATAAGAAATGATGAGCAGGCTGATTTAAGAAAATCCTGGAAACACTTACATGAAGTGATGCTGAATGAAATGAGCAGCAGGAGAATATTGTACACAGTAAGAGCAACATTATATGATGAACAACTATGATAAATATGCCTCTTGTCAGGAATGTTGTGATTTAAGGCAAATCCAATAAACTTGGTATGGAAAATGCCATTCACATCCAGGAAGAAAACTATGGAGACCGAATGTCGATAGAAGAATAGTATTTTTACCTTGTTTCCTTTTTCTTTCTTTTATTTTCCTCCTTTGACTGATTTTTCTTGCATAACAGGACAAATATGGAAATATGTTTAAAAGCACTGTACATATTTGACACGTCAGACTGCTTGCTGTGTCAGGGTAATGTAAGGTAAGGTAAGGGAGGACGGGAAAAATTTGGAACAGTAAGTCTTACAAAATTTATTGTTGAAAACTATCTTTACATATATTTGAAAAAATAAAATACTATCGAGTGAAAAAAGTACTTAGCTTAGTACTTGACATGTAGTAGTAAGCACTATTTAAATGTTTATTCCTTCCAAAATCTTTTAGTATACTTGTTTTATAAAAAGTGCCCAAGGAAAACTAAGAAATTTCTAGATGATCAGTTTTTTCAATAGGGAAACTTTCGGCACTAATATAGACTTGTATGAGTATGTGAAAATGTATGATTTTTAAAATTTATGAGTTAGCTGAGACTCAGAGATTAAGTGAATTACTTATAATGGCAGATTTGAATTCAGGTCTTCCTGGATTTGAGTATGTAATATTGTACACCATGTTATATAGTCCTTCAAATTTTCTTATTCTAAAAGCTTATTCTAAAACTCTTTTATTCTTTGATTTTAATTTTCCTATATTCTTTTTTGCTAAATTCTAGCAACTGGTAATTCTTTCTAGATGAACATTACATTTAAAAGCTGCCTATGATGATCCTCTTTTCTAAATTTAATTGTTTATTGAACAAATAAAATTTACAATCTATAAATCTTCATTAGGGGAATATTAACTCAGTAACATTATGATGAATTGTGTTGTTTGTTGTTCATTTGACTTTTTGATTTATCAATAGTTTTAAGGAGATAAATGCCTTATAATCTCACAGTAGGCCCATTATGAAGGTTTTTTGATTTGTTACATTAAATATAATTGACACATACTTAATTGTGACTTTTTATAGTGGCAAGAAATTGGAAACTGAGGAGATGCTTATCAGTTGGAGAATGGGTAAATAAATTATGATATATGAATGCTATGGAATATTATTGTTCTGTAAGAAATGACCAGCAGGATGATTTCAGAGAGGCCTAGAGAGACTTACATGAACTATGCTTGGTGAGTAGAAATAGGAGAACATTGTATATAGCAACAGAAAGATTATACGATGATCAGCTCTGACAGATGTGGGTCTTTTCAGGAGTTAGGTGATTCAGGCCAGTTCCAATGATCTTATGATGGAAAAAGCCATCTGCACCCAGAGAGAGAACTGCTGGGACTGAGTGAGGATCACAATATAGTATGTTCCCCTTTTTATTGTTGTTTGTTTGAATTTTGTTTTCTCTCCCCTTTTTCCCCCTTTTGATCTGATTTTTTTAATGAGGCATGATAATTGTGGAAATGTGTATAGAAGAATTATACATGTTTAACATACTGAATTACTTGCTGTTTAGGGAAGGAAGTTGGGGGAAGGAAAGAAACAAATATTGGAACAAAAAGTTTTGCAGAGGTGAATGTCAAACATTATCTATGCATATGTTTTAAAAATAAAAATTCTTAATCCAAAAAAAAAAAAGAAATTGTCTTTCATTATTTGATATATGCTCTAAATTTATCTGTACATATGTAACATCCCCCCTAGTGGAATATAAGCTCCTTGAGTCTAGAGATTATCACAATATTGTTTTTGCATTTCTGTATACTGACTTGTACATTTGTTGTTGATTTGTTTCAGTCATGTCTGATTTTTCACGAACTCATCTGGGGTTTTCCTTGCAAAAATTCTAGTGGGCTTTGCCATGCTCATTTCTAACTCATTTTATAGATAAGAAACTGAAACAAACAGTGACTTGTCTAGAGTCACATAGATAGTTAGTGTCTGAGGCCAGGATTAAACTCAGGAAAATAAACTTTTTCACCTTACCATCTGGTGCTGTCCACTGTGCCATCTAATTGCCCCTCATCCTGCATATAGATGATATTTAATAAATATCTGCCAAAGTGAATTGTAGACTCGATTTGCCTCAACTCCTGTGTAGCCCAATATGCTACTTTAAGTATGAATCTCTTCTACAATATTATTGAAAAAATAGACATAAAATTTCACTAAAAGACTATAACATTCTTGATATAGAGTTTATTAACATTTTACATTAAAATTATGTGGTTTTATGACAATGATGTCTCTCAAAAAAGGGTTCTAAGCACTTACTAACAATTGGTTTTGAGAAACAAGTATAAATTATGCAAAATGTGTGCATTAGCAACACAGAAAATTAAAAATGGGGGCAATTGAGGATAGTAAATTATAGAAGGATGCACTAATTCAACAATATTTAGAATGAGTTTCACTTTTGTAGCTTCAGAGACCTAAAAGATATTTACTGAATTGGGAAACTTGCTTATTCTTAAACCAAAAGGCCTAATTTTAGTTTTTGTTTGTCTTTCTTATGTTGAGAATATTGAAAATTTTCTCTTTCAAACCCCTTTAAGTACATATTTAGTCAGGATAGAAATATGCATTTTTCTTTTAAAGAATTCCTTCAGAACCTGCTAAATCTCTTAGAATCATAAAAACTCAGCTTTGGAATGGATATTAGAAACCATCAATTCAACTAATTTATAAGAAGAAATTTATATATATATTCCCCAATAGAAGAAGAACATCCCCAATTAGTGTTTTTTCCATCTTTGCTTGAAGACTTCTAGGCAGTTCTAGGCAACTCACTACCTCATGAAGTAAACCAATCCATTTTAGAGAGTTCTGACTGGACATTTTTAAAAAAAAATCTGCCACTCTGCCCCTTGGATTCTTTGGAAATAACATGGAAAGAACACAAAGACTATTCCCACTATAGGGTACCTAGTCATGCACTTTGTTTGTGCAGGAGGGAGGATGCAAACATGGGAAGGCAAAATAGACAAACTACCTCAATTAACCATAAAAAAATGTGATTTAAGAGTTGTTAAATACTATATGATAATATCCTTACGAAGTTATTTAACAATACAAAGGAGTATAAAAGAAACAATCACTATAAATATTTGCTACTTATGGTTCCTAATTGAGGAGTAGAAAATGATTCAAACTGTCTTAGATTAGCATAAGGCATTAATTCATAACTCAATTTATGCCTCATTTGTACCATCTTCTTTTCAATGATATTGGTTTTATCTTTGTCCATTGAATTTGACATCTATCCTCTTGCATTCAGACTGTCTCCATCCTCCTCATCAGATAGTGCCCTTTGTTAATACAAATAGTTAAAATTCCATTATAGTGTATACCATGGCCATATTTTGTGGGTAAAGACGAGTTTGGTTATAACAATTAGAGGCATATAAGATTATAAGTAGATGAATATAAGACTTCAAAGCTTGGGATCTGGTGATGAAATTAACTGCTCAGTCTTTCAAGACAATACAGAAAATTATGATTTCTCATTTGCATAGCTCAGAAAGATAAATGTCCAAAGTTACATATGTAGTAAATGATTGAATCCTTATTTGAACCATGGACTATTGATTCCAAATCCAGGAGTCTATGTATTTCATTATATTGTCTCCTCCAAAAGAAAAAGCTTCTATCAGCTCTTGCTTTGGCATGCTTTTTTTTTTTTTATTAAAGATAACTTTAGTTCCTTTTAACAAACTGGATTCACTTTAACTCTGAGACATAAAAATGACTTGAGAATTAAAAGAAAGGAATGGAATTTCCCTATGATTCTCACTTCTTCCCCCTCCTTCATTTCAACCAGTGACTGAATAGGCAGGTGAGATATTTAAAAGAATATTTAAAAAAAATTCTCTGCTTGTGACTTGAACATCTGCTCCCACTGATTCCTACAGCCAAATTATCATGCTTTAACAATGGGGTTTAATAAAGGAAATGCAGACACTTTCTGAATTGAGGCAGTTTTGAATGGTGCTACTGTAAAATGGGATCTCACTGAGAGGGTCCCAATCAGTCAGAACAGTGAGATCCATTGAGAAGTCATGATCAAGTAGCTATTAGGTTTGCCTTATTGTCAGAGTTCCTCAATTTATGCAGTTTTTCTTCAGTCCTAAATCCTGAAGCTTCCAAATATCAAAAGGGTTCAATATCACACCAAAGAGGTATTTAAAGAAAATTGGCCCCCAAATTACCGCACTATTGTCATATGTTCTTATCCAGTTCATATAAAAGCTAAAGTGGAAGCTATTTTTAAAGTCTCATATCAAGGGGGAGAGGGTGGAGAATAAGCCACAACTCTCCCAAGTTTTTTTTTTAATCAAAAGTTTAGATTTAACTGTTTTCTTTCTTTCTTTCTTTCTTTCTTTCTTTCTTTCTTTCTTTCTTTCTTTCTTTCTTTCTTTCTTTCTTTCTTTCTTTCTTTTTGAATGGTAATTTGAAAAAATCAAATCTGAATATAGTCATTCTATTACTACATATAAAGTAAAAATGTTGTCTTCTTGGAAACTAGGAAATTTGTATCCAGGGGACTATTAGCATTTCAAAAATGTGATTAATAGAGAGTGAATTCCGCATGCTTTAGGTGGTTACTTTGTAATTGCTTTTTTTTTTTTTTTTTTTTTTTACTGACTGCTTAAGAGCTAGTGAAAACACCTGAAAACCCAGTCCTCAAAATATAACAGAAATTAGATCTTAGCATCCAAGGCTTTTCTAAATCTTACTTTGCCTAAGTTATACAAATTATTTTCTACTCCTCTGAAAAAGAGATATTACATATAGCCATTTCAGTGTCCTACCTTTCCCTTGGATATAGCTTTTTATTCTAACCTTTATGGATTTGCTTATAGTAATCTCTTCACCTGGAATTCTTTTTCTAATTGCTATTTTCTATTGATTGACAAATTTAGAATATTTTCTTATATAATTGTATCTCTGCTAATGTCCTTCGATATATCATCATGGTGTGAAGTTGACTCTGGTATCTAGATGACAATGTCAATAGTCTTTAAATTCGAGAACATCCTTCTAAGATCTAGAGCTCCTAAGCTGTAAAGACTTCAAGATTGGGTTGGTCATTATACTTATATGCCTGTCAACTAAGAACCAGCCTAGTCTGGTTTGTATCTACTCAACATCAAGGTATCCTTGGATGTGAATTCAACAACAAATTCAAAAGATTCTCACATAATAGATATATTTATGGAAAACATAAAGATATCCTAGATGACAATGTATTTCAATGGATTTAGATGGATTCTTAGCTTATGAAATGGTCATATCCAAAGAATATGGAACTGAAAGGAGATATCTATGGAATAACGGTATTCCATGAGAATTTTTCTTTGCACTTCTTGATGTATTTCTCTATTTGGTAGATGAAGACAAAGAAGGCATTCTCATATAATATACAGCTTAATCTAGAAATCAAATGGAATAATTGCATTTATTCATTGATATAACAATTAGTTTTTGTAGAATTATGATGGGCTGGAACAATAGGTCTAGTCTATAAAATTTAGTAGTGATGAATCTAAGTCCTATACCCAAGTTCAAGAAATATAAATCCTGTACTTAAGTTAAAAAATGAAAAAAGTCAAGTCAAAAAATACTTACTTAGTATGGAGGCTAAGAGAAAGTGAGGGGTTGAAGATGATGTCTAAGTTGCAAGGATGGGAGACTGGAAAGTTGATATTATCTCTTGAAGGTTTTTTTGGAGAAAGGCAATGAGTTCAGCTTTGGATGTGTTGAGTTTAAGATGTTTATTGGACATCATACTTGGATATCAGGCCAGGTGTCAGAAAACCAGTTGGAAATGAGAGACTTGGGGTAAGGAGAAAGGTTATACCTTGATAAAGAGATTTGAGAATCACCTGTGGAGTGAATTTATGGGAGCTGCTGAGATATTAAGTAAAATAATAAGAGAAGAGGGCCAGGACAGAACCTTGGGGGACACACCTGTTTAATGTGCCTTCTTGGGCAGAAAATCCAACAAAAGAGTCTGAGATGTAGGAGGAATAGGAAGAGAACCAGGAAACTGCAATGTCACCCCAAAAAACAAACCAAAACACTAAGTATCAAGGAAATAATGATTGCCAAAAGGTTGCAGAAAGGTCATTAAGAATGATAATTAAAAAAAAAACATACATCGTTAGATTTGGCAATTAAGAATCAAAATTTATTTGAAAGATTTTATCTGGTAGAGTTAAGATTGCTTGAGGTGAGGAAGAGGTGAGCTGGAATAGAACATTCATTTCAACAACTGTTCATTCCATTTTTACTAACAACTGTTACATTTTAATTATAAAATTTTCCATGATTATGTACCAGTCCCACCACTTCTTATTTCCATTTATAATTTAAAAAAACTTTTTTACTGACCACATCACTCTTTTTCAATTTTTCCATTTCATATTTCAACTAGAAGAATTTAGAAATTAATGCTGAATGGGGATTTTGGTGGTTATTTGGTACCCATTTAGTACTTGGATTCCAGAAAGAATCCAGGTGATGACTATTGCCTAAATATTCTCTTAGTTCTGTTCAACAATTGCTGTGTGACCTTGGGAAAATCAAGTAACCTCTCCATGCTTCAGGTCTCAGGTAACTCTCTCAGTTGTATTTAAGTACGATATAAGCCTCCACTGAAAGATGGAATTTGTTCACCTAGGAATTCCCTATACCAATGAAATCATGTGTTTGAGGAAAAAATCTTTAAAAAGATTTGTATTGGATTACTCAACCAGAATATCATGATCTACAAATAGACCTTGAACCATTACATGATACTCTTCCTAGCTAGTTGCTGTATAGATTCAGCAAAGCAAGACTTAGGAAAGCCTTGTATGCTAAGGTATAAATTGGTTATATTTTGAGGACTGAATTTTCAGCTGTTTTCACTAGGTCTTAAGCATGTCACTGAGTCAGCTGATTTTTCTTCTTTTGCCTATCAAGGACACCAGAGAGAAAGGGATCACAACTGTAATCTCCTTTTGTCTTCCTTCTTTACTATCAATGACTTATACTTTCTTCAATTGGCTCTCTTCTCTTAACTCATACCCTACTCAAACTTAATGTTCCTAAGATTTTTAAGAAATCAAAATTAGCTCCTGACTAAGTAAGGGTTAGAGACCAATTGATGTGCACATATAAGAGTAAAAGAAAAAGAAGTATCCTCAAAACTAATTCCTCTGGGGATAGCACAGTGTTCTCCTTATGCTGAGTCCTATTTTTTAACTGTCTGTCAGAATGACTAATCATATCTCTTTGCTCTCCTCTCTACCTCATTTTCAAGTGACTTCTTTTTTTCTGTAATTCATAAATCCTGGCTTTCATGTGAGCCTTCTATATGATACTTTATCAAATGCCTGTTCAAAGCCTGAGCAGAAAATATAACCTGTGTCTTTGAGTTCCTTCTCTCAGCTATTTCTTTAGTAATGGAATCTATTTTTTAAAAGGAGACATGCACTCATGGCAGTAATAGTAGATATACAGTGTTTCATCCAAGGATCTCTAAGCATTTCCTCTAATATTAATACTTGTTCCAAGAAGTAAGAATAAGAGCTGTATTTTTCATAGCTTTTTTGTTTTACCTGTATTCATTTCTGAATTTTGGCTCCCTTTTCAAATGAATTGTTTGAGCCAAATAGTTCATTTTGAGTTGACTGGTGATAAAATTGAAGCTTTGCAGGCAAATGAAAGAATAAATATGATTAAAATGTCCTAGGTTTGCTTAGAGGGATTGACTTCTGATCATTCCCATCACTACTCTTCATCACTTCTTTTTTTACCTGTAACTTGGAACCACTAACATGATCCACATTAATTTTATAGAGTATTTTCATGTTCCTCAGAAATTTTAGAAGGATATCACTGTGGTGTGAGGACATTGTGGAGTAAGAATTATTTATAACTAATGAACAAGTATATTGAGTAGCTGTGAATCCAAATGGATTCAATTTACAATAAAAGTTATAATTTATTATTATCCTGATTTTTTGGGGGCAAAGAGGGGAATTATGGTAGCAATGGTAGAGGTGAATCTCTTCCTCACAAGTATTTTTTTTTAATTCAGCTCAAGAAGTGTTCCTTAGAAATCTACAGTATTCTATAAAATGCAAGGGCAGTAGAATATTCACTTCAATTAAAAACATTTATTAAGTGCCACTTTATTCCAAGCACTTTGCTAAGTGCTGAGAATACAAAAAAAAAACACACACACACACACACACACATATGTATATATATATGGAAGTTTGAAAATGGATAGTCTTTTCCCCAGATTTGGAGTGAGGGAATGTTGAATTTTAGCTCTGTGATTTATTACCTGTATGACATTGGCAAATCACTTCATTTATCTAGGTCTTATTTTATTCATAGTTAAGATGAAGAGATAAAGGCTAGATGATCTTAAAGATCTCTTCCTTCTAAATTCTATAATTTTACACACCCACTTGATTAAATATCACAAAAAGTATTCAGGGAGATAGGGACTGTAAGGATTGTGAGAAAGCAGAGAGAGATCCCTGGGAACTGGAGCAAGTATAGAACATTTCAATAAGATCTGAGTAAAAGACAACATTTCAGTAACATCTGAGTAAATGTAAAATGTAATGAAAGGAATGCATATAGCATATTGGAATAATTTTAAAAACATTGGATGGACTAAATATTAATTCATGTTGTAGAGTAAATGAAAGAAAGTGAATTTGGAAAAGAATAGCTATGTTATGGGAGACTATATATCACTTGATCTTATATGAAAAGTGCCTTGTCAGCAAGAATTTTGCTGATTTGATTAGATTATTGATAATAAACATTGATTAAATATCTATTGTATGCAAGGAAATATGTCATATACTGGGGATATGAAGACAACAAAACCATTCTTATAATATTTTATCAGAGAAGCTAATTGATTCTTAATAGTATGCATGTTAGTAAGCTAATAAATGTTTATGAAGCAGGTGCTAAATACTAGGCACTGTGTAAAATTTTGGAGGATATAAAGACAAAAATATGTATATATGGCCTCAAGAAGCTCATACTCTAATAATGGGGGAAACAACCTATAAATAGTTGTACATAAGAATTATATACAATATAAATGTCAGGTTTTCTTAGAGGAAAAATATGATAAACATTCATTCATAAATGAGGGGGAGAAAGAAAAAAAGTTAGAGGGAATAAGAGAATGACATGATAAAAATTTTAAGATTAATTTTGGACCAATGAATGTGAATGACAAGACTGGAGGCAGAGATGTTTATTATAACCATCTTGCTAAGTGAAGGATATTTTTTTTCAGTTGATGTTTTATGTGACTTCAGCATAGCATTTGGTGCAGTACCTCCCAAACTAGATTCATATTCCTCCCAAAGGATGAGATGACCTTCTGCTCCAAACTTTTTCTTTTAAAGAGCAGCCTTTTATGCAGGAAAGAGTACAGGAATCATAGTATTTAAATTCAGGGCCTGACTTATATTTAGTAGTTGTGTGATCTTGGACAAGAGACTTTATGTCTTGAACCTCAATTTCCTCATCTATAAAATAGGGCTATTCACAATTCCTACCTACAGGATTGTGAAGAAAATATTTTATTATTCTGAAAGTATTATAGAAAGTGTTATAGAAATAGTAGTATTCCTTTTAATATAGTCACTTAGACTCATCATTTTGAATTCTGCATCTCCTACATTCAGATAGTTGGCTCATGGTTTGAAATGTCATTGATTTTTTGAAAATACATATTTCAAAGGAAGACTTGATTATTTGAAAGTACAGATTAAAAAAAAACAACTCAAAGATGAATCCAAAATGATGAGCTTAGCTAACAGTCAATATGAATATATTGCTTATAAATAAGGTTCTTTACTCAGGTATAATGTTATTGAAAATCAAATACATTGAGTTTTACATAAAAAAAACTCACTAGATCTATGCTATCATTTATGTAAAAGAGCTCTGTGAGAAAACTGTACTACCAATGTAGCTTAGAGTCTTAGTTATTTTTTATGACTTCTGTAAAACATTTAGTATAATATCCCTCTTGAAACTTATTCCTTTTCTTGGAAAAAGAAAAGGTTCTTGCATCCTTCTGGAATTTTGGAGGGCTCACTAGCCATTCCTCTGTGTCTTTGCCTTAATAACCTTTCTGTTCAACACATCTTAAGCTAGGTTAATCTTCCCTGTAACAATTGGCCCAATTCTCCAAACATCCCCTTTTAAAGGGAATCATGGGGGGATAAGAAGTTATATGCTTTTGACTAGGACCATATAAATATTTCAGAGGCAGGATTCAAAAAACAGGTTTTCCTTCATCTGAGGCAATGTGTTTATGTAATAAGAATGGTTATTTCTCGTTAAAATAAATATATAGTATTTTAAATAATTCTGTTTTCCCTTTTAATATGCATAGATGCTCATGTTAATCATCATATTCTTTGGGTTATTTTAGTTATTTGCCTTATTTTCTCAAGGCAATCTATGCTAGTCAACACTATACTTAAAATCATTTAGCCCAGCTACTTGAGCAAACATAATACCTCGAGACTGGCAGGCTTTGTGTTTACCAGAAATTTTCTTGTTATGCATAGAAGAAATTGCATATTGCCAAATGAACCAATGATAGTATAACATTCTCATAATTTGAATCCACTCCTCTAAGTACCTCCGGACATGGAAAAAAAATTCCCAACACTAGAAATAATATAGATAATTATGTAAATGAAAGGATGTTAAGAGTAATTTAAAGGAATTGTGATTATTCTTTCTGTCACTAATGGTAGTCACGTGAGCTAGATAGGCTTGTTGATGATAGGCTTTATTCTGGAAGAGAGAGAGAGATATAAAACTAGCAACATGATAATTTTGTTGTCCTCTGACTTGGATAGACATCGGTAATATTCTGAGGAGTGAAAGGAAGAAGACAACCAACATGGTGAAGGATCTCATAGTCAAGCCCATGTGAGGATTGGTTGAAGGATCTTGTCACTCTTAAGACTTGAGGTAGAAATACTAGTTATCTCTGATCGACTGTAACTTGAAAGTGGATTTAGATCTGTTCTGCTTGACCTTAAATGGCAAGAATACAAGCAAGAAGTGAGAGCAGCAGAAGCAGGAGTCAGTTCATGACTAAGGAGAAATCTTAATGACTAGAGCCATCAGGAAGTAGAATTTGGGGCATCAGGAAGTAGTGGATTCTACCACAAGGCTGAGTGGAAGTGTGAGGTTAAATAAAGTCTGGCTGACCACTTACTGAATATGATGTAGACAGGATTTTTCTTCGTTATGGGTTGGGATATATGTCTTCAGGTAATTTATAATTTATAATAACAATAACTGAAATTTACATTCACTTTACATGTTACAGTATACTTTACATATATTTTCTTAAATTGATCCTCATAATAAACCTGTGAGAAAAGTACTATATGTTTAAGTGTATCATTCCCATTTTATGGATAAGAAAACTGAGGATCAGAGGGATTGAGATTTACCTTGGTTACAAAACTAGTCAGAATCAAAGATGATGTTCAAACTCAAGTGTTTCCTAAAGGAAGGAAGGAAGAAAATAAGTATTAAGTACTTGTTTTTGCCAGGTAGGCACTAGGGGCAGCTGGATGGCACAGTGAATAGAGTGCTGGGCTTAGAATCAGGACAATCTGAGTTTAAATCTGACCTTAGACACTTACTGTCAGTGTAATCAGGAAGGTAAAAAATCATTTAATCCTGTTTGCCTCAGTTTCCCCATCTGTAAAATAAACGGTAAGTTGGCAAATACTTCAGTAAGTTTCTTTGACAAGAAAATCACGAATGGGGTTATAAATAATCAGACATGACTGATACCACCAAAAACAATAGTACATGCTAGATAATTTACAAATAATTTCATCCAATTTTCATAACAATCCTGGGAGGTAAATACTAATTCTATCCCCCATTTTATAGTTGAGGAAACTGACATGGGTAATGGCTGTGTGACTTGCTTGCAGTCACACAGTAAATGACTGATGCCGAATTTGAACTCGGATATTCTTAACTCTATGCCTACCACTATATCTACTATATTTTCTGGCTCTCTAAAGGGAATTAGTACCTAACTTGTCTTTCATCAAAAATACTTGGAAAAGCAATAGCCTCTTTGATAGTTCCATTTTATGTTTTTTAAATTGGTTTGGGGAAAAATGAAATTGAAAAAAATAATTTGAATATTTCTGGTGAATTTGAACAAGAACTTTGAATAAGGAGGGGTTGTTGTAACTGGAAAAGTAATACTAGTTGTAAGGCCACATTTTCTCTACACTGTAGATTTATTTAAAAAGGACTGTCCTTTCCTTTACATCATTTGATCTCTATTACAATTCAATAAGAGAACTGTCAGCTTTCTTTTTTCAAATGAGGAAGAAGATTCAGAGAACTTAGGAGAAATATATGTAGTAATATAAGTAGAAGATTGTTTGGTTATTTCACTTTCATCTGATTCTTCATTACCCTATTTGCAGTTTTCTTGGAAAACTCAAGTGGTTTGTCATTTCTTTTTCCAACTCATTTAACAGATGAAGACACTGAGGCAAAACAGGCTTACGTGACTTGCCCAGAGTCACACCGCTAGTAAGTATTTGAGCTTGGATTTGAACTCTTTCTGACTCCATCAATGTTCTCCATCCATTGTGTCATCTAGCAATTGAGTGAGTTTTCTGATTCCTGGATAGATAATTTATCAAAATACATTTCTTGTCCCTGTAGTTCCTGATCTATTACTAACTGAGCAAAAACTGTCATTAGTGCTGTAGTTTCTGTAAGATGATTTTGGAATTGGGTATTGTTTGCTTCTTCTACAGAATTGAATATTCTATGTCAGAATTTACTTTTCAATATTTCAAGGAGTATGGGACTGTGAATTGAGCTCTGGTCATGGAGTCAGGGAGAGCTAAGTTCAAAATTGACATCTAATACTTACTAGCTTTGTGACTCTAGACAATACACTTGGCCTTTCACTCTCCTTGCCTCCTCAACTGTGAAATGTAAATAATAATAATATAACATACCTTGCAGAGTTGTTGTGAAGATCAAATGAGATAATATTAGTACAGTGGATGACAGATATTAGGCACTTATTAAGTGCTTATTATGCTCTTCATTCCCCCTATAGAAGTCCTAAGCCTTCCATGTTTTAAATTATATTCTTCTCTTTGAAATACAAAGAAATGCCTTGGAGTTAAAATATGCCCATAACACCTTTACCTTCCTTTCCTATTTTCCCTGGACTTGTATGTCCCATCTAACTCCTTGGGAGATTGTGAGATTGGACCAGGGGATTTGACTAAGTAATACTAGTTTTACTTAGTGGTTTCAACTTTTAACTTTTTAATTACAGATTTTTGGTCATTGTAGATAGTCTAGTAGATAGTATAACAAGTTATTAAAGTCTAAATTAAAATTGTCTCTTGGTTGTAAAGTTTCAAATGAACAATTTTTACAATCTTAAGTTGCTCTGGAACTATCGGCCCACTGTTGAAGTCTTCCCATCATGGGAGAGTTGGTCAGAAATTATATTCTACTGCTCGAGATTTCAAAAACCCAGAATCATCTTCACATTCTGATAAGGCATTGAAATAAGACTTCAGTGGAGTTGATGATCACTGATAGAAAAAATAAAGCCATTTTATTCTGTATTCTGAGGAAAACCCTTTCCTTTCAAGTTAAAAATGCCTAGCATATAATGAGCCTTTAATCTAAGCATGTCTGTAAAGAGTACCATTCCTTGGAATTATTTTCTTTTCTGTGTCAGAACAACTTGACCAAAGACTGCTGTCCCTGTTTTCTTTCTCTTGAAGAGTTTCTGTAGAAAAAAGAAAATATATCTTGCTAATCCTTTCTGTTTTTTTTAAATATTATATGAACAAATGGAAGAATCATAGAGCTAGAAGGGATGTTGAAAGAGATATTGTTCCAGATCCTTGTAGGGAGATAGGAAATAATAAAATCATTTATAATTCCTTAAGAAAATGCCTCTTAAAGGGTTGGTCCAATTAGAAGAGGGGTAGCACTGGCTGGTGTTTTGATAAAATTTTCCAGTTTTTCCTAGAATCTTTCCTATCTATTTCTTGGTCTCAGTCACACTTTAATCTCCTAGAATCCCCAGTATTTCTTGAGGCTCAGGTCTCTAATTGCAAATTCAGCATTCTTTGTACTGTAGCTTGTGGGTTCTATATCCTATGTTGTAGACATTTTCTATTTGAAAATCATTATGATTTTACTGCCTCATTCTCTTGGGGTTTCAGGAGACTTTTAGAGGATCATCAAAGTAGATTCACTTTCTGTCCTTGTCTCTTATTACCTTTTTTCTCCCAGTTGACACCAGAAGTGCTTAGCTTGCTATGGTTTGGTTATATAAAAGTGAAATAGGTTTCCTTTAGAAGTAGTCTCCCTCTCACCCTTGCCCTCTCCATTAGAAGCCTTCAACCAAAGGTTGAATTGTCACTTGTTGGGTAGAAGGCATTGTTGTTTCACTATGTTTGGACTAGAATTGAGATGCCTCAAAACTCTAATTGTAATGGGCTGAATCTCTGAGCAGATGCACTGAGGTCCGGAGAACTTGAGGCTAATTATCAATTGGACAATACTCTCTTAATATATGCTTGGAGAAGGAATGGTCCTGCCCACTCTCTGTGCAAGTCTGATGTGTTGTATAGGAGATTGCATAGAGAATTTGCTGGGGGAAGTGTGAGAGCCAGAGGCACTGCTGGCCAGGTTTGTGTGCCGATTGCTCTTACTTCATATTGCCATTCCCCTTCACCTCCACAAAGAATGAAGATTAAGGATTTTCCCTTATCCTGACTCTGGATGATTTTAATATACTCTGGGTGCTAAACACAGTCATCACATCTGATATTTTGTAATTTGTGACAAATTATCATGCAAATCATTAAATCTATATTATATTAACTTTGCTATGTGTTTCATTTGGTTATAACACTGAACTTTGTTCCCATATGTGTACTCTACATAGTTTGATTGTTATACTCATCTTTTCACAACTTCAAACAGAATTAGAAGGCACAATGGTTAGATCAATAATTTTCTTGTCACCTTACCCCTGGTAGCTTATGATTTAGGGAGTTGATGGAAAGGCAGTTCTGTTGCTTTTAAGTAGGACCTCTCTGTTCACCACAGCATCTCACAAAATATGAGCAGGAGGGTAAATGGCAAATTATTACAAGCTTAGATACAGATCATTCAACAAACATTGATTGTTCAAATCCTTTCTCATCTCAGCTTTTCAGAATCCTCTCATTTCATAGCTTAGTACAGTTATCTTGAGTAGCTTCTTAGCCCTTTCAGCTATACTTGTTCTTTCCCTTAAATATTTCTAGAACATCATGTCTAAATCCTATTTTACACTTGTCACAATCTACTTCATAATATTTTTAGCTTTGTATGTGCTGTATCCCTGCTCATACTTGGTCTCAAATAGAATAAACTCCTCGAATTGCAGGAACTGTGTAATTTCCTTAATTTTTGTATTTGCAGAAACTAGCATGGTGCTTTGCATTATAAATGTTTGTTGACTGACTGACTGAATGAGTGCCTACTTTATGAGAAATGTTTGACAGGGTTATGTATAAACCCAAATGACCCATATTACTTTTTTCTTACAATTCACAGAAATTATGAGTTACCTAACCTCATTCAATTTTAGCTAATAATTTGATTCATGTCAGGAAAAATTCTGTAGCTGGAAGCCTTGGGTAGCAATTATATTGCTACATTCAGCATCATATTGAGTTTTAGCATCATTTCAACTGGCACAATTCACATTCTGAATTTTCTTTTCTGAAGTCCCTGGCCTCAGCATCCACAGCAGATTCTCATTCTTTAGAGCTCCAACAAGAATTAAACTTCCATGTACCATGCCATGTTTTCCTCCCATCAAAGCGTGGTCATAATAGTTTTGTATTTTTACTTAAAAGCTTTGGGGTTCTTTATAAAATCCCATGGGAAAAATGATATATTTTCTCAAATTAATGTCACTGAATATAATCGTATGTATGATGAGAATTTCAGATCTGGGATCCACTTTCCACTTCTTACTCTCTCATCTTCATTGGCCATAATCCAAAATTCTTTACAAAATATGATTTGTAGTGTTTCACTCCTGAGACACAAAGGCTGAAATATTACAATGAAATCTGTCTTGTGAAATGCTACTTGCTGGCATTAGGGTAACAAGGCGGCATCTGGGGGAAAGAATATTTAAAATAAGTCATCTCACACCATTTGCATTAGCACAAGGACCAAGCAGAAACAGAATTCAGAGGAAGTCACCTCTGGGCTAACTCGTACACTTTCCATCTTGCCATCTCTTTTTGAAACACTGCATGATTTAAATTATGAGGGTTAGGAATTTGTAAGATTTTTACATGCAAGGAATAAATGGTAGAGAGAAATAAATGACAATGTGGAGAGACGGGAAACATCATAAGTATCATATAATTCTTATATCAAATTTATAATTTGACATAATTAACATTTTGATGAAAGCCCTCTCCCACAAAGGATCATATATTCCATCTTAAAACACACACACACACACACACACACACACACACACACACACATACACCTATTCCCGCACCAAGATTTTAATATAATTTTCTCCCTTCCCATATTTTGTCTGCTAAATGAACTATTCTTTAATCATGTCCCACCCTCTCTAGACACTGTGGTTTGGTGTGCACCATTACATGCATCTCCTTACATCCTTTGTTTCTTCAAAGGTGAGCTTAGGTATTAAATCTCCACGAAACCTAATCTTTTCTGTTTCTCATCCCCATATCACCACAAAGCAAAGGTCCTTCCCTCCTCAAAACCCTCGTGCCTCTCTGTAGATCTCCTTTGTACTTACTTATTTCTAACTTGGGAAATAATTTTTTGTAATTTAATATGTAATTTTTAATATTATTTATTGCCATCTCTTCTTTCCTTGGCTCAACTATATTATAAGCTCCTAAAGGAAGGAATTGTTTTAGTTTTTCAATATAAATATCTAGAATCTAGAATAATGTCTTGCATTGTGCTCAATTTGAAGTTAACTAGCAGAATAAAAGTGAATATTTATGGTTAATTAAAAATGCTATTTTTTTCTTTGCCAAAGGTTTTAAGTGAAATAGAAATTGTCTCAAAGCATTCTTTGAAAATATGTCATCATCAGAATTTGGACGTGAAATTAGATTTTTGTTCTCACCCTTCTTTTTAAATCTCATAAATGCAGGGTTTCTTCTTGCCTTCCATACACATGTAAAATTCTGTCCTTATTTTGAAATGAGGCAAGTTGCTGATACCAAGCTTTATTTTTTTTTCCTCCTCAAAACATATTCTTAAATTGTACTCTTTAGATAAACTGTCATGAGAAAATTTAAGAAAGAAAATAATGCTTTTGTAACTGATATATTATCATCTCCCTTTCCCAAAAGACTCTGAGCTTATGGGAATTTGTTTTAATCTTGGGAGATTTAATACAAAATGGACAATTTCTCTCTTTAGCTTGTTGCCCTCACCTGGAACACTGCAGTAAGTCTCTAAACAGCCTCAGTATCTGTTTCCTAATCTGGAGACAAAGAGTTCCTAGCTTCAGGATAGGAATGAAAATTACTATATGAAACGCCCTCTTTTTTACCCAAAAAAAAAAAAAAAACCCAAACTCTCCAAGACTCAAAGGAACCTGTGAAACAATTATAGAAAAAAAAATTAGAGTTCACATGTAATCCTTTAGCTGTCCCTTAGAAAGGATCCAAATTTGGGGTTGATGTAATTTGTATACAAATACCTCATGTAATAGATTTATAATTTGATGTAATTAAATTCTGGTGAAATCCTTCTCCTATTCTTAACTCCTAGTGGTGCTGTCCTCAGGAAAACAAAATATACTTGGTGGTTTTTCTCAAATAGGATGCTAAACGATATATATTGTTTTTTCTCTTATATTGTAGAATGCTGCCTCAGACACTTAATAACAGTGTGACCTCTTGCAGTTAACTTCTATCTGCCTCAGTTTCCTCATCTGCAAAATGGGGATAATCATAGTACCTAGCTCCTGGAGTTATTGTGAGAATTGAGTGAGATGATATTTATAAAGTGATTTGTAAATCTTAAAGTGCTTTCTATGTGATAGCTAAAAGTCAGTTAAGTGATACAGTGAATAGAGCCTTGGGTCTGCAGTCAGAAGTTCAAATTCATCCACAGATACTTCCTAGTTTTAAGTCCAAGAACTTCTATCTACTTGAGTTTTATCAACTATAAAATGGCTATTATAGTAACAATAGCTATCTAAAGGGATTGTTATATTGTTTGTCCTTCATTCTTGAAAAGGACTGTGGTATCAGAAAGGTGATATCATGATGCAAGTGAATTGACTTTAAGTGAGGGAAGAGTGTGCAGAGTCACCACTTTCTCATTTGGAGCCATCTTTCCCAATGACAAAATTTATATCAGGATAACTGCACATAGCTCTGATGTAGTGAAAGGCTAAGGATCAAATGAAATGATAGCTGCAAAGACTTGGCCTAATGCCTGACATGTTTAGACGCATTTAAATCTTTTTTTAAGATTTTAAAATGCACATTAAGCATTTAGTATTGCTTGTGCCCTTGCTTTATCCAAGGAGTAATGCTACAAAAGGGAATTCTCATCTCTCTCAAGAAGGTTTAGTTCCTAAACCCTTGCAACTACTCCCAATGCTGAAACTCTTAGCTTAAGCTAAGTACATACACATACACACATCTGCTCCTGCTGAAAACCTGGAAATATCTCAGTGCTCCAGGTATGAATATTTGTGAAATATGCTATATTTATGAATATAGCAGAACTGCTCTCCAGGTTTGTTCTCTAAGGTTACATTAAAAAAATATGTTTCACTATCATATTCTTCTGGAAGTCACAATCAAATGGTCCTTTCTTCCCCTCTCCCAGACCAATATATACTGGAAGAATAGGCATATAATAGGCATTTGTATATATCACAGAGAGAAATGGCTGCTTCTCTAAGTCATCCGGTGTCTGTCCCTCCATTATATCTGAAAAATGGCCAGCAGTCTGTAATCTCCTCAGATGGGTAAACCCCACAAGTTGAGGAGTAACACTTTTAATTTAAGTGAGTTAAAGTGAAGGAAGTGGGATTTCTAAACTAGTCCTTAAATGAAGGATTTCACTAGGCAGGAAGCATGGAAGGAATATGGAAGAGGATAGAGCATGAATACACAAATGTATGGAGGTGGGAGAGGGTGGGGTCACACCACATAAAGGTCCAGTTGCTTTAGAACAAAGAGAAAAATATACTTCTCTCCCCCAATTATCTTTTATATTAAGTAATGTTCACCTTTAGTCCACCTAGAGGAAATTATCTGGTAGTCTATTTTTTGTGAGAAATTAAGTTTTTCAAAAGCAGTCCTATCTCTAAAGTATGAGAGTTAATGAGAAAGATGGAATTGTGATCTAGTTTGAAGTAAGAGTTTTGACTATAGAACTTAAATAATAAAAAAAAAACTATTGTCAGATGCACAAATAATAATTTTTAAAAAAAGTAACCCTGTGTTCCAAAGTAAGAAAATATCAAAGGCAAAAAGATATTCTAGTAAAGTTTTAATTTTATTTTATTTGGTGTGTCTTCAAAATCATATCCTTTTTCAATTGTGGTTCTTTAAAAGCTTCATTTCAGATGGGTATTACAAAATTCAGGTGCTTGTGTAAAGTAATTCTGGATAAGTTGCTGTAAATTCAGCAATATCAAAAAGGAGGAGTAATAAACTTCTTATGTGAAAACATTCTATTTGTATTTGTGATAGGAAGAATAACTTTCTAATTTATATTTTATATAAATTTTATCTTTTTGTATAATTTTATCTTTTGTATAAATCTAGGATGTTTATTAATTTTGTTCCTTCAAAGCTCACCTGGATACTGTGAGGATTACTACACCCATGGAAATAGAAGTCATACTTTAGAGATAGGACTGCTTTTGAAAAACTTAATTTCTCGCAAAAATAGACTACCAGATAATTTCCTCTAGGTGGACTAAAGGTGATTTTTAGAAGTAAATCGGTTTCTATAGTAATTGTGGTTATAGCATGCTAAAAAGGTTAACATTTTCTATATCCTTTTAATTAGTTCTTTAAGACCTTTCTACCTAATATCAAAGGAACATTTAGACAGTGAAGGAGAGTGTGAGGTTTGGTGTTCACTCAAGAACCACTTTTTTACCTTCTTAGCCATTTCTTCAAAATTCTTATTTGGTTATGTTTTGCTTTGCTTAGCTATTTGTCAGGTTTTCACCTCAGCAACAATATGTATTTAGAAGGATTTGCCTTTTGAAGCCACAGTTTCAAAAAAAGGTGGGGGTGAGGAAGAGGTAGCTACTACAAAACTTTGTTACTTCATTAATTTGAATGTCTTTTGTGAAATGTCAGTTCAGTAGAAATAAGTGGAAATTTTTCAATTGTACTTGTTAAAAAATAAACCTACAATTTTGTTCCTTTTGAGAATATCCAAAAATTTTGAGTCCACTCATTCTCAATCCTAAAATTGTAGTACTCCAATACTATTTATTTAATAATCACAGTTGTGTGGAAGAGAAAAAAATCAACATTTATTAAATACTTACAATATGTTGGGCACAATAATGATCAACTAGTATACAACTATAAGCCAAAGGAAATACAATTCCTACCCTCAAGTAGTTTACATTAAGTCAAGTAATGTAGGTTGTCCTTGGTATTTCCATAAAATGAAAGCTCAGGGAGGAATTTTTCAGTGAGTAAAAAAGGCAGACTTTGCTGAAGGTTTTGAATTTAAGAAAGTTAGAGATAAGACTGGGAGGAAAAAGTATCATAGCACTCAAATGAATTTTATAACATATAAAAAATTCTTCATGCAGAAATATTGCTATTTGTTTTTTAACATTCCTTCTACCATTAGAAACTCAGTCCACCATCATGGAGTGGCAACTTCTCTATAGTTTACAGGTTTAGAGTTTCTGGGAACACTGAGATGAAGTGACTTAACCACAGTTACACAGCTAGTATTGTGTCTGAGGAAACTCAAGTCTTCTTGATTCTAAAGCTGGCACTGGATTTTCTATGTGAGACTTGTCCTCTTACTTTAGTTTTAATTATACATATATTTATCATGACATATTTTTTAATAGATTTTAGGAAATAAGGTACCAACTGAAAGTAACTTTTCCTTCCTTAAAATTTTGACAAAATTTATATTTTGTTTGGATCTTCTCTGTAGTCTTATATCTTGTCTTGCATAGTATTGATTTACATGCATGTTGTATTGCCTACAGTAGTTTGTAAGCTTATTGAGGTCCAGGACTAATTTTTTTTTAAGTATTTGGTCAAATAAGCTGTCATGTACATTAAAAGTACCTAAGAAATATTTGCTGAATTGGAAAACAAATGCAAAAATAAAATTGCAGGGCAATGATGAATGAACTAAATAATAGAGTGGAAATTAGCCTGAGCCAGCCTAGCTAGGGAAAAACCAGTAGACAACCTATGAACATGTGAACACCTGGATTAAGAAAATCGTGTTGGATAAAATAGCTTTTCTGGTCCCTTCCAGGAATTTGATTATACACTTCTATGAATGGAAAAGAATCATTTGTTATTGGAGTAGGGTTTGTTACTTAGATGCTTCTAAATTGCTTAAAATGTTTATACCAAATATTTAATTCTTATCTCTCAGAGATTTTTTGATTGATTTAGTCAGGCTCTTACTTGTTTTTTTTTCCAAAAAGATAAACTTTTAATTCATTTCTTGTCATACTGTTTATGAATTCCAGATCACTGGAATCTGGATTAATAGGGTTTTATCATACTTTAGCCCACTTAAGGATATGTATACTATCAATTTATTTTTATTGAGAAACATTTGTGGAGTTCCCTAAATTTTCTTTCATTTGGAAAAAAATAAATTTATATAAGAATGTGACTTTATTTAAAAAAGATATATTTTGAGCATTATATTCTTGGTGGTGTTAAATAAACAAAAAATTGTGTTAAATAAAATATGAGACTGTTTTAATGAAAACTAGGTGGGCTTAGAGAGAATGATATTCTCCAATGAGATTCAGAGATTAGGTTTGATTTAGATTATTTATATATATGTATATTTAATAAAGATGCATTGCTATAGAAGAACACAATCAATATTAGGGAATGTGATGTATTAATCTTCCTTGGAAACATCTACCTGGAACAGGTAAATTCAAAGATCTCAAATCTCCATTGGAAGACCAAGGCAACTCCTCAGTGAATAGACAGCAATGCCAGGCACAGTAGCAGATCTTTGACATGTCAGGTAAATGTTCCTATGCAGTGAATGAAATCTCGTGGGAGGGTCATAAATCCTATGCAACAAATTATATACTAACAGGTTCTTAGGGGAATTCAAATAAATCCTCACAACCGCTTAGCGGGTAATCTCCAGATCAGATTCCCATTTTTCTTAAGAGCAAAATAATATATAGCTTCTTATACTCTCTGCCAGTGAAATGCTATATATCAAAGATATGAATTTAGTCGAAATATTGATCTTGAGCCAAAGTGAAACTAAGGGAAAGTTTAATACATTCCACAATAAAGGAAGGGATGTGTGCATAAAATGAATGTTTTATAAATTGAAGAAAATTGAGTGGGAAAGAATCAAGAAATCAAGAACCCCAAAGTCTCCTCCTTGATATATTAAGAGAGAACAATGGAGTCAAGTTGAGATCTTCATGAAGCTCCCCAATTTTGATGAATATGTGTCCTTGCTTTTAAAGGACACAAAATCAACTGTGAAGGAGAGACATCTCTTAATGTGATGTGAATCACTCTAAATGAGAAATTCATTACATGGTTATGGCAACAATTCAGTAGAATTGGAACTCCAGTCACTGTCAGTTGACAGATATGGCTGTTGTAGAGAAACAATTTTGTGCAGTGTTGAAGGACATTTTTAGAATATATCTATATAAAGCGAAATGAGGAGCTAATCTCATATATTGATATAATAATCTGATAATATAATATGATCATCTAATGTAGTCTAAACCTCCATGAATAGTTCAGGGGAAAAGTCTTAATTCCTTCAGTACTAGAACTTGGGGTATAAAAAGGTGCATGGCTGTGAATCATTCGTGTATGTTTGAGCTACATGGTAGGGTTGTCTCAGTCATTCTAATGAAGATTTGGGATCTTTGAGTTTACATATCCCATAAATACCTTTCAAAACATGACAAATATGACATGTTCCTTGCCATTAATTGTGCCTTTATATACCAAATAATATTTATTGTAAATATAGTTTATATAAATCATAATATCACAACTTCAGTAGTTCAAAGGCTAACATCAAGGGTAAACAATAATGAAGGTATTACTCAAGATGACTAGTAACTTCACCTTGTTAATTATGTCCTACTTATATATCTATCTACCTATACACACATATGTGTATATGTATATATACATGTATAGAGGGAGGATTGGGGGGGAAAGAGAGAAGAGAAGAGAAGAGGAGAGGAGAGGAGAAGAGAAGAGGAGAGGAGAGGAGAAGAGAAGAGAGAAGAGGAGAGGAGAGGAGAAGAGAAGAGAGGAGAGGAGAGGAGAAGAGAGGAGAGGAGAAGAGAAGAGAGGAGAGGAGAGGAGAGGAGAGGAGAGGAGAGGAGAGGAGAGAAGAGAAGAGGAGAAAAGACTATAACTTCAGAAGATATAATTTTGGAAAAATATATATATATGTATTTTATGTGATGGCTGCACTAACCTTGTACCATCAGTGCTTGGACAAAGTCCCTATTTAATTCCTCTTTTTCTCCATCTTTTCCTTCCTCTCTTTCTTCATTCTTGTCTTATTTTCTTCTTTTCCTCTTCTTCTTTTCCTTTCTTTAAAAAAATCTGCATTTCACAAACTTCAGAAAAACAATTCTATATGTAGTAGAATAGGGAAAAGCTGATTGTGTGCATCTCTCTCTCTCTCTATATATATATATATATCTCATATGCAGCTTGTCTTTTTCTTAAAACCATATAATAACTTCAACATGTTTCTTTCAAAATCATTTCACATTTTTGTGATTCGTTTTTAACTTTCTTCTACTATCTTTGGTAGACTTTTTTTTCTCTTTTCTGTAACAAAGAATGAAAAAGCAAACAAACAAAAAGGTGAAAATACTGTGTTTCAAGCAACCTTCAATCTTCATAGTTCTCTCTCAGTATGTGGATGACATTTTCCATCCCAAGTCTATTGGAATCACCTTGGATCATCACATTGTTGAGAAGAATTAAGTTTATCATAGTTGATCATCACATAATCTTGCTATTACTGTGTACAATGTTCTCTTGATTCTTTTCCTGGTCCAGTCTTTCCAAGCTTTTCTGAAAGCAGATTTTTCATAATTTTTTATAGAATAATAATATTCCACTACATTCATTTACTCTTTCTCTTTCCTCTACCTTTGTCCCTCCCACAGAGCTGATTGCTAAACATTTTATGCTATACTTCTGGTAGCATGGTAATCAGCAGATAGTAATCTTGTGTGTAGAGGGAGGTAATAGGCTAATATTATTCTACCCTTGATAAGATTACATCTCATGTACTGTCTACTTCTTAGTGATACATTTTAAGAGGTACATTGATAAAAATTGGTGATTGTCTTGTAAAGACAATTTGTAGGTATTAGTCATATTTAATCTGAAGAAGGCATTATTACCATCTTCAGATAACCTATGAAAGGGATAAATGAGTTTTGGTCTGAAGTCACAACTAGGGTCAGTGAATTAATATTGCAGGGTAATGTTTTGACTCATAAAGGCAAATTTCCTAACCATCAGATTTTCTCCAAATGACATGAATCTTTGAGTCCTGAGGTCCTCATCCCTGGAAATCTTAATGTGCTAGTTGGATCACTGCATGTTAGGGATGTTATAGTTGTGATTTACGCTGTGTAGGTGACCTCTGAAGGCCTTTTTAACAGCAGTTCTAAGATCTCATGACTATTGGAGCTCTTGTTTTTATATTTATCATTTATAACATATTCAGTGACATTCAAATTGCATGTATTTTAGCTTGCACAGCTAAGTGGGACTTATCAGACACGAGCAGCCAAATTCTTGGGTAAACCAAAGTAGCTTTTCTGAACAGGCTATTACATATTAATTTGGGGGATTTATAAAAATGTGGCCATCACACAGAGCCTCTAGGTGCATGAATAATGTAAAAGTACAGAGCATTAAGAAACAAACAAATACAAGCCTGCCTTGTAGTTCCATTTTTCTCAACAGACAGAAACTACTTTTTGATCAATACATTGAATTATAAAGAAGAATTGCTAAAAATGCAAACGTGAATTTAATAGGACATGAAAGATTTAGTCATCAAACAAATGTATTGCTGCCTTTTCACTAAGTATGATGATATAGATTAGTATTTAGGGAATGCAGTCTCCTATTTAAAAAGATGACAAAATAATTTTCTCAGAGTAGATGGTATATCTTGTGGTATTTTTGTCTTCTAATGATCCCTTGGAAAAGGTATTCACACCTTTTACTTTGGGCTATTTCTGTATTTCAGCTGAAGGCAGATTTTCAAAGGAAAGAGGATAAAATTCAACAATTTTGTGACCTGTTAAAAGATCCTGTAGGATAGCTCTGTGGTACAGTGGATAGAGTATTGGGTCTGGAGTAAGGAAGATCTGAATTCAAATTTGTCCTTGATACTTCCTAGCTATCTGATCCTGGACAAATCAGTTAACCCTATTTGATTCAGTTCCTTATTTGTAAAATGAGCTGGAGAAGAAAATCTCAGCACTGCCATTTAATGCCAGTATGACCATCACCTTTCTGAGCCTTATGACTGAGTTTGACTAAGTGGAAAGACTTGAGGACCTCATGTCAGGCAGGACAGGCAGTTTCTTATCCTAATTGCACAAAGTAGCCTCCAGTTTTATTGAGAAGAAGGCTCAGGATCAGATTTGTATCTGGAATATTAATGTAACATATGCATACAGGATGGATTCCCAATGTGAGAGAGTAGTAGCAGTGAGACCAATTAGAAAAAGGAAGAGATGATGAAGATGTATACTAGGAGGAAGAAGAGGGTGGATGTTAGAGATAATGTTGAAGTATAATCAATTCAATTTGTCAAATGATTGGATATGGGGGATAAAAATGATTTTATGGAGAGTGAGGGTTTAAGAGTAATTCCAATATTATGAACTTGGTTGACAGGAAGGATGGTTATGCTCTTGACAGATATAAGGAAATAATGAGGAGGTTAAATGAGAGAAGATAATGATTTTAAATTTTAATATATTGAGTTTGAAACACCAAAGGGACATTCAGGTGAAGATGTTCAGCAGACTGCTGTTGCTGATGATATAAAAGTGGAGTTGAGGGAGATTAGAGATAGATATATTGATTTTGGAGTTATATCCATACAGATTATAATTGAATCCAGGGTAGCTGCTAAGAATACTAAGGGACAGTATAAATAGAGAAAAGAATAAGACCCAGGGCAGATCTTTAAGGTATACCAGTACTGTGTGGGAGGGAAATAATTAGTCAGTAAAAGGAAACTGAGAAGGGACAGACATGTAGGAGGAAAACCTTACTCAAGAAATATGATAAAGTGTCAGTCTGGGGAAGAATAAAATATTTTTTAAGGAATGAGGACCCAATTGAAATTAAAAAGCATGCATTTTATTTGACTTAACAGAGTTATGTGACTTTCTCCAGGAGAGTCCTACAATATGCAAGTAGGGGTAGGAAAGCAGCTGTAATGATAATTGGGGTGAGAGGGTAGTGAAGAATTAGCAAAGGTCAGACAGGATCAGAAAAGAGCTCATGGCTGAACTGGTCAACAATAGGTTTGGGAAGGGTTAAGGAAAGAATGTGAGATCAAAGGATAATTGAAAAGGTAAAGAATCAGGATTGCATGGGGAGAAAAAGTATGATGAGATGAGGAATAGATAGGAAGAGTCAGGCAGGTGGAAAGAGCTAGAACGATAGAATAGTCTGTGGAGAAGAATTTTAGAGTTTGATGTCATGAGAATAGCTGGGTTCTGAGTCATAGTGAGCCAATAGTGTACAATCATCCCTATGGATGGCTGAAATGGGATAAATATATTTGTCAAAGAACTTCAGGTGACATTGAGTGAAGGGAAAACACATTGTAGGTCATGAGAGTTATGAATAGGGCATTGCCATATCAACTTGCATAATGAGGTTTCCAGGTATCAGGCTAGTATTGGGAATGGAGAGAAAGGCTGCAAGCCAAATACTGAACTTCTTGAAAAGAGAATGAGAATTCTCTTGTGGATTATTTATGTGAAAGATTGGGACTTGGTAAAATAAATCTTTTGAGTCTCAAAGGATGAGAGATTATTGAGTAATAATGGCAATGAAATGTTGTAAAAGTAGCAGTGAGAAGGAAGCAAGAATAACCATATTTTTCCTTTCTAGATTTTCAGATATTGTGGCAAGAGAAAAAAATGTATCCTTTTCCAAAACCTAAGTTGGGGAAGGATAGCAGATTTTAATCCTAAATAGAAAAGCGATGATAGCATTGAGAAAAAAAAAAAAACAAGTAGTGGATAGATACCATTAGTCAAATCCTCAGACTCTGCAGTAGAAAAAAATAAAAGTGATCCACCAAGAGAAGGGGAAAGAGAGAGGATGCCCTCTCTCATCCCAGGTATCATAATCTTCAAACACCAAGAGGTTCCACAAATTATGATTGTGGTTATTAGCCAGAGGATTTTTACCCAAAGTGGAAAGAACTGCAAGTCCATCATTGATTTTCTTTTAGTTCTCCTGCTGGGTGTTTATTATATCGAAACCTTACTGTATATTAGGACTGTACTGGTCTAGCATCCCAATGAAAATAAAACCACTACCAGAGTGAAAAGACTGACATTAGATATCCTTCACAACTGAAAAGTCCTTCTGAGAAAAACAAAAAACTAAAAACAATCCTCCGTAGAACCATGCTTTAAAAAGTGTGTGTGTGGGGATGACTCCCTGTATATTTTCCATTTATAGCTAGTGGTCTGAGTTGGATAGTTGTGAATGTTGACTTACAACTGATAAAGATTAATGAAGTTTAAAAAAAAATACTAATTCATTTTGGATAAGGTCAATAGGAATCAGTAAATGTTTCATAATTCCTCTTCTTTGGAATATTTTCCTTCTTCCTCTCCTATTATCAAAGGCTTCTTTCCTTCAAAATGCAGTTCAGATTCTACCCTCGATGACATTTTTTTTGGTATATTATCCCTGTCATAAGGACCTCTCCCTCTTTTAACTATCCATAGTACTTACTGTCTCTATGACTCATTTGGAATTTAGGACCATTCCCCCCAAAACAAAACAAAAACAAAAAACAACCCCAAACCAAACCTGTAGTTGTTGTTGTGTGTGTGTATATATATATGTATATATATATGTATATATTTATATTTGTTTTCTTCTCTGATAGAATGTCAATTAGTTGAGAGAAGAGATTATTTTATTTTCACCTAGCATAATGCCCAATAGGGGGGAGGAATAAACATTTTTATAGTGCTTACTATGTACCATGAACTATGCTAAGTGCTCATTTGATACTTGCAATAATATTGAGAAGTTTTAGGTGCTATTATTAACCCCAATTACAGGTGAGGAAACTGAGGCAAACAAATGGGAAGTGATTTGCTTAGTGTCACACTACTAGTAAGAATCTGAGGCTGAATCTGAACTTAGGTCCTCCTGAGCCCTATCTTCTGTACCACCAGTTGCCTCTGGTAAATAGTGGAACTTATTAAATATTTGCTGATTAATTGATCAATAAGCATATATAGTCTTACATTATGATTTATTTTCTTGTGTATATCTTATCTTTCTCACTATATTAGACATCTAGCTGTTTCAGTGGATAACACATTAAGCCTTGAGTTTAGAATATCTAAGTTCAAATCTAGCCTTTGACAATAATTAACTATGTGACTCTGAGCAAGTTAGTTAACGTTGGCCTACCTCTGTTTCTTTATCTGTAAAATGGAGATCATAATAGCAGCTACCTCATAGGAAACAGCGAATATATTTATAAAGTGTTTAGCATAGTTGCTGATACATATTTGGCATTTAATTAATGGTTCTTTCCTTTCCCTTTCCCTCACATTATATTTCTTTGGGGGTTGGGAGCTATCATATCTTATATCTCTGTATATTTGTGGCACAAAACACAGTACCTTATTCATAACACTCATTCAATAAATGTTTGTTGTTGATGCTGCTAATAATGAAATTTGCAAAAAATGCATATCAAAGAAAAAAATCAAATTTAACCTTAGATTAACCTTGCTTCTTAAGTGATGAGATATCATTTTAAAAGCAGTGCTGGGCTCAAATTTATTATGAAACCATAACCAGAGTAGGACAGTGTTGACTTTGCCTTAAGATGAAAAATTAATATAGTTCAATTGCACTTTCCAAAGATAGACATTTTCTCTTGGCTGGTTCCATCCCTGGTAGCTGAATTGTCAGCCTTGTCTTCTCTGGGGTATGTTTCCTTCCAGGCTTAGTCCTATTCAGAGTGGCAGACTTGTCTTGGGGCATTCCTGAGAAACTTTTGGGTTCACTTTCTTTTCCTGTAGTTTTATTCCCTGTCTACCTTTCCCTATCACTTGTGGCAGTCCAAAATGTCCATGATGTCTTAAGAGTGGGCATCTTTTCCTCAGGGCATACTTCAAATGAATCCTGCCATCATCTCTTGTCCTGAGTGCAAAAATTCCTAGCTTTAGTTTTGATTCATTGTATGTTTTATATAAATTATTGAATTAGTGACTATTACCCACAGGCAAGTGAACAAAAAATCCAGTTTAGTGGCCTTCTGAAATGTAAGAAAAAAAAGTATAGATTTGAAACTGCACAAAGGCAGCAACAGCTAAAAAGATCTATAATGAAGGCAAAGCTTGAATTGTTTTTTAAACAATCTCTACTATGATAATCACTCCCATAGTTTCACTTACATTATTTAAAGAAATAACCGAAGTGATTTTTCAAGACAAAATTTTGATTAAAATAAAAAATACTGTATTGGTCCTCTTTCTTAAGTACTATATTAGTTGCTCGGATAAACTCCAAACCCTTAATCTTTGCCTATCAAAATTCATGGCAAAACATGTAAAGCAAATAATTTCTTTTCTTTGGGGAATGAATTGTTAGGATTAGGAACTCCACAACAATTGTTATGAGGAGTTTAATTCAAGGTGAAAATCCTTGGCTAAAACAATGTCATTATATAACAGTATGTTTCAGGATAAAACACACCTCTGCTTAGCACATGGACATCTGGGAGATTGATTGTGATATTTAGCAAGTATTACTATTAATGAATCAAATGCTATAATCCCCTTTCTGAACTCCTGTAGCCCTTATTGTCACTATCATTTATTTGGCAATTTATCATGTACTGACTTGTATTATCTTTCCTTTTGAACTGCTGTTTATTTCTTCTATTGCTTTTAAATTCCCATGTGTTTTATCATGTTGCCCCGACTAGATTATAAGCTGCTTGAGGTCCTCTGAGACTGTGTATCATCATTTATTTTCCAATGCCCAGTAGCATTCAAATAAACAGCTACCAATAAATATTTATCAATTTCTACAATTGATGTTATCTGTCATTATCTCATGTAGGCACTAGATGAATAGATTATGGAAACAACAAAACATATTGAATATGTCTGTGTAGAAGGGAAAAAATAAGTTGACTATTTAGTTTATCATAGACTGCCCTGATGAATTTTATTCTTTGAATGAGATTGTTCCTTTTCATTTACAAGAAAAAAATTATAGAGCTTGGCCAAAATTTTTAACAGATTCATCATAAAGTTCTGATCTTTGCTTGAATCAGGTCTCTTATTTACGTACAGAAAAAATAAATAGCAGGGGGAAAAGGAAGCAAAAGGAAATAAATTGCTCAAATTATAGTATCCTTTAGCCTTTTAGGTTATTAAACTATTTAATTTGATGAATCTATTTTTATTTCTTTAAAATTTAATATTCGTTGAGCAATTTGGAACTATGTTCAAAGATAATCAAACTGTTCATACCCTTTGACCCAGCAGTGTTACTACTGGACTTATATCCCAAAGAGATCTTAAAGGAGAGAAAGGGACCTGTATGTGCAAAAAATGTTTGTGGCAGCCCTTTTTGTAGTGGCAAGAAACTGGAAACTGAATGGATGCCCATCAGTTGGAGAATGACTGAATAAATGATGATATATGAATGTTATGGAATATTATTGTTGTGTAAGAAATGACCAGCAGGATGATTTCAGAAAGGCCTGGAGAGATTTACATGAATTAATGTTAAATGAAATGAGCAGAACCAGGATATCATTTTACATGGTGACAAGAAGACTATAAGATGATCAATTCTGATGGACGTGGCTCTCTTCAACAATGAGATGATTCAAACCAGTTTCATTTGTTCAGTAATGAAGAGAGCCATCTACACCAAGAGAGAAGACTATGAAAACTTGAGTGTAGACCACAATATAGCATTTTCACTCTTTATTATTGTTTGCTTGCATTTTGTTTTCCTTCTCAGTTTTTTTTTTTCTTTTTAGATGTGGTTTTTCTTGTGCAGCAGGGTAACTGTATAAATATGTATGCATATATTGGATTTACCATATATTTTAACATATTTAACATGTATTAGACTACCTGCCTTCTGGGGAAGGGCATGGGAAAAAGAAGGGAAAATTTTGAAACAGAAAGTTTTGCAAGGATCAGTGTTGAAAAATTACCCATTCATATGTTTTGTAAATAAAAAGCTATAATAAAATAAAATCTAAAAAATTAGTACTCGCCCAATTCACCTCTTCTTTTCTTATGGATTATTAGGAACACATGATTAGATCTCTAGTCAAAACAAGTACTTCCAAACCAAGTAACCTAATTGATATATCTAAGCAGGTGGCAAGATTAATTGAGTCCAAGAGGAACACAAAAAGATAATGAAAAATGTGGTTTTCATATTTCAACAGTGTTTAACTCCAAGGCAGCTCAGTGATGCTTTAGAGTGAAGAAATCACCCAATCCTGGAGATTAAGAACTTTTGGTTTAAGTGGTAATTGGTATTTTCTCAATGTTTTGATTAAGGAAGTAAGAATACATTACTGAAATTGGCATTGAGTTGTCATCCATATCTATTTTAATATCTCAAACTTGTTGAGTGACTTAAAAGGGCATATTTCTGAGTAGTCTCTAACAAGGTATTCTCTTATATCAACATTATATATGGTAGTTTATAAAGCAATTAAAAATAATTGCTTTAAATACAAGTTAAAAGCACAGTCTATGTAGTATAGCCATTGTGAGATGACAGAAAGAGTATAGAGCTTATTCAAGAATTTAAGTTCAAATTCTTGACACTTGTTTGATGTATGACCTTTACACAGTTATCAAATATTTAATTGCTACAAATCTCAATAATTTTGAGAACTTTTTATTAGCATAGTTAAGAATTGACACTAACATATACAGTATCAGAGGGCTGCCTAAATTCAAATAAGTGAATTGCCAGTGGTCACAGAGAGGATGTGAATGCAGGTCCAGACATTTCAATCCATTATGACACATTTCTTATCATTATAAGAGGGTATTCTTTCAGACATGACTCAATGAAGAACAGAAATGAAAAAGATTATGAAATACATATTACCAAAGTAGCCCCTCAGAGAAACACAATTTGAGAGTCAAAAGGGAACTCAATAGCCATCTGGTCCAATGTTTACATTCAAGGCATGTCTATTATAGCATATACAACAAGTGATCATCTGGCACTACTTAAATAACTCCACTGTCTATAGACTGACTATATAAAAGTCAGTCTATAGACAGTGGAGTTATTTAGACATTGCTTATAATTTGTTTCTGTGAAATCAAACAAATCTAATCCTTTTTTCACATAACAGTTCTTCAAATGGGGTCCCTCATGAAGCTATATTTCTCCAACTTAGATGCTCAATTCTTTCAACTTATCCTTGAATGTCTTTGACTACACGACACTCATCACTCCAGATCTCCTTCTTTAGACAAAATGGAGAGATGTAGACCACATGAAAATTATATAGATCTGAAACTTTTTTGAAGGCCCAGGGCGCACAGAGTAATGATAAATCTGTTGATGATTAATCTAGAGGAAGGCATCTAACAACAAGGAAGCTCTACTTGACCTTGTTCTCTTCAAAAATTTTATCAATTATTTGGACAGAAGCCTATATATTCTACTTATCAGACTCATATGAGACACACATCTGGGAATAATAACAAACACATAGACAGAAGAGTCAAGAGTCAATAACATCTTGACAGGCTAAGTGATCTAAATCTATTTTGATGAATGGAGTTTAATGGGGAATTTAGTAAGTGTATAATTTAAATTAAAAATCAAATACACAAATACAGGGTAAAGAAGAACAATTAGAAAATGGTTCACATGTTGACAACCTTAGTATTTCAATGCATTGCAAGCTCAGTATGAATAACAGTTGAATTATCCAATTCCTCTACTCTCTTCAAACAACAAACTCAATTCAAGCATAGGTTGAGTGACAATGTCAATAATAAGGGAGATAATACTTCTATTCCGTTCAAGAATTATTTTGCTCTGATCACATCTGAAGTTATATACTATATTGGATGACATTTTGAAGCATCCAGAGTGTGTCTAAAGTATTACTAATACATGAAAGAATTGTGGATTCTGCCATACAAGGATCAGACAAAGTGTAAAAGTAAGAGTCTTCAATTGAGTTAATTAAGCCACCATGCTTACAGAAATAATTTTGAATGCTTAGCTTGGAAAAGAGAAGATCCAAATGAGACGTAATAGCAGCCTCAAAATATTTAAAGATGTATCATGGGGAAAGGATTGTATATGTTCTCCTTTGACCACAGTGAGATGAATTTGAAAGCAAGGGATAGCAGATTTAGTCTTAGTAGATGGAAAATGTTTCTCACAAATAAAGCTATTCTAAAGTGTAATTAGACTGTTTTGGGAGGTGGGAGGTCTTCCTTTACAGATCCTGAAGTTTAATTATGACAATTTCATCGGGTTGATAATGATAAGGCTTCTTGTCTGAATTGTATTGGATAGCCCCCGTCATTCATTTCTGGTATGATATTCTGGGATCTGATAATAACTGGAAGATAAGCCCCCTTCCTTTAAGTAGGCTTCACTATTTGGTATCTTTCTTCCTAATAGGATATTCTCAGTCTAGACCTAGAAGCATTTATATGGTGCTTCATAATTACCAAAATACTTGTCTTAGATCCAATTTTCAACAGTAGTGACAGAAGCAGTATGTATGTCTGACCTCACTAATAAGCAAATTGGAATTTTATGCTTTGGTCTATTTCTTGACCTTGTCATAATAGGTAGGAACATTGATGGCAGCGATTATTATAATAATTATACTCATCATCATAATGAATTTAATAACAACTAAAGCTTTTATTTATTTAGCATTTTAAGGTTACAAAGAGCTTTACATACATTATTTTATTTGATCCTCACAGTAGCTAATACAGGTGTTACTGTCTATATTTCAGGAATAAGGACATTGAAGGTCAGCTAAAATAAGTGATTTAGTCAAGGTCACATTCCTCATATCTATAGTTCACCCTCCCACCTGCTCTTAGGAGGAAATAATTATGGAATCTTATTAATAATAATAGCTTATAAAAGTCACATCATAAAACAATTAAAGGGAAAAAAAGGAGGTGGTACTTTTCATAATTGTAGCTAAAAGGAGGACTCCTAACCAAACAATGGATAGAGGTGATCATAAAAGGATAAAAAAGACTATTTTTACTTAAAAATTTAAAAGCTATAATATAAATAAAACCAATGCAGATACAATATATAAAATAATTCTTTGGTGGGGAAAATATCTGAATCAAGCATCAAAAATAACAGTCTGTTATCCCAGATACATAATACAAATATCTGTCCAATAAGAAATTTTATAATAGCTAAATGATCAGAGAATAGGAAGAATTTTAACAACAAAAATTGTGAATTGTAGTTGATCTTTAACAGCACATTAAAATCATTAATAAGGAAAATAAGTGCAAAGTAAAACAATACTATGTCTCCTCAAAGCTGAAAATTAGTAACTTAGCAAAAAAATGGGAAGAGTCAATGTTAGCAGAGTCTAGATACTCCATTGATTTGATTCAAAATTGGTCAGTTTATTCTTAATATTGAATGGAATAATAGAAAAAATAAACATCCATCCTTTGAGTCAAAAATGATCCTACTACTGGGCATATATCTTGTAAAAGAGGAAATCTGCAGATGACTTTTTATGGAAAGGCAACAGTGAATTTGCTTTCAGTTAAAGTAATGACTTTTGTCTGAACCTGGCCAACCAAATACTTTATATACAATACTTAGTTATCCAGGGGGGACTGCTATTTAACTCTGGTCAATAGAACTCTAACAAAAAGTTTGAGACTTTCTGAGTTGCATACTTAAGGAATTATGAATAAAAGGAATTATTCTAACTGGTTCATTAAAATCTTCAACTAAATCAAGGTAGTAGTGATGCAAAAAAATTCCTAGTTATATTTTACAGAATTTTTTTCAGGGGCTTCCTTCTGTTGCTGGAAATTTGAACTTCTTAGGTTTCATAAAATATTTTTGTTTCCCAAATTAATTCATATTGTCCAGGTGATCTCATGAATGAAACCCAGTCCCTGTGGAGGCAATATAACATAAGAAGGTTCAAAAAATACCAAAACTAGGAACAAAGTTTTCATACACATCAAAATATCCATAAAAACTATCTTTGTAGGAACAAAAACTGAAAGAGTGAGTGTCCATCAATTGAGGAATGGCTGAAAAATATACATGAATATAATGAAGTGATTATTGTTCAATAAGAAATGAACATTATAAGTAATTAAAGAAACATAGGGATATTTGTATGAACTGATGCAGAGTGAAATATGGAAAACCAAAAAAAAAAACATATTCAGTGACCATCAGTGTACATAGATCATGGATTTGCCTTGCTGTTCCATGTGGTAATGCTCTTTGCATGCATATACCAATGACTGCAACAATGTCAATAAAAAGCTCCCTAAAAACAATCTAAATGCTGAACAAATAATAGTCCCAAAATAGTCCCAAAACACAGATAAAAATCATATTTACATTCTAACAATAAAAGGGTGGTGTTACACTAAGGTAAAATCCTTTGCTTGTTATATTTCTCAATGTATTAGACACTCTTGTTTAATAGACTTTTCTTATTACAAGGGATGGTTCAATCTTGAATGAGGAGGGGCAGTATTTCTGCAAATGATTGTGATTTATAAAAAAAATGCCTATAAAAAGGCAAAAATACAGCTTATTAAAAAAAAAACTACATGTATATCATTCTTTGCAATGAAAATTTATTTTCCCATAATGTTTGCCATAGTTTACTCAATTAAGAAAACTGAGACTCTGAGATGTTATACATATTTCCCATGGTTACAAAGATAGTAAGTGACGGAACAGTTATTTTAGCTAGTTCTATTTTATGTATATCTAAGGGCATTTATTTATACATATAGGGGTGTGTGTGTGTGTGTGTGTGTGTGTGTGTGTGTGTGTGACAGAGAGAGAGAGAGGAAGAGAGAGGAAGAGAGGGGGGTGGAGAAAGAGAGAGAGAAGAAGAGAGAGAGAGAGAGAGGGAGGAGAGAGAGAGGGGGGGAGAAGTTTTTCTGACTTAATTTATAAAGCACCTTATCATTCTGCTTCTCTGAACTTAGAATTACATAACCTTAAAAGTCATCTAGTCTATGGCCTCTCATCTTACACACAAGAAAACCTAGATCCAGAGATCTAGTAAATAGTTCCTGATCACATAAAATCTAACTAATTCAATAAAGAACTGACATTAGACCTCGAGCTCATTGATAAAGTTGTCAAAATATTTTCAGAAAGTAAGACCGAAAAAGATTTGTATTTATAAACAGTGGGAACATAAGTGAACAAAATCTGAGGAAGAAACTTAGCCCATAGAAAGTATGCAATACATTTTCAATAATTTGATTCAATAGAAAATGTAATTCGGGGTTGGAGATGGAGAGACAGAATAACAACCTGGAAATATATTGGGTTTATATGATGCAGGATAAATAATGTACAGTATAGGGACAAGATTTTGATGAGGGATTTTATAGAAAGTATTGTAGATTTTTTTTGTATTGATAGTAGACACTATCACGAAGAATCAAGTGGTAAAGTTTTCTACCCACTTCTGGCAGAGGATAAGAGAAATAGTTTATTGTAGATAATGCCTTGACAGCAATATGTGAAAACTGCTGAAATCCAAGACATAATCTGATATTGCTTATAGCATGTTAAATGGCTATGTAGGAAGGGATATAATGGACATGAGGTTGAAGCAAGTGAGAAAGATAAGTTAAAACCAACTGTAAATATGAGTGTATATTACAATACTGATGGGAGTAGTTAAATATGATAGTTTGGGAGGTGGAGAGAAAACAATTATTTATCCCTGTTTCAATTCTGATCCCAAAAGGTAAAAAATAAATGATGCAGTTCCCACAAGTTAGAAAAAAAAGTATAAATGAGCAGAAAAGGAAAAAAAAATAAGGCCTTTGTGTTAGCTACTATGGTCATAATAATCTGGAAGTGAAAATTTTCTGTCTGATGTTATAATGCTCCTTACTAGTGGTTGATGAGGTGGTTTTATTTTGTTTTGTTTTTGTTTTTGGATTGCTGAATTATGGACTAAACTATCAATCAATTAATGTAGTTAGTCACTAAGCATTTATTATATCACTGAGCTGTTCCTTGGGGGACACATAGAAAAAAGAAGCATTACTGATCTGAAGGAACTTTTATTTATCTAGAACATGGAATTGGACACATATAAGCAAGTAGAACATATTTATAAAGAAAATATGAGGTAATTTCAGAGAATGGGAATTAAGGGATTAGTAAAGGCTTCCTGTAGAAGGTGATATATGAGCTAGCTGATCTTTGAAGAAAAGTAGAAATTTTTAAAGGTGGAAATGAAGAGGAAATGCATTTAAGTCATAAAGTAAAAGCTACACAAAGTCATAGAGATAGAAAGGAGATGGGAAGTTGAATATGAAGAACTTTAGTAAACTATTTTTACGAGAATAGAGAATACATAAAATGAATGATTATGCTTTAACCTGGAGGACACTGGAATCAATTATCTTTATTTGCAAAAGTATATCTATTTATATTTTTTGTTACATTTGAGCTACAAACTGTTTCCTCCCTCCCCCTAAACACTGTATTAAAGAAGGTCAACATTTGACTCAGATATGTATATGAAAGCATAGAAGACAGTTCTGTATGTCAGTTCTTTCTCTGGAAGTGGATAACATCTTCCTTCGTAGATTATTTGTAGCTGATTTGAATATTCTTATAACTCAGAATAGCTTAGTCATTTACATTTATTCTTCAAATAATATTAGTGTTTTTAAAACACCAATTTTTAAAATTGGTGTTCATTTCAATATTCATTATTTCATAAAAATATTAACGCATTTTCCTAAATTCAACCAGATATAATTTTTAGCCTATATTCATTTTTTGTCTTTTTGAATATATTTAGTATTTTTCCCAGTTATATATAAAATCAATTTTAAATCATTGGATTCCAACTTCTCTCTCTTTTTTCTCTTTATCTTCCCATTAAGAAGGCAATCAGTACAATATATGACAAATTTGTACTCATGCAAAATATTTCCATATTAATCATGTTGTAAAGGAAAACATTAAACAAAAATAAACCTCAACAAATGCAAATAAAATATAAACAATGCTTCCAACTGTATTCAGACTTTATTAGTTCTTTCTTTGGGGATGGATTACATTTTTCAGCATAAGTCCATCAAAATTGAATTGGATCATTATTGAGAATAACCAACTTCACAGTGGATCATCTTACAATATTGCTTTCACTTTGTAGACAGTCTGCATTTCACTTTGAATCAGCTCATAGAAGGTTATTTTGAGAGCACCCTGCTCATCATTTCTTATAGCATAATAGCATTTCATTATAATCACACAACACAGCCATTCCCCAACTGATGGAATTTCTTTAATACCAACTCTTTAACACAAGAAAAGAGCTCCTATAAATATTTTTATACATATATGTCCTTTTCCTTTTTTAAATCTTTTTTTGGGTACAAACCTAGAAGTCATATTGCCAGGTCATAGAGTATGCATGATTTTATACCCTTTGGATTTTGCGCTACAGAGTTGTCAAATCAGTTCATAGTTACACCAGTGCTGCATTAATGTCTCATTTTCCACACATCCTCTCCAACATTTGTTATTTTCCTTTTCTGTCTTATTAGCCAATCTAATAGCTAAAAGGCACTACCTCAGAATTGTTTTGATTTGCATTTCTCTAATCATTAGTAGTAAGCATTTTTTCACATAGCTTATAACTAACTTTACTTCATTTGAAAACTTCATTTCTTTTGATCATTTCTTAATTGGGGGATGGCTCTTATTTACTTTTTAATTTGATTTTCTAAATATTTGAGAAATGAAGTCTTTCTCAGAGAAATTTGCTTCAATTGCTATCGCTAATTGTAATCACTCTTATTTACTCAATTTTCTCTCTTTTTGCCCACTCCCATCTCAAAATTCTTTTGCTCCTGATTATTTAATGTAGAAACTGCTAAATCTTGAGTTATTGTGAGTGTTGCTCCATAAACTTGATTTATTCTTTCTGGATGCATATAATAGTTTTTTTTTCCTGCGATTTGGCTAACAGTTTTCATTTGAGGATGTATTTCAGGAGGTAATTGGTGGATTTTTTCAATTTTTATTTTACTATCTGCTTCTAGAATATCAGGGCAGTTTTCCTTAATAATTTCTTGAAAGATGTCTGTACTCTTCTTTTAATCATCATTTTTCAGTATTCCAATAACTTAAAAATTTTTTCTCTCCCATGTCTATTTTCCAGGTCAATTGTTTTTCCAATGAGATATTTTACATTGTTTTCTAATTTTTATCCTTTTGGTTGTGTTTTATTGTTTCTTGATTTCTCATAAAGTCATTAGATCCCATTTGCTCAATTCTAATTTTTAAGGAATTATTTTCCTCAAGGAGCTTTTTTACTTCCTTTTATATTTGTCCTATTTTTAAGGAATTTATTTTCTTCAGTCATTTTTTTGTGCCTTTCTTTCCATTTGTCCAATTCTGCTTTTTAAGACATTTTTCTAATCTTTGACTTTTTGTACTTCCTTTAACATTTGGCCTATTTTTATGGTGCTATTTTCTACAGTATTTTTTAATGTCTTCTTTACCAAGTGTTGACTTATTTTCCATGATTTTGTTGTATCACTCTCATTTCTCTTCTCAAATTTTCCTTTTTGTCTCTTATTTTATTTTCTTTTTTTTTCCTTTCTTCAATTTTTTAAATAAAAAAAAGAATAAAAAAAGGGAAACCGAACCAAAACAAAACATACCATTGTTATGTGTCCAGCAGAACATCAGGGAGAATTCAAAATATATAACAATTAATTTCCAGTTCAAGAAAATATGTATAATGGTAGAAGAGATCACATTAGTTAGATCATATCAATGAGTGTATATCTTTACTTCCTTATAGGTTGTTCTTTTGTTCTCTGCTGTATGTATTTTTTTATTTTATTCTTTTTTCTCCTTTCATCCGTCCACCACCAGTAAGTTATAGTAAAGTACAGATCTCTGTCTCTCTGTCTCTCTTTGTCTCTGTCTCTCTCCTTCTCTCTCTCCCTCTCCCCATCTATCTATATGCAAATACACATATATGTTAACACATATATACAGACACATATACATTCACCATCCACAGATCCATATACATATAGCTTTATACACATATACATAGAGCAATATGCATATTTATCTTTGTTTAATCAGATGCAAACACACATAGACACATGCATTTACCCATATGTAAACATGCTTCTAAAACAATATTACTATGGCTGATGTATAATGCAGATTTCTCTCTTGATAGAATTTTAAAGTTTGATTTTGTCTAAGATCCTAGTCATACTTTTTTCTTCTAATGAATTCTACTCAGGATCTTTGTTATATATCTCTTCTTTCCTATTTTAACTAACTCTTCTGCTTTAATTCTGCTTCTTAATTTGCCTTGCTATTACTTAATCTTCATCCATCCATGGATCCCTTCCTTGTCTTTTTCCTCCTGAGCCCATCTCTCCCTAATTTTTATAGATTTTGGAGGGTATTATACCCTTCATGGTATATATGTAGAATTACCTATTTATCCCATTCCCAATTTAAGTAGTTTTTCAAAACTATGAATTCTCCTTGCCAGTGTCTATACTTACTCTGCATTCCATTTGTATAGCATAATTATTATTTGTACCTTTTCCTAGGTGATTTTGCTTTTTAGAGTCAGAACATAATCAAATGTGTTCTACTTTATCTTTTGAGTTATCCAATTGCTGATGTTAATCTTAAACATTTGGCATATATTTCCATTTAAAAAAAATTTAAAATTTTTCCATATTGCATTCCATGAAATTGATTTTTGATATCGGATCTTCTGTGATAAATTTTTTATTGAGTTCAGACTTAGTTGCAAGAAATTCCTGAAAATCTATAAGTTCATTAAGTGACCATTTTTTCATTCAATATTATGAATAACTTTGCTGATATGACATTTTTGGCCACAAATCCTAATAATTTTGATTGTCAGTATATATTACTCCAAGACCCACAGTCTTTTATTGTGGCTGCTGCTAAGTCCTGTACAATTCTAATTTTAGCTCCAGTATATTTGAATTTTTTTATTTTTTTCATGTTTCTTGCAAAATTTTATCTTTGACTTTGGGATTTTGAAATTTGGTAATGATATTCCTGTGTGTTTTCTACAAGCGAGCTCATTGAGGTAGTGATGGTGGATTGTTACTCTCTAAAATCCCCTTCTGTTCTATCACTATAGGACAATTTTCTTGGATTATTTCTTGAATTATTGTGTCAAGGTTCTTTTTTTTTTTTGTCACAGCTTTCAGACATTCCAATTATTCTTATATTTACTCTTTTTGATCTGTTCTCGAGATCTGTTGTTTTTCATATAAGATATTTCACATCATTCTGGTCCTTTTTGTTCTTTATATTCTCTTTTGTTATTTCTTGGTTTCTCATAGTTTCACTAGTTTCCCCTTGCCCAATTCTAATTTTCAAAGAGTTATTTTCATGTTTAAGACAGTACCTTCTTTTCTAGTAGGTAATATTTTCCTCTTAATCTTTTTGACTTTCTTGCATGGTTTCTCTATTTACTATTGTTTTTCCTCAATATCTTTCATTTGATTTTTAAATTCCTTTTTTAGTTCTTCTATAAATTCTCTAGGGACAAGGAGTCATTTAACTTTACTTTTGTAGAAGAGGCTTTTTTTTTTTTACTTCAGTGTCATCCTCTGAAGATGAACTCTGGTCTTTCTTGTTCCCACAATAAGTTTCTATGCTTGGGTTCTTCTTTGATGGTTCATTTTCTAAAATGAGAACTATTAATGTAAACACCTCTAATCCTAGAATGGGAGGATGGTGTTTCTAGCTTCACTTCAGCTTTCCTGACTGGGAAGCCCAATCCAAAAGCTCCCCTTCCTGCAAGTGCCCAGAGACAGCAGTGTCCTTGTTTCACTGATTTTGCACTCAGACTCCTTCTCTTCTAGGGTCCCATTTCTGCAACACAGCTGGGCCTATTGTTCCTCATCAGCTGAGGTTTCCTCAGTTTATCTAGATACAGACTCCAACTTCTAAGGCTATCTGGGAAGTGAAAGTTTTCATGAGACTTCAGTCAAACTTAGGTAGTTCCTGGGATTGCCATTTGGTGTTTCTGGAGAGCTAGGACAGAAATGTTTGTACTTCACACTGGTTAATCCCCACCTGGATTTTTTCAGGTCTTCTTGGGTTGTCCCAGGGGGACCCCTCTTCTGCCCCAAGTCTTCTTGGTTTTTTCACCAATCTATCTTCACCCTAAGGCACAACATTCTCTTTGTGGGGGAAATCTGGAGAACTTGAAATTTTCTGATTCCCAGAATCCTCCCTTGCCTTATTTTCAAAATCCTGTTGAGTTTTCCCATGGTATGAGACCAATTCACATTTTTGGAGACTTTGGATGTAGAAACTTTGACTTTGTTATCTTTTGAGTGTATATTTCACTTTTCCTTGTAATCATAGTTACATTCTATGGTCAGAATTTTTTCTGGTTTTTTTTTTTTTTTTTTTTTTTTGCTCATTTGCCTAGTTTATTACTTGACTTTCAATTCTTTGTTAAAGTAGGTTTCTGCTTCTAGGATGGAGAGTGCACTGTCCCAAACTTAAGGTGTTTTGTGCAGCTATTTTCAGAAATAATTCCAGGGACCTGTAACATTTTAATTTTTCAAGGTGATTTAATGTAAAGAGAGATGTGTTTATTACTTCCCTGCCCTGTTCTCTGGTCTGTGAGTGATCCCAAACATTGTTGGCTACCCTGGAATTGTGAGGAGGACCCTTGAACTACTGTGGCTCCAGGATTTGGTATGGTAGTGCTCCTCTTCATCCTGGGATGGTCACATAGAATGTTGACTCAGATCTGAATAGGGGAAAAGCAACAGGCTCCTGCCCCAGAGCTAGCAAAAAGGCCTTTGTAATCTCCTCTGACCCACTGTTCAATCTCTTTTCTTGTATAGAAGCAGCTAATTCTGTGACTTCCAAAACATGCTTATGGCCTTGTTTGTTAAAGCTTGTTTGTTAAAAAAAAGGCCTTTGTTGTCATGGCTTAAGCTGAACTGTGCTCCAGTTTCACCCAGGTACAATAGATCATTCTGCTGATTTTCTAAATTGTTTTGGAAAATTGTTTCACTCTGCCTTTTTGTGGATTCTGCTACTTTAGAATTAGCTTAGAGTCATTATTTAAATGTATTTGGAGGCATTTTGGGGAAAGCTCATGTGAATACCTATCTTTTACTCCCATTTCTGAATGCCCCTTTTTATTTCCAAATAAATTTTATTATTTTTCTAGCCCAATAAAATAATTTTTGATAATTTAATTGGGATGTCATTGAATATTTAGGTTAGGTAAAATTGTCCTTTTTATCATATTGATTTTGCCTACCCATGAACAATTAATATTTCTCCAATTATTTAAATATGAATTTTCTCATATAAAAAGCTTTTAAAAATAATTTTGTTCATGTAGTTCTGAATTTTACAGGTACTGTGTTTCCAGGTATTTTATATCATTTAGAGTTGTTTTAAATAGGGTATGTTTTACTATTTTTTCTTGTAGGATTTTGTTTGTGATGGAATGTTGATGGATTATGTAGTTTTCTTTATATATTCTTACTTTGCTATAATTATTAATTGTTAATTATTATGGTATATAATTGGTCAAAATAAGTTCTAATAACTCATTTAATATAATATTCATCCTTTTCATTTTTATACTAATGATTTCATTTTCTTCTCTCTTTTTTTAAATATATATATATGTATATATATATATATGTATATATATATATATAAATTAACCAAAGGATTGTCTATTTTATCAGTTTTTTTCATAAAGACATCTTCTACTTTTATTTATTAATTCAATAGTTTTCTTACATTCAATTTTATTAATCCCACTTTTAATTTTTAGGATTTTAAATTTGGGGTTTGGTTTTAATTTTAATTTATTCCTCTTCTAGTTTTATTTTATTTTTTATTTGAAATTGACTGAGTTTTGTAATTGAATTGTTGATGTGCCCAAAGGGCTATCAAAATGTGCATGCCCTTTGACCCAGCAGTGTTTCTATTGGGCTTATATCCCAAAGAGATCTTAAAGAAAGGAAACAGATCCACATGTGCGAAAATGCTTGTGGCAGCCTTTTTTGTAGTGGGAAGAAAATGGAAACTGAGTGAATGCCCATCAGTTGGAAAATGGCTGAATAAATTATAGTATATGAATGTTATGGAATATTATTTTTCTATAAGAAACAATCAGCAAGTTGATTTCTGAAAAACTTACATGAACTGATGCAAGTGAAATGATCAGAACTAGGAGATCATCGTACATGGCAACAAAAAAATTATATGATGATCAATTCTGATGGATGTAGCTCTTTTCAACAATGAGATATTCCAGGTCAATTCCAATAATCTTGTGGTGAAAAGAGCCATCAACACCCAGACAGAGGACTGTGGGAACTGAGTGTGGATCACAACATAGCATTTTTACTCTTTTTGTTGTTGTCTGCATGAATTTTATTTTCTTTCTCATTTTTTCTTTTTGAATTGAATTTTCTTATGCAGCAAGATAATTGTATAAGTATATACATATATTGGACGTAACAAATATCTTTACCATGTTTAACATATATTGGATTACTTGTCATCTAAGGGAGGATGTGGGGAGAAGATGAAGAAAAACTGGAACACAAGGTTTTGCAAGGGTTAATGTTGAAAAATTATCCATGCATATGTTTTGAAAATTAAAACCTTTAATAAAAAGGAAAGAGAAGTTGAGTACATAGAAGAAATGAAATATATTCAAATTTAATGTTAGTTGTGTTTATTATTGTGGGCCTTACCACTTATAAAGCTACTTCTGTATCCATCATTTTCTGTGTAGCTAAACCTCCATGGTAGTATCCATTATAATAGTAAAACCATCATGATGACTCTATCATCAAGAAAAAATAAGTTATGTTGACAGTGTAACAGCGTATAGCTCTCTGTGCTACACCAGCTGTCTAAAATTGTATGTTATAGGAAGATTTCTATCTGTGTTGAGTAGACAACGTCCCTAAATCTAAGAAATCAGAGTTCTTGGGTTTGTATCCATTAAACTGCTCAATGAAATGTTAAATATTTTTAAAAGATTTGTATGTCAAAACATGTTAAATTTACAGTGGTTTAAAAAATAACTCATGGACTTAAAAATGCTAAATTTTTGCATATCCAGAATATTTACCTGTTCAAAACTGCCTTTAACCTGAATTTGCCAGTTGGCCATTGTTTTGACTATACCAGTACTTAAGTTATTTAATTATCTATATTAATAGATCTGATAATTTTTAAAAAGGGTATTTAGTAAAGCCCAATTATTTGCCTCAGAGACAAACTGACAAATATGTGCTCAGTTTATCACTTTTCCAGGTTCCAGAAACACACTTTAAATGTGGTAACTGTATCTAATGAATGTAGAAGCTGTGAGTTAAATCAACAAACTTTTCCATTGAGATAAGAAGTGTCAACAAGATACCAAAAAGTCATTTCTCTGGGAAAATACAGATCCAAATACATCTGAAGAAACAGTTAATAGATGTGGAAACCTGCTTATTTTCAGAAGAGATTTTCACTCAAGTAGTTTCAATTGAGAAAAGTGTTTGATATAATCAGAATAATGAAGTCACATTATAAAAATTAAATTTTGTTTTTTGTCTAGTATTTATCTTTTTCTATCTCTGTCATCTTCTCCCAATATACCCCTATACGGGAACAAAAACCTTTGTAGCAAATGAGGAAAGTGAGGTAAAATAAAAATTCATGTTGTTCAAACACTTGAATTTTATTTTGCAAATTAAATTATCCATTAACTCCATCAGATATTGTTCTTCAATAGTAAAGGTAAGTGGCTTTTTCCAAAGGTATAAATAAATGAATCTATAAAGCATCTATTAAAAACTTTTCATGTTCTAAGCATTTGATGAGGGATTGAATTGAAACCCTTGTATACATACCTTTGAATCCTGTACTATTATTATGACAAAATTATATTTTATTTATTGAAGCATACTGCTTAATACAAATTAAAAATGGTTACTTATAAATCTTCTATTATCTATACTTCTGTTAAATGTTGTGAAGAGATTTTTAAAAATATATGGATAGAAAAATATGGCTTTTTTGAAACTATGCTTCTACCTTCAGCTATCCCCAAATTGGTGCCTCAATTGAGTCTCAATTGAAGTTCCCCTCAATTTTTAATTCTTTGTCCAAACAAAAAGAGCTATTATAAAAGTTTTTATACATATGTTTATTTTTTTGCTTTTCATTGATCTCTTTGGGTTATAGATCTAGTAGTAGTATTGCAGGATCAAAAGACATGAAGAATTGATTTTCTGCAGGGCATGGAATGTAGTTTGTTCATTTAATATTTTAATAATATAAACAAATGTAAATTAAAACAATAACCTCCATATTCATAAAACAGAAAATAAGGATTACATGTGAAACTGAATTTCTGTTACTTATATTTTTCTTTTCTTTTAAAGTGTATAATACAAACAACATGTGACCTTCAAAGCTATCTTGCTAATCTGTATTTTCTTCTGGTCTTCCTTATGATCTTTTCTGTGCATTTTCCCCTCAATAGTATTTTATTTTTTAAATTACATATAAAGGTAATTTTCAACATTTATTTTTGTAAGATTTTGAGTTCCAAATTTTTCTCTCTTTCTCCCTAAACTCCTTGTCCTTAAGACAGCAAATGATCTGAAATGTTATACAGTATGATCATTTTAAGCATATTTTTCCATATTAGTTATGTTGTAAAAGAAAACAGAACAAAAGGGGAAAACCATGAGAAAGAAAAAGCAAATAAAAAAGGGTTAAAATAGGTTGCTTCAATCTGCATTTGGTCTCTATAGTTCTCCCTTTGTACGCAGAAGGCATTTTCCCTCTCAAGTTTATTAAAATTCACTTGTATTGCACATTGTTGAGAAGAGTTGTCTTTCAAAGTTGACCATCCAATCACATAATCTTGCTATTACTGTGTACAATGTTTTCTTAATTTTGCTCACTTCACTCAACATAAGTTCATGTAAATTTTTCCAGGTTTTTCTGAAATCAGCCTGCTCATCATTTCTTATAGAACAATAGCATCCCTTTCCATTCATATACCATAACTTATTCAGCCATCCCCAAACTGATGGACATCCATTCAATTTCCAATTCCTCGTCACCAGAAAAAGAGCTGCTATAAACATTTTTGTACATATGGATCCAGTCCCCTCTTTCATGATATCTTTGGCATACAGGTCCAATAATGACCCTGCTAGATTAAAGGTTTTTATTGGCTTTAGGACATAATTCTAAATCATTCTAAATAGTCCAGAATGACTAAATCATTCCATAACTGTACCAACAACATAGTAACATCCCAGTTTTCCCACATCCCTTCCAATAATCATCATTATCTTTTTTGTCATTTTAGATAATCTGATATGTGTGAGATAGTATCTCAGAGTTGTTTTAATTTTCAATTATCTAATCTTTCATGATTCAGAACATTTTATATGACCTATAGATGACTTTAATTAATTCATCTGAAAATTGTCTGTTCATATCCTTTGACCACTTATCAATTGGAGAATGACTTATATTGTGATGAATTTTAAGTTTTCTATATATTTGAAAAATAAATTATTTATCAGTAAAAATAGCTATAAAATTGTTTCCCAGATTTCTGCTTCCCTTCTAATCTTGGTTGCCTTGGTTTTGTTTTTGCAAAACCTTTGTAATTTTTAATAATCAAAATTATTCATTTTGCATTTTATAATATTCTCTCTTGCTTATTTAGTCATAAATTCCTCCTTTCTCCAAAATTTGAACAGGCAAACTACTCCTAAATTTCTTATAGTGTAAATCATGCATCCATTTCAACCTTATCTTGGTTTAGGATATGAGACGGTGGCCTATGCCTAATTTCTGCCATGTTATTTTCCAGTTTTCCTATTAATTGTTGGCAAATAGTGAGTTCTTATCCCAGAAACTGTAGTCTTTGGGTTTATCAAATAGTAGATTGCTATAGTCATTGACTATTATGTCTTGTGTACCTAACCTGATCTATCACTCTATTTCTTAGCCAATACTAAAAGCTTTTGATGACTGCTACTTTATAATATAGTTTTAGGTATGATACAGCTAGATTCCCTTCTTTTGCATTTTTTTCATTAATTCCCTTGATATTCTTTACCTGTTGTTCTTCCAAATAAATTTTGCTATTATTTTATCTAGGTATATAAAGTAAAATTTGGCAATTTAATTGATATGACAATAAATAAGTAAATTAATTTAAGTATTTTCTCAGTTGTTTAAATCTGATATTATCTGTGTGAAAAAAACATTTTGTAATTGTGCTCTTATAGTTCCTAGATTTGTCTGGGTAGATAGACAGTTAATTTAAGTGGGATTTCTCATTATGTCTCTTGTTGCTGTGCTTTGTTAATAATTCATAGAAATGCCAGTGATTTATGTGGGCTTAGTTTACATTATGCCATTTTGCTAAAGTGGTTCATTGTTTTGAGATGGAAAGTTTTTTAATTCTGTAAGCATAGTTCCAAATGGTTCTCCAGAATGTTTGGACCAGTTCAAAACTTCACCAACAATGCATTAGTGTCATTATTTTTTCATATTCCCTTCGGTCAGTATTTATAATTTCTCTTACCTATTATATTCAGAGTTGTTTTAACTTGCATTTCTTTAAACAGTGGTGGTTTAGTGTATTTTTTCATGTGATTATTGATAGCTTTGATTTGTTTTTCTGAAAGCTACCTTTTAATACCTTTTGACCATGCATCAATTGGTGAATAGCTTTTATTTTTATGCACTAGGCATAGTTCACTATGCAGGTTTTTTTTTTTTTTACATTAACAAAGATTCTCATTAAATTTTATTTCCACTTCAAAGGTATAGAAAAGAAGCAAGTTTCACAGTTCTATATAGTAATAGGCATCAGTACATTTACTGGGTTGGATGACTACAGTTAGACTGTGGACATGTTCTAGAGTACCAAGAGCTAGCTAGTTTGCCAGTCTTCTTCACTCACCATTCAAATGTTCTTATCTTTTATATTCCTCCTATTTGGAATATTACTGCTGTGTCTAAGTTACTATATAGTGAAGAAATATGTTCTTTATCTGAAAAATTTGCTGCAAATTCTCTCCTCCTGTTTAATACATTCCTTATAATTTTAGCTACATTTGTTTCATTTTTCTAAAACATTTGAAAATTTGGATAATCAAATATATCCATTTTACTTCCTGAGATCATCTCTATCTCTGGTTATAAACTCTTCCCTTATTCATAGACATGACAGGCAAATTTTTCATGCTCCCATTATTAACTCATTATACGACACATTGTTTAAATCATGTGCCCATTTTAACCTTATCTTGATAGGGTATGGAATATTGGTCTATACTTAGTTTCTGCCAAATTGTTTTCCAGTTTCCCCTGGAATTTTTGTCAAATGAAGAGCTGTTGCTGCAAAATCTTGGCTAATTGGGTTTATTAAATATTAGTTAGTTACTGTATTTGCTCAGTCATTTAAAATACTATATGGGTCTTTTTATGTTTTTTCGCAAAAATACTGGGATTTTGGAATGCAAAAATACATTTTTGCCTCCAGCTTATTCTATAAGTGATAAACCTGAGGCAAACTTGTTGAGGTGTCTTGCTCAAGATCACAAAGCTGCTTAGTGTCTGAATTCTGGAAGATAGACCAGCTCTGGCACTCTATCCACTGTAACACTTAGCTATGCAAATAAATGTACTACTGTATATTGTGTATTAATTTATTCTACTTATCTATTCCTCTATTTCTTAGCTTGAATCTGATTTTTTTTCATGATTACCACTTTGTAAGATAGTCTGAAGTCTGATACTGCTAGGCTGCATTATGTTTTTCTTTCATTAATTCCTTTGATAATATTCTTTTTATTTTTCCAGATGATTTTTTTATTAATTTTTCTAGTTTCTAAAAAATAATTCTTGGTAGTATGAATGGCATGGCATCAAATAATTTACATATTCGTGCTATGCCATTCATACTACCAAGAATTATTTTGGAAGTATTGTCATTTTATTATACTTTCTCAGTCTAACTATTAGCAATTAATACTTCTCCACTTTTTCCAGATTTGTCTTAAGTTGTGTGAAAAATGTTTTTTAATTGTGTGCATATAGTTTTTGGGTTTATCTTAGGAAATAGACTCCCAAGTATTTTATAATGTCTGCAATGATTTTAAATGGAATTCTTCTTTCTATCTCTTCCTACCAGACATGGTTTGTAATGTATAGAGATACTTATGATTTAGTTGGGTTTGTTTTATTTCCTGAAACTTGGCTACAGTTGTTAATGATTTTAACTAATTTTGTCAGCTTATGCTTTAATGTGGTCTATGCTTACTATTGTATCATCTGCAAAAATGACAATTTTATTTTCTCATTGCCTATTTGTATTTTTTCCATTTCTTTTTCTTGTCAAAATGGACATCCTTGCTTTATAACTGATATTGTTGAGAAGGCGTCTAGTTTTTCCCCCATTACAAATAATGTTGAAGTTTGGTTTTAGGTAAATATTACTTATCATTTTAAGAAATGCTCCATTGATTCTGAAGCTTTAATGTGTGAGATTTTTGTCAAAGGATTTTTTTCATCCATTGAAGTAAATATATGATTTTTGTTGGTTTTGCTATTGATATTGTTGGTTATGCTGATGATTTTCCTGACATTGAAACAGCTCTGCATTCTTGGTAGAAATCCCATTTGGCATGATTTTTGTACTTTATTACTCTTATCTCTTAGCCTCTGCCAAACATTTCAAGAAGGGTTTTTCATATACACATTCTAATTTTCATATCTTTCCCACTTAGAAGTGATTAAAATAAATATCTATTCTTCTACTAGACTGATATTTCTCAGTTTTCAAAAACTAAGTCTTTCATTTATATACTGGATTGACACTGTGGTTCAACAACATTCCTAATATCTTAAGTTTGAATGATTTTCAATCATTCGAATTTTTTTATTGAATTTTAGTTGAATGATCATGATACTCTACATTATTTTCTCCCAGTCTATTGCTCCTGTCACCCCTGTATGTCACTGTTGTCTGGAATTCCAAATCAACATCTCTTTTATTCCTTTGTCTTTCCTCAATTTATTCAAATCTAGGTCATCCCAAATTCATTTAAAAAAATGGTGCAAATTTAAAATAATCAGAAATGAGATGTAAAGATTCATCACAAGTAGGAGACCCATTTAGACATGAGATTTCTGTTTATGCTTCTTTTTTTGTTCTCTGTTTTTTCATATATACATATATACATATATATATATATATATATATATACACACACACATACATACATACAAACACACACACATATATACATAAATTGTCATGTGGGCAAGTTAAAATGACATTATGGAATGGTTAAATAGGGAAACATATATGTGTATATGTATATATGCTATATGTATATGCCATAAATGGTACAGCACTCTTTAAAATCTATATAAAAATAAGGAGGAAGGAAACAGGATAAGGAGGATATAGATGTAGTATATCTATAGTAAAATCATGGAAAAAATAAGAAAATATTCTTTTGTTTTATCTATCTTTTGCAATGTGACTGATTAAGTAAAGAGAAAGGGAGACAGAAGTCACTGAGTTATGTTATTCATAGACAACTTTTAACATTAATTTTTAATGTTGTTTTCTTTGCTACCTAACAAAAGAGGTGTACTTGAATTGGATTTAAATGAATCAGTGAAGGCTCTGGGATAGAGGGGTTGTTAACCTGGAATATTAGATATGAGTGACAGGGATGGCATGAGAAAAGGAAAGCTTTTATTGTTTGGCATAAGTTATCTTAGGAAATTTCAGACAGTACACAAGGAAACCCTCTGATATGCCTCAATTATGGCAACAGAAGGGATACTACAGACCATTTATCTTTTCTAGTGTAGTGAAGGCAACGGTTAACATAATAAAGTTATTCATCTTTGTCATCATAGCCCAGATTAAATAGCCATATGAACACTGAAACAGCACTTTTGTGATTAGACTGATGGGTATTTATAGTCCTTAATGAGACATAATACAGTCATTTGTGCAAAGCAGGAGCATATTGTCTTCCCAAGTTGTCATGTGGCCAAATTGAAATTACAAGCATATAGATCACATTGCAACAGTTTGTATATTTTCTTGCTACAGGAATTAAATATCTTCAGAAATTCTAATATCCTCATTCATAAATTTTGTCATTCCACTTTAATATCTTGGAAACAAGCTAAAATTATTTTTCAAAATGTTCTGTATTTGTTTGTTGAGAGCAAAAATCATGGTTATCCAGCCCTCATCATCACTGCAACCTCCATTCCTTCTAGGTTTGTCAATTCAAGAAACAACTTTGTATTCATGTATATATAAAGTGCCATATCAAATATAGTATTGATAGAGAATAAACTATCAATTAATTTTATTTTTAGGCCCTTAATGTGTATTCAGTATTATTTCAGAATGTTTTAGGTAAGTTCAACCTTGGTTTAGAAAATAGGAATAGGCTGATCATGTTCTAACAACTGTACTGGATGGGAAAATGGAAAATCAAAACAAATACCACATATACCTTGAAAATATAATTTAATAAATTGATTTCATTGTATTGTATACCACTTTGACTATTCTATAGTTATATTAACTCATATTAAGTTTAATATTTTACATTCTAATAGGCTAAATCACGTGCCAGGAATACCTTTCATATCTATATACTTAGAAGTGACTATGTGATAAATTGACAGAATCTTTAACTTGTTCTCACTGGGTGTAGGTTCCAGTCTCAGCTCTGTCACTTATTACATGAGTTACCTTGGAGAGATCACTTAGTTTTTCTGAGCCTCATATGTAAAACAGAGACTATAGAGCAATGTAACCTCTAAGGTCTCTTCTGGTTCTTGATTGAACATTCCAGAGTGGATGGAACCAATTGGTTGAATTTCATCTATAAATTAAAAAAAATCTTAATTTTTTTTCCATAAAAAGACTTGCCAATGTGGCCTCTGGTACATTTGGATTCATTGAAGAGGGAAGAATAAAAAGATCATATACATTTGGGGGGGTTTCAGTTTTTTAGTTGTGTTTTTTTAAAATAACATAATGTAATATTAATAATATAAATTATAATATAAATAATATAATGATATGCATTTAGAAGTGTGACCTGAAAATGACCCCATGATTTTTTTGTTAGACTTCCTGTGAATTATCAAATAGCCACAAAGGCCCAGGAGATTTCAAAGGATAATATCACTAAATTATCCCTTTGCTGAAGATTTCTTTTGATAAGGCTCAATAACAATCTTTAGCCAAGAGTTGTTTGTTAATTTAATGGTTGAAAAGTTCTGATGAACTTGTCTTCTCTGGTGGTGCATTAGTAAAATGGTGAAATGGATAGTCTAGCAGTTAACTCTTCCAATCTACAAACTGTTTGAAACTACAAATAACATGAAGATGCATCAGTTCTTTTCTTTCAACTATTAGACCCTAGCTAGTACTTTTTTTTTTTGAGATAAGGGATCAGTGCATCAATTAATCAGTTACTTTTTCTTCCTACTCTGGATGAGGTGTCATGGCTTTGTTTTTGTGTTTTTTTCCCCTTCCCCTTCAAACCCCACTGGCTACAATTACTTTTAATTCTTGACTAATTGTTTTTTGGCAATTTCATGAGGAATTCAGTGTGAGAGCATTGCCAACATACAGTTGTGTAAGCACATCAGAGGCAAATTAAACCAACTGCCACTTTGTAGTGAGAGTGCTTCAATGCTGCACTTTATGGCTTGAACTTGAACTGTCTGGTTAATGGGCTGTGATAGCCTCTCTATTTGCTCTGCAAGAAAATACATTAAAAATAAAGAAAAAGAAATCTTGATGTTAAAATTACCCACAAAAACTAAATACATATTGTGATAAAAATGGTTAAATGAAAAATGTTAAAATAAGAAAAGGTGCTTATTTTTATGTCCATTTAGAATGGAGATAACCACCACTTGAATATACTGCTAGTGACCATAAAATTTAAACTATATATATTCACATTCTGATATTCTTTCAGATGTTTTACTGCTATAAAGCCAATTATGCTACCAAGCCTTTATGTTTTAATTTGGTTGAAAAGAATCCCGAAGGAACACTGATTCTTAGAAATATCTATAGTCACTGATTTGTGTGAACTCTTGGAACATTCTTACTGATATTCCATCACTATACTTTATTCATCAAGTTTATCTATTTTTATTACACAATTATTATAATAATATAATACATCTATGATAATATATTATTATAATATAAACCATAATTATATAAGTATAATTATTATGATGCAGCAATTATATATAATATGTAATAATAGTCATCATAATGATGATGATGCCATGGATGCCTTTTTGTAGATCTCTCAGTAAGGGACTTTTCTCCTCAGATTCAAAATTTTGGATTTTTTCATGTCTTTTCTCTTTTCCATTCGCCAAACCATTACTCTAACCAGTTGCCAAGTCTTGTCAATTATATCTATCCAATATATTTTACTTCTCTTCTTATTTTATGCCTTCTTCATCTCTCATTTAGACTTCTGTAATAACTTCTTAATTTATTTCCCTAGGTTCACTTTCTCTTTTCTTCTATTTATCCTTCATACCCCTGCTAAAATTATCTTTTTGAAGTTCAGGTTTGATCATATTATTTCCCTACTGGAAAAAAAAAAAAAAAAACAATAGTTCCTTGCTGCCTCTAGGAAAAAATACAAATGTTCAAGTTTGTCTCTTAAAATCCTTCCTGATCCAGCTCAAATTCTCCCTTTTACTGGGCTTTCCTTCATCTGAATGTGTGCTGTCCCTTCTCTGAATGTGAAGATTTTTGTTTTTCCTTTAGTTTTTACCTTTTATATTAGTAATCACATTATTTTGTATACTTACCTTTTTATTAGAATGTAAGCAATATGAGGCTTTTAAGTTTGGTATATCTATCTCCACTCTACTTATGTAAATATTTGGATGGCTTACACTGAAACCACTTTCTAATATACTCCATCTAGAATATGCATAATAAGGAAAAAAATTAAGCATAATATACCAATGCAACAATCTTTTTTTTTAATTGAAGCTTTTTATTTATAAAGCGTACGAATGGGTAATTTTTCCAACATTGACTTGCAATTTATCCCCTCCTTCCTCCCACTCCTTCGCCTAGCTGGCAAGTAATCCAATCCATGTAAAGTATGTTGAAATACATTTTAGATCCAATATATGTATACATATTTATACAATTATCTTGTTGTGCAAGAAAAATCAGATCAGGAAGGAAGACAAACTGAGAAAGAAAACACAATGCAAGCAAATAACAGAGAGAGTAAGAATGCTATGTTATGTTCTTCACTCTGTTCCCACAGTTCTCTCTCTGAATTTAGATGACTCTCTTCATCACTGCATGAGTGGAACTGGTTTGAATCATCTCATTATTGAAGAGAGCCATGTCCGTCAGAATTGGTCATTGTATAGTCTTGTTGATGCCATATATAATGATCTCCTGGTTCTGTGAATTTCACTTAGCATCAGTTCATGTAGGTCTCTCCAAGCCTCTCTAAAAGTATCCTGATGGTTGTTTCTTACAGAACAATAGTATTCCATAGCATTCATATACCATAATTTATTCAGCCATTCTCCAATTGATGGACATCCATTCAGTTTCCAGTTTCTTGCCACTATAAAGATGGCTGCCACAAACATTTTTGTACATGTGGGTCCCTTTCCCTCCTTTAGGATCTCTTTGGGATATAATCCCAGTAAAACCACTGCTGGATCAAAGGGTATGTACAGTTTGATAACTTTTTGAGCATAGTTCCAAATTGCTTTCCACACTGGTTGGATCCATTCACAATTCCAACAGAGGCGGTATATGAATGCTATGGAATATTATTGTTCTGTAAGAAATGACCAGCAGGATGAATACACAGAGGCTTGGAGAGACTTACATGAACTGATGCTGAGTGAAATGAGCAGAACCAGGAGATCATTATATACCTCAACAACGATACTGTTTGAGGATGTATTCTGATGGAAGTGGACCTCTTCGATAAAGAGAGCCTTAATTGATCAAAGATGGACAGAAGCAGCTACACCCAGAGAAAGAACACTGGGAAATGAATGTAAACTGCTTGCATTTTTGTTTTTCTTCCCGGGTTATTTATACCTTCTGAATTCAATTCTCCCTGTGCAACAAGAAAACTGTTCGGTTCTGCACACATATATTGTATCTAGAATATACTGCAACCCATTCAACATGTAAAGGACTCTTGCCATCTGGGGGAAGAGGTGGAGGGAGGAAGGGAGGGGAAAAATCGGAACAGAAGTGAATGCAAGGGATAATGCTGTAAAAAAATTACCTGGCATGCGTTCTATCAATAAAAAGTTATTAAAAATTTAAAAAAAGAGAGAACTGTTTGATTCTGCACACTTATATTGTATCTAGAATATACTGTGACACATTTAACATGTATAGGACTACTTGCCATCTGGGGAAGGGGAGTGGAAGAAGGGAGGGGAAAAATCAGAACAGAAGTGAGTGCAAGGGATAATATTGTAAAAAATTATTCTGGCATGGGTTCTGTCAATAAAAAGTTATTAAAAAATAAAATCAACTCTTAGTTTTATTTATTAATTCAATAGTTTTTTTAGTTTCAATTTTATTAATCTCTCATTTTATCTCTAGAATTTCAACTTTAGTATTTGTTTGGGGGTTTTTAATTAATTTTTTCTAGCTTTTTTAGTTGCAAGACCAATTCATTGATCTTCTCTTTCTCTATTTTATGCAGGTAAGCATCTAGAGTTATAAAATTTCCCCTTCTTACTGCTTTGGCAGCCTCCCACAAATTTTGGTATGTTGTCCCATTATTTTTATTCTCTTGGATGAAATTATTGATTGTGTCTATGATTTCCTCTTTCACCCATTCATTCTTTAGGCTGAGATTATTTGGTTTCCAATTTCTTTTTGGTGTATTTTCACCTGGTCCTTTATTGAATATAATTTTTATTGCATCATGATCTGAGAAAAATGCCTTTACTATTTCTACCTTTCTGCATTTGATTTTCAGGTCTTTAGTCCTAACATATGGCCAATTTTTGTATAGGTTGCACAAATGCTGAGAAGAAAGTGTACTTCTTTCTGTCTCCATTCAATTTTCTCCAAAGATCTATCATATCTAGTTTTTCTAGTATTCTACATACCTCTTTCAACTTTTCTTATTTACTTTGTTGTTTGATTTATCTAGTTCTGAGAGAGCAAGGTTGAGATCCCTCCTATTATAGTTTTGCTCTCTATTTCTTCTTGCAACTCTCTTAACTTCTCCTTCAGGAATTTTGATGCTATACCACATGGTGCATATATGTTTAAGATTGATATTGCTTCATTATCTATGGTACCCTTTAGCAAGATATAGTTTCCTTCTGTATCTCTTTTAATTAGATCAATTTTTGCTTTTGCTTGATCTGTGAGAGTTGCTTTTTTTTTACTTCACCTGAAGCATAATAGATTCTACTTCAGCCTTTTACCTTTACTCTGTGTGTATTGCTCTGCTTTAAATGTGTTTCTTATAAGCAACATATTGTAGGATTCTGACTTTTAATCCAGTCTGTTATCCACTTACATTTTATGGGAGAGATCCCCCCATTCACATTTACAGTTAAAACTACTCATTCTGTATTTCCTGCTGTCCCAAATGATACTTTTCTCTTTCTCTCTTCCTCAGTATTTTACTTATGAGCACTACTTGCCTCAAGCAGTCCTTCACCTTTAGAGAACCTTCCCCTTTCTTACACATTTCCCCCTACTATTTCTATTTTTCCTTTTATTTATCCTATCCCTTTCCTTTTTCCCTTACCCCTCCCACATTTCTATAAGATGAAAGATATTTCTTGGTGAAACCAAATATATCTAAAATTCTTTCTTTGGGCCAAATCTGATGAGAGTAAGAGTCGTACAGTATTCATGAGCCTCTTTTCTTTCCCTCAATTATAATAGCTTTTCTTTGCCTCTTCCTGAGATATAATTTCCCTCATTATACTTCCTTTCTCCCTTTTTTCCCATTACATCCCCCTTTCCATCTCCAGTTTCTGTTTTATATTATAAGAGTAAAATCAGATTATATATGTATTCTCAATGTGTACACATAACATAAATACAGTTTTCAAGACTTTTTTTTTCTTTTTATCTTTTTATGCTTCTCTGAGTTCTATATTTGGAGGTCGTTTTTTTATTTAGTTCTGGTCTTTTTGTCAAAAATAAATGGAATTCACCAGTTTCATTGAATATACTTCTTCTACCCTGAAAGAAAATGCTCAGTTTAGTAGGCTAATTTATTCTTGGCGGTATTCCAAGTTTCTTTGCCTTTTAAAATATCAGATTCCAGGTCCTTTGATCCTTTAAAGTGGAAGTTTCTAGGTCCTGAATAATCCTTATTGTGGCTCCTCAGTATTTGAATTGTTTCTTTCTGTCTGCTTGTAATATTTTTTTCTTGGTCTGATCGTTCTCAAATTTAGCCACAATATATCTTGGGGTTTTAATTTTGGGGTATCTTTCAGGAGGTATTCAGTGAATTCTTTCAATGGACATTTTCTTTTCTGTTTTTATGATATCTGGGCAGTTCTCTTTGATGTCCTGAAAGATAGTATCTAGGCTCTTTTTTCATCATGTATTTCAGGGAGTCCACTAATCCTTAGATTATCTCTCCTAGATCCATCTTCTAGGTCGGTTGTTTTCCCAATTAGGAATTTTACATTTTTTTATTTTAATTTTTTTTTAAAAAATAATTTAATTTAATTTTAATTTTAATTTAAAAAATTAATTTAAAAAGTTTAAAAAATTTTGGTTTTGCTTGACTGATTCTTGATCTCCTTGAGTCATTCATTTACATTTGTTCAATTCTGAACAAAGTGAATTATTTTCTTCCTTTACTTTAAAAAAAATTTTTTTTTGTATTTTTTCCAATTGAATTTTTAAATGAGTTGTTTTGTTCTATGGAATTATTTTCCATTTCACAAATTCTGTTTTTTCAGATGTTATTTTTTTTTCTATTTCACAAATTCTGTTTTTCTGGGAGTTGCTTTCTTTTCCCATTTTTATCAAATTTATCTTTTAATGAGTTATATGCTTTTTCCATTTCACTAAGTCTATTTTTTAGTGAATTTTCTTCATATATTTTCTGTGTTGCCTTTTCCAGACTCTCTTGCAAATTTTTCATTTCCTTTCCCCATTTTTCTTCTAGCTCTCTTTTAAGATCCTTTTTAATTTCTTCTAGGAGAGCATTGTGTGACAGGGACCAGGTTATATTGCCTTTTGGGGCTACATCTGGAGAGAATCTACCTTTAGTCTTCTCAGGGTTTGAAATCTATTCTCTTTTGCCCTAGAAACTGTCAATCATTAAAGTGCTCTTTATTTTTTTATTCACTTTTTTTTCAGAAGTTAAGATCTGCCTTTAGGGTGAGGGAGGTTTTCCAAGTGACCATAATTGTGCTGGATCACTGTTGATTCACTCCTGGTGCTGGGTGCATGTGGCCCATGAGATTCTGGTGTTTTGAGTCTCACTATTGATCTTTTGTGTTTGTATTCAATGTTTTATAAGTTCTTTGCTGATCTACTGGCTTGCAATCAGTATAGAGTGGCCAACACTGCTGTGGATTCCTGTGAATTCCTCCCCATAGATTCTCTGCCACATGGAGTCAGTAATGCAAGGGGACTGCATTGGCATTTGTGGTTAGCTGTTTGTATTAGGCTGCCTTCCTTCTGTTTCTGATTGAAACAGGCCTTTTATAGTTTGTTTCCTCCCATAGATTCTATGCCATATGGAGTCTGTACCACCACATTGAGATTGCACTGCCCCAGGACTCTGCCCTGTCTGTGCTGGTGTTTGTACTCAGCTGGTTGTGCTGGCTGTCTCCCTCTCATTTCCAATTGAAACAGACCTTTTCTGGCTATCTTCAAAATTATCTTCTGCTGATAATTGTTGCCCAATATTTGTGGGTTCTGCCAGTTCAGAGCTAATCCAGAAGCTGGATTTCATAATTATTGTGAGGATTATAGAGGTTTCAGAGAGAAACATGTGTCATCTCCATCATCTTGGCTCCACCCTCAGAAGTCTCCAATGCAAAAATCTTGTCTGACAGTGCATATGGCATTCTTTAGCCATCGTCCCTCACCTTTTTTAGGAGAAGGAAAGTATGATTTGTCATCACTCTTGACCATGTAGTATTGTTTTATTTATAATAAATATTTAATACCTTTTGGATGAACAAATTTTTCCTGCCAGAAATTAGTGCCAAGCTTATATTTTTTATCATCTCTGTGTTTTGGCACAGTGGAAGAGAAGCAAGAGATACCTGGAAGCCTTACAATTCAAATGTTTCTTAAAATAATCATACTTTTCTTCATTTTCTTTGTTTCTTTGTTTGGTTGTTTTTCAATCATGTCTGACTGTCATGATCCCACTTGCCTTTCCTGGCAAAGGTGATGGAGTAGTTATCCAACTAATTTTAAGATGAAGAACTGAAGTAAATATGGCTAAATTACTTCCCTAGGGTCACAAGATAATAAGTGAAGTCTGAGGTGAGATTTGAACTCATGAAGTCTTCCTGATCCTAAAACCAGTATTCTGTCCATTAGTGCCACCTACCTTGTCTCTAACCATTCTTTCCTAGTCCTTTTATTTGCAGTTTGGTAAAGTTAATTGGCATATCAGAATTTATTTCACTTTTTAAAGAACATTAATGTATTAAAAAAAAAAACACCAGTTAAATTTCAGTATACTACTTGCTCCCATCCCATTTTTTTCCAACACACATCAAACCATAAATGGTAAACCAGACTAAACAGATAAGACATGTTGAGGACAGATCAAACTAAATGGTATTTTATGATTCCTAATATTATGTGTAATGTGAAGATGGTTTCTATGAGAAAGCCTTCCCTTTTACTAACTTCAAATTCTTGTCCATATTACATATTACCTCTGCTAGATAGGGATAGCTGAAGACAACAGAAAGTGCTTATACCTGCTCTTTCCTACCATCATGTAAATTACCCTGTCCCTGTTTATTACTCATGTAACCTCTGTATTAAAAAATAAAGGCGACAGACTTGACCTAATATAATAATATTTAGAGGCAAAAGAGGGATCACAAGGTTCTTGTAAGCTCAGATGAAATAATAGATAGGATTGCTTTGCAAGTCATCTTTATGATAAAGTACTATATTTATATCAACTATTACTATTATACATTCAGTGAATTTTAAAGAAAGCTGTTGACATGTGACTATGCACATATATACCTAGACATATTTTAGGGAAATATTTACAAATATATAGAGGAGTGTATAGAAACTTTGAAGGACTTGTGCAAATATTTTCCTGTTCAATTCCTCCATGCCTAGGTAGACTGTCTATATGAGTATTGTTTAGCCACAAAAAGAAGAACTAACATCATTTGGTTATGATGAGTATTTACAAATATATAGAGGTGTGTATAGAAACTTTGAAGGACTTGTGCAAATATTTTCCTGTTCAATTCCTCCATGCCTAAGTAGACTGTCTATATGAGTATTGTTTAGCCACAAAAAGAAGAACTAACATCATTTGGTTATGATGAGTAACTTGGAAATTCAATAGATTAATATTTCAACAAGAGATACTGTTTTTAAGTGGTTCCATAATAAAAGTAGTTTGGCTAGGTGTAATGTACTAGAGGTGTTGGTCTATTGTGATATGGGAATTAGATACAAGTAGAGGCAATCACAGAAGTTTCACATGAGCACCCTAAGTTTGTTTGCATGTATGATTCAAAAAAGTTATTAAAATACCTCTCAAGTTTTCTCTGTAGAAGTTTTCAATAGTTAGTAAGTATGAAATTTCATACACTGACAAAAATTATTCTGAGCCCTCAAAAATACATTTACTGCAATGTTCTTTTCCTATAGAACAGAAAGCTGTCACTAATATTGACTAAGAATTGAATAGGTTTAGGGAGACCACAATTTATTATTTGAAAGAGTCATCTTTTCCTAGGATTTTTATTCAGAAAAAAATACTATAGTTATTCTTCCATTTTTAAAGGTATCAGTAGAAAAAGTATTAACATACTGAGACATATCATTTGAATTTTTTTTCTCTGATAAAGGATTCCACTGAAGTGATAAAATAGCCTGGAGTGAATTTATCAGGTCTTTATTGTAGGATTGAGCTCAGAGGAACTTTCTTCTGATATGATTGACTTTTGGCAAAATCTGAGGAGAACATTTAAAAGTAAATAAATATAACCCCTAGAATCAAGATAAGGCTGATATCATAGAGTTAGCAATATCAGCATGAGTTTTTCAATTTTCAGAATTTTCATTTGGTTGAAAATCAGGTTTTTAATTGATTGAAGGCTGGACAAAAGGAAAAGATGAAAAATAGAAGAGGATCTGTACACTGTCTGGGAAATATTAGCATTCTGTAGGCACTAAAGTTTTATTTGATTACTAACTCATCTTAAAGTTTTTCAACTCTATGCACATTTATATAAAAGATATTTGCTTAGGTAGTATCATAAGAAGATTTAATATAAAACATCTCCCCCAGAGTCTGAGGCACACTGTTCCACAAATCCATACAAGTCCATGGGAGATTAGGCTATATATGTGGAGAGTATATGTGGCCAAAAGATAAACTCATAACCCTTGGTTACTGAAAGTCTTTATATGGGTCTATAGCTGGCATTCTTTTCTGGCTCAAGGTTACACTCCTGGGAGATGTTTCCTCTTTCAAGTGGATATCTTTCTGTTCTTATTCATGTTCATATTTCTATGTGTGTGTTTTCAACTACATCTTCTGAATGTGTTGTCTGATTGTAGTTTAGGATGTCAAATAACATAGTCAATTGGTTGTTGACTGGGGTGGTGACAGGGAGAGAGTAAAGAAAGGAAGGAAGATGGAAAAGAAAAATAAAGGAGGAAGGAAGGAGGAAAAAAATCTCTTCCAACCCAAGAAAGGTAATGATTTGACTAGAAACCTCTGAATTAGAGCTCTTCTATCACACTGGTTCACTTCCTGATTGAGATGGGTGTTAATGAACCTCAATGAGGTTACTACCTTAACTCCCACCAGAATTACTATCTGGATATCTTGTCCAATTGAATACTATGAGTCACAGTATTTCAGAGGTCACTATAAGGTTCTGGGGTTTTTAATATTGTCTTTCAGAATTCCTAATTCTGGTATTTGTTATTAATGTCATTTAGACAAGCTTCCTTTAGGTTCAAAAAAGAGTAACTTACTAAGACAGCATAGAAAGAGTCCAGAGTATCTTTCCAAAGGATTAACGTCAACTTTCCCCAACCACATAGAGATTCTACAGGAAGAATGTGTTTAAACTTAGTGTATAATGATAGAAACTCAACTGTTTAGGAAATACTTCTGGAAAAGCAGGAGATTCCTTGATTGTATTTTCTATAAATATTGCAATACGGGATCCACCTACCAGTGACTGTTGGAGGTCTAACTCGGACCTATAGATTAGATCTCTTCATGTGAGAGGATAATGATGATGATACAAGGAGACTAAGAGGCAGTTGCTGTTCTCTGACCTCTCTACTCTTCCCTCTTATCTCCAATTTATTTCATTCCCAGTCCAAAAGGAACATCCAAGAAGACTGCTTTGCAACTCTTTAAAGTTTATGCTTCACAGATGGGGAGACTCTAGGGAAATTGACCTGCGCCTTCACTTAGGCATGGTCCTTAACTTATAAGTCCTTTCTAGAATTCTCATCTGGTACAAGTGGTAACTCTTTCTCAAGCTATTTCCTCTTTGCATGATCCCTACTTATCTTTACCCATCTATTTATGTATTTGTTCACATTTGTCTTCACTTGTCTTCTGGAGGCATCACAATCTATTAGCATGTTCTCTTATTTAACATTTCTAATTGGGAAGACTGACCCTCCTCCTCCCAAGAGGAATAGATGTAGGAAGAGGAGGAAGAAGAGAAAAAGGAGGAGAACGAAGAAGAGAAAGAACAAAAAGGAAAAGAGGAGAAAGGGCAGAAATGGGGGAGGAAAGAGATGGAAAGTCATAGAGTAAGAGACAGAGAGTAAAAGAAACAGAGAGCGGGAAACAGAGAGACTGAAAGAAAGAGAGAGAGAGAGAGACAGATATACACACATACAGAAACAGATATACCCAAAAAGATAATGTCAGAGGATAATAGTGTTAGAGGTAGAATGGAACATAGAAACACTTACTCCTTAAGATGGTGAAGAAGACACACACATCTTCCTAAATTCTCCTTTTTCCTCAATCTATTTTAACAAAATTCAGCCTCAGAATTAGTGCTTGACTGTCAGAACCTATGAATATTGGGAGTACAACACATTACCAATCTGAAGATAATCTCAAAATTCTCCAGAAAAGGTCTGTTTTACTCATGTGCAGGGATGGAATGGGATTACGCCAGGCACAGACCTCAGGCAAGCAGTGAGAACACGGGAAACAGCTCACACTGAGCAGACTGGAGTGGGGCGGGGTGTGGTCTCTGCTGGTGGAAAATCTGCAGGGAGAACTCTACCATAGTGTGAGGTACTTTGTCCTGGCAGCAAGCCAGTAGATTACAAGAGAAGCTATAAACACAAAGGGTAAAAACTATAATCCCAAAATTCTAGAGGCTCTTGGGACAAGGCCACACTCATCCAACACCCAGAATGACTCAGTGTGATCCAAGCATAGCCACAGTTACTGGTCCTAGCACAGCTGCAGTTGTTGGTCCCAATGCAGCCCTAGTAGCTGCCTTTCCACTGCTGCTGATTTCAGCACAACACTAATCTCAGTACAGCCAGTAGCTTTCCCACTATCCCTTCAGTGCCACTTTCTGTCATCTATAGAGGCAGCTTAGAAATACCCAATTGCCCCCCATAAGCAGACCTTAATTTTTTTCTCCTCCAAATGAGCAAAAAGACAAAGCGGGCTCTAAATATAGATAACTTCTATACAGAAAGAGAGCAGATTTCAAACCTTGAGGAAACTAAAAACAATTTGTCTCTAGATCCAAAGGTGGATATGATCTGGTCCCCAAAACATAAGTGTCTCATAGAAGAAATTAAAAAAGAATCTTAAACGAGAGCTAGAAGACAAATGGGGGAAGGAAAGGAAAGCTTTGCAAGAGTCATGTTACTTATTAAAAAATAGAGTGGATAAAGAAATTGATTTCCTGAAAAACAGAATTTGTGAATTGGAAAAGGTAAACAATTCCAAGGAAAACAGAATCTGTGAATTGGAAAAAGAAAATAATTCTTTAAAAAATTGGCAAAATGGAAAAAAAAACTTCCATAGAACAAAACAACTCATTTAAAAACTCAATTGGACAAAATAAATAATAAAGTAAATAAATAAATAAAAAAGTTAATAAAGAAAATAATTCATTAAAAATCAAACTGGAACAAAAGGAAATGAATGATTCGAGGAAACACCAAGAATCATCAAGCAAAAGAAAAAAAAAAAAAAGAAAGAAAGAAAGAAAAAGAAAAAAAAGTTAAATACCTACTTGGGAAAACAACAGACCTGAAAATAGATCTATGAGAGATACTCTAAAGATTATTGGACTCCCTGAAATACATGATGAAAAAAAGAGCCTAGATACTATTTTTCCAGAAATCATCAAAGAGAACTGCCCAGATGTTATAGAAACAGAAGGCAAAATAGACACCGAAAGAATTCATTCCAGAACTATGAGACCAAGGAAAAAATACCACAAGCAGCCACACAAAAAAAAAAAAAGTCAAATAATGAGAGCCACAATGAGGATCACTCAGGATCTAGCAGCATCCACATTAAAGGATTGAAGGTCCTGGAATGTGATATTCTGAAAGGCAAAAGGACATGGTATACAGACAAGAATAACTTACCCAGCCAATCTGAGCATTTTCTTCCCAGGAAGAAGATGGACATTCAATGAAATAGGTGAATTCCATTTATTTCTGATGAAAAAACCAGAGCTAAACAAAAAGTTGATCTCCAAATATAAAGTATAGGACTCAAGAAAAGCATTAAAAAAAATAAACTCTTGAGAATTGTATTTCTGTTATGGCTATACATAAAAAGTACATATATAATTTGGTTTTACTGTTATAATATAAAAAAGGAACTATTTGTGGAAAAGAAATTGTACCAGAAAAAGGGAAAAGTGGAGGTAAAAAGAGGCTAACTACATCTCACAAAGAGGCAAAGGAAACCTATTATATCTGAGGGAATGAACGGAGGGGGATGAACATAGTGTGAATCTTATTCTCATCAGACTTGGCTCACAGAGAAAATATTAGACATATTTGATTTACATAGAAACTTCTCCCATCTCATTGAAAAGTGGGAGGGAAAAAGCAAAAAGGAAAGGGTAGGCTAAGTAGAAGGGAATACAGAAATTGTAAGGAAAAATTTAAGAAAAGGGGAGGGACTTCAAGGGGGGGAGGATCTAAAGAGGGAGGGCTTCATGAGGCAAGTGGTGCTCATAAGTCTAATACTGGGAAGGGGGATAAGAGGGAAAGAAAAGAGAAAAGCCTAATTTGTGCATAATAAGATGGCAGGAAATATAGAATTAGTAGTTTTAACCATAAATGTGAATGAGGGAAACTCCCCCCCCCCAAAGCAGAGGTGGATAGCAGACTGATTAAAAACCAGAATCCTACAATATGTTGTTTACAAGAAACAGTTGAAATTGGTCAATACATATAGAATAAAGGCAAAAACCTGGAGCAGAATCTACTATACTTAGGTGAAGCCAAAAAAGCAGGTGTAGCCATCCTGATCTCATATCAAGCAAAAGCAAAAATTGATCTAATTAAAAGAGATAAGGAAGGGCACTATATCTTGCTAAAGGGTAGCATAGATAATGAAGCAATATCAATACTAAACATATTTGCACCAAGTGGTATAGCATCTAAATTCCTAAAGGAGAAGTTAAGAGAGCTTCAGGGAGAAATAGACAGCAAAATTATAATAGTGGGATATCTCAACCTGGCACTCTTGGAATTAGATAAATTAAACTACAAAATAAATAAGAAAGAAGTTAAAAAGGTAAATAGCACACTAGAAAAGTTAGGCATGCTAGATATTTGGAGAAAACTGAATGGAGACAGAAAGGAGTACACTTTCTTCTCGGCAGTTCATGGAACCTATGCAAAAATTGACCATATATTAGGACATAAAGACCTCAAATTCAAATGCAGAGAGGCAGAAATAGTAAATGCATCCTTCTCAGATCACAAAGCAATAAAAATTACATTCAATAAAAAGCCAGGGGAAAATAGACCAAAAAGGTATTGGAAACTAAATAATCTCATCCTAAAGAATGATTGGGTAAACCAGCAAATCATAGACATAATTAATAATTTCACCCAAGAGAATGACAATAATGAGACATCATACCAAAATGTGTGGGATGCAGCCAAGGTGGTAATAAGGGGAAATTTTATATCTCTAGAGTTTTACTTCCATAAAAGAGAGAAAGAGAAAATCAATGAATTAGGTTTGCAACTAAAAAGCTAGAAAAAGCAAATTAAAAACTCCCAATCTAACACTAAACTTGAAATTGTAAAAATAAAAGGAGATATCAATAAAATCGAAAGTAAAAAAGTATTGAATTAATAAATAAAACTAAGAGTTGGTTTTATGAAAAAAAACCAACAAAATAAATAAACCCTTGGTAAATTTTCTTAGAAAAAGGAAAGAGGAAAATCAAGTTGTTAGTCTTAAAAATGAAAAAGGAGAACTTGCCACTAATGAAGAGGAAATTAGAGCAATGATTAGGAGTTACTTTGCCCAACTTTATGCCAATAAATTTGATAATTTAAATGAAATGGATGAATATCTTCAAAAATATAGGTTGCCTAGATTAACAGAGGAAGAAGTAAATTGGTTAAATAGTCTTATTTTAGAAAAAGAAATTAAATAAGCTATGAATCAACTGCCTAAAAAAAGTCCCCAGGACCAGATGGATTTACATGTAAATTATACCAAATATTTAAAGAACAATTAACTCCAATGCTACATGAACTATTTGAAAAAATAGGGAATGAAGGAGTCCTCCCAAAATCCTTTTATGACACAAACAGGGTACTGATACCTAAACCAGGGAGAATAAGAACAGAGAAAGAAAATTATAGACTAGTCCCTAATGAACATTGATGCAAAAATCTTAAATAAAATATTATCAAAATGATTACAGGACATCATCCTCAGGAATACATCATGACCAAGTAGGATTTAAACCAGAAATGCAGGGCTGGTTCAATATTAGGAAAACTATTAGCATAATTGATTATATCAATAACCAAATTAACAAAAACCATATGATCCTCTCAATAGATGCAGGAAAAGCATTTGATAAAATCTAACACCTTTTCCTATTAAAAACATTAGCAATTTAGGAATAAATGGACTTTTCCTTAAAATAGTAGAATCTATTTAAAACTATCAGTAAGCATCATATGTGATAGTGATAAACTAGAATCATTCCCATTAAAATCAAGAGTGAAACAAGGTTGCCCACTATCATCATTACTATTCAGTATTGTATTATCAATGCTAGCTTTGCCAATAAGAGATGAAAAGGAAATTAAAGGAATTAGAATTGATAAAGAGGACACCAAATTATCACTCTTTGCAGATGATATGGTGGTATACTTAGAGAACTACAGAGATTCTACTAAAAAGCTATTAGAAATAATCCACAATTTTATCAAAATTGCAGGATACAAAATAAATCCACATAAATTATCGGCATTTTTATACATCACCAACAAAATCCAACAGCAAGAGGTACAAAGAGAAATTCCATTCAAAATAACTGTTGATAGCATAAAATATTTGGGAATCTATCTACCAAAGGAAAGTTAGGAATTATATGAACAAAATTACAAAACACTTTCCTCACAAATAAAGTCAGATTTAAATACTTGAAAAAATATTAAGTGCTCTTGGATAGACCGAGTGAATATAATAAAGATGACAATACTTCCTAAACTAATCTATTTATTTAGTGCTATCCCAATCAGACCCCCAAGAAACTATTTTAATGACCTAGAAAAAATAACAACAAAATTCATATGGAAGAACAAAAGGTCAAGAATTTCAAGGGAATTAATGAAAAATAATCAAATGAAGGTGGCCTAGCTGTACCTCATCTAAAACCATATTATAAAGCAGCAGTCACCAAAACCATTTGGTATTGACTAAGAAATAGACTAGTTGATTAGTAGAATAGTTTAGGTTCACAGAATAAAATAATCAATAACTATAGCAATCTAGTGTTTGACAAACCCACAGACCCCAGCTTTTGGGATAAGAATTCATTATTTGACAAAAACTGCTGGGAAAACTGGAAATTAGTATGGGAAGAAATTAGGCATTGACCCATACTTAACATCATACACCAAGATAAGATCAAAATGGCTTCATGATCTAGGCATAAAGAATGAGATTATAAATAAATTAGAAGAACATAGGATCATTTACCTCTCAAACCTGTGGAGGAGAGAGGAATTTGTGACCAAAGAAGAACTAGCGATCATTATAAATCACAAAATAGAAAATTTTGATTATATTAAGTTAAAGCTTTTGTACAAATAAAACTAATGTGGACAAGATTAGAAGGGAAGCAATAAATTGGGAAAACATTTTTACAGCTAAAGGTTCTGATAAAAGCCTCATCTCCAAAATATATTGAGAATTGACTCAAATTTATAAGAAATCAAGTCATTCTCCAATTGATAAATAGTCAAAGGATATGAACAGACAATTTTCAGATGAAGAAATTGAAACTATTTCTACCCATATGAAAAGATGTTCCAAATCACTATTGATCAGAGAAATGCAAATTAAGAAAACTCTGAGATACTACTACACATCTGTCAGATTGGCTAAGACGACAAGAAAAGATAATGATGAATGTTGGAGGGGATGTGAGAAAACTGGGACACTGATACATTGTTGGTGGAGTTGTGAACGGATCCAACCATTCTAGAGAGCAATTTGGAACTATCCTCAAAAAGTTATCAAATTGTGCATACCCTTTGATCCAGCAATGTTGCTACTGGGCTTATATGTCATAGAGATATTAAAGAAAGGAAAAGAACCCATATGTGCAAAAATGTTTTGGCAGGCCTTTTTGGAGTGGTTAGCAACTGGAAATTGAAAGGATGCCCATCAATTGGAGAATGGCTGAATAAGTTGTGGTATATGAATGTTTTGGAATATTATTGTTCTATAAGAAATAACCAGCAAGATGAACATAGAGTGACTTGGGGAGACATACATGAACTGATGCTAAGTGAAATGAGCAGAACCAAGAGATCATTATATACTTCAACAATACTATTGATCATCATCAATTCTGATGGACGTGGCTCTCTTCAATAATGAGAGGATGCAAATCAGTTCCAATTGACCTATGATGAACAGAACCAACTATACCCAAAGAACACTGGGAAATGAGTATGGACCACAACATAACATTTATACTCTTTTTGTTATTGTTTGCTTACAATTTTGTCTTTTGTTCTCAGGTTATTTTTACCTTCTTTCTAAATCCAATCTTTCTTGTGCAACAAGATAACTGTATAAATATGTATACATATATTGTATTTAACATATACTTTAACATATTTAAGATGTATGAGACTACCTGCCATCTAGGGGAGGTGGTGGAGGGAAGGAGGGGAAAAGTTGAAAGAGAAGTTTTTGCAACGGTCAATGTTGAAAAATTACCCATACATATTTTTACATAAAAAAACTATAATAAAAACATTGAAAAAAGAAATAACTTACTTCTGTGTCCATATTTTACAGATGAAGAAACTGAGGCCTCAAGAGATTAAATGATTTCTCCACATCACATAGGAAACAGATACTAGGCATATAGCTTGATTCAAACTGAGGCAGAATGAAATACACTATTCTTTACATTGTGTCAGCAGTAAGATTAAGTGGGTTAAATAAGTGCTGGATTAAATGCATGTAAAATCTTTTTAAATTATTTCAATCATAAATATAGAACTGAAGAAATGAATGTAAAGAAATGGAAAATTTTTAAATATAATTTTTATAGGTTTCAGTGAATTGAGTTTTGTTTCTTTTAGTTTTCAATACTGCCTTACTGGGATACACAATCTTTTGTGTATCCCTACTCAATCTTCCCAACTCAGTTTGCTGAATCATGTGTCCTTTCAAAATAATTTTAGAAGGAATATAGTCAAAAAATTTAAAAACAAATTATATAAATGATTAATGATTTTTATTCATTAGTAAAACTTAAGCATAAAGATTCACTGGGAAATTTTGACCTTAAGAATTATATTTGAGAATTACACTATTTTTCAAATATTTGACTTTTAGAAAACAAGACCTTATATTTGTAAAGAATTTATGTTTCATAAAACATTTAGTTCAGCAAAAATTTTACTCTGTTTAAGGCACAATATTTCACTGGATCATCATAATTACCTCTGGAAGCAGAGAGTTTAATGATTTTTCACATTTTATATATTTAGAAATTGAGGTTCAGAGGGATAAAACCTGATATTCTGTAGTTTGCTGTAGAGAGGCAATGCCTCTTTATTTCTATACCACACGATTTTGCAAGCAAGTAGATCTCAGCTACTTTAAAACATTTCAAGAAGTTATTTTTTTTCCAGACAGTGAGAAGAAATATTATGCCTCTACTGAGAGTTGAATAGTAGTGATTCAGGATGCTCCTATAGCTAATGATAGCATCCGGGACATGTTCATAACTTTTTTTATAATAGATTGAAAACTTTGTTAATTGGGAGTGAATTTCTAGAATTTATATATTACATACACTTGAATAGACACACCTATACACATATATGTTTTGAGATTTTACAGCTTAAAGCTTAAAACTACACAACAATTTAAGACTTTGGGGCGTGTGTGTGTGTGTGTGTGTGTGTGTGTGTGTGTGTATAAATGCCTATAAATACATATATAGACACATTTTTAAAAGCTCTTAAATGCATTTAGGCATATATATGTATATGGAAACACACATACAAATACATACATAGAAAAGAGACAAACCAACAGCAATGTAGAGGTAGAGAGGGTAAGGGAAATGGAGAGAGGGAGAAGGGAGAGACAGGAGTGAGAAAGAAGAAAAAGGAAGGAGAAGGAAAGGAGACACAGAAGAGAAAGAGAAAGGAAATCCATATTGGAAGAAGTACAGTTATGATTTTAAGAACGTAGGATTGACTGACATTCAAAGTATTAGAGGGAAGGAAAGATACCAATGATATGAAATGCATCTTCAACTTTATTATGACAAAAGCAACAGAGATGACTGAGGAATATCAGTAACTTCCAAATAATCTACTTATTTGTTCAACTCTACAGAATCTTTTTGAGAAACATCTACATATTAATTGAAGACATCCCTAATATAGGAACCAGCAGGCTTTCACAAGTTATATTGAACAGTAGATCACATTTTTACCATTTCACAATTCACTGAAATATCTAGAAAATATATGATCCCATTTGCCTTATTGTTTATGGATTATAACAAAAAACTGTTTGATTTAAGAGAACATATGTTCCATTATGCGATCTTTTTACAACATATCTCACATTCATAAATTAAGATTAATCAGGCTACTTTGGGAAATGCATACAAAACAAAGGCAGGATAAGTTTTGCAAGGATGGTACTAACTAATAAGTTAGCAGGATTAAAAAATGCTTCATGTAAGCAATGAGACTCCATGTAATAAATGAGTGACTTCCACCCTTCCTAAATGAGAGAAATACTGAATAGAACATGCCTTCTTTACCAAATAGCTTTATTTACCAAATTAAAGGGGAGAAATGAAGGAATACAGTGGACAGAGCACTGAAGCAAAGCTACAAAGCATAATCTTATTTCAGTCACTTAAATTTTTCTCTATTTCTTCAAGTATAAAATGAGTATAACGGTGGGTGGCCCTTACCTCTAAAGAGCAATGAGAATCAATGAGATAATATTAGAAGTTCTTTGCAAATGATAAAATACTATATAAATGCTATAATAATTATTATTTCCTAATCTCTAAAGTCTCCTGAAGCTCTATAATTCAGTGAACACAAGCTTGAAGAGCCTTCTACCCTATAACTGCTTTCTCTGTTTTCCCCTCTCACTCTTAAATGTATTGGTTGTTAGGCAGACAAAAGTGGCCCCTACAGCAAATAAAATCTAAGCGCAGTAACTCTTTGTTAATACAAAAGTGTTTTTCAAAGTTGTTTTCTTCATAGCAGAGATGACATGAAGCACTTGTCCTTATTGCCAGTGCTTGAAATCAGAGAATGAAAGGAAGTGGTTATGGTTTATCTCCAAGCACAGCAGGATGGTTTTGAATTATCTGAAAAAGCTCATGTGATATTTTGCCACCTTACTTCATCCTATTTCCTTTCAAGCACTGACTGAGAATTGTTAGATCTGAATTTCTTTGGTTAATTTGATCTTGGTTTACAAATATAAACCATCCGGTCCCTTCAGCATGCCAGGGATTTCCTATACTAACATGCCCATACCAGGACTTTTGTGGATACCATCAAGATAGTCTTCAGGAATCATATTCTTTTTTGTGTGTGTTCCTATGTCTAAATTGTCTGTTACTTAGGCCTAGTCTTTTGGAGAAGGATTCCAATGAAAGCCTACTCCTGCTCAATAAATTGCACTGGTTCCCTACTATCCATTTAAAATCTCCTAGTTGTCACTTAAAGTTTTTCACAGCATCATTCTTTCATTTCTCTAGCCGTCAGAGCCTAAATTTATTAGCTGTGAGGACACAATGGGATATTGAGTTTATTGGCTTGAAATGGTTGGAATGAAATCCAAGTTACTTATTCTATTTGAGAGACCAAACATTTTAAAGAAACAATCTGTCCATTTTATTTTTTAGAGACACAGTTTGGGGATCATTTTTTAAATTCAGAAAATAAATGTCATTTTCTTTTCCAAAAGTTTCTAGCTCTTGAAATGCCTTCATTTGCATACCATTGAGTTTGCTTTTAATTTAGTAATCTCAATGCAAAAATTCTCAATCTGAAGAGAAATAATTGGAATTAAAAAAAAAGAAATTAAAAAACTCTCATCTTCTTATTTAACTCACCATTTTTTTTTTTACCATGAGCTAAAATCTCTGGTTGCAGGTTCTTACTGGCTATATGATCCTGAATAGGTCACTAAATGTATATTTTCTTACTATATAAAATGGGGATAATTTTAGTACCTAAATCCCAGGGTTGTTGTGAGAATAAAATGAGATATTTGAAAAATGCTTTGTAAACCTTAAAGTAGTATGTGAATATTAGACTTTTTATTATCATTATTATTAACAATAACATGATAAATATGTTCTGGCCCATTTATTTAAAAAAGGCAAAGTTTTTAGGAACAAAAAGGTGATGTGATGGATAGAGTACTGGTCCTGGAATTAAGAGGACCTAAGTTCAAATTCAGTTTGATACTTGATATTCATTAGCTGTGTGACTTTGGACTAGTATTCAATCATAATAGTTCTCCAAAAAAAAAGATACTAAGCAGAATGTTTTAAGAGACTGAGTTTATGATATGTTAATTTTCAGGAACATCTAAATGGCATTTTTGATAGAAGTCTGGGAAATCAAATTCAGCTTCAGATACATATTAACTGTGTTATCCTGGTCAAGTCACTCAAATCCTCCTTATCTTAGTTTCCTCATGTACAAAATGAGAGTGCTAATAATAGCACCTACTCCCCAGAGTCATTTATACATCAACTGAGATAATAATTATAAAGCCATTAGCACAGAACTTAGCATATAGTAAGCACTATACAAATACTAGCTATGTTATTATGATTTTGTAGAGAAGACAGATGGATGTGTATGTAAAAGAGGCAACAACAGTATGTTGTTCATGATCCTCTAATAAGCAACAACCATTTACATAGTGCTATAAAGTTTGCAAAGCACTGTATGTATTTCATCTGATTCTCATAATAATCCTGCAAAGCAGGTGTTATTCACTACAATTCAAAAAAGTTGAGATAAAGGAATAAATATGTACAAGTATAACTGATTGAAACTAGCACCACTATTCTGTGAAAAGCAACCCTCTGATTTGACCCTCATCAAAGTAAGGCTCAAGGTAATTTATTGGATTGCACAATAACCTTAATGTTATTAAGCTGGTTTCCAATTGAAGATCTCAAAAGAGTGAAATGAAAAAAAAAATTTGGTTCATAAAAATGATTGCTCTCTTGCTGGTGTCATCAGCTAGTTATATTTCAGAATAAATGTGTTGATTAAGTTAAAAATGCATAAATAGGAAATAAAATATGTAAATTTCCTTTGTTTCTCTTAAGTTAGGCTTTTTTCTTTTGAAAAGAAGAAAACATCCTTCACAGAAATATATGAGTTGACACTATAGTCTAATCACAGTTTATCATGTAAATGCATATTTACAGTATTTTAAAAATGTGGATTATGTAAATCATTTTAGGGACATACAAAAACATGGATTATTTACCAGCTAGAAAATTATGTATTTAGAAATATTTTGAAATGCTTATTCTTTAACTGATGGACCATAAGTATTCATTCATAGCTGGTGCAGTTGATCGCTCCAATGTATGCTGTATTTAGACAGAATATACAAGGAAAGTTCTTATGCAGAGCAATTATGAGTGTAGAATACCAGCCAATTCAAAGTTAAACAGAACCATTGTTTCACATTTTGTTCTCAGCTTCCTTTGAAATAATCAGTTCTATTCTGGGCAACAATTTCAGGGTCTGGGCTTTTTATATTTTTCTTTAGAACATGAAAAATTGTCTTTTTAATTTATTTCACAATTGCCTCAAAAATTTGAGAAGGAATTAAGCAGCTGCATCCTAAATAGCCAAAACCCAAGTTCATAGCCTTTTAAGTGATGAAATATTTAGGTTGATCTTTTGTCTAAACCCTATAAATCAAGGATTCTTTATATCTGTAATAGATCTTTTTTGGCAGTCTGGTGAATACTATGTAACTTTTCAGAATGATGTTTTTAATTCTTAAAATAAAATACATAGGATTACAAGGAGAACAAATTATATAGGAATGCAGTTATTAAAATGTTGGGGGGGAAAGTTCATATAAATGCCAAGTTAAGAGCCTGTGCTAAAGATATTCATATGTGTGCTCAACCCATTTAATTTGGTTCTATGCCTAACTAAGCCCTGCTATTTTTAATTTTTAAAGGTAAATTTTTTTCAACAGTCAGTCATAAAATTCATCAAAGAAAATAAATTAAAGCTTAACTGAACAATTGAAAAATGCAATTGAATGTTACCAAAAAAGTACAGACATTACTGTTTTATTCAAAACCTTTTCCTATTTACAGAGCAACATTTTGGGGCCTTCTTTTCATGGTTAAAACAAATTCCTTCCCAACTGTACTTTGTTCCCCTAATCTCATAATTTTTCATGAAGTGCTTGGGGGTCAGGGAATTTAAGAACTAGTTACTTGAGGCTCACACTTAAAAAATGTAAAAGTATACTTTTTAGCTTCCTTGCTTATACCAACTATTATATAAGGGCCACTTAGTATAGGTTGAATCAAAGGAAACCAACCAATTCAAAGAATCAAGAGAGAAAATGCATATATTTGATTTTTCCTAAACTAAGCTATAGTCTAAAGGCCTCAGAAAGGAATTCCTTGGAAGGCTGGTGATGAGGTAGCCTGAGAATAGGAAAAAAAGGATGTCCATTATTCCACTAACTCTTACACGAACTGTGTGATCTGCCAACGAACAACACTACCAGAAACAAGGAAGAAGTCCTGTGCAGGCAGTCTGGAAGATCATAGAGGGATTCTCTAAATGAATCTTCCATATTATTCCCTCCTTCTAGTGAATAGAAAAGCAGGTTGGAGGAAGAGGAAGGAAGCAAAAAAAAAAGTGTAACTGCTGCATAAAGACTGGATAAACATCCAGTGAATACCTGTTTATATATTGCAGCTATCACAAACACACACATACATACACAGAGTCACTTGAATTTCAATTCAGTTGAATATAATTGATACTTATTAGTGGCTCCTTTGTGTCAACATTTTGTGATACCACTAGAAGTTTCAGAGTCTAAGTGTATTATCATCTGCCTATTCCCTTTCCATTCTGACTTGCATTCCCCGAAACTATGGGTTTGGGCTAATAGAAAGAAGTAGGAGTTGATATATCAAATGCCAATGACAAATAGCATCAGTGTGATACATATATATGTTTATGTATAAATTATATATGTGTGTGTATTTCTTGCTTTCCAGAAGCCTAAAGTTTGGTTGAGACAAGAAATCCATGAAATCATTAAATAAAAGCAGAAGGAAGAATATAATTAAGTGATAATTAGAGTGAAAGAGATGAGTTCAGAGAAGGGAGAGAGAGGCAAAATAACATAGAAAGATAGGGGAGAAGGAGAAAATGGTGAAAGGCTTCTGAGTCATATGAGATAAGAAGGAAGATAAGAGAAAGCTCTTGGTGAATGACTTCTTTTATTTTCCAGTGAAATATGAAATATGAAGTTTTAGCTGAAAAGGTGAAGGGCTGGAGGAATCAAAACAAACGAGAAGATGTAGAAAGGTTTGGAAAAGGCATTGTAATAAATAGGATACTTAATTGATTAAGGAGGGATAAAAGGATTTCCTTTCTGCAGTGAATGTCCAGTTAAACTCATGTAACATAACTTTATATGGAAGCTAGTCATCACAGTTTTATGATTTTCTCAAGTTCTTTTCTTATTCTGAGATAAGAACAAAAGTGATAGATGACAGGATTATATAAGGTTGGGGCTTGGTAGAACATAAAAAAGGGGAAGAGACTTAGTGTCAAGTTGCACAGATTTTCTTAGGGGTCAAGATGGAGAAGGGAGGAGACAATAGCCAGTCTAAGGATGATAATGGAAAAGAATTCAGGGATGGAATAAGTAGAGATCATAGTAAGGATGGAATATAAGCTTATTGGCTATAAGACATAGGAGACAATGGTCATTCTTAATTAAATCTAAGGGTTTTATTAAAAAAAAAACACAAAACCCCCAAAGATAATACAACCTCTGTTCCAAGATCTTCTAAAGAAGACTTCTTCCTACTACAGAAGGATTTAAAATTCAAAATGTTTTCTTAAGTTCAACAATTTTTTTGACAATAAAATTTAGTTCCATTACATACAATAAGTTTTGTTTCTCAGGAAGTCACATTGGTATTGTCTTTATGCTATATGAACCATCTGATGCTGAGATGGGATCATCAAGATCTTGGAACATAGCCAGTCCATCTGTATCCAAGTTAGGCTGGCTGCTGCTAAAGCCTGTTGAACTGGACTGGTACTTCAGATGAATAACAAGTAGTATTTTCTGAAAAATAGAAAATTTCTCCTTTGCTGTATGCAAAAGATAATTGGAAACAAAATGGAAATGCTCTTTTATCCCTGTCACAAATTATAGAATCCTGTAGATAGTTGTGGTTGTAGTACAAAGATGAAATATAGTAAGGGAAAATTCTAACAAGGGGATAAGTAACACTTCAATAAGTACACTCCATAAGCATAAAATAGTAATCTAAGATTTACAAAGTGCTTTATAGATTTTATTTAATTTTGTCCTCATAAGAACTCTAGTTCTCCTGGTCTTATAGATGAAGGAGAAGTTCTGTAGAATTAAGCAGATAACACTCTGTCCTATAACTAGTAAATGACAAAATAGGAAGGGACCCAGTTCATCTTAAAACAAATCTAGCTCTCCAACTACTGTAGAGCATAACCATGTGAACTCTAGAAGATATATTTACTGGTAATGAGAACCATACCTGTGATATCATAGTTCTGATCACAGTGCTGATGTTAGTGATCAGCAATATGAAACAGATGTATCCTACAAAAATAAACTCACATATGAATTTGTTTGAAAACATCCTCCTCTCTCAATTTTCCTTTATGTAATCCCAATGTACTCCTACATAATAAAAGCACAAATAAAAATCCTCCAATAGATTAACATATTTTGTCAAGGGATGACTGTAGATGGTTGGTAGTCTCATGTTGTGGTGGGTTGGGATGGATTGGAGCATCTGACAATTTACTAGGATTCAATATTTTCAAAGTTGATAGCACTTTCAGACTCTGAGATCTTTCAGTTTTCATCAGTTCTCCTCCATGACCCTAACTCAATTGCAGATCATATCCTCCCCTTAGACTCTCCATTAAGAGCATTTCATGATTCCAATCTTGCTTTTTAGATTTTTCTGTTTGTTCCCTCTGAGTCTTTATGTTGTCTGGATAGCAATAGGTTACAATATCTCACTTCTTCAGCAAAAGTTACATATGCCATTCCAGCCTAAAATGATATCTTAACTTGTGACCTACATATAAGAAATAAAATAACTCTTCTGTTGACATTTCCACACATATATGCCAAAATTTGCTGATTTTCCATCTCAGTAAAAATTGAGTGGTCTGTTCAGCCTCTTTTCACTGGAAAGTTAACAATGAAGTTGAAGAAGCTGTAATCTATATCAAAATATTGTCTTCCAAAACAACATTTTGCAATTTTATAGAATTCAAACTGTCTGTTTCCCTATTAGATTTATCGAGAGATTTTTTTGTAAATTTCTAATGCTAGAGGCAAATAAATTTAGTCACTTAGATGTGATCTTCAAATGATGTCATTTTACATGAAATATGCTAAGCTTTTTCTACCTGGCACATATCTTTTGAATATAGCATGTAGAAAACAACAGGGTAACACAACAAAGTTGATGATATTGTTATTAAAATAGCAAAACTTGAGGATAATTTGTGAGTTAGTTATTCATCTTAAAAGAATCAAGATTATTAAACCGTCTTCACTGTGAACTATAATAACATATAATGAAAAAGTTAAGTAACATTGAAAATCTTAAACCTCAACCCATAATATAAAACAGAAATGTGGCTGAGCATAGGCCTAATATAATCAAAACCTAAGGGTCTGTAGAATCCCATGAAATACCTAATGAGACTAGAATATATGCACATTATTTATTGATATCAAAATCTTAAATTAGGATAAACATCTTTTCCCAGAGGAAAAGAATTATGATAATAATACCAGGATCTTTTACTTTTAGAAGATTTCTAACCTAGGATAAAAAAAATGTGGTCAGTAGTCCCTGCTCCAATACTTAGCGTCCTTTCACTAAATCATTGTTTTTTTAAACTTTGGGTCTTTTAAAAATTATCAAAGAGTCCCAAAAGTTTTTGTTATGTGGGTTATATTTATCAATATATTCTGTATTGGAAATAAAAATGTCTTAGTATTCTTGTAAAAATGAGTTTAACTTCTTAGATCCCTTTGATCTCAGGGATACTTTAAGTAAAACATTTTGAATAGTTTTGTACTCAGCTATTCCATTTCCTTGTTTTCTGTTGATTACTCAACCTTTGACCTTGGTTTTAGTGTGTCAACCTGACTTATCTTCTGACTCTTCCATATTGTCTCTCTTTCAGTCAGTCAACTAGAATTAATTGAGCAACTTAATATGTGACAGGCACTATGCTATGTTCTGAGGATACAGAGAAAGACAATAAAACAAAACAAAAACAAAGAACATACTCCCTGCTTTCAAGGATCTAAAAGTCTAGTGGAAGGATTAGCATACAAATGACTAGGTTTAAGCAAGATATATACAAGCAAAATGTAATAAATTAATGAGGACATCTTATAGAAGATGGAATTTTAACTGAGACCTGAAGCAATCCAGAGAATCCAGGAAATGAAGAAGAAAGAATTCTAGGTATGTGGGATAATCAGGAAAATGCAAAAAAAAAGTCAGGAAATGGAATGTTTTATATGAGGAAAAGCAAGGAAATTGACATCACTGGATCACAGAATATATGGAAGGGAGCAAGGCTGTAAAGATAAAAAGGGATCAGGTTATGAAGGCCTTTTAAAATCATAAGATTGTATATTGGATGCTAAAGAGGAGTCATTGGAGTTTGCTGAATAGAGTAGTGGAGTGGTCTATGTTTTAGGAAGATTAAGTTTGAGATTTGCGAGAAGGATAGAATGAAAAGGGAAAAGACTTGATAAGGAAGACTCATCTTCCTGAGTTCAAATCTGGTTTTACATACTTAGGAGCTGTGTGACTCCAGGCAAAAAAAAAATGAGCTGAAGCATTTGTCCTTATTATCAGTGCTTGAAGTCAGAAGAAAAAAAAGGAAGTAGTATGGTTTATCTCCAAGCACAGCAGGATGGTTTTGAATTATCTGGAAAAACTTATGTGATATTTTACCACCTTACTTCATCTGACTTCACTTTAAAAGCACTGGCTGAAAATTGTTGGATCTAAATTTCTTTGGTTTACCCTGTTTGGCTCAGTTTTCTTATTTATAAAATGAGCTGGAGAAGAAAATCCCAAATGGATTCATGAAGAATTGGACATTACTAACAAAAACTTATTTGTTATTGGTAAATGTTGTTTCCTCTGTGAGAATTCCTTACACCAGAAATTACATAACTGGTTCAACTTCTCTACCTCCAACATTATCTATCTATCTATCTATCTATCTTTCAGATTTTAACATATGCTGTTGGTTTTTGTCCTTTGTGCTTAAAGAGGACCAAATTGACAACATTATATTGGAATATAGTATAGTGTGTTTGGCTCTGCCTGATCAAACCAATAAGAAAGCTCTATCACAGGCTGGGAACAAATAGTCCACATGAACATTTAAAGTAGGCTTGTTTCTAACTTTGTACATTTCATATTTCTTTTGAGCTACTGTAATTCTTTGCTCATAAAGTACAACATCTTCTTTGATGTGGATATGCCATTCTGAGTGATGCTGTGCCAGTATCTCCCATAGCTCATAATTGATGCCAAAGTTCTTCAGGAGACCTTGAGAGTGTCTTTGTCAAGGTCAAGAGACCTTGAGAGGATATCCATGAATATAATTATCTCTCTATCTCTTTCTCTATCTATCCACAATTAATAGAGTCATACATGTTTCACATTAATGAGTTTTTCAAGACATAGTTTTTTATTTTTGTTTTCGAGAAGAACATTAATGCTAACAATCAAACATGAATGTAACTCTTTTGATCATAAAAGGAATTATATAGAAATACAAAAGACATAATCCTGGAAAAAGGTTGCTATAAGATTTTCTCCATTGTATAGGCTTGTTAAAAACATGTTAGATGTGAGGTTAGAAAAACTTGTTTTCCAATACTAGAATATTATTTGGACAAGTCACTTAACTTCTTGTGTGATGTTGAACAAGTTATTTAAACTTTTCTAGCCTCCAGTTTCATCAGTGGTACAATGAAGGAGTTGTTCTACAAGGTCTCTAAAACTGTTCCTTGCTTTAGAACCTGGGACCTATAACATGATTTTGTTTTTTAAAAGAAAAAAAAGTGCTGTCTGGATATCATAGAACCATCCACTTATAAGCAATAGCACTATATAAATCCTTGGAATTCCTATGACAACTTGAGCAATTATCTTGAAGGCCTTGCTCGTTCTCTTCTTTTATGACCATGTCTGCACCATGACAAGAAACAGTAATAAGGAACAAACTCTAAGTACTTTCATGTACTATAGTTATTGCTGCTTCTATAAAAACAGTTTTATGGTAGTATCCTTCACTTACTTTCTTTGACTTTACAGATAGCAGGAGTTACATTTCTTGGAACCTGGAAAACAAAAAGGCTGTGATAGGCAAGTAGCCAGTAACCATTTAGAGTTAAAGATACTAGACTGAGAATCCAACCCATGGGGGAAGGGAGTAGATTCACTTTTGGTTTACATCTGCAACTTCCATTAACATTAATGGAAGTTAAGTGTGCACATCCAAGGCTGAAGAGAACACCAAAGGGGAATTGTCTAACTACTAACCAGGGAGTTGGAGAATAGGGAAAATTTTCTGCATGGGATATAAAGGATTTGAGCCATGAAACTCCTATTTGCATTAATGAGACTATAGTATAGTAGCCAAAAAATAAAGCATTTATAGCCATCAAGGGCATGCTTTGAAGTCATCTATCCAGGGCACAAATAATGAACAATTCTTGCTCATATTCTAAAAACCCAGCTCTTATTAAGAACACACCTTTTAGGTGAAGGTATTTTCCATGTAAACTCATGATTTGTCATAGAGATATTCACATTTGTCTTAGCAACAGTCATAGATTCTCTTCATGCTTCTCTATGATCCATGTTTACAAAAGAGTCTGAAAGATCTGGGGGGAAAAGAAGTTTTCAATATATTGTGTTATTAGTATGTTTCTGGGGCTAACTATAAGTATGCTAGCCAGGTTGAAATTGGAAAAATGTTCATATAGTGAGAAGTATACACAGCAAATTGGTGGCAGTGTGACAGTAACCTAGAAATGATACCAAAATTGGAAGCCATTTGAATTTGTTAAATGGACAAATTCTAAAAGACTTAAGGAAAATGGAACAAGAAAATGGAATTAGCTTTTAAAGATAAGAAGCACTGTAAGTCAGAATATAGAGGGGAAAATGGTTCTGTTTTAGAATATGCCAAATTTCCAAATAATAAGCAGAACTGGTTGCATTTAGCAAGTTTTTTCCCCACCCAATCCTAGTTTTTCAGGTTAAAAAATTCTTTGTGTTATACTATCCTCCATTACAATGTCTTCCTATGGGTCACAAAAAAAATTGTCTTTCAGGGAAGTGAGACTGAACTGCTCATTTTCACTTATAAAGTAATATCTTACTGTTAAGTGTATTCCAAACACAATTCTTTGCGTTATCTTGATGTAATTAGCTAAACTGAAGCACAGATCTAGATAGAAGAAAGTAACATCACATGGTATAGTCATGGAGATAAATTAAGATAATCTTTCAACATATATTAGAACTCTCAAAGAACAACAACAACAACAAAAAAAAGAACTCTCTTAGATTAGCCATTTCATTTGGTTATTTGAACAATAATAAATTTAAGAAAAATGTAATTTGCAATTCTTGAATTTCCCAAGTTACATTAAGTGCCTAAGTCCCAAGTCCCTAAAAAATAGAGTGTCAAAATATGACAAAATATCAAAATCTTGATGGATCTTAAATACTGATTGAATTATAGATGGCCAGTAAGCTCATAGCCAGAGATTAATAAAATATTTTCAAAACATTTTTTTGGTTATTTCATTAACATAATTTTATAAAAGCTTTTGTTTTTCCTTTATGGCTTCCTTATCCACAACTTTGTTCTTAAAAATGATTGCACATAACTGCTTCCCTTTGTCTTCTTACACCTTTCATTATATGCATTTAAAACCATTGTTCTGAGAAGAGGGCCATAAACTTCAACAAATTATCAAAGAGATCCATGACAAATGAAAAGTTGAGAATCTGTATTTTTTTTTTTACTATTTAATTCCTTTCCAGTGAAATAAATAGCAAATAAACTGGAAACTAGATATGGTATATTGGAAAGCTTCTAGTCACAATATTTACTTTTAAGTCTCACTTTGATACTCTGAAGAAATTTCTTTATTTGCCTGATCTTATTTCCTTGTTTGTTAATTAAGAATAAAAATAGAATAAAAGAACTAATTGACCTGTAGTCAGATATGTAAGAATATTAAAATGCCTTTACGTATCTGACTACAGGTCAATTAGTTCTTTTATCCTATTAATTTTTATTTTATTAAGTATTTTTCCAATTATATGTAAAACAGAACAGTCTTTTCCCCTTAAAAATAATTTATTTTTCAAAGTACATTTAAAGGTAGTTTTCAACTACTTTGTGTTCCAAATTTCTCTCCCTCTTTCTCACTTCTCCCCTTCCCAAGACAGAAACCAATTGGTATAGGTTAAATAATAATTAGCTCTAGTGGGCGTTGTTAAGAAGAGCCAAATCCACTAGAGTTAATTATCACATAATTGTGCTATTACTGTGTACAATGTTTTCTTGATTCTCCTCACTTCACTCAATATCAGTTCATGTAAGTCTTTACATGCTTTTCTGAAATCAGTGTGCTCATCATTTCTTATAGAACAATAACATTCCATTCCATTCCATTCATATACCATAACTTTTTCAGCCATCTCCAAACTGAGGGACATGCACTTAATTTCCAATTCCACTATAAAAAGATCTGTTAAAAACATTTTTGTACATGAAGTTTTTTTCCTTCTTTTATGATCACTCTGAGATAACAAATCCAGTAGTGACAGTGCTGAATCAAAGGATATACACAGTTTTATAGCCTTTTGAGCAAAGTTCAAAATTGTCCTACAGAATAGTTGGATCACTTTATGCCTCCACCAACAATGAATCCATGTCTTAATTTTTCCATATCTTCTCCAACATTTATCATTACCTTTACTGTCATTTTAGTCAATCTGAGAGGTGTGAAGTGGTACCTGAGTTATCTTAATTTGCATGGCTCTTATTAGTAATGACTTAGAGAATCTTTCACACAACTAGAAATAGCTCTAATTTCTTCATCTGAAAATTATTTGAACAACAATCATTTTTAAATTGAATTTTAAACTCTTTCCCTTACTCTCTCTTTGGATAAGTAAACAATTTGATGTCAATTATATATGTGAAATTGTGTGAAACATTTCCATATTACTTATGTTGTGAAAGAAAACAGAAACAACAGAAAATAAAACAAAAATAAAATGGAAAATAATATTTCACTCTGCTTTCAGACTTCATCAGCTTTACTTATAGAGATGGATAGTACTTTTCATCATAGGTCCTTTGCATTTATTTGGGATCATTGTACTGATCAGAATAGCTAAGTCTTTCAGAGTCAATAATCCTTACAATACTGCTCTTACTGAGTACAATTTTCTCTGTTCTCTTCATTTTGCATTAGTACATATAAATGTCCTCAGGTTTTTCTGAAACCATTATGATCATTATTTTTATAGCACAATAATATTCCATAACAATCATTTTCCATATCTTGTTCAGCATTTGTTAATTCTTTTTCTGTGATATTAGCCAATGTGATAGATATAAGGTGGGAACTCAGAATTGTTTTAATTTGTATTTTTCTAATCAATACTGATTTGGCACATTTTTCATATGACTATTGATAACTTTGATTTCTTCCTCTGAAAACAATGTATTCATATCATAATATATAATCTTTGTGATATATTGTTGTGATTGCCTTGATATTATTTTTATTAATTTTTTGTATCAATATTCATTAAGGCAATTAGTCATTGGTTATTTTCTGCTTTTCCTTTTCTTGGTTTAGGAATCAAAAAATTTTTGGTTCAAAAAATTAATTTGGTGTGACTCCTGCTTTACTTATTGTAATGTTCAGGCTAGTTTTCTGGAAATCCTCAAGAAGAGCCTTGATCTCAGCAGGATAAAAACCACAAGAATGGACAAGAACAGAGTCCAAAGTCTTTATCGTCTCTCCCTCAAAGTCTGTATCTGTCATAGTCTGATCCAGTCTCCTCCAGCAGTCTGCCAGTCTGCCAGTCTGACTTCTGAGTCTGACTTTGTCCCCAGTTTAAATACGCTATTATAATTACATCATTACAGCATACTGAATATTTGTGAACTAGAGAACCATTACATCACCATGCTAAGTACTATGTGAACTAGAGAACAATTATTTCATCAATTCCACTGAGTTAATACCTTGTTTTAAGTATACTTGTTTTAAGTATATTTCTCCAAAGTTCAGCCCTCTACAACTTATTTTTTCAGATAATTTATATGGTATTGGGAAAAATTATTCCTTAAATGTTTGGTAGAATTTACTTATATATCTATTTGGTTCTGGGGATTATTTTCTTAGGCAGCTCATTGATGGTTTAAGATACTTTTTCTAAGACAGAGCTATTTAATCATTCTATTTCTTCTTCTGTTTTTTCTAAATAATCAACTTTTTAATATTTATCCATTTTACTTATATTGTGAATTTTACTGGCATATAATTAGATAAAATAACTTCTAGTAATTGTTTTAATTTCATTTTCATTCATGATGCAGTCATCTTTTTTTTTTGAAAATTTTTTTTTCAAAAATAAAATTAACTTATCTTTTATTACTTTTTGCTTCTCCCATAAAATCAACTTCCAATTTTATTATTCAATGCTTTTTTTTTCAATTTTATTAATCTATATTTGATTTTTGGAATCTTTATTTTGGCATTTAATTGGGAATTTTTAATTTGTTGTTTTGTGAATAACTAGGTGGCACAGTGGGTAGAGCGTTGAGCCTGTAGCCAGGAAAACTCATCTGCCTGAAGTCAAATCTGGCTTCGATTACTTTCTAACTATGTTATCTTGGTTAAGACACATAACCTTGTGTACCTTAGGTCCTTATTTGTAAAAATGAACTGGAGAAGGAAAGAGAAAATCCCTATAGTATTTTTGCTAGGAAAACCCCAAATGGGATCATGAAACATTGGACAGGACTGAAAAAGACTGGACATTGAATAATTTGTTCTTTTTATAGTTCTTTTTTTAGTTGCATGCCCAATTTATTGACTTGCATTTTGTCTCTTTTATTGATATACACAGTAAGAGATATAAAATTTACCCTTGGTACTGCTTTGCCTACATCCTAAAATTTTGGAAATATTATTTTGTTGTCCTCTTTCTATATTTTGTTCTTTGACCCATTCATTCTTTAAAGTTAGATTTTTAAAAAAAATTCTAATTAACTTTTAATTTTGTTTCCTTGGCCCTTTACTAAATCTAATTTTGTTGTCTTATGGTGTTAAAAAGATACATTTAATGTGACTGATTTTCTGCACTTGGTTGTGATTTTTTTAATACTGTTATAGATACTATGGTGATATGTATAACTACAAAAAAGGTATACTTCTTTCTATTCCCATGCAGATTTATTTCCAGATGCCTATTATATCTGACTTTTCTAAGATTCTAGTCATCTCTTTATTTATTTTTATTCATTTTAAGATTAGAAATATCTAGTTCTGAGAAGGAAAAGTTGTGTTTGCTTATTATTATAGTTTTATTATCCATTTTCTCCTGTAAGTCATTTCACTCTTCCTTTAAGAATATGGATGCTCTTTGATAAAAATCCAACATCCATTCCTGTTAAAAAAAAACTTGAGAGTATAGGAATAAGAGGACTTTTCCTTAAAATAATCAGTAGCATCTATTTAAAACCATCAGTAAGAATATATGTAATGGGGATAAATTGTAACAATTCCAATAAGATCAGGAGTGAAACAAGGTTGCCCACTATCACCATTACTATTCAGTATTGTATTAGAAATGCTAGCTTTGGCAATAAGAGTTGAGAAAGAGATTAAAGGAATTAGAGTAGGTAATGAGGAAACCGAATTATCACTCTTTGCTGATATGATGGTATATTTAGAGAACCCCAGAGATACTACTAAAAAAGCTATTAGAAATAATCCCCCCCTTTAGCAAAGTTGCAGGTTACAAAATAAACCCACATAAATCATAGGCATTCTTATATATCACTAACAAAATCCAACAGTTAGATTTACAAAGAGAGATTCCATTTAAAGTAACTACCAATTAGGAATCCTATATGCCAAAGGGAAATCAGGAACTATATGAACAAAACTACAAAACATTTTCCACACAAATAAAGTCAGATCTAATCAATTGGAAAAATATTAAATGCTATTGGATAGGGCTAACAAATATAATAAAGATGACAATACTACCTAAACTAATCTATTTATTTAGTGCCAAAAAACTATTTTAATGACCTAGAAAAAATAACAATAAAGTTCATATGGAAAAACAAAAGGTCAAGAATTTCAAGGAAACTAATGAAAAAAAATCAAATGAAGGTTGCCTAGCTATACCTGATCTAAAACTATATTATAAAGCAGCAGTCACCAAAACCATTTGGTATTGGCTAAGAAATAGACAAGTTGATCAGTGGAATAGATTAGGTTCAAAGGACAAAACAGTCAATAACTTCAATAATCTAGTGTTTGACAAACCCAAAGACCCCAACTTTGGGGATAAGAACTCACTGTTTAACAAAAACTGCTGGGAAAATTGGAAATTAGTATGGCAGAAACTAGGCATTGATCCATATGTAACACCGTACACCAAGATAAGGTCAAAATGGGTTCATGACCTATGCCCTCGGCATAAAGAATGAGATTATAAATAAATTGGAAGAGCATAGGATAGTTTACCTCTCAGACCTGTGGAAGAGGAAGGAATTTATGACCAAAGAAGAACAAGAGATCATTATTGATCACAAAATAGAAAATTTTGATTATATCAAGTTGAAAAGTTTTTGTACAAACAAAACTAATGCATACAAGATTAGAAGGGAAGCAATAAACTGGGAAAACATTTTTACAGTCAAAGGTTCTGATAAAGGCCTCATTTCCAAAATATATAGAGAATTGACTCTAATTTTTAAGAAATCAAGCCATTCTCCAATTGATAAATGGTCAAAGGATATGAACAGACAATTCTCTGATGAAGAAATTGAAACTATTTCTAGCCATATGAAAAGGTGCTCCAGGTCATTATTTATCAGAGAAATGCAAATTAAGACAACTCTGAGATACCACTACACACCTGTCAGATTGGCTAGAGTGAGAGGGAAAAATAATGAGGAATGTTGGAGGGGATGTGGGAAAACTGGAACACTGATAAATCGTTGGTGGAATTGTGAATACATCCAGCCATTCTGGAGAGCAATTTGGAACTATGCTCAAAAAATTATCAAACTGTGCATATCCTTTGATCCAGTAGTATTACTACTGGACTTATATCCCAAAGAGATTTTAAAGACAGGAAAGGTACCTGTATGTGCAAGAATGTTTATGACAGCCCTCTTTATAGTGGCCAGAAACTGGAAACAGAGTGGATGTCCATCAATTGGAGAATGGCTGAATAAATTGTGGTATATGAATATTATGGAATATTATTGTTCTGTAAGAAATGACCAGCAGGATGATTTCAGAAAGTCCTGGAGAGACTTACATGAACTGATGATGAGTGAAATGAGCAGGTCCAGGAGATCATTATATATACTTCAACAATACTATATGATGATCAATTCTGATAAAGAGTGGCCCTTTTCAACAATGAGGTGAACCAAATCAGTTCCAATAGAGCAGTAATGAATTGAACCAGCTTCACCCAGTGAAAGAACTCTGGGAGATGACTATGAACCACTATGTAGAATTCCCAATCCCTCTATTTTTGTCTGCCTGCATTTTTGATTTTCTTCACAGGCTAATTGTATACTATTTTAAAGTCCGATTCTGTTTGTACAGCAAAATAACTGTATGGACATGTATACATATATTGTATTTGACTTATACATTTAACATATTTAACATGTATTGGTCAATCTAACATCTGGAGGAGGGAGTGTGGGGAAGGAGGAGAAAAATAGGAACAAAAAGTTTTTCAATTATCAATGCTGAAAAACTACCCATGCATATATCTTGTAAATAAAAAGCTATAATAATAATACAATAATATGGATGCTTTGACATTTGATGCATATATATTTTATTATTAGTGTAAATGGATTTATGATGATGATATTAATTCATTGTCTATTGTTCTTCCTAGCAGGGTGTAATTAATATCTTTTAATTAGGTCTATGTCTGCTTTTGTTTTGTCTGAAATCATGTTTGCTATTGCTGACTTATTTTTTAATTCAGCAGAAGCATAATAGATTCTGCTCCAATCCTTTATTTTAAGTATGTCTTTCTATCTGTCTGTCTCTGTGTGTCTCAAATGATTTTCTTGTTAAAAAAACATAGTGATTGATCCTGGTTTTTAAAATAATTTCTTAATACTTCCAAGAATTCTTGTTGAGATGGTGTTTAATTCACTTTTTTTTTGAGGATTTGCTTCGTAGAAATTCTTCTGAGTTTATATCTTGAAGTTCCACTATCAATAATAGATTTTTGGGTCCAATTGCTTGTTAATTTTTTTCATCTTTTATTAGATTTGGATCTTTATGTTAATATTGGGTTCTATATTTATTGTGGGACATAGAAGGTGCCTGTCTCAAATTTCAGGCTTTTTTGCATCACTGTGTTCAGAGCTTGTTCAGAGTTTTTCAATTATTTATGCTTTTAAAAGTGATGTGATACTATTGATCAGAGAAATGCAAATTAAGACAACTCTGAGATACCACTACACACCTGTCAGATTGGCTAAGATGACAGAAAAAGATAATGATGTATGTTGGAGGGGATGTGGGAAAACTGGGACACTGATGCTTTGTTGGTGGAGTTGTAAACAAATTCAACCATTCTGGAGAGCAATTTGGAATTATGCCCCAAAAGTTATCAAACTGTGCATACCCTTTGATGCATCAGTGTTACTACTGGGCTTCTATCCCAAAGAAATTTTAAAGAAGGGAAAGGGACCTGTATGTGCCAAAATATTTGTGGCAGCCCTTTTTGTAGTAGCTAGAAACTGGAAAATGAATGGATGCCCATCATTTGAAGAATGGTTCGGTAAATTGTGGTATATGGACTATTATTGTTCTGTAAGAAATGACTAGCAAAATGAATACAGAGAGGCTTGGAGAGATTTACATGAACTGATGCTAAGTGAAATGAGCAGAACCAGGAGATCATTATATACTTCAACAACGATACTGTATGAGGTTGTATTCTGATGGAAGTGGATATCTTTGACACTGAGAAGATCTAATTTAGTTCCAATTGATCAATGGTGGACAGAATCAGCTACACTCAGAGAAGGAACACTGGTAAACAAATGTGGACTACTTGCATTTTTGTTTTTCTTCCCAGGTTATTTTTACTTTCTGAATCCAATTCTTCTTGTGCAACAAGAGAATTATATGTATCCACACACATATATATCTAGGATATACACATAGTATATCTAGGATATGCTTTAACATGTTTAATATGTATAAGACTACCTGCCATCTAGGGGAGAGGGAAGAGGGATGAAAGGGAAAAGTTAGAACAGAAGTGAGTGCAAGGGACAATGTTGTAAAAAGTTACTCATGCATATGTTCTGTCAATCAAAAACTATAATTTAAAAAAAAGTGATGTGATATAAAGAGTGTGGTTACTGCTTCTTTTTTTTATTTTAATAGCTTTTTATTTACAAGTTATATGCATAGGTAATTTTACAGCATTGAAAATTGCCAAACCTTTTGTTCCAATTTTTCCCCTCCTTCTCCCCACCCCTTCCCTAGATGGCAGGATGACCAATACATTTTAAATATATTAGAGTATAAATTAAATACAAAATAAGTATACATTGGTCACTAGTTCTTAATCTGCATCCTGGTCCTTATCCAGAAAGAGCCCCTCATCCCTTTGGATTTAAATCAGTGCTGTACTTCAGGGTCCCTAATTCTTTGGGACAAAAGTGATACTTACCATCCTCAGAGTTTCTACTTTCTCTTGACTCAAAGTATCCTTCTTTGCCTTTACCCTGTGACCTAGAAGTGGGGATAATTAATGGGGTTGCCAAACAGCATCTGGTCCCACATTCAGTACTAACGCAGGGGTCAATTGTAATATCTTTCTGATCAGTTACCTGGTGCCCTTACCTTCTCTGGCTTTGGAGCTTCTGAAAGTGCTATTGCTTTTGTTATCACCTAGTCCCACCACTGATGTTTCATCCATTTGGACTTTGGGTCATTCTGTACCCCCCCACCCCCATGTGTCACAGATCTCTCTTTCCAAATTCCTGAATTCTGTTGGAATAGAAGAATGTTTCACTCTAAGTTTTTGTTGCCTCTACCATGCCAGAATTTGACTTTAAGCATTATTTTGGGGTTATTTGGAAGGAAATGTTGGAAAGGCTCAGCTGAGCAGTTTCTTTATTCTGCCACATGGCTCCACTCCTTAATTAACTCTGTTTTATAGAAAATAATGCTCAACTGACCATTTTCAGTCACATCAAAACAAACATTTCTATTCCTTGGCGACTTCTAAACCAAACTGGTATTTCATTTTAACTGTGTGGTTATTTGCTAATATCTTACAGGGTAGAAGCACAAACTATTAGATAGTAAGAAAATAATGAGTTGTATACCTTGGGTTTGATGTTCAAATAATAATCAAGCCAATGACCTTATTTGAAGACAAGAATAATCTGTTAACATAGTTTGATATTCTGTTAGGTTAGCTAGTTGCAGTTCAGATGAAATCAACACTAAGCATATACTTTTTTATTTATACTTTAATTTTTTTATTATAGCTTTTTATTTACAATATATATGCATGGGTAATTTTTCAGCATTGACAGTTGCAAAACCTTTGGTTCCAATTTTTTCCCTCCTTTCCCCCACTCCCTCCCCTAGATGGCAGGTAGATCAATACATGTTAAATATGTTAAAGTATATGTTAAATATAATATATAAACATATATTTTAATAATCATTGACTTCAATTAAAAAATGGGCACTGGGGAAGATGAACACTCACCCCATATCTAATAATTGAAACTGTGAATCAGTAGTAAAAAGTTAGAAAAACAAAGACTTTTAGAGTAATTACAAGGTTTATGCCTACAAATCAGGAATATTATCTTAAAAAATTAGATTTAGAATGCATTAGACAAAATCTAATGTCACAATTACATATGTAAATAGAATGAAGTTGGATTATATTTTCATAGGCAGGAGTTATCTCATTACTCATTTTATATTAATTTTTGAATTAGCTATACAAAATAAGATTGAATAAAGATAAGAAAATATATATTATTCAATTAAAAACAGTTCTATCTTGAACTATTTAAGCAAGTTACTCACATTAAAAAGAGAAACAGGGGGCAGCTAGGTGGTGCAGTAGATAGAGCACCAGCCCTGAAATTAGGAGGACCTGAGTTCAAATCTAATCTCAGACACTTAACACTTCCTAGCTTTGCTAGCTGTGGGACCCTGGGCAAGTCACTTAACCCCAATTGCCTCAGCAAAAAAAAAAAAAAAATCAATCTGGGGGTAGCTAGGTGGTACAATGGATAGAGCACAAGCCTTGAAGTCAGAAGGATCTGATTTCAAATCTAGTTTCAAACATGTGTAATACTTCCTAGCTGGGTGACCTTGGGCAAGTCACTTAATCCCAAGTGCCACAGCAGAGAGAGAGAGAGAGAGAGAGAGAGAGAGAGAGAGAGAGAGAGAGAGAGAAGAGAGAGAGAGAGAGAGAGAGAGAGAGAGAGAGAGAGAGAGAGAGAGAGAGAGAGAGAGAGAGAGAGAGAGAGAGAGAGAGAGAGAGAGAGAGAGAGAGAGAGAGAGAGAGCGAGCTATGGAAGAACCAAAATTGACAATGATTATAACAATTTTGTAAGAAATTTACCCCATGTAAATCAATTGTTATAAGGAGGAAAGCAAAAGGACCTAAAATTAAATCATTTGTTTAATATTTGACCAACTTGACAAATAGAGCTGGATAGAAACAAAAAGCATCACTTTAAAATATAATGTAAAGTTATTTGTAAAATTTATAGAAAAGGATGATGGAAGATTATGGATGATATCACCATGTTAATACTAGTAGTACTTAGGTATTGTTCATATTTGACTACAGTGTTACTAAGAACAATCCTATTCCTTAGATTAGTAGTTTAGAAAAGTATTAAGTAGCAAAACACCATCTGAAATATTTGGGAACCTCTAAACTTTCATGATTTGATAATGAACACAATTGTCTTTGAGTACCCTTCTCAAATCCAATTTGCCCCATAAATAAAAGAATATAAATTTTTCTTGTCCCTCTGTCCCACTAATTTCCAATATTCTCTTTTAAAGATTAGATCCTTCTTGTTACTTATTATTGAGGACAAAGTATTTTTATGTTTGTGGTTAGTTATAAGTTTACTAGAAACTTGAGGAAAAGTTTACTAGAACAATTGCAGAGTTATGAGACAAAAGTAGGGGATAGTCCTCCTGCTTATTGGTAGCAAACCTAATTTTTTTTTAACATTTTTCATTATAGCTTTTTATATACAAAGCATATGCATGTGTAATTTTTCAACATTGACCCTTGCAAAAACTTCTGTTTCAGTTTTTCCCCTCCTTCCCTCCACTCCTTTCCCTAAATGGCAGGTAGTCCCATACAAGTAAAATATATTAAATATTTAATACAATATATGTGTACATATTTACATATATGTATACATATTTATACAATTATCTTAGCAGCAAACCTTTTATGCAGGTAACTCTTTTAAATTATCTGTGTATCAGAAAGATCAAAAGATGAGGATAACAATTTAAAAAAGTTATTATGTAGATAAATTTGCTTTTGAAATAGATACTTATTCAGATAGTCACATAAATGGATCTAAGTACTTACACAGTATTTCTTCTCTCTCCATTCTTCCTCTTGACTTCCTCTTTTTGAGTCCTTACTGGTGAAAACATGGAGAAGTCAGGTTTTCAAACAGTTCCCCTCTTTGGGGGAATTTTTGGAGAAGGGAAGGAAAGGACATAGGCACCTGAAAATATATTTGATTTTTTAAAATTATAACTTTTTATTGACAGAACATATACATGGGTAATTTTTTACAATATTATCTCTTGCACTCATTTCTGTTCCAACTTTTCCCTTTCCTCCCTCCCTCCCCTCCCCTAGATGGCAGGCAGTCTTATACCTGTTAAGTATGTTATAGTATATCCTAGATACAATATATGTGTGCAGATCTGTACACTTTTCTTGTTGCACAAGAAGAATTGGATTCAGAAGGTAAAAATAACCTGGGAAGAAAAACAAAAATGCAAGTAGTCCACATTCATTTCCCAGTGTTCCTTCTCTGGGTGTAGCTCATTCTGCCCATCATTGATCAATTGGAACTGAATTAGATCTACCTGAAAATGTATTTGGAGAAAATGCAAAAGTATAACAAAGGAAAAAAGGGACTGAAGGCTAAATTCTCAGATGAAAGGTTAATGAAACAGTTGTTTTTTCATTTATACAGATGATGAAACTTTTGTAATTGATCCAGATCCCAACTCAGTTACAGTAATATTGAACTATTATTAACTATCATTAATATGAAATCTCTTTTGTCTTCTGTATCCCATGCCCAGGTTTTTAAGAATAGGTAATCTAATAGCGTTCTACTTTGGACACTGGAGAGAGAACTTAAACTTCCAATTACATCAAATATTGTAATATTTTGGGAGGGAACTTTTTAAAATAAAAATTCACTGTCATTTGTAGAGAAAATTGCTCTGATATTACAATTAAGTGACTGCTACCCAGGGCAAAATGTACTCATAGAATAATGTGTATAGGAGTAAGAGTTTAATATTATTCATGTCTTACTAGCATAAACAAAAGCCTATAAATGTCCTTTCTTTTGTTTCTCATAACCAAATTATGGTAAATTAATTACCATAAATTAAAAATAAAAGTACATAATATTTAGGAAAAAAAGTTGAGAGATCCTATTTGTAAATTGAAAAATGAACATGACTATACTGAAGTGTTAGAGTATGAATGTCAGATTTTCAAATAAACACACATATGTGTATGTTGTGAATGTGTGTACATATGTGTGTATACAGGGACATGCACACAACTAGGTGACACAGTGAATATAGAGAGTCAAGTGAAGACTCATCTTCCTGAGTTCTAATATTACCTCAGACACTTATGTGACCCTGGGAAAGTTACTTAGCCCTCTTTGCCTCAGTTTCCTTATCTATAAACTGAGCTGAAAAAGAAAATGACATGTCACTTTAATGTCTTTGCCAAGAAAATGTCAAATGGGGTCACGAAAAGTTGGAAGTGACTGAAATAATTGAACAAGAACAAATAGACACTCACACACAACATACTTGGGTATGCATATATTTGTGTATATGTGTGTTTATCATTTGTGTATACATATGTAGGTGTATATTACATATACACACATACATATGAGCATGTACACATTCTAGGTATCTGAGTATGTGCCACTGAAGTGCCTTGAGTAATATAGTTTTTATAATGAACTAATAGATTTCCAGGTCCAGCTAACACAAAAGTTCAGCCTCCAACAAATTAAAGCTAATCAAGTACAAAAAGTCTTAAATTGGTACATTTAGATTCCACTGACAGAAGCATTAGAAAATTTCAATTGTTGTTCATTCTCTTTTCCCTCTGTTCCTCCAAGCCCCCTCCTCCCTCTGTCCTACACATAATTTGGGCGTGTATGTGAGTTGTTGGGAAGAGAATTGGAGCTGAAGTATTTTACTCTTTAGGGACTTCATGCTTTACCACCCATGCATATGGAGTTGCTAATGACAGAGGGGCTAGCTATCAAGGAATGCAATTCTGTGTAGACATTTTCCCCAAAATGGATTATTTCAGCCTCGTTGGTCACAGATTCTGTAGTTTTCCAGTGATTCATCTTACTATTAATAATGTCAGAGAATTTTAGGCCCTTGAATTAAATAATGATAAATAGGAGCCACTGAGTGCGCTAGGCTGAGGCAGTGCTGTTTATTTCAGTGTGAAACACTGTCAGGCCTGATAAATCGGATCCCTGAAATAGTTTATAAAGTACTGAATTGATGTGGTGGTTGGTGAGGGAGAGAATTAATGTTACAAAATAGGCCTGCAACCCAGATTTGATGAAAGCTGAGGAAAGCCTTTTATATAAATTCTGTGTCTGTGTAGGAAATGACTGCAATGAGAGGTGAAAGATCTACACAGGGAAATAATGTGCTTCTCTAATCTCTGTGGGCTCCAGGTCAGTGAGAGAAGAGCTTGGCTGAGGCTGGCAGCACAGGAGCTCTGATTGCTGAGGTGCATTAGAGCTCTGCAGATTGAAGGGGTGGTTGTTGGCTGATCATTTATAAGAGAAAGGACCAGAAGAAAAATGGAAGCCTGGTTAAGGATGTACTAGGCTTTCAAGTTCGATGTGGCAGTGTTCATGGGGCCACTCTGCAGGTGGGAAATTGGTGAGGCCAAATGAGACGTTCTATTAGGTGTCTTTCATTTCTCCCATTGATTCAATTCCCTTCTCTTCAGTCACCGCACATCAGGGCATGTACCCAGCAACACCAAAGAAAACCTAGTTCGCTTTTAACAGTAACTTACCTGCACTTGAGGTAATGTTATGATGCAATTCTTTCACTGAAACTTTTAAACAGAAAGCAAAAAATAAATTTTCATTACAAAACAAAACAAAGCAAAACAGCACAACTATACTTTATTGGCATCATTTGTTGCTACATTACTTAGATTTCCCTTTCCATTTTTCTTCTTGTCTCCTCCAAAAAGCCATTTATTATAAAAGTAATTAATAAAAGAAAAAAACAGAAAAATATCAATATATCAAAAAAACCTGATATTATATACAATATATCATACCTGTAGATACCTATCCCCTACATCTCTGCAAAGGGGTACATAAAGGTGTCTTCTTACAGCTCTTCTTTATATTAAGCTTGCTTTTTGTAATTTTGTTATTTTTATTTGCTTTATGGATGTTTTCATGTCTTTTAAGTTTTAGTTATTTTTATATTGTTTTCTTAGTTCTGCTTATTTAATTTTATTGAGGTTCTCAGTTTTCATCACATTTGTTGTTTTTTAAAGCACAGCAATATTTCTTTTAATTAATACACCACAATTTATTTAGGCATTCCCAAGTCAAAATGGTCACATACTTTGTTTTCAGTATTTTGTCACAGTGAAAAGTGCTGCTACAAATATTTCAGAGCATGTGGATTGTTTCTTCATGCCAAGGACCTGTTTGGAGTGTATGTCTAGTAGTACATCTTGGCTAAAGGATATGAATCTTTAGCTACTTTATTTGTATATTACTATATTGCTTTCCAAATTGTTGCTGCTAATTCACAGCTCTAGGAACAATGTATTACTAGGCTTTTTCTGTCCATAGGATTTCCAGCAATGGGAAATGCTCTCTTCTCTCATTTTTGCCAATTTGTTGGATATGAGGTAAAAAAAAAAAATGAGTCTTTTTTTTTCTTTCTAGTTATTGGGGAAATTCTTTTATATGGATGCAAATAATTGGTAAGTCCTTTGAAAATATAAAAAGCTTAAAAAATGACTATTTGAAAGCTCTCTGATGTTTGTAAGTGTGAGTACTTCTAGTATATGGACACTCTCTACATATACAAAAAAATCAAATCCTTCCTTATCTTCATAATTTCTTGGTAGCTAAGTCCTACAAAGTTGTCTGAGGTACATGAAGATAAATGATTGTACAAGATTCTACAGATATAAATATGAGAGGTGAAATTAGAATCTATGTTTTCCTGATGGCTCTGTGGCAATGTGCATTAAAATTAACCTTAAGAAGTTTTTATGAAATCTGAACCTTTTTGAGATCAAAATGAATGAAGAATTTATAGATGACTTAAAAAATCTGGAATAAATTCTCATTAATATTAATGATTAAATGTAATTTCAACATTAAGAATATTTTCTACAGACTGCAAAGCAATTATTGCACAACCTATTCAGTATATAGGAAAAAAGTGAAAAAAAGCACACTTGGAAGTTATTATTAATAGATTTACTGTAGTCAAAGCTATCTGCATATCTGCCTGTGATCACGGAGAATAACACATTTTTTTTTAGTTGGATGGAACATAAATATTATCTATTCCAGCTCGTCTTTTCATTAGAAATAGATGAAACTGACTTGTATTATTGCATGTCCATCTTTTTTCCTAAAAGATAAGGTTAGCTGGATAGTTTATTATTGGTTGTAGTCAAAGTTGTTTGCTTTTCAGAATATGTGATCCCAGGCCCTTCCATCCTTTCAGGTGGAAACTGCAAGGTCTGGGTAATCCTGCTTGTGGCCCCTTGGTATTCAAATTCTTTCTTTTTGGATACTTGCAATATTTTTATCTTGGTCTGATAGTTCTGAAATTTGGTCACAATATTCCTTAGGGTTTTTAATTTGGGGTCTGTTTCAGGAGGTGATTAGTGAATTCTTTCAATGGCTATTTTGCCTTTTGTTTTTAGGACTTCCAGGCAGTTTTCTTTTATGATTTCCCGAAGGATAATATCTATGCTTTTTTTTTCATCTTGGCTTTCAGGAGGTCCAATAATCCTTAAATTGTCTCTCCTAGATCTATTTTCCAGGTCAGTTGTTTTTCCTAGGAGGTATTTCATATTTTCTTCTAAAGAAGAAAATTAAATTTGTTTTTTGGTTCTGTTTGACTGATTCTCAAAGTCTTATTGAGTCTTTCACTTCCATTTGTTCAATTTTAATTTTTAGTGTATTATTTTCTTCAGTTACCTTTTTTAGCTCCTTTGGCATTTGGGCAATTGAATTGTTTTGCTCATTACATTTTTTTTCCATTTCATAAATTTTATTTTTCAATGAATTAATATCTTTTTCGTATCTATTTTGTAAGGAGTTATATACTTTTTCCATTTCATCAAATCTTTTTTTAAGGAGTTTTTTTCAGATAATTTCTATTTTTCCTTTTCCATACCCTCTTGCAAAGATCTTATTTTATTTCTCCATTTTTCCTCTAACTCTCTCTTTTTTTAGAAATCTAAAAGAATTTATTTATTTCACATTTTTTATTTTAGGAAAGTTTTTTCTTTACAAAACATATATATGCATGGGTAATTTTTCAACATTGACCCTTGCAAAGCCTTCTGTTCCAAATTATCCATTCCTTCTCCCAATCACTTCCCTAGACGGCAGGTAGTCCGATACATGTTAAAATACATGTTAAATCCAATATATGTACATATATTTATACAGTTATCTTACTGCACATAAAAAATCAGATCAAGAAGGGAAAAAACTGAGAAAGGAAACAAAATGTAAGCAAACAACAACAGAAAGGGTGAGAATGCTATCTTGTGGTTGACATTCAGTTCCCACAGACCTCTTTCTGGGTGTAGATGGCTCTCTTCACCACTGAAAATTGGAATTGGTTTGAATCATCTCATTGTTGAAGAGAGCCACATCCATCAGAATTGATCATTATATAGTCTTGTTGCTGTGTATAATGATCTTCTGGTTCTGCTCATTTCACTTAGTATTAGTTCATGTAAGTCTATCCAGGCCTCTCTGAAATCGTCCTGCTGGTCATTTCTTACAGACAATAATATTCCATAATATTCATATACCACAATTTATTCAGCCATTCTCCAAATGATGGTCACTTCCTCAATTTCCTGTTTCTTGCTACTACAAAAAGGGCTTCCACAAATATTTTTGCACACGTGGATTCCTTTCCCTCCTTTAAGATCTCTTTGGGATATAAGTCCAGTAGAAACACTGCTGGGTCAAAGGGTATGCACAATTTGATAACTTATTGAGCATAGTTCCAAATTGCTCTCCAGAATGGTTGAATCCATTCACCTAACTCTCTTTAAAGATCCTTCTTGAGATCTTCCAAGAAGGCCTTTTGAAATGGGGACCAGCTCATATCTCCTTTTAGGGCTTCATCTGGAGTTGGTTTGCCTTTGGGAACCTCAGGGTTTGAGGTCTGTTCTCTTTTTCCATAAAAGTTGTCTATGGTCAGAGTTCTTTTTACTTTTTTGCTCATTTTAAAGTGTTGATATCTGCTCTTAGGGCAAAGTAGTGATAGCTGCTTTAGTTTGCCCTGGGGCCATTGTTTCTGACTGACTTCTGGTGCTGGTAATCATGACTAGGTGCTGAGTTCTTCCCAGACTCAGGGACTTACAATTTGCCTTTTGTGTTGGCTTTTGGGTGTTTTGCAGCAAATCTAATAAGCCACTCATCTGTAATCAGGCCAGAGTAGCCTAAGAGATTCACAGAAGGTTACCCAGTCCTAGGATGCAACAATGCTCTGGCTCTGCACCCTGGGTTCCTTGTGCTGTAGACTTTTCTTCACAGATTGTACCCCTCCCTGATTGAAACAGACCTGTTCTGACATTCTTCCAAGGTATCTTCTTCTGGAAATGTGTTTACTCCAAATATTTGTAGGTTCCATCGCTTCAAAACCAGTTTAGAGGCTTTATCTGCTGTTGGTTTGAGAGAAAGGTCAGAGGAAGTCACAGAAAGTCTTGTCTGTTCTCCACCATCTTGGCTCTGCCCTGAATATTATCTATTCCAATCAATAACTGTACAGACACCCCCTATCAAGTGGTCATCCATACTTTGGTTGAAGACCTTCAATGAAAATAAACTTACCACATCCAATGTCAACCCATCTACATTTGGAGAAAAATAAGCGTTAACATGTTTTTCTGATACACTGATATACTTTTTATACTGATACAAGTGTAGCTTGTATAGTTCCTGTTATACAACTTCCTTCCCATTCCCTGCTCCCCCTACACCTCCTAAAAAAAGTCATTTCTCTACCTCCCAGCATCTTTTCAAGTGCTTGAAAATGACTATAATGTCTTTCTCAGTTTTCTTGCCTTTGAGCTAAACATACCCAATTTCTTCAATTGATCTGCATAAAGCATGAAACCAAGACCCTCCATCATTTTGGCTGCTCTCCCCTGAATACTATCCATCCTAATAGATTCCTCCCTAAACTATGTCATATAGAACTGAGCATGATCTTCCAAATGTGGCCTGATCAAGACACACTATAACAATGTAACATAGGACCATGACCTCTTTATTCCTGTGGTTCTTGTAAAAAAGTCCAAGATTTATCTACATTTTTTGGTATCATAATTCTTACTCATTCAAAACTTGTAATCCACTAACTGTATTGTCACACCTCATTTATTACTCACTCATAGAATAGTAATTTATCTTTATCCATATTCATATAAAGTATATATATTATATACTATATATCCTTCAAAATGTTCCAAAAGAAAAAAAAAATCTTTCTTTATTCCTATATATCCAACATATATTTTAAAAGTAACACTAAAATATCGGCAAAGGAATAAATTGACACATATTTAAATGAATTATAATCACTATACTTTTAAAAAAAGATTGAAGAAGATCAATGACAATGCAGCGAAAAAGTGGATTGTCACTTCTTGAAGTTCTAATCCTTAGAAGCCCTATATGGGTCATTAATTTATTCATTCAATAAGGATTAAAGAAAATAGAAGATATGGTTCTTGGCCTTAAGGAGCTTATTAGGGAAGGGAAAAAAACATACATTTATTAAGCACTTAGTATGCACCAAGTATTGTAATAAGTACTTTATACATGATATTTCATTTGATTCTCTCTCTATGACATATGTACTATTTTTTTTCATAACTGAGGAATCTGAGACCAGTTGACTTTGAATCCTTGCCCATGGTCACATATCTAATAAGCATCTGAGACTAGATCTGGCTTGAGAACTTTCTGATTCCTAGCCCAGCACTCTCTTTACTGTGCATCCTATATATCCAATATACTATATACTATATATTTCTAAAATGCATCCATATGTTCAACAATGAGACAGTAATTCCAGTGTTCAAGAGAAAGTGTTGTAGAGTGGAAAGAGCATAGGAAGTTGAGTTAAAATTTTTGAATTTGTATTCTTCCTCTTACTATGGGCAAATAATTTAATGAAACAGCCTGTTAACCCCTCAGTAAAGTAAGATATAAGAAATCACATTTTTATAAAATTTTAAAGTTATAGAATTCTTTCATCATATAGGTCTGGGAAGAAGGCAATGTAAATATGATTATTCCCTTTTTATATACTGTTAGAATCCTTATAAAGTGTTAACTCACTAGAATTGATAGAAACACTGCTTATGTAATTGGTTCACACCTTTGGAGTTTACACCTTTGAGAGTTCACATATTAGCTCACATGTTAGAGTTCACAAGTTAGGGAGATTCACAAGTTACACCTCTTACAATCCTACTCTTGGAGGAGGAGTCAACCTTTGGGTTCACACCTTTAAGAGATCATATATAAAGAAGCTCTTGGAGCCTCAGCGAGGAGTCAGAGAAGTAAGTTCGGGAGATTGACAGAGCCAGAAGTCAGCCAGTTGAGAAGAGTAGAACTGGAGATTCAGAGGGAGCTGGAGGCTGAGGCAGAAGCTGGAAGAACTAAAGGACAAGCTGCAAGAGCTTTTGGAACCAAGGAGGGAGATAGGCCTCTAAGAAAACTAACCAGGCTTTTTTGGAAGAGACAATAAAGGACTGTATTTTAACTCCTGGCTGCATTTGAGGTGATTATTGATCTGAACTGAAACTAAGGCTGCCTCCAAAAGCCTCCCAAGAAACCTGCTCCCAGAGAACGATCGTATTTGAAAAAAGAAGAATATCACATTGTACAAAGAAAGTTGGACTTATTTATGTGAATTGTCCCATAGTATCAACAAAAAGCCTTACTTCACAGGATTATTTTAAGGGTAGTGCTTCCTTATCCCCAATGAAAATTATGAATAAGAATTCCTATTAACAATAAAGGAACCTGGATATTTAAGTTTCCTTCTAGCTATAAAGTCTATATTGCTATGATTCTATTGAGTTAAAAATCATCATCTAAATTCAGCTCCATGGGAATTTGAGATCAACATATCTAAAGATACTGAAAAGGTGTGAATTTGGTAAATTGAAAGAGGCAGTCTTCTATAAGTTTTCTTTTATTTTAAAAAGGCAGGAGAAATACTAACTTGAAATAAGCTAAGTATAAAACAGTGTTGTCCTCAGAGAACTATCAACTACATTTTCTTCTTTTTCCAAAGGACATAGATAGCCTATCAAATCAGATTGCAAAAGTGAATATAGGTAACTTTGAGTTGAATCTGCAGGATTCAGTCCTGGGGGCCTCATTTAACATGCTTTGATAGTAACCCAGTTAAGTGTTCCCACTTGTGGAATTGCTTACATATGCACACTGGCAAGGAAACAAACATTAATATAGAAAGTCTTTTGAGGTCTGTGATGGTGAAGGCTAAGTTCCATGTATCTTGTTTCCTGAAGTAAATATTCACAGCTGTACTTTATCCATCCAGACCTCTCTACTATTGCCTTTCTACTTTGCTGACCTCTCATTACCAACCCACCACTATTTTTTTTTTTTTACAATTTACCTTCCCACCAAAAACAAGCAAAAATTTAAAAATAAATGGAAAAGGTAGAATCACAGTTTGATGTTGGCATTGTTTGGTTTCAGGGGAACTTCTTTAGATTTTGCGCTTCCTCGTATTATCTACTTCTTGCCACAATTCTTTTTTAAATTGAGTCAAAAGTCTTACCAATGTATGGACTATTTATAAAATAAGACTAGAGACTAGAGATTTAATCAGTTTAAAATCTAACCAGAAATAATCCAATGGGAACCTCTTCTAAAAATCCATGCTTTTTGAATTGAAATTCAGTGTTTTATTTTTCCATTGCCTTCAGGGATTTCTTGACTACCACAGCTTCTCATAGTTTTAATAATAAGCTTTGAATTTAATTTATAAATATGAACAGTTTCACTTTTTGTTTTTTTAAAGTATCATTCTATATCAATATAGAGAAATGTCCAGTTTATCTAGCATCATCATGGAGTGTCTCCCTAAAGTTCTACTCAAATATTTCAAAACTTGGAGATGACCAATGATTGTCCAAGATGGTGTCAGCAGAGAGCAAACTTTGCCATGCTGTAAAGACTTCAAATACTATAATAACTTTTGTTATTATAGAATATTCATGTTAAAAAGAATGTGTTAAGCTAAATCTAAAACAAGCTCAGTGACATTAGTGGGAGTACTTGGCAATAGCTCATTTGGCTATGGAAATCAGTTAAACAGAGAATTCTTCTTTGTGCTCCCTTTTCACTTCTGCAATATCAGTGGCAAAAAAGGGAAAGAAGCTGCTAATTATCATACAGTTTTTAGATTTTCTATGCATATCAATATAGGCACTGATTATCCAAATGTCAGGTTCTTGTACATTGACCAGTGAATAAGGACTGGAAGAACTCAATTATATGAATTATTATATCAATTAACAATCATATGTGAATTTGAGATTCTCATTATTAATACAACCAGAAAAAAATTGTAGCTGGATGGACAAATGTATCCTAGGTTCTTCTTTTCTGGGAGACTAATAAAAGCACTGGAAGAGTTGGTTTTATTATATATCAAAAAGCAAAAAGAATATCATCTTATAGGACATTTGGCTATTTCATATTTCAGTTCTCTTGAATAGTATTTGCAAAAAGACATTTCCACAATAATTGTAACATTTAGAATTGTACTAAAAATTGCAAAAAAAATCCTTAGACTTTGGAGAAGACAGAACTAAGGTGGTGGAGAAAAGCTAGGATGTTGCCTGAGCTCACCCCAGTTTCCTTCAGAAACAACATTAAGTCAAGCCTTTAAATGAATTCTGAAACAAAAGAATCTACAAAAATATTCAATGGAACAATTTTCCAACTTAAGATAACTTAGAAAGACTTCAGGGAAAGTCATTCTCATTTTAGTAAAAGAGAAGCAAATCTCAGTACAGAGAGTGACCAAGCAAAGCAGTGGGAGACTGTTAGCCACAACACAGATCAGTTCAGTAGTGGATCTTCACAGATCATTGGCTTAGTAGACCAGTGGCACAGTAGGCCAGCTATGAGACTTCTTACCTCAGGGCAGAAAGCAAACTGCCAGTCCTGGAAACTATAGGACAACAAGTACAACTAGGCTGGGGCCAACCCAGCACAGTGGAAAAGCTTCCAGCCTTGAAGGGCACTGTGCATAGAGAATATTGTAGCCAAATTTCAGAACTATCAAGTTAAGGAGAAAATAGTGCAAAGGCGCTACTAACAAAATGAATGTCAGAACTACACAGGACTTAGCAGCTTCTACATTAAAGAATAAGAGGGCTTGGAATATGATATTCCAGAAAAAAAGGAGCTTTGATTACAACTGAGAATTAACTACCTAGCAAAACTTAACATAAATTTTTAGGGGAAAATATGGACTTTCAATGAAATAGGGGACTTTCAAACTTTACTGATGAAAACATCAGAACTGAACAGAAAAATTGGTGTTCAAATATAGGGCCCAAAGAAGGATAAGAAAGAAAAAGAATGTTATTCCGTAAGATTAAACTATTTACATTCTCTCATGGAAAGATAATACTTGTAACTCTTGAGAACTGTATTTCTATCAAGGCTGTTAGAAGGAGTATACATAGACAGAATGTATGGGTATGAGCTGACTTTGATGTGATGATATTTTTAAAAAAGGGTGAAAAACGGTTGTATTGGGAAAAGAGGAAAGGGTGAGGAAGAATACAGTACATTATATCACATGAAGAGGCACAAAAGACCTATTACAGTAGAGGGAAAGAAAGGAGACAGTGAGATTTGTTTAAATCTTACTCTCTCATCAGATTTTGCTAAAAGAAGGAATGACATACACATTCACTTAGTATAGAAAATTATCTTACTCTATTAGGAAGCAGGAGGGAAAAGGAGAAATAAAAGGGATGGGGGCTGAGGCAAGAGAGGACAAATTAAGGGAGGTAGGGATCAGAAGCAAAACACTGATGAAGAAGAGCATTGTATATTTCATGCAATGAAAGCAGATAGCTGAGTATATTAAACATAAGTATCCTCCTACAATATTGTTTACAAGAAATATAGGTGAAGCAGAGAGATATGCAGTAAGTAAAAGCAGAAGACTATAGCAGAATATATTAAATTTCAGCAGAAGAAAAAAAAAGCAGATCTAATTTAAAAAGATAAGAAAAGGAATTACATTTTGTTAAAAGGTACCATAAACAATGATATTACATTAATACTAAATACATATGGGTCAAATATAAACATTGAACATCTTAGACAAGTTACAGAAAGAAGTAGATAACAAAACTAGAGGGGCATCTCAATCTTCCCCCCTCAAAACTAGATAAATCTAACCATAAAATAAACAAGAACAAAGTTAAGGGGGTAAGCAGAATTTTGGGAAAGTTAGATATCACAGATCTTTGGAGAAAATGCAATTGGAATATACTTTTTTTTCTTTCTCAGCAATACCTAGTGCCTACCAAAATTTGACTATGAAAAAACTCACAATTAAATGCAGAAAAGCAGAAAAATAAAATGCATTATTTTTACATCATGATGAAATAAAAATTAAATATAATAAAGAGCCATGCAAAGCAACACTAAATAGTAATTATAAATCAAATAATCTAATCCTAAAAATGAATAGGTCAAATAACAAATGAGAGAAATAATCAATAATTTCATAAAAGACAATGACATTAATGAGACAACACACACAGTTTTATTACATGAAGCCAAAGCAATTCTTAGGGAAATTTTATATCTTTAAGTGCTTACATAAATAAAATAAAGAGGAGATCAATGAATTGGGCATGCAATTAGAAAAGCTAGAAAAAGAAAAAAAAATCCTCAATTAAATCCCAAGTTAGAACTTCTGACAATCAAAAGAGAAAATTATAAAACTGAACATAAGAAAACTATGGAACGAATAAAACAAATCTAAGAACAGGTTTTATTTAAAAAATAATTAAATAGACAAACTTTTGTTAATGCAATTTTAAAAAGAAGACTAAATTACGAGTGTCAAAAATGAAAAAGTGAATTCACCAACAATGAGGAGGAAATGAAAGTTGTAATTTATTTTTCCCAACTGAATAATTAAAAATAAATTTAAACAAATATATTTTATTATTTTAAATAAATAAATTACAAATAAAAAATAATTATCTTTCCCAACTGAATGCCAGTAAATCTGACAATCTAAATGAAATGGATGGATATTTACAAAACATAAATAACCCAGATTAACAGAAAAGATAATAAAATACTTAAATAACCTCATTTCAGAAAAAGACATTGAATAATGAAATACCTAAGAAAAAAAATTCTGGGGGCAGATATATTTACAAATTAATTCCACCAAACACTCAAAGAACAATTATACAACACTTTTTACTCAAAGTCACATTTAAACAATTATAAAAATATCAATTGCTCATGTGTAAGCAGAGCCAACATAATAAAAGTGATAATTCCACCTAAGCTAATTTCCTTATTCAGTGCCATGCCTTTCATGTTACCAAAAATTTGACTTTTAGAGCTGAAAAAAAAAAAAAACTAATAAGATTCATCTGGAAGAACAGAATGCCAAGAATATCAAGAAAATTTATGAAAAAAATGCAGAGAAAGCTGACCTAATTGTATCAGCTCTATAACCATTTTATAAAGTGGTAATCATAAAAAACTATTTGGTATTGACTAAGAAATAGCGTGATGAATCAGTGAATTAGGGTAGATACACAAGACAGCAAATGACTATAGTATTCTACTATTGAATAAACCCAAAGACTCCAGTTTTGGGGATAAGAATTCACTATTTGACAAAAACTGCTAGAAAAACTAGAAAATAGTATGGCAAAAACTATGTATAGTTCAGCAACTCACAGTATATAATAAGTTCAAAATGGGTACATAATTTGGACATAAAGGGTAATATGATAAGAAAATTAGAGCAAAGAATCGTTTACCTGTCAGATCTATGGAGAAGGGAAGAATTTAGGACCAAATAAGAGATAAAGACTATCTTTAAATACAAAATGGATCATTTAAATTTAATTAAATTAAAAAGTTTTGCACAAATTAAATTCATGCAACCAAAATTAGAAGAAAATCAGAAAGCTGGGAAATAGCTTTTTACCCCATGATTATGATAAGGCATAATTTTCTCAAAGATATAAAGAACTGAATCAAATTTATAAGAATACAAGTCATTCCCAAATTGATAAAACCTCAAAAGATTTGAATAGGCAATTTTTAGATAAAGAAATTAAGGCTATCTATATTCCCATAGAAAAATGCTCTATATCTCTATTTATTTGAGAAATGTAAATTAAAACAACTGTGAGATACCACCAGACACCTCTCAGAATAGCTAAGGTGACAGAAAAAGATAATGACAAATGCTGGAGGAGATTTGGAAAACTGAGGCATTCATGCATTGTTGTTAGAGTTGTAAAATGTCCCAATCATTCTGAAAAGGTCTTTGGAACTATGTCCAAAGGACTATAAAATTTGCATACCACTTTGATTTAGCAGTGCCTCAACTGGTACTATATCCCAAATAAATAAAAAGGGGAAAAAAAACCCAAATATACAAAAATGTTTGAAGCTGTTCTTTTTATGGTAGCAAAGAATTGGAAAATAAGTAGATGCTCATCAATTGGGGAATGACTGAATAAGTTATAGTATGTGAAAGTAAAGGAATATTATTGTTTTATAAAAGTGATTAACAGGCTGATTTTAGAAAGGCCTGGAAAGATTTACATGAACTGATGCTGAACAAAAGAAGCAGAATCAGAGATATATAATGGTACACAGCAATAGCAATAGCAAGTTTGTTATCATCAACTATGACATACTTGGTTCTTTTCAGTGGTTAAGTGATCCAAGGCAATCCCAAAAATCTTTGGATGGAAAAAGCCATCTATATTCAGAGAGAGAATTATGAAGACTATAAATCAACACATGCTATATTCACTTTTTTTTTCTGTTTTTTATTTTTTTTCTCATGGCTTTCTCCTTTTGATCTGATTTTTTTCTCCCAACATGATTCTTAAGGAAATATGTATAAAAAGAATGTACATGTATAACCAAAAAATTGTGTTTACATGTAACTGGAGAAAATAAAAATTAAAAAGGAATGTATCTTTATATGTAATTAAGCTTTGATCCAAAGATCTTTTTGCTGGAATAGATTTCAAGAATAATGATGATAAAAAAGTCTGCAAAATATGTATGACTGCATTATTATGTAATATCAAAGAACTAGGAACAAAGTAGGAGACTATTGATTGTGGACTGATTAAACAACATGAATGTAATGTGATATTAAAATCCTATAAGAAATAATGTCTATGATCAATACGGAGAAGCACGGAAAGATATATAATTATGTTGAGGAAAAACTATATATGCCTACTGCCTAGAACAATGTCAATGAAAAGAACAAAGAACAAAATTAATAAAGCTGAACATTGCTTAATCCTATTGACTAAGCTTGGCCTGGAGGAGAAAAGACACCTATTAACACTTTGTGCAGAGACTGGAGATGCAACTACAGATACAACAAAACATATGGTGCTTGATGTGATTACTCTTGATTAGATTTAGCTTATTTCTTTTCTCCTTTAATATTCTTTGTTATAATGGAAGGCTTTCTGGGAGGCAGAGAGATATATTGATAAATGTAGATAATGTGAAAACAAAATATATCCATAATATATTTTAATTCACTTTTTGTGTCAACATCTGTTGTAGAGGAAAAAGGAGTTGAAAAATTGAAATATTATATGTATAATTACATATGGTCATCCACATTTTATATATATATATATATATAGATAGATACTCAGGTAATTTTAATGTAAAGATTGGCCTAGGAAAGAAGGAATTAAAAATATTTGTGGCATAATGATTCAGGAAGGAATAAGGAATGGGAAAGGGTAAATTTGTAATCTTCCAGTTAAATTTCACATTGCAATATCATGGAGGAATTTTTTTGAGATAAGAACTGGGAGATGCTGAACATGGCAATAAATAACGGAGAGTGTTTTTTTTGTTTGTTTGTTTGTTTGTTTTTTTTTTTAGTAACAAGGACTAATTTAGGTGCAACATCACAATTTCAAATATGTTTCCAGAAGAAAACAAAAATGAGAAGAGTCATTGGATTAAATAAAATATTCACTGACTATGTCCACAATTTCCATGACATTAAGGGATCTCATCTCAAGATATTTGAAGGAAGGGAAAAAGCCTACGATGTGGAAGAAATTTCAGATTTTATTGTTACATGTACAGAAAACATAAACAATTCAAAGCCATACATATAACATTTTATGTGAATAATCTACACATGCAGTGAGAACATGTTTGGTGAAGGTTTTATAAGGAAATAAAGTTTTGAAGTAATAGCATAATTTACACATATAATAGCATGATTTAATAATGATACAGAAAATAAAAGATCCATTAGGTTTTATGTTTGTTAATTTAAAAAAAATTGATATATAGAGCAAAGTGCTTTCTTATATATCTTCTCTAGCAAAATATCTCCCGTGAACATGATAACACTGTACAGAATTCCTTAAAAGATGTATCAATAGATACGTTTTTATTCAGTAGATATCTGGTGACTAAGATCAAATGTGATATGAATTGTCACCATTATAGAAGATGTCCAAAATGGAGTCCAAGTCAAAGAGGAATTTTCTTTATAGATAGTCAGTTCTCTAGATGCTTTTTTTGGGGGGTGGGGTGGGGAGAGGACAGTGATAGAATTGATTGTATTAAGTCTTGAAATATTGCAGAGACTTCAGAATGAGAAACATACTCTCTTATAGGAATTTTTATGTCCAGACTAGGATATGCAGTTGGATGGGTCACTGATATATTTTTTCCAAATATTGGACAGAAGTTGCACATATGCATGTGTTGGACAAAACATTAAATAGGTGAGGAATAGATCAAACATTTAATATAAAGTTACAAAACTCTTTTGATAGATGAATCCAAGCTTGTACCAGAAATCAGAGTTGATCTTTTAAATACTATTATTCTCCTGGTTATTTTATACATCCACAAGTTGTGGAATTCTAGATTCTCTGAGGAATTGAAGGTAAGACATTAACAAGCACTTAATGGGCAATCGACAGGCATTTGGTAATTGTAAGCTATCTGTTCATATAATGAAAGTCTTGGCACAGGAGAAGCAGGATAATGATATTAAGGAAAAATATACTTCTTTCCCTTTTCTCTCTCTTGCTCTCTCTTACCCCAATTTTCTCTAGTTGCTGTTGTTATTGATGTTTTTTTATTCATGTCTGATTCTTTGTGACTACATTTGGCAAAGATATTGGAGTTGTTGGCATTTCCTTTTCCATCTCATTTTGTAGATGAAGAAGCTGAAGCAAACTGGCTAAGTGACTTGCCTGTGGTGAAATAGCTAGGAGGTGTCTCAAGTTGAATTTGAACTCAGGAAGATGAGTCTTTTTTACTTCTGGCCCAATAATCTGTCTATCGCACCACCTAATTGTCCCATCTATCTAGAGATCTATCTAATCGGTGATTCCTTATTTGGCCAAATATTGATTGCTCTGATCTAAAAATGAAGATTCAAGCAATGATTACTGTGTTGATCAAAGAGCCAAAGCTGGTGACAACTATAGGAACAGAAATAATCTTGGATAGGATATTGCCTATTTCATATGCTATAGATTTCATATACTTTCATTGGTGGATAGGTACAGAGATAAGATTGAAGGAAGAATAACAGAATGAATCCAGTTTTGGGGAATGTGTGGAAAATAAAATCAGTATTAGAGTACAACTTAGACTACTATAAAGTCTGTTATGCTCAGATTTCCTGGTCAATATAAGTCAGTCCTTTCATGTTCAAAAATTAATTTGTCTTCCCTCTAGTAAGAATATAGAAGAAAATTCCTAAACAAGAGACTGATGCTATCAAGTAAAAAGATGATTTACTTAGCCAAAGGTATCATTTAGGAGTGGAATGCATGGAAATTTCTTCCATTCTATTTTACAGTCAGTACAGATTCCCTTGATCTCTGAAGGAGAAAGGGTCTGATTACAAGTGCCATTTTAAAGTGTGAAGAATGGAATGAGCTAGATTGAACCATCTTCTGTCTGTTCTGATTGCTCTTCTGTGGACTGCCTTACCTGAGAAACATTTTACATATGCAATTCAGAGTGCAATGGTAAGTTACCAGGAAGCATCCACTTCATATCTTAGGACTTTAGAGCTCTTGGATCAGAAATGTTCCTTTTGCACTATGAGAATTCTAAGGGTCTCTAATTTGGAAGAGATCTTTTATAACTATGGCCTAACAAATAAATTAAGAATTAAATGTGAAAGCAAATGGAGGATTGTTAAATGTAATACACTTGGGAAATAAGACCCACAAACCAGCGGAAAACACAAAGATTGATTTCTTTTATCAACTCTCCTAAGGCTCATATAAAATTTTTAATATCTTTAATGATATTGCATAGCAAAGAGATTGGCAGCAGGTGATATTTTCATTAAAAGTTTAGCATAAATGTGTCAACTAGATTCAACTAGAATACTTTAAGTTGTCTAAAGTTATATATTCCTCTTATTTTTGAACTATCTTCAATGTAAACACATCTTTTTCAAATGTCACTTTTGCTACAAAAATCAAGATGAGACTACTGTACAGTTCTGTCAGAAAAAAATAAAGGATCCATTGAAAGAAATATTCCTGAGATAAAAAGGGCAAGATTTAGCAAATTATTGGTCATTTAGGTTTAGGAAAAATGAAGATTCAGAGGTTAAGAGTCTCAGAAGTTGGAAGAATGATAGTGCTTTTTTTTTTTTTTAAATAACTTTTTATTGATAGAACCCATGCCAGGGTAATTTTTTACAGCATTATCCCTTGCACTCACTTCGGTTCCAATTTTTCCCCTTCCTCCCTCCACCCCCTCCCCCAGATGGCAAGCAGTCCTTTACATGTTGAATAAGTTACAGTATATCCTAGATACAATATATGTGTGTAGAACCGAACAGTTTTCTTGTTGCACAGGGAGACTTGGATTCAGAAGGTATAAATAACCCGGAAAGAAAAACAAAAATGCAAGCAGTTTATATTCATTTCCCAGTGTTCTTTCTTTGGGTGTAGTTGATTCTGTCCATCCTTGATCCATTGAAACTGAATTAGCTCTCTTTATCGAAGAAATCCACTGCCATCAGAATACATCCTCAAACAGTATCAGAATGATAGTGCTTTAAAAAGAATCTGGAAGTTTGTAAGGGAAGGGAGTTTTGGAAGAAAGAAAATAAAATATTTTAAGGAATTTAAAGAAAAATAGGTATGTGAGGGTATCCAGTACTACTGCCCAGTATGGATGATAGATTGAGAGGAGAGCTCAATCATTATTTTGCTTCTATTTTCTCTGCCAAGGAGAATAGCCTTTGGCTTGGAAATAACTTACATATTTCCTGGGGAAATTGTAAATGTACTGCTAGTGGTTCTATATAAACATCTAGAAAAGGAAGAGCCTACATGGATTTATTCAACAATAACCAAAGTGATGTCAGACTAACATTATTTTTATTTTTGACAAAATTATGAAATTGATAGATCATGGGAATGCTATTAATAGAACTTAACTTTGTTGATTCCTTTTAGGATTCAGTTTTACAGGTAGTTTTCTATATTTTACCTATATCCATTTACCACCTGCTGTGAGCCTTCCCTTAAAACAAAGAAAAGCATGTAAAAATCAAAAAACACAGCAATTACTTCTGATAATGCATGAAACATTTTGTTTTCATGGTCCCTATTCCCATCTCTCCAATAAAAGAAAGATGGCAAATTTTGCTTTTCCCAGGCTAAGATTGGTCATTGTAATTAGAGAAAGCTATAGTTTCATTTTACTACTATTATTGTAGTCATGTAGCCATTTTTCTAGGTCTTATCACTTTTCATTCACTATTTCTCATGTTTCTCTGAATTCCTCATATTCTTTATTTCTTATTATATAATAACATTACATTATGTTCACATATATAGTTTTTTCAACCATCTCCCAATGGATAGGAACTAACTTTGCTTCTACATTTTATTCCCACAAAAGTGATGCTCTAAAACATTTGGTATATATGCTACATTTATTTCTATCAATTACAGTTGAGCAGCTTTCTATTCTTTATGTCTAACCCTGGGATTTATGGGTCAAATAGCATGAAGAGTTTAGTCAGTTAATTTGGAATATTTCCAAATTGTTATGTGGAATGGTTGGACCAATTCTTAATTTCAACAATAATATACTAATTTGTTTGTCTTCCCTAAATCCCTCCAATCTTTACTGTTTCTGCCCAGTTACTGCTATCCTGATTTCTGTTTGTCATCTGCTTGGATAAATGGGTTACTCTTTATTCTCTATTTGTATGGTCTTTATTATAACCAATATTTGGCGGGAAGGACCTAAAACTTTGGTTTAATTACTTTATCTTCAAAAGTTAGCAGTGAGCAAACAGCTTGAACCTAAGAGAAGGGAGGAAATTATCATTCTCCTTAATTAGTAATGGTTAAGGAAGCAGATAGTTCTAGTTCTAGTCCAAAATCCCCCTCAGAAAAGAAATAGCCTTGTACTTCCCTGTTTCTGCTCTCATACAAGCAGAAATCAAAGTTTTCCTTGGAAAGAAGAGGTAGGAAAACTAATAGATTCATCTATTCACATATCCACTGCAGAAGATAGAACTTGAGCTGAATCCTGAAGGAAACCAAAGAGAGACTAAAATCCTAAAATGTGCATTACTAGTCTTAGGAGTTGGGAGTTATTTCAAGGTGTAATCAAATCCATATATCAATAAAACTTGTCATTTGGTCATGCATTTTCTCAGTCACACAACTAATATAATGTGAAAGGGTTCTAGACATTTTTGGACACCCTCACATTATAATGGTTGAAATCAATAGGTCCCCAAACAACCTGCTTTGGCTATTAGTTGAAGGAGAAATACCAGTATAGACCAATTACCAGAGCCTTTCTCCTTGAGACAGAAAAATGGTTTTCTCACCTAGAGGAGTTAGGTTGGGATGGGTAGAAATAACTCCCAACTTCTAAGACTAGTAATGCACATTTTAGGATCTACTATACCATATCCAGTTTTGAGGTGTATTGTGCTGATAAGGAAAAAAAAAAGTATTACTCCAACATCTTATATTCTTTGATTTAAAATCAGTACTATAATATATTTTAAAAGAGTGGGGAAACAAGACAAAGCCTGCTGAATTTGGAGTAAGAAAAACCTGAGTTCAAATATAGGCTCAGATACCTATTAACTGTGTTATCCTGTCTGCCTCGGTATCTTTATTTGCAAAATGGGATAATAAGAACACTTACTTTCTGAGGCAATTGTGAAGATAAAATGAATTATTACTTGTAAAATGTTTTGTGAACTTTAACAAGCTATACAAATACTAGCTATTATTATTATCAATATTATTTGTATTACTATATGACATTTTTGCATACCAAAGGACTGTTAGGATTCAATTCTAGGCCTGAAAGTAGAAATCCACATTGGGATAGACATTTGGCATATGGGGGATATAGGAAATATAGAAGGGGAATCATAAAATCGTGGAATTGGATCTGGCAAGGGGCTTAGTGGTCACTTAGACCAACCCCCTAATTGTAGAGATAAGGAAACTGAGTTTTATAAAGGCAAATGATGTAATCTGCTCCAGGCCATACAAGTAGAAAATAACAATCAGTATTTTCATAAACTTGAGTCTTTTGGTTTCATTAGTACTGTCAGCATTTCTGGAGTCCTTGCTGTGCATATCATGTTGTCCTGTTAAAGAGTCACAAAATTCAGTATAAATAGAAGAAAATCTCACCTTCCCAAAGGCATTACAATCCAACTGAGAGATAGCATATATAAACAGGAAACACTTAGGATAACATTCAAATCCTTATGTGAATAAACCCAAGATAATGTAATTAGGGCTAGGTCTAAGGAAGGCTTCCTTGAGGGGGACAATGAAATCCTAGTCTTAATCAGTGAAAAGAAGAACTAGAAGAAAATCAATCCCATTATGGAATTGAAGTCTAAAGGATCTGAATGAAATTCTTTTGGTGTGAGAGAGCTTCATGTAATAATAAAAATAGTTATTACAATAATTGCCAGTATTTTATAGCTCTTTATTAGATACTTATAATGGTACAGATACTGATAAAATCTGCACCTTTCTTAAAAAATAAAAGTAAAAACATTTTCTGCCCTTAGGAAACTTGCACTCTTGTAGGAGAGACGACATGTATATCAGGAAATTAGATCCAAAATCATCTAAGATAGAAAGGCACAACAACTTTGGTAAATGGGAATGACATTCTGAGAAGCAGTAAGGAATTTAATGATCCTGGATTGGCAGAGACAGGAAAAAAAAATGGAGTATTCTTGGTAGGTGATATCGGCATGTTGGTGCTGATTGGTTTGGGGTCTGGCCTAGAAATTCAATTCTGCTTTAGGGATGGGAGTATGTGAGGATTCTCTGTATATACTATATATACTCTCTATATATCCTATATACTCTATAGAATTCCTTTCGTTTTTCTGAGACTAACATCAGACTACCCTAGCATAAGTAAAAAAAAAAAAAAAAATCTGTAAACTAGCTATAGAACTGATCTGTTTTTCCAAGCATACTTATTAAGGACAGTAACAATATTGATTTGGCTGGAGTGGAAGGGTTATGTTTAGTAATGAGAGATAAGGTTAGAAACGTAAAATATTCATTTGGCTGAAGGACTTTTCTGCTGAAGTGAGAAATTTAAACTTGACAAGATAAGATAGAAGGTGAGATCTTGAGTAGAGGATAGATGAAAATAGCATTTGAAAAAAAAAAAATCCCTCCTAAAATGAGGCAAAAAAAGACTAGAGACTCCGAAATACTAAAAGATGTTATAACAGTATACTATAACCTAAACATGATAGGTATGTAGGCTTAAATAGGGATGGTGGATGCTGAAGAGAAAGGAACGAAATTTAAAACTATTGTGTGGATGAATTAGCAGAATATCATGCCATTTTGAAAAAGGTGAATGAATGAATGAATGAGAGAAAAAATTCAAAAGTGACCAAAAAAACAAAAAATACAGAGTATAGGCATCTTTACTATGAGATACTTAACAAATAGCCAGGCCTAGGTTATCTGGAGATTGGCAGTATCAGTGATTGTTAGGATAAAATTGAGAAAGCCAGACTTTTTAGAGAAGTTGGAATGGAAAGAAAATAGTAATAAGTTTAATTTTTAAGCAAGTTGTTTAAGTCCAAAGTAGGATTGGCAGAGATACTAGTGATTTTTGACCATTTTCTAAATGCCAAAAAAGAGAGGAGAACCATTGGCTATTTATATAATTTCTTTGTGAGCGATCTGAAAAAAGAATCTCTGTTCAAAACTCATGTAGATTTCTACCATCTAGCTACTTTTGCCAGGTTTTGAATAGTACAAGTTAAATTTTGTTTAGATAGATCAAACTTTGAAAAGAATTTAGAAAATGATAAATCAGAAGATGATGTTCCTTATCCAGGGCAGATCTTTTTCTTCTTAAAAAAAAAGAAAGCATACAATGACTATTTAGGCAAGAGGGAAAGGAGGGTTGGTTGAGTAATGGTATTTTTAATGCCTACAAATCTTAACTAAATCCCTACAATTTTCACAAATCCTGTGACTTTTGCCAAAAGCAATTTACTTTTGGAAAAAATCCAATTCCTTCCTTATATATAAAATAGCCTACAATATATTTAAAGGTTTATAATCATTGCTCTGTGAGTGAAAGGCAGTTCCTATGAATTAAGGTATAACAAGGTGGTTTAGATGTGGTGCATGTACTGGAACTTAAAATTAAGTGCCTTTCTTTCCCTGTGCAGTGGGAGACTTGCAGATGTGATGTCCAAATTGGCAAAATGTAGATGAACCAGGCAGCCTGTGACTGAAAGTGTCTCCTATTTCTGTCTCTTTATTTCTGCTAATATTCATAAAGTTCTTGCTCAAGTATTATGAAAAGATAAAATGCATTGGAACTCACTGCATGAAAATAGAGTACTAGGGTTGGACCATGGGGAATATCTTAGGAACATGTGAAATTTCTCTGAAAAAAATTAACTATTTCTTTTGACTTTTGCTCCAAAGTGTGTATATGTGTGTGTGTGTGTGTGTGTGACAAAACAAATTTGATTTTTTATTTTTGAAATAAATTAAAAATAAAATATTGTATAACCATAGATATGAAGAACTGGCATATGTTAAATTGATTTTAATTGATAGAACAAAAGGGATATTTGAAAAAGCAGACTCCTCCCATTCTTCAGTAAGTGACAACAGCTTCATCCTGTTTGCAGATACCAACACAACCCTTCTTAAACCCCTGCATTCCTGAAGCTTCTTCTGAGGTAGAAAACTTTATGTATGCTTCTGAAGGCAGACTTTTCCTACTGAAACATATGAGGATGGTCAAGTTAAGAACAGAAAATCCTTACCTGAAGGTTAGCATCTAGGTAATGAATTCAGATCCAATTCTCAGTCCTGGGAGGTGGATTTCTGATATCTCAGTGATGGTAATGAAAGGGAGGGAAGAAAGAGCAGAAGGTAATTAGAATCACACAGTCTTTAGTAATCCACAAATAAAATTTAGCTGTTAGTATTCTTTAAGTCAGTCATCCTCCACCCCAGTAATAATGAGGCATCAGAATTTAACTCCTAAGGAAATTGAACAATATCCATATTTACATCCTTACTCTAAGTGAAACCAGGTGACAAATAATAAAACTAAATGGTAGGATGACATGTTGTATTAATTGACACAAAAAGAGAAAATTAGCAAGATTAGTTTCACATGCCCAAAGAAAACAAAAAAATATCATTTCATGGGACATTTTGTCATCTTTTCTGTCTTTGCTCATTATGAACATAAATTATTATACTATTATGAAGATAATTTCAGCTATTATAGGGGTGGGATTGATTTTTTTAAATCATAGTCAATCTATTTAAAGAAAGTGATACTTTAATAAGGTGAGAACTTGTTTCAATCCATCAATTAAAGATTTTATACTAAAAATCCTTGCATAGTTCCACTGATTTTTACCTAGGAAACTTCTTCAGCCCACCTGAAGAACATGGAATATGTCTTAAAGGACACTTATGAAGTAACAAGCCATTTTGGCCCTGAGGCATTGAAGTGAGTGTAAGCTACAACAAAACTTCTACAGGAGGATGTACTTCATAAGAAGGATGGGTGGGAAATATGGGAGATGCCTCTTCTTTACCTTTAGTCTATATTTCCTCTGCCCCTCTATATCTCCATCTGAGCCAGAAGAGGGATTCAAAATGTTTGGATGGGTTTGGAATTCCCATTTCTATTAGTAGCTTAGGATCATCTGAAGGCACAGGAGTGGCCAGTGTGATTGTTCACACTGGGAAGTGAGAACAGTTTGGATCTTATCCTCAAGGACAAATTTATGGTTCTACAATGAACCCAGCAAAAATAAAAATGTTATTATCCATAAAAGGGATTTCATAAGTACGCCATGAAAAAGAGCAAATGACTTGGAGAACCATATGCTTTCTGGGCTTGCATATATTTCCCTCTGCACTCTGTGCTAATGGGATTGTGTGTTACTAACTTTTGGAGTGATGGTTTTTACTTATTGTATTTTCTAAAGTTAATTACACCTGGTTGATTTATTGATAATCAGATAATAATCAATGCGGAAAGCACCAGTGGCAACTGGTCTATAGCACTAGAAAAGACATTTCAACACCTCAAAACTCTAGGAGGAGCTTTGAGGGGACCTTGCAACTTTCAAGGAAAGCAGCTGAGATGTCTCTCTAAGAGCATTTATTTGTTACTGTATTAATGCTGTTAAGTTGATTTTCAGTCATTTCTGATACTTTGTGATGCTATTTGAACTTTTCTTGGCAAAGATATTAGAGTAGTTGGGATTATATCCCAAAGAGATCTTACCCACATGTGCAAAAATGTTTGTGGTAGCCCTTTTTGTAGTGGCAAGAAACTGGAAACTGAGTGGATGCCCATCAATTGGCTAATGGTTGAATAAATTATGGTATATGAATTCTACGGAATACTATTGTTCTGAAAGAAACAACCAGCAGGATGATTTCAGAAAGGCCTGGAGAAACCTACATGAACTAATGCTAAGTGAAATGAGCAGAACCAGGGGATCATTATACATAGCAACAAGAAGTCTATATGAGGATCAATTCTGATAGACATGGCTCTCTTCAACATTGAGATGATTCAAACCAGTTCCACTTGTGCAGTGATGAAGAGTTATCTACACCCAGAGAGAGAACTATGGGAACAGAGTGTGGAACACAACATAGCATTCTCATTCTCTCTGTTGTCATTTGCTTGCATTTTGTTTTCAGTTTTTCTTTTTCTTCCTTCTTGATCTGATTTTTCTTGTGCAATAAGATATGTTGCACATATGTATATGTATATGTATGTATACATATGTTGGCTCTAAGATGTATTTCAACATATTTAACATGAATTGAACTACCTGACAACTAGGGGAAGGGTGGAGGGAAGAAGGGAAAAATTTGGAACAAAAGGTTATGCAAGAGTCAATGTTGGAAAAATTACCTTTGCATGTGCTTTGTAAATAAAAACTTTAATAATAAAAAATTTAAAAAGGGAAAAAAAATATACTAGAGTAGTTTGCTATTTCCTTCTCCTACTCATTTTGTAAATGAGGAAACTAAGGGAAACAGAATGAAGTGACTTCCCTGGATTATACAACCAATAGATGTTTGAAGCTGAATTTGGCCTCAGGAAGATGTATTTTCCTGATTGCAAATATTATGCATGGCCCATTGCATCCCTTGATTGTGTCCAAACTGTGTAGATGCATGTGTTAAACTAGTATTATATTACTAGAGACAGCTAGGTAGTGTAGTGGATTGAATGCTGGACCTGAACTTAGAAAGATATCAGGTCAACTTTAACCTGAATCCCTTGCTAGTTGTGTGACACTGGGCAAGTCACTTAACCTTCATCTTCAGCTTCCTCATCAATAAAATGAGGGTAATTAATGCCACCTACCTTTCAAGGTTGTTGTGAAGATAAAGTGAGATAATATTTATAAACTACTTTGCAAATATTAAAGTATTTCATAAAGTTATACAGGTTCATTGTTATTTGGCCAGTAGATTTGCAAATATAGCAGCTAACTTCTGAAATTGAGAGGTTTGGGGAAATACAGGAGATTGCAGGGAGAGTAGAAAGTCAGAGCATAGGTGATAGAAGAAAGGATCTGAATTTCTTTATTGGGCATGAGAAAACTCATGTGGAGATAGGTGTGAAAAATCTTCCTATATGAACAGGTTTGGGCAGGAGGTGAAGATACTCAATAAAATAATTCAGTTTAACTCAACAAATACTTCTTAAGTGTGTATCACATGGAGAGAATGGTGTTATGCAATTGGGGAGACCAATAAAAATAAGTACCCTTTTATTTAGAAAACTTAAAATCTTCTAGAGAGGAAAGATAAGAGACATAAACAAATTGAATAGAATATGAATAACTGCATAAAAAGACAAACTAAGTACTCTCTGACTTCCAAGGAAAGTGTTAGAAATATTCTTGGCCTCTACACAATTTTTATACTACTTTTGTGATATTCTTTGACAATCTTTTTTTTTTTTAATCTACCTATAAATTTTGTCCCGTTGTATTTCTATATAAATTCTAGAAGACCTAAGAAATACAATTTGATCAATGATCAATCAACCAACAACCAATCAACACGCATTTATTAACTGCCTATCACATGCTATACTATGATAGGTGATAGGGACATAAGTGCAATAAATTGAACTGCGTTTTTTTTCATAAGGAGCTTCTGGATAGATAAAAAAGGTATGTATAGATAGATAAAAAATCTTATACAAAAATACATTCAAAGAAAAATACAAAATACTTAAATACAAGGTAGTTTGAAAATCAGTCAATAAATATTATGAGTCTGACATTGTGCTAAGCAGTAGGGAAAAGTAAAAGTAGAACAAATAGTTCCTGTCTTCCAACAGGTCACAATTAGATAAGAGGAAGGCCATCAGATAAAAGGAAAAGTCTCATGTAGAAAGTAGTGCCTCAGCTATATCTTGAAGAAAGAGGAGGATTTTATGAAGTAAAAATGAGAAAGCAATGGGGGACAGTCAATGGAAAAATATAGAGATGGGAAATGAATTGTTGTATATGAGCAACAGAGAGAAGACCAGTTTTCCTGAAAGAGAAAATTTAGGAGGGGAGAAATGTCTAGTGAGTCTGGAAACATGGGTTTGAGAAAGCTACTGAAGGATTTTAAAAGCTCCATAAAAAATTTATATTTGTTTCTGGAATAAGAGTTCTTAATCTAGGGTCCATGAATTTGATTAAAAAATATTTTGATGTCTATATTTAAAAATAATTTTCCCTTGTATTTTATTTTATGAATTTAAAAACATTATTTGAAAAAAAAAGAGTCTCTTGATTTCATCAGCTGATGACACAAAAATGGTTAAGAAGCCCTGATTTAAGTTAACAGGAAAGTGATGCTAATCATAAGCCCTTATTTTGGACTCTGGCTTTACTAATCAACCCCACACCTGTTAGTTTTCTGGAACCGTCTGTGGTTGTCAGGACATTGCTCTCCAACAATTTAAAATACGTCGATCTACTTTTCTCTGGAACTGATATTCCATATAGATAATTCATACTCCCTTTTTCCCAGAACACCTGCTATGAATTTTTCTCCAAAAATCATGTTCAATTTCAGGTTATATTTCAATGTAATTGTAATAGGGAGTATTATAATTTCAGAATATTTGTCCTTATCCATTGTTACTAAAAGGAAAAGTTGAATCTGTTCCTTGTAAACTCTTTTATATCCTGCTCTGAACTGTCAGTCTATGAGGTAACATTGAAAAGTATATAATCTCCCCCTGGGTAAGAGTCCTCTTGATTCTGATGCTATCTCTAGGAGAAAGTCAACACCCCAGAGCAAAGAACACTTGGGTCCAAATTTATCAAGGAGAAACAGCCATTAGGAACCAATCACAAGAAAATAATAGAGGAAAGTTTGTATAACTATCAACTATCCCCTCCTCTTTTGCATTGCATGGAGCCATCTCATTATGTTGATTTGAGTAATAAATTAAAAGTCAATTTTAAATGGCTTAGTTGGGCAAACCACTTCACTGTAAGGTCACTTTTTAGGAAATGTTTAGATGAATATGATATAAAAATCAATATATTTCAGCTAAAAAGATTCTAATATTTGGCATATCCTTCCTTGCCTTCTTTTCCCCTGGCTGTCCAGATTCTATCCTCATAATCCTCACATCCTCAGCTTATTCCCATCACCATAGAAACACCTGCTGGTATGATCAGTTTTGATCAGTAACATGCTATCCCTCTGCCGGTTTTTGCCAGCCAAGCTGTTCACCACTTTAGCGTGCATTTTTACAGAGCAAAGGACGGAAATGGACAGAATGCAAAACAAAGCTTTTTCTGCAGTCCTATCATCTGATTTCTTCATTAGAGAAATTGGCTGGTTCACCCCAGGTGTCTATTTCCTGGCTGCTTTATCAAGATGGTAAATGCTGTGGCTTCAGGTTTTGAAATAGTTCACATTTTATAATGTATATTTAGTTATGGAGGAGGGGACCTTCTATCAGTCTAGGCTTCCTTAATCTCTCCTATCTTTAAAGCTCCCATTGACTTCAGAGTTCTCTCAGCATGCTGAAGAGGTACGCACTGCATGACAAAGAAAATATATTCCTTTAAAAAGTTTTGCTTTAAATGGTGGTTTTAAGCCTTCAACTAATTCCTTAAATGTCAGATTTCTTTATCTTTTTCCCAAGACCCATGTTAAAATTGTAATACAGTATTACTGCTACAAATCTGGTACACACACATTATATACAGTATATATGTAGATATAGATATATACAGGGAGAGGGAGAGGAAGAGGGAGAGGAAGAGGGAAAAGGAGAGACAGAGAGAGAAAGAGGGAGAGGGAGAGGGAAAGGGAAAAGGAGAAGGAGAGGGAGAGGGAGAGGGAGAAGAAGAGAGAGAGAGAAAGGGAGAGAGAAAGAGAGAGGAAGAGGGCGAGGGAGAATTAAAGACAAAAAAGACAAAGGCCAGAATTACATGGATGAAATTGTCACATTTAAGGATGAGGGCTAACTGACTCTATAAACCATCTTTACAATTAACGCTAATCACTACAAAATTGTTTTGTTATAGTAATCAGTAATGATTTCTGAGCAGATCACTTTGTTCTGGTAGATATCTGTCTGTTTTCCATATCACAAGATCTAGAAATGGAAAGTCCCTTGAGCATTTAGTCCAATGCCCCATTTTACAAATGAGGAAACTGAGGTCCAGTGATGATGAATTACTTTACTCTGTCATAAGGAATAGAGCCAGAATTTGTAAGTCAGGACCTCTGACTCCCAGATTTTGTGTTCATGTCAGTATTAGCAGTAAGATACTGCAAGATCTTTCTGGGGTGAAATATTTGTGGCTTAGTTTTCTCTTAAAATGTTCATAGATAGGTACAGCTAGATGGAGCAGTAGATAGAGCACCAGCCCTGAAGTCAGGAGGACCTGAGTTCAGATTTGACCTCAGATAATTAATACTTCCTAGCTGGGTAATCCTATGCAATTCACTTAACCCCAAGTGCCTCAGCAAAAAAAAAAAAAAAAAAAAAAGAAAGAAAAAGAAAAAAAAAGGTTCATAGATTTAGCATCAGTCATCACTTCCTCAATATCTTTTGAAATTTGGGAAGAATTTAAACCACATGGAACTGAGGTCTTGGTTACTTGGCATTTGAAAATAAGTAAAAGGAGGAAAGGGGAAAAGAGAAGGAAATGATTATCTAACTTTCAAATTATGAGTAAATCCTATGAAGTATTCCTTCTGATGTTATAGAAAGAGTTATCTTTGACTAAAGTGTTATTTATAGAGGTTTGTAGAGATCTTTATTTTTAATCAAAGGGTTCAATCAATCAATCAAAAAGCATTTGTTTAAGCACTTAATGCCAGGATGTACTATTCGAAGCTCTCGGAATACAAAAATGATTAAAAGTTTATTCCCTCAACTCTCTTTGTGGAGGCAAAAAATTGGAAATTGAGGGGATATCCATTGATTGCCGAATGTCTGAAGATGTGATCCATGATTGTGATGAAACACTATTGTACTAAGAGAAATGACAACTAGAACAGTTTCAGAAAAACAAGGGGAGTGTTATATGAATTGATGCAAAGTGAAGTGAGCAGAATCAGGAGAACACTATTTATAATAGCAGCAATATTGTAATGGTGATCAACTATGAAAGAATTCTCTGATCAAGGCAATGATCCAACACTGTTTCAAAGGACCCATGGTGAAAAATACTATCCAGCACCAAAGTGAGAAAACTGATCATCTCTGAGTACAGATTGAAGCATAATTTTATTTTATTTGTGTTTTCTTTTACAACATAATTAATATGGAAAACAAAAAAACTCTGTTACCTTAAGGAATTCCCATCTTAATGGAAGAAGATAACATGAAAATTGGAAATATATAAAATATCTACAGAGTAAAGAGTTTGGATTTTTTATACTGAAAAGAACTTATTAGTGTCTAATAATTTTTGCTGATATTTATATAATGCTTAATGTTTGTAAAGCACTTTACAAATAGTACCCTATTTAATCCTCATAGTGATCCTATGGGTTAAGTGCTATAAGTATTATCACCATTTTATGGATGGGAAGGTTAAGACTGAGTGACTGATTGATATACTTAGTTACACGATTACCAGATTACCAAGAGTCAGAGGTATGTTTTAAATCCAGGTCTTCTTAAATCTAGCACTCTTTGCATTATATAATGTTGCCTTGAGCTTACGCAAATGTGGAAGGGCCTAATAAAAGAAGTTTTTGATGTAATAGTACAAAATTTTTTGTTGGGGGGGAGAGGGAGAGTGGAGTGGGATAGCACATTGGGGGTAATCTGGTGTTTTGTAACTATATTAACAATTGAATTTTGAGCAACTGATTGGGTCAAGCTTGTAGTTAATCAGACTAGCAAGTAAATGGTCAAAAATATTGGTTTACCTGTACCATTCTGCTCCAATTTTTTTCATTTGTGATGGTATAGCTAAATTAGGATTTCATATCATTCTTTGATGAGGAGCATGTGATACTGGAGATCTAGTTACTAATACTTCTACATGTAATTAGGCATCATGAATTATAAGATTGAATAGCTAAGGATGGTAGCCAGAGAGAAAGGTCATTCTGATATTATAAGATGGGACAGTATATAGTATACCAGATGTAGAATCAGGAAATTGTACTTCACAAACACTTTCTACCTTGTGACCCTGGTAAGCCACTAAATCTCAGTCTCAGTTTCCTCATTTCTAAAATGGTGATAATGATAGTAACTACATCCCGGGTTATTGGGAGGATAAAATGAAATAATATTTTTAAAAGTACTTTGTGAACCCTAAAGTGTTATATAATAATAATTACTACTATTATTGATGAGTTGTTGTTGTTGCTATTGTTGAGTTGTAAATCAATATCATTAAGTGATTCTCTGATGCTTCCAGTACTGAATATTTTTGAATTCCAGGTTATGAAAAACACTGTTAATAATCTGAGCCTGAAATATTCCTCTGAAATGAGAAAATAAATTCATTTTTCTTTAACCCCAAAACTTTAAAAAGGATAATAGGTTTCATTAACAATTGTTAGTATGCTAGTCTATACTGGACCATTGGTTTTTTACTCAATTCTATACCTTATGGATGGTGCTATATTTAGGCTTTAGTGCTTTGTTTTTTTAGTTGTTATTACAAAATTGATTCAAATATACAATACCCTAAATGCATAGTCTCAAAATAGAAGTTTGTAAATCAAGGATGATGTCAGAACCATAACTATTTGCAGAGATTGTCAAGTAGAGTGATTTATAGAACTTATGCTAGATATTGTCTTTTAAAATTAATATCTTCAGAAATAATTTTGATGAGTTTGATAATAGCTATATAAGAAAAGCTGTGACTGATCTTAAACTGTAGAGTAATGCACATTTTTCTGATTATAGCCTTTTGTTTGAGGGGAGAATGCTTTATGAAGGTATTCACAGAGGGTTATTTCCTCCTTGATAATTTGTTTTACAAGCTTCACACTTCAGCTAAGTTTCTGGCACATAGTTGGCACTATTTGTTTTTTAGTCATTTTCTTTTCAACCATATTTGAGATCTTTGTGATCACTTGGGATTTTCCTGGCAAAGATATTGGAGTGGTCTGCCATTTTCTTCTCCAGCTCATTTAAATATGAGAAATAGGCAAACAAGTAACACAGTTAGTAAGTATCTGATGCCAGATTTGAACTAATTGCAGTATCTCTTGATATTCTGTCCACTTCCCTAGTCAGTACCTAGTTGGTACTTATTGATAGATTGGATGTTGCATCCCAGGAGCTAGAGGAATCTGCACAAATATAAAAAAAAATCAAAGCAACCCATCATATTGTAAATTATTTTTATTATTAAGCCACATTGCATATACTGGCACATATGAATCACTAAAATTGCAAAAGGACAACTTTTTAAAAGTACCTTATAAATAGTGCTCAATATTTTGGTGTCAGTTATGTATCCAAATATTGCAGGTCACTGCCCTCCCATGTCATATCATTCTGCAAGGTTCTAATCCATTTCTTCCCAATAAAACATTCACAAAATAGCTATCAGACATGCTGGAGGCCTACATTGTTCTCCTAGTGCCTCAAGAGATACTGCAATTATCACAGAATTTGAGTGACAAGGGACCCTAGTGGCCACCTAGTGTAAAATACCTCATTTTCTCCATCAAATATATTCCATTAAATATTTCCATTTCAATATATTTCTGCCTCACTTCCTTTTGCAGTCATATGTGTCCTTGATTACACCACTTATACAATTACTTGCATGCAAATTGTTTTTGATAACATGATAAAATTTATTTATAACCATGACATAGATTTCTATTATCCTCTGGGTTATTTGTGAATTTAGTTTTGAAATTTTTTGCTGGAATGATTTGCAGCAATATAGCCTCTTCAGGAAGCTGTTAGTGTGAATGAAATGGACTTTTATAGCAATGAACAGTTTGAGAACATTGACCATACTGCACAACTTTCCAAATTCAATCCATTCCATTTCCTTCTCTTCACAGTTCTGAGCCCAGCACATTGTGAATGTAAGTTGAAGATTATTGCATTTTTTTCCCTATTTGTATCTCTACTGAGGTGATGCAGCAAATAGAGTGCTGGGTCTTAAGACAGGAAGATGAATCCCTCATGAAGATGGGTTCAAATCTGATTTCAGACAATTACTAGTTGTGTAACCTTGAACAAAGTAACTTAACTTCATTTGCCTCAGTGTCCTCATCTGTAAAATGAACGGGAAAATGAAATGGCAACCACTCTAGTATTTTTGCCAAGAAAAATCCAAATGGGGTCACAAATAGTCAGATACTACTGAAATGACTGGACAAGGTCTTAGGACATTTCCTTGCACAGTCAGTGTACAATGAATCCTTTTAAATTCATTCATTCATAAACATCTGAAGGATTTGTCATATATTTACATATAGGCATATATGTACATGTATATATTTACATATATAGATGGGCATAAAATACTATATAGGTTGACATTCTTTGGTACATAGCTAGACTAATTTGATTAATTCTTCATATTTATAGCATACCTTGGAAAATATGTGTTTTTCATCCACTAAATTTTCCAGAGTATTTGTTTACACCAACTAAGTTATGTATTTAGTTTTTCTGTAGATTTCAGTGAGGAAGCTTTGCCTATAGTATTATAAAGCCCAACACTGTATAAGAAGTGATCAAAAAAATACACAATGATTGTCAATCAGTATTCTTGAGGAAGAACCACTAGTGTTCTCTATGACCACCAAATAAGCTTAGTCAGTGACTTAAAGGTCACAACTTCTGACAGCAGATTTATTGCTATATGGTTCTAGACCTCAAAGAGGCAGTAGTTTTAGAAGAGGATAGATCTTGAATAGAATCATATGGGGGGAGGCACTGGGAAACTAGCGATCAGCATGAAGTGTCTTGAGAGCCAGGGAAGGAAATAGTTATATAATGGATATATAAATGGAAATATAGTGAAAAAGAGAGATGAAGAAAGTTTCACAAGAAAAAAAAATAATTCCAAAAGAAAATTTTGCCTGAGATTAGTATTGTTCATATTATCTACTGAGGCTGTCTTCCAAAGTGTATAATTATGACCAACTCATGCTCACTAGAACTGTTACTACCTCTTCATTCTTGCCTCTATGAAAAACAATCAAACTTTTCTTAAGGGCTTATATATTCCTACTCTGAGCAAATTTGAGTTTAACTGATCTTGTTCTGGATCCCACTTGGAAAATAATGTAATACAATATGATAAATGAAATGTAATACAACTAAATTTTATTAAGCATGTTTGTTGAATATTGTAGGCACTGGGGGAAATGAAAAGAGTTGATATAAAACAGTATCTGCCCTCAAAGTGTTTACAGCTTTGAAAAGGAAAAGGACAAATATAGATACAGTATAGAATTTTTTAAATTGATAAGTGTATGAGAGAGTGAACTAAGGAATCATATGGGCCCTCGAATGGGGAAGTTCACTACCAATTTAAGAAATGACTTTCTTGAGGAGGAAGCATTGGAGTTGGCCTTTAATAGATGGATAAAGAATTCACTTAAACTAAGAGAGAGAAAAAAGGAATTCCAGATATGGGGAGAGGGAAGACGGTGAAGTTACAAAACTCACAAGAACTTAAGATGTGTTTGAGTTTTTTTAGTTTTGCTTTTGCGCTCTGTGTGTGCGTGTGTGTGTGTGTGTGTGTGTGTGTGTGTGCAAAATGAGTGAGAGTGGGAAAAGACCAAGTTGTAGAGGCCTTTGAATGATAGATCAAGACATTTATCTTTTATGTAATTGGCAATAGGGAGCCAGTGAAAGATTTTGACATCAGAATGAAATATGTCTTTGAAAGATGTTTTTCTTTCCAGGGGGATCTCAAAGGGGGATAAGTATATAGCTTGGAGTTAAGGCACATGCCATTTATGATGCACGCGCGCGCGCTCGTGTGTGTGTGTGTGTGTGTGTGTGTGTGTGTGTGTGTGTGTGAGAGAGACATTGTGTCTATATATGTAGTTATGCCAGTACTGAATTTTTTATGAAATAAATTTGGAAACATAAGATAACCCTGCAACTGTTCCATGATGTTGATATATGAACCCAGCTCCGGTGGTATTGCTGTTTATTGAATAAGCAACCTTGTTAACACCCCTTTCTTTTAATGGGAATTGATGGACACTTTTTCTTGAGATTTCTTGGAGATCTGATCACATCCTTAATGATTATTCCCTATCAGGCCCACTCGGATAAATAGGTGTTAAATGAAAAGGCAGCTGCTTGAGGCTAAAGCTGCAAACTGAATTTCAAATATCTAATAAGATACTGAGAATTACCTTAAGCTTTCAAGTGTCACATACTGTAAAAATACAAATTAGACTGGAAATGCAGCCTAGGCATAATTAACACTGTGATGTGTTCAAATAATCAAACCATCCTCTGAGGAGTCTATTGAAGGCGATTATTACGAGTGCTAGTTCCCTAATCATTATGTGACAACTATTTTTATGTCATTGATCTAGTCTGCCTTGTCTACTTTGTCAGTGTTGCTCAGTATCTTTTAAAAAGGTGATATTTCCCCACACACAGAGACAGCTCTTCCTACAGCTCCAATTGATGTCAACCTTTGCTCACAGTTATCATCTGCACACAGCCAGGCTTCATTTTAAATCAGAGGAGCGGGGAAAAATAAAACTGGATGGCTTTCAGTTCCAATCACGTCTTGTTTTACCTCGCTCTAGCCAATAAGTTATCGGGAAATAATGGATTTTTATCTGTGAAAGTGAAAGAGCAGGTTTAAGATTTTCAAATTTAAAAATGTTCTCTTCCTGCATTTTATGTGGGAAGCAGAAGATTTCTTTGATGGAAGAAGGAAAGTTTTGATTTATTCTAATGTGAAAGTGTTCTTTCAGGAAGAAAAATCCAGGGACCTTTTTACTGGAGAAAATAAGATACTTGCACTAAACAGAGTATTGATGGTGAAGGATCAGGGTAGATTCCTAATGTGCTCTTTTAAAAAGAATGGAACATCATCATCCCCATTTTCATGTGTAGAGCACTTGACATTTACATGTTACACACTTCATGGGGCTCAAGATCCAAACTTCCATGATCTATGTGTCTTTTCAGCACATGAGAGAAGATTTTGGTTTTCTTCAGGTTACCAATCTGTGTTTAAGGCAGATTCAGAGAATAAAGACAACGCAGTACTTATCAGTCACTAGAATTCACAACCTCTACTGGTGAATCTTGTTTGAGTTAAGATTTCCCTTAGAAGACCATGAATCACACGATGTAAAGAAAAAGAATAGATATTCTCAAATCCTTCTATGGAAGGATTTTTTAAAAAGTCAGCCAACAAGCTTTTCTTGAGTGCCTTCCACATTCCAAGCCTTCATCTCTTACTTCATGGTCAGACTTTTATAATAAACATCTAGAATAATGTATCAGCAGCTAAAGTGTCACAACCACTAGATTTGAAGTCAAGAGGCCCTGAGTTTTAAGTCTGACTCAAATGTTTGTGAACTGTGACCCTTAAAAAGTCATTTAACTTCTATATGTCTCAATTTCCTCATCCATAAAATAGATTTGATAATAGGTGAGAGAACTAAATAAGATAATATTTGCAAAATAAATTAGCCCAGTGACTGGCACATAATAGGTGCTAGATTAATGTTTATTCTCTTCTCTCTTTCAATTCACCCTGCAGATAGCTGTCTGATTAATGTTCCTCCCCAGATTAAAACAAAACAAAACAAAACAAAACAAAAACTTCAAACCTTCAGTAGTTTTCCACTTTCCTTTAAATGAAGTTCAAATCTTTCAAAATGATTCTTTAAGAATTACAAGAAAATACAAGAATCTCAAACTTAAACAAAAATTTCAGGGACTGTCTATTCTGACCTATCTGTATCTATCTACATAGGAATTGGTCCCCTTTCATTTTTCTTTTCTTGTCTTTTTTTTTTTTTTTGAGACTGAGTCTCCCACTCTCCCTAGAATTAGAAGCATACCAACCACTCGCTTGAATGATCCTAGTGCTGATCAGTACAGAATTTCACTCTGCTCCATTTATGACCTGGTCTGATTTACTTGTCCTTAAGCAACTTGGTGGATCTCTGCTTGCAAGTTTAGTGTTGGACTTAATTCAGACGATTTATAAATTTCAATCCTATTGCAGCTCAGAACTCTCGGACTAAATGGATCTATGTGCCTTAGCTTCCCTGGTAGCAGGGATCACAGTTATGGGCCACCATGCCAGGCTAAATTTCCTAATAGGTCAATGAAAAGAATCCCCTGACAAAATGTCAGAATTATCTGCTTTTATTACTAATAAATCTGATGGCCATGGAATTTGGATGCCATATAACAAAATATTTTGCTGCTATATCTCCATGAACTTTGTCATCATCTTCTTTTTTCCCCCCTGAAATGCTTAGATGGTATAGTGGAAAAAGACCTCCAGCTTATAGATTTAGAGGACACAAGTTCTGATTCCACATCTGTTACTTATAACAGTGAGACAAGTCACTTAACATCTTGAGCTCTCAGTTTCCTTATTTGTAAAAATATAGATATTTGACTAGATGGCTTTTTTTCTCTTGTAGCTCTAAATCTATAATCCTATGCATGTCCCCAGTACTTCTCTTCCCTTTTGAAATCCTTCCTCTCCTGATGTCTTCTATGATAATTCTAACTTAAAAGTGCTCCTTTCCTCTTTTCTTTCCTTTAACACAGTACCATTTCAGAATTGAAAGGAGTTCAATATAGATGGGAAAATCACCATATCAGCTGGTATTTTTAATATTCTGTCAACTTTTTTGTATGTAGAAAGTCTCAGATTGTGTGTATGTGTATATGCACGCACCATATTGACACTTCTGTGTACTTTGGATAATCTGTCTCAGTCTGTATTTCTGATCCAAATTTTCTAAAGTATTTCTATTTCTACTATTCTGTGAATATCAAAGTGTTGCTTTTCTTTGTAGTGTCTTTCATAAATAGCAACTGATATCAGGGAATAGGTTAAATTTATTATTTCTATGATCATCTTGTGACAGATATTTATCATTTGTCATATTGCAAGAAGAATTTCTGAAGAAATAAATGAGTAGGAGGGAGAGAACTTAAAACCCAAATATTTAAAAAATGAATGAATGATAATAAATTAAAAATAAAATGAAATTACAAAATAGTTGATGAAACAAAGCTATATTAAAACTATTTATCATGAACATATTTAGAGTGTAAGATCCTTAAGGATAAGGACAATTTTACTTTTGTCTTTGTATCCACCAAAATGTCTAGCACATATTAGATGCTTATTAAATGCTTATGATTAATTGATTGAAGATAATCAAATTGTCTATGAAGTGATATTTCTTGTTGCATTTAGATGGATGAGAAAACCATGAGTTCATGGATTTACAGATTTAGAGTTATAGTATACTATAGATATCTATATACTACATATATATATATGTGTGTATATATCTATATATCTCTATATCTATCTACCTATCTATATATTATAGATAGTTATAGAGGCTACAGTATTACCTCATTTTATAAATGAGTGAACTATTTGTCCAGATTCTGTCATTTATCTAGTAAATGACTGAGACAAGATATGAACTCATTTACTTTCTATAAATCCTCTTTTTACCTCCCCAAGGAGAATTCAAGAACTCTCTTTCTATTTAGATTCAACTCTCTACTTTATTCTGGTTTTGTTCATAGCAAGAATGTCAACATTGATATGATTCAGTTCCTTCTATATATTTACTCACTGGACATGAATAGAGAACTCACATTTAGATTATCTAGAGTCAAAGTAAAATTTGTGGAAATTCTAAAAAGTACAAGCATGATAATTTTGTGTTTTTCTTTCTATTCTGGGTTGCCATGATGAAAGAATGCCTCACTGAGTGGACAGGTGACTGCTGGAGATGTCACTCTATATTTAATCTAGCTTGGTCCTTAGAAAGTAGATTCAGTCTGTTATCATATTCCAATCCATTTGCATATTGTACTTAGCAGACAAAGCCTGTGATACCTCCAGTCACCTCTATGTGACTCTGTATAGCGTTTCTATTAGAAGTTTTTGGAGATTAAAAGATTTTAATCTTTTAAATTTTTAAAGAGATTTAAATCTCTTATTTGATGTTCTTGGGGAAACACTGAAGACCAAATAACTTAGTTAGAAATATCCGAGAGGATAAGGAGGCAGGGATAGCAACAGGTAAGTACTAGGGCAACTCATTGGCCCTCACATTGGGAGCAGTGTATACTGTATTAAATTAGGGCAACTCTCTGATTTCCCTGCCATTACATTAAACATTCTAGAGTGGGAATGTAAGGAATCAGGGAGATGATACAATTAGGGATGTCAGCAGGAAACCTCAATGACAATGTTTTTTTCAGATAACATCAGAAAATTGGAGTTCATAGTGGGTGTCACTTCTAAATCCAGTCTTCCTGGAAGGGAAGTATCAATCAGCTTGAAAACTGTGTAAAAATATTTTGGCGATACACTGTTTCCCAGAGCTAGGACACAACAAGCAAGTTATTTCCTAGGCTTAACATAACAATAAACCTTTGTGCTCAGGATGATATTACCTTCTGGCAAAGTGTATTATTTGAACCATTTCTAGATATTCCTTGAGGGATTTAACTCCTCTTATTTCTCAGAGCTTTCCATTACATATTAATAACCCCTGTTCATAGTCACTGACAGCTATTGCACTCCTATTCCAGTCTCTAAACTGTCTCTACGTCCTCCAGGATGGCCATGACCCCCACCAAAAAACGAAAAACAAAAAACAAAAAACAAAACTTTGAGACAAGGACTGTTCCCACAGTATCCAAGAACACCTGTATGTTAGCCATGAGTGATATCTCAAGATCTAAGAATAATTGTGTTGTGAGCCAGCCTCTTTCAAATATATAACTGGCCCCAGCATCAGCAGCTTTATTTTTGCAATAAAGGCTTTCACCTACAGATGTCATTTTCTTCTTTCTGAAATTAATTAAACTTCTGTTTGTGTCTTAATTCTCCTGACTCTAGTCTGCTCTGTTTCAGCTCCTTTTACCTGTAACTTAAAGGCTGCTTCCAGTCCAGTTGACACCTGAAATTTTCTAGGCTAGACTAAAAGATCAAAAGAAGGCATAGGACAGAAATTAGAACACACCAGGTAGGAGAAAATACAGATAGGAAATAACCTTTTGAATAGAGAACAAGGCTAGAAAAAGAGAAAGTATTTGTTTCTTCTTATTTTCCCAAATAACAGGGCTATACCACTTTACTAGATCTGAAAGTCTATGAGGGTATAGGCATGTCTCATCTAAATGAAATAACTTCCCTTAGCACATTGCTTTTTGAACATGGTAGATGCTGAATAAATCCATGTGAATGAATAGGTGAATGAGCTCCACTATTATCTCTACTACTAAGTTTCTAAGGTCCCAGTCTTCCCAAGGAATTTATTTTTTTTCTGAACTAGTTTACAGACTACAATGGAATTTGAAGTTTGCCCTGAATTGTTCTCTTCCATATGGTAAGGAACAGGTTCCTTATCTTGGGAATCTGTATCATTAATCTGTATCAGCAACAAGCATCTTTTCCAGTTATAAATCTCCAAGATCTATGTTTTCAGCTTCATTTGTGCTTGATTTGAGAGAACTCTCAAGGCAACAGGAATCCTCTTGGTTATTAGTATATGTTCCATTGTTTGCTCATGTAAGAGCACTGGATTAGGAAGTAGATTCTAGTCCTGGTTCTGTCATTACTTTGCCATGTAACCCTGGGTAGGGCATCTCACTTTAATAGACTTCAGTTTTTTTTTTCCATCCATAAACTGTGGAAGTTAAATTAGCTGCTTTTAAAGTATCATAGTATCAGAGATTGAATTTTGGAAGGGATATGAAGTTGGTCAGGGATACAAGCCAATCCTATTCCCTGGCACCCCACCCTTGGCTTCTATTGCCCTCAATGATGGGAAATCCCTTCCCAGTGACAGTTATGAACAGAATTGTCAGGTTAGAGCCCACCATATTGAGATTGTGCACCTTAGCAGGCAGGTCACAGGATAGTTCTGCAGGATGATGTGGCTGCAGCATATAGTCTTCAAGCTCCCAAAACAGTAGCACTGGAAAGGGTACGGAGTGTTCAAGAGTGCTCAGAATAAAGAGAAGCAACAGAATCAGGAACAAAATCCAAATCATTATTGATCAGAGAAATGCAAATTAAGACAACTCTGAGATACCACTACACACCTGTCAGATTGGCTAAGATGACAGGAAAAAATAATGATGAATGTTGGAGGGGATGCGGGAAAACTGGGACACTGATGCATTGTTGGTGGAGTTGTGAATGAATCCAACCATTCTGGAGAGCAATATGGAATTATGCCCAAAAAGTTATCAAACTGTGCATACCCTTTGATCCAGCAGTATTTCTATTGGGCTTATATCCCAAAGAAATACTAAAGAAGGGAAAGGGACCTGTATGTGCCAAAATGTTTGTGGCAGCCCTGTTTGTAGTGGCTAGAAACTGGAAAATGAATGGATGCCCATCAATTGGAGAATGGCTGGGTAAATTGTGGTATATGAATGTTATGGAATATTATTGTTCTGTAAGAAATGACCAACAGGATGAATACAGAGAGGCTTGGAGAGACTTACATGAACTGATGCTAAGTGAAATGAGCAGAACCAGGAGATCATTATACACTTCAACAACGATATTGTATGAGGATGTATTCTGATGGAGGTGGATTTCTTTGACAAAGAGACTTAACTGAGTTTCAATTGATAAATGACGGACAGAAGCAGCTACACCCAAAGAAAGAACACTGGGAAACGAATGTGAACTATCTGCATTTTTGTTTTTCTTCCCGGGTTATTTATACCTTCTGAATCCAATTCTCCCTGTGCAACAAGAGAACTGTTCGGTTCTGCAAACATATATTGTATCTAGGATATACTGCAACATATCCAACATATATAGGACTGCTTGCCATCTAGGGGAGGGGGTGGAGGGAGGAAGGGGAAAAATTGGAACAGAAATGAGTGCAAGGGATAATGTTGTAAAAAAATTATCCTGGCATGGGTTCTGTCAATAAAAAGTTATTATTAAATAAAAATAAAAATATATATATCAAAAAAAAAAAGAATCAGGAACAAAAGAGGTGCCACATGTAGTAGCAGTTGTCCCAGAGGAGGTAGTGGTAATGGAGAACCCAGGAATCCTGGCAGCCTAGAGCTCCAAATAGCAGCCATATCTCTAATCCATGGAGAATGTAGGACCATAGTTTCTGCTTCCATATCCATCTTTACACACACACACACACCCCTCCCCCCCACACATACACATAAATGCACACACTTAAAAAAAGAAGAAACTTGGACAGAAGGGGGTAAGGGGAGAGTATAAAGGTTGGGTTCCTCTCAAGAAGTAAATTTGAGTCAAGAAAGGAGGAGCCTGACTGGGCTGGGCTGGCTTGTTTTTCTGTAGCTGGAAGTCCTTCTTACCCCTTTGGGAAACAAGGTCTCTTTTTTGAGAGATGGTTAGTCTGGGGACTGGGTGTATACTCCTTATATGAAAAAAAAAATTAAATACTAATTTTCTCTGCTTTTTGCTTTCTGGACCTAATTAATAACTGAAGTACTACTCTATAGTAATAGAGAAGTGAGAAATTACTTAGAACTAAACTCAAAACTAAAAATTAGGCATTTTGACAGATTGATTTTAGTTTGTTTCTTTTCTTTGGTAAATAACCTCTAATTCTTTGACAGAGAGGTGAAACTCGACATTGTTTTAAAGGCAGCAAATTTTTGGTAGTCTCCCTCTTTACTACCTTATTACTAGAGTTAGAATTGTTCCACTTGTAACAGAAACAAATAAACAGATTAAATATTACCTTTTTGTCTTTTCCCAAGACCCATGATAATCTAATGAAGCTAGCACACAAAGAAAACTTCTATCAATGTACTACAGTATGTACTCTGCAATTTGTTGTCATAGAGCAATGCCTTCAGATGCACTGGAAGGTTTATATTTTCTAGGATTACACAGGAAGAGGGTATCAGAATCTGGACTTGAATCCAGTTCTTTCTAATTCTAAAGGCAGATATTTAGCCCCTTCTGCCTCTATGCCTCATATGAATGATACATTTCCTCTCTTCCTACCACTGGATGATATAGTGATCCTTCTACACTGTAGTATATTCAAATTAACTTTTCTATTCCTTAGATCACTGATTCCAAAGAGAGTTCTTTATCATCCTCTCACTTGACTTGTTTCTACTTGTCATTCTTCCCAGTAATTGAGCCCCATACTATTAGGATTCACAAGTGACTAAATATATAATATGATTTTCAAAAATTGTTCAAATGAAAATGATTTTAAAAATTATTTGCATAAAGACTTCTAAGGTTTCAACCAGAAGCATTTTTCAGACTGTAACATTGTAATCCAACAAAGCAAAAATTTCACTCTATCTCCCCAACCCCAGTCCAAAAAAGTGAATGCCTCTTTAAGGCAATGATATATTCCTTTGCTGCTATTAATTCTGTCCAATAATTCCTAAGATCATTTGCATCAAATGGCAAGCACTAAATATATATTCATTTAAAAATATCATAATAGCAATCATAAACAACATTAGCAACTGGACAATAAGAAAGCCTAATACATAATAATAATTGGGTTAGTGTGTATACTTCCATGCTTGAAGAATGCATGGTAATGCTTGTGGCTTTTTTCTTGTTCCCTGTTTTTATCAGAGTTCACTCTTTCATACTTATTACTGTTCTCCTGGCTATCACTGATGTCACACATTTTGGAATAGCATCCTATGAATATCTCATTTGCCCTATAAGTCTATAATACTATTACAACCCAGGATAGTTATTTTTCTTGCTGTGACAACCATGGAAATTGACTCTCTCATCACATTTCAATATCTGTTCTCTGCAGTGTGCAGATGCTATCTATAAAGCTCTTTTAACAAGGCAAATCTGAAGATAGCTGCCAGCAAAGTCTATTAGTGGCCATCTGGGGATTTGCTGAAAAAATTGGAGGCAATTCAAAAATCAATAGTTAATAATAAGCTTAATAACTGCAATATTTTGATCACAAGTGTTTCATCTAACTGAGATGTTTTTTAGCCAAACTTATTCTGGTCTTTAGGGAGTGATGAATGTTATTTTATTAATATATCTATTAATTTCCACTCACATAGTATTTTGTTCCCTACCCTGAAAGATATATACAGTATTGTTATCTCTATTTTAAAGATGAGAAAACTGAGGTTTGGGGAATTTGAGGAATCAACACATGATCATACAACTTTGAGCAGAATTCAAAGCAGATCTTGGGTACGTAGGGTGGTTCCTTCAAAAAATCATTGTATTGGGAGTCAGAAGACTTGAATTGAGAAAATTTATTTAAGCTTTTTGGGTCCCATTCTCCTTCTAAATAAAGCACTGTTGTTGAATTAGATGATATCTTAGGTCCTAACCTCTATTTATTGGGCTGGATTCTACAATATCAAGCTTTTAAGTCTGACTCTCTGGGCTTCAGGTATAATACTCATTCTGTACTCCCACACTGCATTCCAAATAAAATTTGAAATTGCATTTTACATGATATCATAAATGGGCATCATTTTCTTGAGATGACTATCCTGTATGGATAATACTTCTCTTCTTTTGAATAGACATCCATCTAAGACTATACTAAAAAGAAGAGAATAGGCCATTTTGCAGAGGTAGAAATTTAGAGAAAACAGAATGATTGGTATCTTTGAAATTTATGATATAGTAGACAGATATTCTAAAAGGTAATCAGGAGATCTGGGTTCTAAGGTAGATAACTTAGAGATAATTGTTCATGGATTTCTTATTTGAGAAGCTATAACTGAAATTCAAAGAGATAACCTGATTTGCCAACAATTACCAATCATGTAAGCAGTAGATCTGGGATTCCTATATAGGTTTTCTAACTTCAAATGCAGTCTTTATGATAAATGCAGTCTTCCTTCCATCATACCATGGATTGGATGATATCTTTAAAACCCTATCCAGATTTAACATTTTATGAAAATCACTAGTGACAGAAAGAAAATGAAGACAGCTTAGTTCACAAAAGCCAAGGGAATTAGGACTAATGGATCACTTTTGAAGCTTAAAAGAGATGTAAAATAAAATAATAATGGCTAATATTTATAGAGTATTTAAAGAAGTTTGGAAAGCATTTCACAAATATTATCTTATTGCATCCTCACTAACTCTTGGAGGTTAATACTATTATTACCCTCATTTTACAGATGAGGAAATAGAAGCAGATAAAGTAATTTGCCCAGGGTCACACAGCTAATAAATGTATGAAATCAGATTTGAACTTAGACTTCCTGACTCTAGGTACAGACTTCTCTGTTCAATGTACCACCTAGTTGCCTTATAAATGTTTATGGCTTGCCATAGGTAGTGATTTTGCCTTACATTTTTGTTTTTGTTTTTCCACAACTGCAAGAAAAAATGACTTGCATACAGAAGAAATTGCTCAGCAATATATTTCCTGAACTTAAGATATTTTGGCTCCAAAAGAAGAAGATTAAAAAAACATTTTGAGGAGGTGTCACTCTGTCCCTCATCTCAAAATACCCCCCCCCCATCCTAACCTCCTTGTATTTCTTAATACATAGAATATGTAAAGGAAGCTCCCAGTTATGGTACTGTAGTAATTTGCTTTCTTTTCCACTTTTTTGCTAATCAGAGCATTTTGACTCTCTTGGATTTGAGATAGAAGGAAAAGGGTTTGATTTTGGAATAAAAGTTTTAAGTGCCTCAAAGTACAAGTGAGGAAGAAAGAATCTTACTGCTAAATGACTGCACAAGGTGATTGCTGTATGGGTGAAGTGAGGATTGCCATTGTCTCTATGATGTCATTCTAAAACTCTTAAGTCTGGGCAATAAGGGAAGAGACAGAAAAGTAGACAAAGGAGAGTAAGAAAGGCAAAGGGAAAGGAGAGACAGAAGGACAGAGAGTGTAAGAAATGAGATATGACAGTGAGAAACAAGAGTATACCTCAAAAAGACCAAGAAAGCAGAGAAGCAAAGAGAGATAAAGACAAAGGAGAGATAAAGAAAGAGAAAGTCAGAGAGAGAAGAAACAGAGATAGAGGAAAAAGTTAGAAAACCTAAAACAGAAGAGAGAGACAGGCAGAAACTGAGGGGAGAAGGAGGCAGAAATACAGAAGATAAATGAGGTTGATGAGAAAAACAGAAATAATTAGTGTACTGAGAGAGATACACAGAGAGAAACAAAGAGATGGAAACAGAAGAGAAAGAGACAGAGAAACAGAGAGAGACAGAAACATGAGAAAGAGAAAGGAAACAGAAGAGAAATAGATAAAAAGAAAAAAAGACACAGAAAAACTGACACATAAGAAAGAGAAAAATGAAGACAGAAGAGAAAGAGACAGAAAGGCACAAAGAGAAACAGAAACATGAAAAAAAAAAGAAGACAGAGAAGCGAAAGACAGAAATACAGAGACTAACATGAGAAAGATGGAGACAGAGGAGTGGCAGAAAAACAGAGATACAGACACATAAGAAAGAGAAAGTTGGAGACAGAGGAGAGAGAGAAAGGGGCGGAAATACAAAGAGAGAGCAGAAAGAGACAAAAAAGAAAAAAAATCATATGTCAATAAATGAAAATTATAGTGAGAACTGAGAGATGTAAGAGCTGAAGGAAAAATGTTTAGGGAGAATCTACAACTTTTTCTTTTTTTAAGTACAGTGTTATAGTTTGAGAATTGCTTAAGTTTAAATCCTGAAAAGTTTCTATTTAAATAATAAGACAGGGGGAAAAATGAACACAAAGCCCATTTTAGTTTATTGGAACATTGATATCATTTTCATTCTTCTACTGCTAGATGATGGAGGGCTATTTGAGGTTAAGAGAGTCAGGACACCATCTAGAGAGTCTCATTCCTTATATTTTGTGACAACAGACTACTGATATAAAAACAGCAAGAGACAGCACCAAACTGTAAGCTTCTCTCTCCATTCAGAGCAGTGAGAAGCAATATCACGCCCTTGAAGCTTGATAGCTACTTTTGCTCCAGACTCAACCAACCCCTTTTTACATTAAAGTAGGTTCTATGTAAAACGAATAAGATAAGTAGTCACTATCTTACAAATACAATTCCTCCCAAAAGCTAAAACTTGATATGCAATTTATTTTAAACCTTAAAAAAAAAAATTTAGATGCTGTAATTTCTCTTTACCTGCATATTTCCTCCCATATTTGATTTCAGGGCAAAATAAAGACATTTCTATAACTAAAGATGCATATTGGATGTTTGAAAATGGAATTCATCCTGGATTCTTAAAGCAGCTTTCTAGTTCACTCCTCCCTTTCCTTAGTTTGAAACCTCATCTCCATCCTGACCCTTACTTCTCTCAGTCCTAGAATTAATTGATTTAAATTTCTTTATCCAGAAAGGCAGCTAAGTGATTATACATAGAGTTTGAGTTGGGATGACCTGAATTTTAATCCTGCCTCAGCATCTAGGAGCATGTTTGTATAAATCTTTTTACCTTACTTATCAGTAAATGTGGATAATAACATCTAACTCTCATGATTGCTATGAGACTCAAATCAGAGTAGACCCATAAAAACTGTTCAAACCTAAAAGTGCTGTATAAATTCTAGTTGTTTTTGTTGTTGTTATTCTTACTGTTATTATTTAGCACTTTTTACTGTGGTACTCAAGTACACAGTGGATAAAGCACTGAGCTTGGAATCAGGAAGAATCATTTTCATGAGTTCAAATCTAGTTTCATATTTAATACCTGTGTTAAGCATTTTTCTGCCTCAGTTTTCTTATCTTTAAAATGAGCTGGAAAAGGAGAAAAAAAATTGAAACACAAGGTTTTGCAAGGGTGAGTGTTGAAAACTATCTATGCATATGTTTTGAAAATAAAAAAGAACAATTTTAAAAGAAAAAAAGAAAAAATAAATAAAATTTCCAAAGGTGTCATTGAGAGTCAGGCATAACTGAAAACAATCATAACGTGTATGAATAAAATGTGACTTCTAACATTAAGGTGCTTAGAATTTAGAAAGGGAAACAAAGTATTTATACAAATAGAAAAAAACAGAGAAGACATAAGTTTATAAAAGAGATAATCACAAGTGCTATGAGAAGAATGAGAAAGGTAGAAGTGGAAGAGAGAGGAGAAAGTGACATTCAGACAGATGAAGAGAAAAATGGAGAAAGCCAGAGAGAAACAAAGACAGAAAATCAGACACACAAACATACCTTAGGCATGGTACCATGGTCTCATGAAGACATTCACATTTGATCTTATTATTTACATCCTTTAGAGAATGAGGTGAATGATAACATCCCAGAAAGCTAAGAAACAACATGATCATATACAAAGTTTGGATAGTGCAGTTTGTTTATGAAGTGGTGAGTATTGTGATTAGCTAGAGTGTAAAACAGTTGAAGGAGAAAGCTGGAATGAGAAGCTGAATTAGATTGTGGAAGGCTTGGAACAGCCTCCAAAAAAATTTTTTTGGGAGTGGAAGGCCACAGGAATCAATGCTCTGGAATCAAGAAGAATCCAGGCATCATTGATTTAGATCTAGGAGATATCTTAAAGATTGTCACTAGCTTAGACCTGTCATGATACATGTGTGGCATAAAATGACCTTCCCAAGTTCACATAACTAATAAGTATTGAGCCAGAATTCCAAATTAGATTCTGTAACATCAAATCTGAGGATTCTTTCCACTATACTCTGATGTTACAAATAAATAAACCCTGGCTGTACAAACAACCAGAAATGTACACATCGCAGATGACACAAATGGATAGAACTCTAATTATATGGTTTTCTTTTCATTTTAATACTAGTATGCTTGCTGGCTTTATCATCTAGGAGTGGATAAAAGATATAAGAAAAGAAGAAGGTGAAAAACAATTCCTTTTATTTGTTAGAAACTTTCATAGATGTTTGCAAGGGGAGGGCATTGTAATTAAAGAACAAAATTAGGAGTTAGAGCTTATCTGTGGAATTCAGTTGTCATTGCCATCTTTGGGCTCCTTCTACTTAGAAATTCTTTTTTGGGGTATACCTTAGTTTACACAATTGTTTTATTTCTTTTCTTTTCTTTCTCTTTTTTATTTATTATAACAATGGTTTTGTTTCTTTAAAAAAAGTGTGGATGACTAATCAGGAAAACATCTAATTGGGAATTCAGGGGAATCATGGTGAAACCTGCCTCCCACTTCTCAGTAGAAAGGTAGTAGGTTTTAGAAGTAGAATGAGACATATGTTTTGAGACATAGCCATTATGTCAGTGTTTTACTTAGATGGGGACCAAATATGAGATTTCCTTTTGTATAGGAATCTTTTTGTGAGAAATTTCTACACTCCAACTTCTCTGTAATTTATAATTCTTAAAAGATGTCTACAGAATGGAGATATTAAGGGACTTTGGAGGGTCTATAAGCAGTATGTGACAGAGAAAGTCCCTGAACTTCCTCATTTTAAGGCCAGATCATTTTATTTGACTCTACTTGTTTGGTGTAAGGGAGGGTTATGTAGGTATTAGCCAATGAGTCAATGAAAACAGGTATTGATGAAAGAGAAGGTAGAAACATAACGTATTTTTTTTTAAGTACATGTAAATGAGATTTTCATAAATAAACAAAATTTTATTTAAATAAACAAAAGAAAACTTTTTTAAAAAGGAAATCCTTCAAAGAAGCAAAGAATTCTATTGCAATTCAAATAATCACCTTGAAATTTATTTATTTATTTATATTTTGGTAAGCTCATAATTTACAAGAGACCATCGTGTATACATGAAAGTTATTCCATTGAGAACTTTCTTGGAAAGTTAGCCTTTATACCTTAACTACAGTAAAATTACTATGAATGTATGTGTCTAGGAAGATATAACTTAGTTACCTTCTTTGTTCCTATATATCAAAGATACCAACTAATTGGAACCATTTTTATCATCCTTCAAAAATATGACCATTAAATTCCAATAGACTTGGGCTGGAAAGTACCATCTTCATCTAGAAAGAGAACTATGGAGAGTGAATGTGAATCAAAGAGTAGTATTTTCACCTTTTTTGTTGTTAATTTTTGTTTGATTTTTTTCCCTTTTGATCTGACTTTTCTTGTACAACATGATGAGTATGGAGTATGAGTATGTGTAGAAGAATTACACTTTTATCATATATATATATATATATATACATATATATATATATATATATATATATATATATATATATATATATATATATATATATATATATATATATATATATACTTGCTGTTTTGAGGACGGGGAGGAGGAAAGAGGGAGAAAAATTTGGAACACAAAGTTTTTTGTTTCAAGGTAAATGTTGAAAATTGTATTTGCATGTATTTTAGGGAAAATACTACTAAAATATGACCATTACTAAATCTCAACTGGGAAAAAAAAGGACAAAAATCTTGAAAGAACTGATCAAACTGACAAATGTCTTCTTACCTTCTTAGGTATCAGCACTTAGTGATTACTAATCTCATTCAAAGGCATTGCCTTTATTATCATGACATAATCTGTATTTAAAGCAGGGACAATGATTGTTTTAATCCGATTAAACTTTGTTTTTTCTTTTTTTTTTTTTCTTTTCCCTACAACTTCCTAAAGAGACATAGAAAATACCTGTAGAGACCTCTATAATGATTGTGATTTGTTAATAATGGTTTTGGTTCAAAACAAAAATAGGCATAGTAATGGATCTGACCTCTTCCATTCTCTCTGCCAGGGAGCCCCATGTTGTAGCATTGGGATTCATTTGTTACTCTTGTTCACCTCACCGCAAAAGGTAATTACAGTTAAAATGAAACTCTATGGACTGTGTCCTGAAGACTCTTAACTGCAATGCGAAGGAGAAGCCGATTCTGTGTACTCACCTCTTGTTTAGAAGATTCATGTTTATCTAATGTGAAGTCAATATTATTGTCCTGGAAGGAGTGAGGGTATTGCTAACAATCCATCAGGGAGTTCTCCTTTATAGCGCCAGGGCCATGCTCTAGTGCCTCAGAAACCACTTAACAGCTTGAAGATTCTGATCTCTCTTCACATACCAACTTGCAGCCTATCATTTATCTCATCTTAAAATGCTGAAGAGTAAAATATTTCAGAGCATTTTAATGACAAGTAAAGTAGATACAGGGATACACAGGGACTTTTAGCAACAAATGGCTGAAAAAAGCATAGGGGACCCAGTTTTCACAGCTCCTCTCCTTCCCTGACCTGAAACTATATCCCTCAGTGTATGTGAGAATGGAAGTTGGGTGGGAGGGTACTTGGAGAGGTGATAGAGCTCCATTAAATGAAATGAATCAGAAAAAAAAAAAAAAATCTCTGTAACAGGTACTTTTGCCAACTCCCAGTTGATTTATGCTGGTAATTATGGCCAAGATGTAGTTTATTTTTATCTGTCCAATGCCCCCTTTCTATGCTCATCAAAACTACTTCTCAGTCATTTTTGCTGTAGTGTGAATTAAGATTCATGTATTCTTTGATACAGAAAGGTATTTGAATTTTTGGGTTTCTCTTTAAATGTAAAATGAACACTTTTCTTTCCTATTCAAGGGATCTCAACTAAGCAAGTGGAAAAGATTGATTTGGAGGAGGAACTCTTATTGTTTCTAAAATCCTGCAGGCACCTACTCCTCTATCAATCCATAAAGCCATCCCTTTTTATAACTGAATTATCTACAGAAACTTGAAAAAGTATAATAATATATAAGCAAGATTGCCAGAATGGTATAATTTGTAGAATGGAT